>NC_092789.1:48468770-49068770 GCF_047496795.1 Chiloscyllium punctatum
AATATATATGGGTAGAAATTTCAAACAAGAAAGGAAACATCACTTTGAAGGAAATTCACGATAAGCCGTTAGATAGTTAGACGAAAATTAGAAACAAATATTTAGACATATTGCATATATATGTAAGCATAAACGTTGTAATACTGGGGAAATGTCATTGTCCAAACTTTGAATGCAGCTACATAGTTTTAATGCTTAAAGGGTGAAGAATTTGTGAAAAGCATTAAAGATCATTGTTTTTCAATATGTGGATGCCGCTGCTAGAGAAGGAGTAAAACTGCAGCTTCGCTTGTCCAATAAATCAGGGCAGGTCACTAATATAAAAGTAGGGAAGTTCTTTTGGGTTAGTGATCATAACTCTATTAGTTTCAAGGTGTTATGGAAAAGGATATGCCTTCCATGAAAGACAAATTTGTGAATTAGAGTAACACAAATTTTAATGTTATGTGACAATAATTTATCAAAAGCTCATTGCAGGAGACCGTTTATGGGTTAAAAAAAAAGATATCTGATAAATGGAAGGCTTTCGACACCGTGCTGATGAGAGTTCAGAGATATTATGTTCCTGTCAGAGCGAAGGGTAAGACGGGCGAGTTTAAGGATAATTGGATGAACGAACATGTTGGGGTTCTTTTCAAGAATAAATGACAATGTTATTTTAAATATAGACAACCTGTTTCAATCGAATCTCTTAATCAAAATGAAGAGAGGATGGGCTTTCGTAAGAGTGGAATCAGGAATGCAAAACAATTATATGATATTGTATTGACAGGAAAGTTTAAGGAAAACAAAGAGATTCCACACGTACATTAAGAGGAAGAGAGTAACCACAAACAGAGTGGGGCCTCTTACTGACCATGGAGATCGTCACTGTTTTGAACCTGAGGAGATGCGATCGAATGGAATTGGCTATTTTGTGACAGTTTTGAATGCGGAGAAAGAAATCGACAGCAGAGAATGCATAGAGATATTTGGATGTTCTAATACAGAGGAAGTTCATGGATGCAATGAGCTGATAGAGGGAGTGGTGGAGTCTAGTACAATTCTGTCAATGCTGGTTTGAAGTTCATCATTGGCTGTTCGCTCTACTTCAATGTCTATGAATGGCAGTTGTTCTTGCTTTCCTCCTCTTTTCTGAATTTTATGCCAGTAAGCATATTATTGATGGTCTTGAAGGTTTCCTGTAAATTGTTTTGCTTCCTGATGACAAAGGGACCGGATCCGAAATTTGGGTGAGGTGGTTGGCAGAACTGATTGTTCGAGTTTCTTAATTACTGCTTCTGCTAAGAACACTGATACCGGAGATCCGCTGGGTATTCTGTTGGTTTTTCTGTTGGTTTTGTTGTTGAAGGTCATAGAGTTATAGAGATGTACAGCAATAAACCAGACCCTTCTGTCCAACTCATCCATACCGACGAGATATCCCAACCCAATCAAGTTTCAGCTGACAACATCTGGCCCAAATCCCTCCAAACCCTCCATATTCATTTACACGACCAGATGCTTTTTAAATGTTGCAATTGTACTAGACTCCACCACTCCCTCTATCTGTTCATTGTATACATATATCACCGTCTGAGTGAAAATGTTGCCTCTTAGCTCTCTTTTATACCTTTCCCCTCTCACCCTAAACCTAGGCCCTCTAGTTCTGGACTCACCCACCGCAGGGAAAATACTTTGTTTATTTATCCTATCCATGCCCTTCATGATTTTATATACCTCTCTAAAGTCAGCACTCAGCCTCCGAAGTTCCAGGGAAACCAACCGTAGCCTTTTCAACCTCTTCCTATAGCTCAAATCATCTAATGCTGGCAACATCCTTGCAATTCTACTCTGAACCCTTTCAAGTTTCACAACAGCTTACCGGCAGAAAAGAGACCAGAATTGCTCGTAATTTACGAACATTGGGATAACCAATATCCTGTACAGCTGTAACATGACCTTCCAACTCCTGTACTCAATACTCTGCCCAATAGTAGACCATACAACTTCTTCACTAAGCTATCTACATGCGACTCCACTTTTAAGGAGCTATGAACCTAATCTCCAAGGTCTCTTTGTTCAGCCACATTCCCCAGGGCCTTACCATTCAGAGAATAAGGCCTGCTAAGATTTGCTTTCCCAAAATGCAGAACCTCACATTTATCTAAATTAAACTCCATCTGCCACTTCTCAGCCCATTAGCCCATCTGATCAAGATCCTGTTGTAATCTTCTCTCCTGTCCACTACACCACCAATTTTGTTGTCATCTGCAAAATTATTAAATATACCTCTTATGCTTACATCCCAATCATTTACAGAAATGATGAAAAGCAGTGGACCAACACCGATCCTTGAGTATTTCCACTGGTCACAGGCCTCCAGTCTGAAAAAGCACCTTCCACTCACACCTTCTCTGTTACACCTTAGAGCCAGTTTTGTATCCAAATGGCGAGTTCACCCTGCGTTCCTTGAGGTCTAACCATGCTCACCAATCATCGATGGAAAACCTTGTCGAACGCTTTACTGAAGTCCATATGCAATAAATCTACGGCTCTTCTCTCATCAATCTTCTTTATTACTTTTTCAAATAGCTCAATCAATTTTGTGAGACATGATTTCCAAAGCATAAGGCCATGTTGACTTTTATGCATTTCAAGACATCCAGCACTTTCTCCTCTGCAAAAATGGACATTGTTTAAAGACGTCACTATCTATTTCCCTGCATTCTATTTCTTCCATGTCCTTTTCCACTGAAAATACTGATGCAAAAAAACTCGGTTAGTGTCTCCTCCATCTCCTGCAGCTCAACACAAAGGCCGCCTTGCTCAGCTTTTGCTCGACCCTATTCTTTCCTCGTTCCCCTTTTGTCCTTTATGTATTTTTAAAAACCCTTTGGATTCTCCTTAACTTTATTTGCCAAAGCTATCTCATATTCCCATTTTATTATCCTAATTTCTCTCTGAAGTATATTTCTACTGTCTTTATATTCTTCTAAATATTCGCTCGATCTATCCTTTTCTATACATGACAAATTCTTCCTTCTCCTTCTTAACCAAAACCTCAATCTCTTTAGTCATCCACCATTCCCGATATTACCAGCCTTTCCTTGCATCCGAACAGAAATATACTTCCTCTGAACTTTCTTTATATCATTTCTGAAAGCTTGCCATTTTCCAGCGTGGCACAGTGATATATATTCGAGACGGAGTTGCTCTGGGAGTCCTCGGCATTGAATCTGTACTCGGTGCCTTCTCGTAGTTTCAAGCTATACAAGGGCAAGGAAACCTCCTGCTGATTTCCACGTATCAACTTCAATTAACTGATAAATCGAGACTCCTTTCTGTTGAACAACACTTAGGGGAAACTTTGAGGATTAGAAAGACACAAAATGTGCTCTGGATGGCTATTTCATTTTCCACTACCAAGGGTGGCACGATAGCATTACGACTGATCGAAGTAGTCTGGAACAAAAGAACATTTGGTCGGTGGGAACTGAACCAACCATGGTAAGAAAAGACTTTATCTTATCCTTACCAATCTAGCAAGTGCCGATGCATCTGTCTATGACAGTATCGGTAAGAGCAGCCTCCTTCCAGTCCTTTTGGTGACTGTGTCCAGCCTTCGCTTTGAATATAACCTCTATTGTGCAGTTTGCCACTGTCACCTTACTGTATGGGAAAGACTTAAGAAATATCTGGCAACTCAAGACTCGGCATGTACGAAGCGATGGAAAACAACAACAGCAGAACAACTGTAGTCCAGCAGAAGCTGTAACCTCATATCCCATCATATCCCCCAGTCAAACATTACCACTAAGACTGGGTAAGCATCCCTGGATCAATGAAGATTTGAGGCGTGCATATCAGGAGCTGAAAGAGGCACACCTGAAAATGAGGTGTCAACCTTATGAAGCCAACAAATAAAACGACCTGCACGTCAAACAAAATAAGCAACGAATGATAGACAGAGCCAAACGATCCCACAACTAATGGATAAGGTTGAAGCTCTGCAGTCCTGCATATCCAGTGGTAAGAAATTGTACTTTGGACGGAATAATCGGAATGGAAAGTACTGGACTAATGGTAAGATTCTTGGGAGTGCAGATGAGCAGAGAGGTCTCGGTGTCCATGTACATCGATCCCTGAAAGTTACCACCCAGATTTACAGGGTTGTTAGAAGGCATACAGTGTTTTGGCCTTTATTAATACAGGGATAAAGTTCCGGAACCAGGATGTTTTGCTGCAGCTGTACAAATCTCTAGCACGGCCAGACTTGGGGTATTGTGTACACTTCTGGTCACCGCATTATTAGAAGGATGTGGAAACTTCGGAAAGGGTGCAAAGGAGATTTACTAGGGTGTTGCCTGGTATGGAAGGAATTTCTTACGAGGAAAGGCTGAGGGCCTTGAGGCTGTTCTCGTTAGAGAGAAGAATGTTGAGAGGTGACTTCATAGAGACATACAAGGTAATCAGAGCGTTAGATAGGGTGGACAGGGACAGCTTTTATCCAAGTTTGGGGACGCCAAACATGAGGGGACACAACGTTAAAGTGAGGGGAGATAGATATAAGACAGACGTCAGAGGTAGTTTCTTTACTCAGAGAGTAAGGGTGTTGAATGCTTTGCCTGCAACGGTAGTAGATTCGCCAAGTTTAAGAGCTGTCTTCACTACACTGTATTTTGTGATGGTCCTGGGCAGAGAAGGTGCCATACAAACCCATGATGCAATTGGATACAATGCTTTCTATGGAGCATCTACATAAATTGGTAAGGTTTTCATGGAGAAGCCGAAATTTTTACCCTTCTGAGGATGTATCGACGTTGTGTGCTTTCTTGACTGTAGCATCAATGTGGGTGAACCAGAACGTATTGTTGGTGGTCATCCTTCCTAGTGACGTGAAGCTGTCGACCACCTCCACCTCAGTATCACAGATAAGGACAGTCGTGTACCCACCACCTTGGATCTGAAGGCAATTACCAGCTCTTCCGTTTTGCTGGCATTGAGGGAGAGATTGTTATCTTTTCACGATGCCAGCAAACACCCAATCTCTGTCCTGTATTCTGTCTCGTCAATGTTTTTGACTCAGCGTATCAGGGTGCTGCCGTCAGCAAACTTGGAGATGGATGTTCAGATGGGGTTTAATCACACAGTCATCATGCATAGAGACTAGAGGAAAGATGCTGACTAGCAGCCCTGCAGGTCGTCGTTATTCAGTATTGTCGACTTGGTCTTATTGCCTATTCTCACACATTATTAACTCTGCGTCAGAAATCCACATTTCAGCTGCAGATGGATGGGCAGAGATCGAGGTCTCGGAGTTCGGAGATTAGTTGGGATGCAGTTCTGGGATTGATGGTGGAGCTGCAGAAAATTATTAGGAGACTAAAATTAGTATCCTTCATAACCAGAGTTTTCAAGGATCAGTACGATGCCAGGGTGATCATGTCTGCCGTGGATCGATTGTGACCGTAGGTCAATAGTATGGGATCAAGGCAGACTGGCAGGCTAAAGTTGATGTGAGCCATGACTAATCTTATCAAGCATTTAACTGTTGTGCTATAAGGCAAACGTCAATGGGATATGCTGCATGAGACTTTTTTTTTTCTCACCGGGATGATGGTGTCTTATTGAAGCAGATGGGGATTTCAGATCTTGTAAGGAGACGTTCAAGATGTCTTGTATACCACAGTTAGGTCCCCTCTGTTCCTCCGTTTCTTCATGAAAAAAGTCCGATCTCAGTCAACATCTCTTCATAAGGTAATCCCTCCAGTCCAGGCAGCATCCTGGTAAACCTCCTCTGAACCCTTTCCAAAGCATCCATATCTTTCCTATAATAGGGCGAACAGAATTGGACGCAGTATTCCAAGTTCAGTCTAACCAAAGTTTTACAGAGCTGCAATAAGTCCTCACGACTGTTAAACTCATTCCCCCGATAATGAAAGCCAAAACACCATATGCTTTCTTAACAACCCTGTCCACTTGGGTGGCCATTTTAAGAGATCTATGTACCTGCACACCAAGATCCCTCTGTTTCTCCACATTACCAAGAATCCTATCCTTAATCCTGTACTCAGATTTCAAATTCGACCTTCCAAACTGCATCACCTCGCTTTTATCCAGCTTTAACTCCATCTGCCACTTCTCAGCCAATCTCTGTATCCTGTCAAAGTCCCGCTGCAGCCTACAACAGCCCTCTATACTGTCAATGCCACCTCCAACCTTTGTGTCGTCTGCAAACTTGCTGACCCATCCTTCAAGCCCCTCATCCAAGTCATTAATAACAATTACAAACAGTAGAGGCCCAAGGGCAGAGCCCTGTGGAGCACCATTCACCACTGACTTCCAGGCAGAATATTTTCCTTAATGTCAGCACACACAGTGCCATCTTCACAAAAATTGCCAAAAATTCTTTCTTGAGCTATGGTTTTATAGCCTGGAGATGTTCACAGTAAGTAGAAGGGAATAATAAGAGAGAACATTTCATATATAAGGAGGATATGAGTCTGGAGATGATTATGGAAGTAAGGTGATAGAGGTATCAGGAGGATAGAAAGCACAAATGTAGTGGACTTCTTCCAATGGGAACGACTTTGCGAGGGAGGACATTGTCCAATGTCAGCTCCTGATACAGCCTGACTGTTTCTTCAGTTATCTTTTATGCATGGTTCAATCCTCTTCATTTTTTAAAAATTATTTTCACTCTACTAAGTCGAAAAAGAGACACGTGCAGAAAAATATCCTGAAGATTGATATGTTTCGACACAGATCTCAATCCTCATTTAACTGGTGGGCGGCATTAAATCATAAACTCACGTCATGAGTTATTTGTTGCTTTTAAACTGGATACTTGGAAACAGTTTGCTGGCCTTTACACCTTAAGCACAGAACAATACATCTTTATGCGCCTCTAGAAATTGCGTTAAAGTCCAGACGAGGAAACAATTATACATACAAATAACTCCAAAATAAAGTTTACGTTTAGTCAATTTATTACACTATAATGTACCAGCGCAAAGGGGCAGCTGAATTATTTCTTGACAGGAGATAACAAGCGAAGAGTATGGCATATCTGTCCCATTAAAACATGGAAGTCTGACCGTGAAATTAAACAGACCTTTTTCCAACTTATAATTATGTAGGTAATCATGAAGTAATGTCAAAGTAAAATTTCCAATCCAATAGTTCATTTCTCTGTGAAATGAAGTGCATCAGAGTCAAATAATTTCAGATTTTAAAGATCTGCATGAGTTATTTTTAAATATTAAAGTAATCGTCATTTGATACTTCCATATTACAGGGGAGATACAGAAACGCCCCAGGTTAATATATTTCGTGAACAATAATACAGAAATAGAAAAAACTATATGTTCCATAGCAGGTGACAAAAGTTTTGAAGCTAACTTTAAAATGGTAATTATTAAGTGGTCGTTATTATTGTTTGGATTCCAAGGCTTGACAAGAGCCAGAGAAGGCTATTGTGGATGGTAGAATTTGTTCAATTTCGTAGCATTTTGTGACAATAGTATGTTATGTATTTAGAGAATACTGTACCTGTCAGACACGACTCTGGATAACAGCAAGGATGTGACAGCTGAATAGGGTTCCCAATAAAAAGGAGCGTAGAAATATGGAGATAGTTTAAACACATAAGAACACTTTCAAATCAAAGCGAGGTCAGAAACAATTCAATTCACCCAGAAATCGTAATTGTTAAGACTTAGACCATGCCAGAGAAACGACTCGTGTTTTGAGTACTTTAGTCCAGAGGGCGGAGCAAACTGAATCGAGACTTCAGTGAGTGGAAAGACTGGGTGGAAACCTGAGTTCTTCAGATAACGATTTCAGTCGAAACTCGTCTCAGCCTCATACAGAAATCACTGTTTGGGAAGACCCGGAGACGGTTGCAGGAAACAGATAGGATATAGAGGCACCCACATTCCCTGGCAGGGATACCAGCTGTTCTGCGCAAGCAATTGGCCCTGGCATGGGAAGGATTGCATTCTTCGAATGAAAATCTTAATAATTCTAATCATTGCTATTGCCATTTGGCGGAAGAATATTTCCAGCATCTACAGATACTTGTGTGTGAAAGAAACGAATTCTTCTAACTTTTCAGGATATGAACAGTTGGGTATCCAATGATTGGAATGAGAGAAGATTCTGTGAAACTTCTTTTTTTTAAGTTATTTTCCTCTTGGGAAAGCTGTCGCGGTCAGCTCTGACACTGATTTCATTGTAATTTTGTCCTTGCAGTTTGACAGCTAATTCTTGATGTGGGGTTCAAACATCATATCTTGATCTTGATACACTTCAATATAGCAAATGGTCTCCTTGTTTGAAACTTTCCCGGTCCCCTTTTGACTGATAACTCTATCCCATTGCTCAGAACTCTCTAACCATTCCGTTTACTCAAAATCATTTTGTCTGCTCTCACAAGAAAGCGAATTTAATATTTCAATAGGCGGGAATGATAGCGTCATTTAAGATGTATCCAGAAGATATATGAACGGTCAGGTTGCAGATGATTATTTATCTTAGAAAAATGCGTCACATGATTTAGATACAAGATCTGGATCGGTGCAGCCTTGGAAGGGCTAAAGGTCTATTCCTGTCCTTTACTTCCCGTTGCTATTTGAAATTTGAGTCAGGCAACTTAACTTCAGATTGGATACCTGATGGCAGCCCTGATCAAAATTGTCCAGAATCGAAAGTTGAACTCTACTTTCTTTCCATAGTTTCGCTTGCAATTTCTGGCTTTCTGTGAGATGCAAATTTTGTATGGGATCCGTCAAACTAAAAATTAATAAGCCTAGCCGTGGCCAGTCAGAAGGCTACAACGTCATTTTTCATGAACTAATTGGTGTACTGAAAACTGTTAATAAGTGTCAGATTCCAGTGACTAATGCACTTAATAGGATATAAAATCATCCAGCTTTCAACTGTGACTGGAAGTTAGAGAATGAAAATGGAGAGAGAATGAAAAGCCAAGCATAGAACTGCATCTTGAGCTAAACTGAATGTCAAGATCCAAAATGTATCATAAAGACGCCGTCCTGCTTTGATAATTGACATCTACAACTTAAATAAATTCAATTGCGTTATGACACCAGTCCTGATTATATTCTCAAATTACCTAATTAATGTTGTAATCTGAGCGTTAGAACTCTGAAACCATACAGCTCAACGTAATAATTTGTTTATAAAGTGTTGTTCGAATGAGATACACACACACACACAAACACACACAAACACACACCGACAGAGAGACAGAGAGAATCACTCTTCCTTGATAAATCCCACGACAAAGATTCAAACCAAATAAGCCACTCTATTTTCACAAATATGGTATTTTTCAAAAAAGCCGTTCCTTTTCTCAAGGATACTGTGTCCTTGTTTTTTTCAGAGGGATCATAAACAGGCTGAGCTCTGAAACAGCTGTGTGCGGTTCAGAAATGAAAATCAATTTTGTTTATATGTAAGCAGATGAATCTGCAGGTCAAAGCTTTTGTGTTTTTAGAAGTAAACTGTACAAGTGAAGGGACGTCGCCAACTCTCAAGTTGAGCAGTTCAGTCCAGATTAGTTCTGGAGTTCAGCGATGTAGCTGTGTGGAAACAGGCTGCTGAAATCTCTCTCTTTGTGCCCTTCTAACTTCGAACTGTAAGCCTTTGTTCATTTTACTGTGTTTACGATTTTGTTTACTGAGATTTTTATATAGATTCGGAAGAGCACAAATAAGTCTATTTTCGGTAGAGTTCTGTACCAGTTCCATATTCTCTTCGATGTGTTTCATTGTGTAATTTTGTGAATAGAAACAAGTTGCAAACTTTATAGTTTGTGTAGCCAGCCGAACGATGTTTTGAGTATTCTCACCTAGTCCATGACATGATTTATTTGAGTTTTGGAACAAAGCAATTTTATAGTTCAGACGATATGTCGCATTCTTACCAGAATTTTGGTATTTTTGGCGCTGCAAAGTAAAACACGAAAACGGTTGAAATGCTGCCGCAAAGTTTCCAGTATGATCTCACATATTTCCCTCGCTCATATCCACATCCTTCTTCCCATATATCCATCCAAATTTTTCTCCAAATTCCCATCTCTCCCCATCTTTCACATCTCTGGAACCCGCATTATATGCAGAAATTAGACACTTTATGTCACTTCCTCCAGTTCTATGCCTTCTTATCAGTTCCCTAACTCTCTACAAGTTCATCTTTTTGAGCAAACTTTTTTTTTCAATGTGTCTGTCTCAGTTTATGTGCACATTAAAGTGCATTGAAATAAGTATCTTGGGTGGGTTCATTGCTCATTGCTCTGCCACTTGGTATGTCTCAAAATTAGTATCAGCTTCTAAACAGGAAATAGTACAATCGCAGTATGATACCAAATGGCTTTTGATATGAAAAAAATGGCAGTAAATGTGTCTCCAGCACAAATAATTAGTGCGTTAGATTATGAACGAGAAACATTACAGGTTTCCCTGAAGGACTGTTAGATTATACAAAACGCTCAGCAAGTCTGCCAGCACCTGTGGAAAGAAAGCAAGATGAGAGTTTCGTGTCAAGTGATCCTTCTTCCAAACACGACTTTCGATGTCAGACTTAATTAGAGACAAACCTGAACGTATATGTGCAGCATTAGTCCCAATGGCTCATCCGATTTGTTCCAACATTCGATAAACTCCATTCTCCTGCCTTTTCCTGTATATATTCCTCCACTGACTCATCAGGAAACTACCTATTCTTCTGTTAGAGGACATGTCTTCCCAGTCCTCCTGGGGAAAGGATTTGCACAGATTCCTCTTCATCTCAGTTCTCAAGGTTCATCCCCTCACTGTGAGCCTGTCATTGAGTCCTATCTCCTTCTATTTGTAGAAGCATCTACACGTCTACTCTATCCGTATTATGTATGTTTCAATGAGCTCCCCTCCATCCTTTTAAACTGCAAAGAGTTCAGTCACAGACGCCTGAACCATTCCTCATATGACAAGCCTTTCATTCATAGGGGAGTTGTTCTAAAACAGCTCCCGATCTCTTCCAAGGCAAAAACACTTCTCCTCACAAAAAGGCCCCAAAACTGCTCACAGAATTCCAGATGTGGTCTGACCAGAGTTTTATCCAATCTTCGAGGAGTGTTCCTATTTGGCAAATGGACATTCATTTTGACGTCATTATAATACCCAACTAATTTCTTTCTGCCACTCGTTTCCCCATTTAGAAAACAGTCTGCAAGCGATATTATTGTTCCAAGCAATGTTCATGAATTCAAACTTACTGATGTTTTATTTATTGTGACAGTTCTTTACCCATTGTTCTTGCACTTCCAAGTCCTTCTGCAGCCTCATCGCCTCCTCAATATTACTTGCCCCTTCACCTACCTCTGTGTCATTTGCAACGCTGCAGCAATGCTCTTAATTCCATTCTCTAGATTGTGAATGTAGAACGTGGATTGCTGTAGTCCAAATACTCACCCCTGTGGAACTTCACTAGTCACAAGCTGCAATGCTGAAGAAACAAAATTCTGCCATACTCTCTGCCTTCCTCCAGTCAGGTAATCCTCACTCTATGGATGCGTGCAGTCCTTAAACATTGGGTCTTACCTGATTTAGCAGTCTCACAGACAATTCTTTGTCCAAGGGCTTCTGGAAATCCAAGTTGATCACATTTTGATGCTGCCATGATCTTCCTAACTTATTTTGTTTTTTTCTCTGAAGAGAGGTTGCAAGGAAGAGGTGACACCTAAGAAAGTAAAGTGTTTTCGAGGCCTTGGGTTTTTCTATTGACGTTGGAAGAATGGAAACACCCTCCGTGTGACAAGCTCTCTCAGACCTGGCTTCCTAGTTGTTCTTTTGGTAGTTCATAGTTTTAGATTCATCCAGAATTCAGTGTGCATCAGCTGGATTCCTTGAACGTGTCCTGAATTATTTCTAGATTTGTTTTTTTTTTCCTTTTGGATTATAGAAATCCATGTGAGAATCAGTGTCTAATTTTGACATTCTTCATGTGTCTGTGTTTATGGGATGTTACTACCCTGGAATAGTAAATTAGAAACAGATACAATATCTATTAATCTGTCAGGTTCTTCAACAGTTAAGTTATTCTAAATTCCTCTTCCTTTTTCGCTTTTCAACTTTATTGTTTAAACTAATGTTATTTAGCTTAACTCTGAGTAGTTTGACTGATTGGACTGCATCGGAAACACAGCATTTCCTATCTATCTTTAAAAGTAAGAAGTTCAGATCGAGGTAACCTTCTCAAAATATTTTGAGGGGGTCTGGTCCATAACACCATATAATAACTTTCCTTTGTCTGATTTTCTTACTACCTTGTTAAAGAATTCAATGGGATTTTTCAGGCATGAACTCGCCATGGAAAATCCTTGCTCGATTAGCCTTAATTTATCTCGAACTTCGCAGAACTCTGAAATCTCGCTTTTCGTAATGGACCCTAAAATCTTAATAATGACCAAGGTAAGGCTAATTGGAAAGCAATTTTCACTCTTCTGCTGTGTCCTTCGCCTTTTACATGATTCATTTGAATTCCTCTGGAGTCTTCTGTTTCTCAAATGATTCCTGGATGATCACAAAAATGTACCTACCGCCGCCCCCCCGCCCCTTCCCCCTCCCCCTCCCCCCCCCCCCCCCCCCCCCCCGCTACCATCCCCTAAAGCATCGCAACTATTTCTTTCAGAGACCTTGTGTGCATTCCATCCATTCTGGGACCTTTCAGATTTGCCAGTACATTCATGTTAATGGCGGTCATCTCACATACCTCTGCCTCCGACTACCATAGACTTCAGGTACGCTACTGGTGCCTTCCGCGATGATGACTGTTGCGAATTGCCTGTTCATTTCCTCTGTCATTTTTTTGTTCTCCGTTATTATTGCTGCAGCCTCATTTTCCAACAGTTCAATTCAGACTCTTGCCTCTATCATGCTTTAGTGGGCGGCACGGTGGCACAGTGGTTATCCCTGCTGCTTCACAGCGCCAGAAGCCCGGGTTCAATTCCCGCCTTCGGCAAATGACTTGTGTGGAGTTTACACATTTTCCCCGTGTCGGCGTGGGTTTGCTCCGGGTGCTGCAGTTTCCTCCACAGTCCAAAGATGTGCAGGTCAAGTGAATTGGCCATGCTAACTTGCCTGAAGCGTTAAGTAAGGGGGAGATGTAGGGGTATGGGTGGGTTGCGCTTTGGCGGGGTGGTGTGGACTTGTTGGGCCGAAGGGCCTGTTTCCACACTATAAGTAATCTATCTTTAGTTCAAGAGCTAAATGGCGAAAACCATGATGGAATTTTCTTTCATGCTTCTCGCTAATTTATTACACGTCTTCATCTTTGCACCCCTCCCCTGACTTTTATTTAGTAGATTGTTCTCTGCTATTTTTGCAAGGTCTTCCAAATCCGTTGGCTTCCCTCGAGTCTTCGTCACGCTGTATGCTTTGCTTTTGTTTTTCTGCTATCCCTGACTTCCCTTGTCAGCCACGGTTGTCTTGTCATCTCTTTGGTAGTTTCCTTCTTGCTTGGGACGAACCTGTTCTCTCTCACATAATTATCCCCAGAAACCTATCCTATTTATGTTCATGTATATTCCTAACAATGCTCCCGTTTCAATTAACTCTGGTCAGCTCTTCCCCGAGATTTTGTTGCAATGTCACCAGGAAACCAATCCAGCTTCATTCCCCGGAATTAACGCAGCAGTTCATCATCCTTTGTCTTTTTCCAAAGTTGTCCAGGCTGCATTCTGAACAGCGAATATAGTAAACCAAATAAAATCAAGTACATGCAGATTACTGCTTCAACTCGAAGGTATGACTGGGGTCCTGAATAGCGAGACAAAGTAGGTAAATGGTCAAGCTTTTTACCTCCTGCGATTGCATAGGAAGATGCCAAATGTTTATGGGGTGATGTGGGAGCAGAGAAAGAGGAGAACAGTGTATTCCAGTGCGAATGTGCACCGGGGCATGCAGGGAAGTGACGAGCGGTGCATATGTGTTCTTTGCTAGCTTCCTGCTGGGTGGTGTCTGAAATAGCATAGAGCTGTAGAGTCATATAGAATATAAACAAAACCTTCGGCCTACCATGTCTCTGCTGGGCAACAATCATTACATTCTCCTTATTCCACTTGACTGCAATTTATCAATAGCTTAATATACCTTAGTATTCTAAGTGTTCAGACAGATGTTTCTACCTGCTTCCACCAGTCTGTCAGGCAACACGATCCATATTTCACCCATCCTCTGAGTGATTTGTCTTTCCTCTGATCCCCTCGAAAGGATTTATTTATCACTTTAACCTTATGTCATCTAGTCTAAGACATGTCTGCTAAGAGGAAATATTTCCAACAACCTGCTCTGTTTATGTCACTCATTATTATGTATGTATCAATTAACCCCCTCCGCCTCTTCTGGCCCGCAGACAACAAGCACAACCTATCTTTATTACTGAGCCTTCCCATCACAGTTAACATCCTTATGAATCCCCTTCGCACCTTCTGCTGCACTGACCACAAAGAAATTCTGTCTTTATTTCTGAGACCTCTCATCCCAGGACACATCCGGGTAAGTCCCATCTGCACAGTCCGCTCCACAGACCACAAACGCAAATTAGCATTTTTATACTGAGACCTTTCATGTCCGGAAACCTCCTGGCGAAACCACTGTCCAGACGCTGCAGTGCCATCGTTCCTCCTCATAGTGTGGTGTTCGGACCTGCCCAGCGATGTCCAACTGGCCTCACCATGTTTTTTTTTTCTTTAAATACTACAACAGCACTTCCTTGTTCCGATATTCCATGCTGCGGCTGGTGATTATACTGCCTTATGAACGTTTGGATGAAGGGGCTGGTGTGTTGTCACTTCAGGACAACAGTGACCTTATCATCATTGGAAGTGAGCGTACAGCTGAGTGTCCTGTTATGACGGTGCCAGGAATCCTCGCTGGCAATTAAAACCGCTCCTGAGCGCCAAGGACCGCCCTCCTCCGGCTATCTCGTGAAATATACCGTATTGTCCGAGCAGATGTGATGAGGATAGAGAATTTGGGAGTATGGAACAGAGTCCATTCAGGAAGGATTATTTCATGGTGCATAATAAAGATAACAGTGCAAATTGATAGGCACAGAATGAATATCAGTCGCAAAAATATTTGCTTCATTTCAGAACCATTTATTGCATTCCGTATGTAAATCTCGCAGTATTTGCTCGGCGAAACACGTCACTGAAATTTCTTCTCGCATGTCTATAGAATTATTACTTGTGACGTCGAATAGCTTACATCTATTTTCGACTTTCATCGCTGTGTCAATTTTCGTTCTTATCACACAAACAAAAAATGCAATTTGGCTAAATATATTGCATGTGTTCTTCCGTTTCTGCCCTCAGGCCAGCTGCTGACTGGATCCTTATTGAAATGGAGTGTTCCTCTGTGACGAGGTTGACATGAAGTTTCTCGTGAAGAACAAGAAGGAAGCTTATATCAGGTATATGCAGCGGAGATCAAGTGAAGCGGACAAGGAAGCGAGAAACTTGGCACGAGATTACGTGAATACCAGCAAGCCACCAGAAGACACTCTATCACTAGCTTCCATGCGCACAATCAAAGAAGAATATTACTTTAACTGGGACAAGAGACAGATTCTCGGACACCGAAGCAAAGGCATGCACGAGAATTCTTAGAGGCATGGCATTCGAACGAGAGCTCCACCAATAAACACATTGACTTAGATCCCGTTTACCTATTATTAAGGTGTAGAAATGTCATGTACCTGGAAGAGATTGAAGGACTAAGCAAGCACACAGAGCGCTGGAGAATGTACAATGTAACATTTGGTCCAGCAGCTAGCACTGGCTGAGTTGCGATGAATTAAAAACAAATTCAAATTCAGCCAATCAGTTTAAAGTATACCCCAAAATACCAACTTCTAATCAACTTCGAATTTCGTACATTGGCAATGTTTTTTTAAAATGAACAAAAAAAATCCGATATTTTCAGGTATAAGACCGGGAAAAAGGGGGCAGTTGAGGAGAGAAGAGCCAAGCCAACATCATCTGCAGACTACCCAGAAAATTAGCTCACTGAAAGATACATGTATCTATCTATGACTGGTGAATGAAAAATTCTCAGAAGATGAAAATCTTTTTTAAAAAGACCATACAAAGGGAAGTTTCGACAGCTGCCTGATTTTGAAATTTGAACTTTGGTAAAAATTAATTAGGATTTTAAAATTCGGACTAGTACTGGAAGAGTTGTGAATAATTTTCTTTATTATTCTCTGTTTTACTTTAAGAAATAAAGTTGCGATTTTTTACTTTAAATAATTGTTGGCCTCTCGAATTTTCACAGATTGTTGGACGGCATAAATCTTTTCTCTGTTGCCATTTTAAATTAACATAACGGGCTTATTCCGTGAGGTAACATGCCTTCACTTGAGAAGAAGAAACAGGAATGACAACATCCATACGATAAAAATCAAGGCTTCTAAAGAGACAGGCTAGATATACCACCAGCACATCACTGGAGTATCTCACGGATGATGTTACCTGGTCATGGAGATGAAACATCTGAAAGCAAACTTTTCAGCACAGATAGCTAACTGACCTATGAATTAATCCTGAGAAGTGTATAAAGGCAGGAGGAGGAGATTGATGAGGGAAATCAGGAGGGCAAAAAAAGGGAGCATGAAATAGCTTTGTCGAATTGGGTTATGGAGAATACAAAAGGATGTAACCAATACATTAAGAGTAAAAGGGGGAGAATAGGGTCCACCAAAGATCAGCAAGGCAGCGTATGAGTACAACCATAGGAGATGGGGGATACTAAATGAGTGTTTTGCGTCAGTGTTTCGGTGAAGGAAATGGACTACATCTCCTCCAACCCTTCCTCCCATAAAAATGCCAAATCATCACCACTTCCTCTGCCTCCACTACAT
Organism: Chiloscyllium punctatum; assembly: GCF_047496795.1. Taxonomy (NCBI): domain Eukaryota; kingdom Metazoa; phylum Chordata; class Chondrichthyes; order Orectolobiformes; family Hemiscylliidae; genus Chiloscyllium; species Chiloscyllium punctatum. The sequence goes on from NC_092789.1 coordinate 48,485,676, forward strand.
TTGTTTGAAAGATTCCACGACAGAAAATCCCAGTAGGACTCCTTCTTCCAAGACTACAATTTCCCTCACGTGGACGACGATGCCCTCCAGCACATCGCCTCCACGTCCCGCACCTTTGCCCTTGAAACCAATCTCTCCCAATGCCACAAGCACAGAATGCCCCAGTCCTCACCTTCCACCCCACTAATCTCAGTATACATCGCATTATCCTCCGTCACTTGCACCACATACAAACAGATCTAACCAGGAGTGGGAGAATTCCCTCCCCGCCCCATCAGTGTTTCGGGACACCATTCCTTCCGTAACTCCTTTGTCAGATCCACGCCTTTAAACAGCCCTCAACCCACCCCTGGCACCTTGCCCTGCCACGACAAGAAGTGTGAAGCAAGTGCCCTCATCTCATCCCTCACTACAGGCTAAGGCCTCAAACGATCCTTCCACATCCAACAGATATTTACTTGTACCTCCACCAATGCTATCTACTGCACCTGTTGCACCCGATGTGGTCTCTTGTGCATCAGGGACACAGGACGTGAACTTGCAGATCATTTCAGAGAATATATCTTCAACACTTTAACTCCCACTCCACCACCCCCGCAAGGACATGCATGTCCTGGACCTCCTCCAATGCCAAACACTAACCACCCTACGCCTGGAGAAAGAACTACCTTTGGACCCTGCAGCCATACGGGATTAGAGTGGATTTCGACAGTTTCCCCATTTCCCCTCCCTTAACCACGTCTGAATCCCAAGCCGCCACCTTGGCTCCTCCATTTTGATCTGACCATCATCCTTTCCATCTCTAACCTTGATCGTTACCATCATTTACCTGTCGCATTCTTAGCTACCTTGCCCGCAGGCTAATACCCCACACATTATCTCTCAGGCCCCCAGCCAAAGCCTGAATCCTGATGAAGGGCTTATGCTTAAAATGTCGATTCTTCTCCTCCTCGGATGCCATCTAACCTGCTGTGCTTATTTTCAACTCCACACTTTCGACTCTGATCTGCAGCATCTGCAGTCCTCAGTTTCTCAGTAGCAGTTGGGCCACAGATCAACCATGTTCTCGTTGTCAAAAGTCACATGACAACAGATTATATTCCAACAGCTTTATTGATAACCACATGCTTTCAGAGCGCAGTCTTTTCGTCAGGGGCTTCTCACGACTACTACCCTTTGAACTCTTGTGATTTCCAATAAAACTGTTGTACTTTAACCTGGTGCCATGTGACTTCTGACTTTGTCTATATCAGTCCACGCCCGGCACCTCCACATCATGTTCACATTGAATAGTAGAAGAGATGCGCAGGGCACGATGACCGAATCATGTTCCTGTATTTCTATCTCCGCATTATTCAGCAATTTTCACCAGCAACAAAGACAAGCAGTCCAATTACACCGTGAAAGAGGGTTGTCTTTGAGCGTTGTTTCAGAAGATATCAGGAAAAGAAGCTAAGAAACAACATACTTTGAAGACATTCAAATCTTTTTTTTTCACTGGAGCAACTTTATGCCATACTGAATCATCTGAGTGCAAAGATGGCGTCAACACTGGTTTCGTGCCGAAGTAACTTTCCTATGATGGCAAAAGTGAGGACTGCAAATGCTGGAAATCAGAGTCTAGATCAGAGTGGCGGTGGAAAAGCACAGCATGTCAGGCAGCTTCCGAGGGGCAGAAAAACTTTCCTATGATGTCACTGGAACATGCAGTAAATCAAGTTCTAGGTTTTTATATTTGACACAAAACAGCAGAAGCTGTTTCTGTTTGTTCTTCGCAAAACCGTGCAAGATGAATGGAATCTTGAAAGAGACAGGAGCATTTGCTGCTGTGAAATGTTGATTGAAGAAAGATTGTTTGGTCATAACTACCATTAATTAAGTATACGCAAGAATGTGGAGAATAGCAGCAAAACTCAGATGGCCTAGAAGAAAGTGAGGACGACAGATGCTGGAGATCAGAGTCGAGTGTATTGCTGGAAAAGCACAGCAGGTCAGGAAGGGCTGATGAATACCTTAAGCCCGAAATGCCGATTTTCTTGCTTCTCAGATGCTTCCTGTCCTGCTGTGCTTTTCCAGCATTCACTTTCATCTCGGAAGGCCTGACAAAATCCGTGAAAGGAGAAATAGACGTCATTTTGGAGTTCAGTCGGAATCTTCTTGAGATTATAGAATTCCTGGAGTTTGCATCACAATGTCGGCACCTGTTGCTTTTTATTTTTATTAAATTTATTTTCGAAATTTGCTTGTTGTTTCCTCAGGTGGGATCGATGATGCTTTTCGGAACGTGGCTTTGGATTTTTTTCATGTACGTTTCTTTGGAGTTACACAGTTTACTGTTTGAATTACGCTTTATCGAATCACAATGCTCATAGTTTTGAAGGGAACATCGGAATAGGATTGATGAGCAGGTTAGAACTAAATGTTTCTGCATATGTTCCTGTTAGCAGTTTGGGTATTTTTTTTCGATGGTCTGGATTAATTACCGTGGCTCTATTCTGTTCGTGATAAATCATATGAGTTGCATATTACGTGATATTTACAGGAATGCAGGTGTATATATCGACACACTCTCCTGGAGCACTCTGTAAATACCGACATACACCCTGACCCAACCCAGCAAATGCTCAAACCCTCCCCGGGACCCACCATGCAATTACCGACACACTCACAGGGATCGCACTGTAAATACTAATACCTAGCTGCAAAACCCCCTGTAAGTACTGACGCATTCCCCTGGAACCCCCTGTAAATACCGACAAACTCCCCTGGAACCCTCTGTAAATACCGACACACTCCCCTCAGCCCTCCTGTGAATACCGACACACTCCCCTGGAATATCCTGTCAATACCAAAGCACGACCACAGAACACGCTGTAAATACAGAGACACATTATACTCAACACCCCCCTGCAAAGAGTGACCCGATCTTTTGGATTCTCCTGCAAATACAGACAATCTATCCGGGATGCCCCCTTGTAAATACTGATGCACCTCCCTGGAAACACCCGGAAATATCAATGTACTCCGCAGAAACCACCACCCCCCCACCCCCCGCCATAAATACTGACACACTCACCGGAATGCCATTGTAAGTATTGGCACACTCTACGAGATGACGCTGTAAATACCCACAATATCCCCAGGAGCCAATCCTTAAATCGCGAAGTGCTGCACGTGACCTCCCCTGTGAATACTGACACACTCCACGGGACACCCCTGTAAATACCAACACATTCCCCTGGACCCCCCTGTAAATACTGACACACTCTCAGGAAACTCCCTGCAAATGTTAACACAGACCCTGGGAATGGCTTGTACATACCAGCACACTCCCCAGTTCCAACAGTAAATTTTAACACGTTCCCCAGGGTACCTAGCCAATACTGACGCATTCACTGGCACCCCAGAAAATATCAACACACTAATCAGAAACCCATTAGAAATATCAACAAACTCACTGTGGACCCCGTTCAAACACTGGCACACTCCCCAGGTCCCCTCTGTAAACACTGACACAATCCCCAGGATCCACCCCTTAAATACTGATGCAGCCCATGTCAGTCCCCTGTGAACACTGAAACACTCCCTGGCACACCCTGCTAAATGCAGACACACTCCCCAGGACTGCCCATTAAATACAGACACACACCCCCAATACCCAGGATTAAACAGACACACTTCATGGGACCTCACTGTCAATACAGACACACTCACCGGGAACAAAAGAAATACCGTCATACACCCCGGGACCCACCTGCAAATATTGACACAGTCGCCCTCCGCCTCTCGACCCACTCTCTCTTTTAATGCGCCCATTCATTCTCTGTCTCTGTCTGCCCCTCCCACTCTCTGCACACTCATATTCTCTCCCTCTATCACCCTCCCACGCACTGTCAACAACCCCCTCCATTCTCTCATTCTATCCTCCACTCTCTCCATCTCTATGCCCCTAACACGATCTCTCAACCCCCACTCTCTCTACCCCCTCCCACTGTCTTTCTCTCTTTACACCCCTCCTCGTCCCTGACTCTGCACCCCACTCCCTCCCTCTCTATAGACCGTCCCACTCTCTCTGTCCCCTTCACGCTCTCTATTTGACCCTCTCACTTTCTATCTCTCCAGTACATCTATGTCTCTCTCTTTCCGTCTTCACCTCGCAGTCACTCTTGACTCCCTATGTTTCCCTGTACTGACCCCTTCACGGTCTCTTCCCCTCCTACTCTACCTCCCTTTGCCTCTTGCCCTCCCACTGTGATTCTACATCCTTACCTCTCCCAGCTCCCTCTCTACTCTCTGCCGACTATATTTCTCTCTTCGCTTCCCTCTCTGTCTCTGTTCCCTCCCACTCTCTCTCTTCACCTTCCATCTCCCTCCCTCTACCAATTCCCACTCTCTTTCCCTACCACACTTCCTCTCTCTTTCACTCTTCACCCTCCCATTCTCTCTCTACCCCTCCCACCTTTTAGTCTCCACACCGTTCATGTCTCTCCCTCCCTCTCTCTTTCTTTCATCCCTACTCCCTCTCGCGCGCTCTCTCATTCTCTCTTCCCCAACCCCCACTCTGGGTCACTCTATACAACTCTTTCTCTCGCGGCACTTCCACTCTGTCTACCACAACCCGCTCTGTCTCCCCACCCCTCCCTTTCTACACACCTCCAACTTTCAGACTCTGTAACCCCACACACTCTCTCGTTCAATCCCTTTCACACTCTCTCTCCCCTTCCCCCTCTCTCTGCTACACGCTCTCTCTCTACCGCGTATTTATTTGCTCCCTCGCACTCTCCCACGCTTGCGCTCTACACCCCCATTCTTTCTCGACCTGCTCCCATTCTCTCTCCCTTTACCCCCTCCTATTGCTTCTTTCTCTATACACCCCTGACACGCACTCTCTACCCCAGCCCCACTCTCTCTACTGCCCATCACACACTCTAGCACACTCCCACTCCCTGTCTCCCTAATCTCACTCTCTCACCTCCTCCCACACTGTCTCCCTACCAGCCCCCACTATATCCCTGTTTACCCCACATTCCGTCTCCCTACCCCACTCCTTCCGACTCTCCTTCTCTATTCAAAAACACTCTCACTCTTTACACCTCTCCCACACTCTCTCTAATCCTCTCCCACTCACTACATCCCTCCCACCCTCTCTACCCCATTCTATCTCTAAACCTCCCACTCTTTCTCTCTTTATCCCTTTCCATTCTCTATCCCTTTACACCCATCCACTCTCCCTCTCTCTAAACCCCTCCTGCTCTCTCAGTCCATTAACCCACTCACTCCCTCTCTCTACCACCTGCCACTCTTTCTACCCCACTCCCTTTCTCCCCTTCCCACTCTCACTCACCCCACACTCTCTCCATCAGCTTCCACTATCTCTCTATACTCCACTCCCTCTCTTCCCTTCTCTTTCTCTCTTCTCACACTCTGTCTCTTCGCCTCCCACTCTCTCTCTCTGTCTTCACTTTTCGCACTCTCTCTCGTTCCCTCCAAATCTCTCTCTACATCTCTCCATCCGCTCTGTGTGTTCCTCCTCTCTCTCTACCCCTTCCTCTCTGTTCCTCTCCCTCCCTCTCTGCACTACCCGCCCACTATATATCGTTCTCTTTCCCTCCCACTCTCTCTCTCTGTCTTTACCGCTCGCACTGTCTCTCTTGTTCCCTCTAATTCTGTCTCTACATCCTTCCCTCCCACTCTCTCTCGTCCCTCTCCCACCCTTCCTATCCACTTCCTCCCTTCCTCTCTATCTTCCCCACCGTCTCTCTACTACCCACCCACTATATCCCCCCTCTTTCCCTCCTACTCTCTTCCCACCCCTCCCAGTTATCCCTGTCTCTACACTCTCCCACTGTTTCTATCTGCCACACTTCCACTCTCTTTCTCTCTCCCCCACACTATCTCGACTCCCTCCCTCTCGCTCTACACCTCTCACACTCACTTACTTGCCGTCCTCATCTCTCCACTTTTCTCACTTCCCCTCCCACACACTCTCTCTCTTTACGCACCTTCCTCTATCTGTGTGTCTCTCTCTCCATCACATACCTCTCTCTCTCACTTCTCCCCTATCACTATCTCTCGGTTTACATCCCTCCTTCCCACTCTCTCTCTCTCCGCCCCCTTCCGCCTTCTCTCTCTCAACTACCCGCCCATTGTTTGACTCTTTTCCCTCCCACTTTCTCCACCAACTCCCACTATCTCTTCCTCTCCCATTCTTCCTCTCTCTGCACTCTCCCACTCACTCTGTCCACAACACATCCCCTTTCTATTTCTCTTCCGCCTCCCACTATCTCTCGACTCACTTCCTCTCTCTCTTTATACCTCCACAGTGTCTCTCTCAATTCCCTCCAGCTCTCTCGCTCACTTCTCCCTTCGCGCTATCTATCGCACGACTTCCCTCCCAGTCCCACTCTCTACCCCCTTGCACCTCTCCGTTCACCCTCCCATCCTCTCCCTCTTTAAACACTCTCATACATATATACCGCTACCTCTCTGCATCTCTCTCTCTCTGGCGAACCCCCCTCTGACAAGCGCTTCCCAGTCTCTCTCACTCCCTCCCTCTCTTCCCCACAACCCGTCTCTCTCTAGCCCTGTCTAACTCTCTCACACTACCTCCTACCACTCTCTATAAACCCCCCATTCTCTCTCCATTTAACCCTCCGACTGCTTCTGTTTCGAACCAGTCCAACTGCCTCTTCTCAACTCACTCTACCAACCACACACTCTCTCTCCGCTTCTCTCTCCCTCTCGAACCACTCCCACTCTCTCCCTATCAGATCCCACAATCATTCTCTCTTCCTAACGCCCCCTTCTCTCCACTCCACTCTGTCGCACATTCTCTCTTTCGACCACCACACATTCTCACTCTCCAGACCCTATCACTCTCTCTACCACACATCATCTCTCTACCCCTCCCATTGCCTCTCAATCTCACTAACGCCCTCCCACTCTGTCTTTCTGTCTCCCTCTCACTGTCTCTACACCCCTCTTCCACTCACTACCCCGTCCCCCTCTCTCTACCGCTCTCAATCCCTCCCACTCTCTCTCTTACACTGTTCCGTTCTTTCTCTCCATCTAACACATTCCCTCAGTTTCTGTACCGCCTCCCATTCTCACCCTTTAATCCATTCCCACTTTCTCTCCCTCCTATTATCCCTCTCTCACTCCCTCACACCGTGTCTTTTTCTCTCTTTCACCAATCTCTCAGATTTCCCCTCCAACTATCTCTGTCTTCCCGCTCGCACTCACTTTCACCCCCCACGATCGTCTCTGTCTAACCCCTCCTCTATCTACCCCACTCCCACTCTCTGTCTACTCCATTCCAGTCTGCTCACTCTCCACTCCATACCCTCTCATTCTCTACCATTCTCCCACTCTGTGTCTGACACCCGCACATCCTCTCACTCCCCTACCCTCCACGGTCTCTTTCCCTAAACACTCCCACTCTCTCACCCCATCCCATTCTTTCTGTCCACGTCCCTCCCTCTCTGGCTTTACTGTTCTCCCTCTCTTTACACTCTACTCCACTGCCTCTCTCTCTCTAAACCCTCTACGTTTTCTATCTCTAGCCTCTCCCATTCTCTGTCCCTTTACTCCTTCCCAATACCTCTCTCACTATCCACCACACTCTAACTCTCTACCGTCCCCGAATCTCTCTCTACCCCACTCCCACATTCTCTGTCCCCCTCCCACACTGTCATTCTAAATCCTTCACATTCTGTCTCTCTTATAGCTCCTAGTATTTCACTCTCTTCGCCACTACCCTCTCTCTCTACTCTACTCCCTCCCACTTTCTTTCTCTACCCCAACTACTCTCATTCTCCACCCCCTCCCACTCACCCTAACCCCACTCTCTCTCTACACCGCTCCCACTCTCTCTACCCCCTTACATTCTCTCACTGTCTTACCATCCCACTGTCGCTGTCTCTCTAAACCCCTCACACTCTCTCTTCCTTCCTCTCACCCACACTCCCTCTTCCCGGTTCCTACTCACAACCCCCTCCTCTTCTCTCTAACCCACTCACTGTCTCTCCTTCTCCTTCATTTGCTCTAACTCTCCAACTCTTTCTCTCTCTCCCCCTCCCATTCTCTCTTGCTATCTAAAACACTCTCTACTCTCTCTACTTCTCCCATTCTCTCGATTTACCCCACCCCCACTCTCTGTCTCTCTCCCACACTCTTTCCCTCACGCCCTCCCACATCCCTTTCTTTCACATCTCACTCTCTCTCTCTTTGATCCCACTCCCTCTTTTTCTCTCTACCCCACTCTCTCTCTTTCTCTCTTCCACCACTCTGTCACTGCCTCTCCCACTCTCTGTCTTCCTCGCTCTCACTCTCTCTCTTCTCACCTCCGATTCACTCTGTCGACCCCTTCCCCCTGTCCTGGCCTCCCATAATCTCTCTTTCTTTCTTCCCACTGCTATTCACACACACTCTCTATTCTCTCCCTCCCTGTCTCTCTATTCCCATCCCACTACCTCTCATTCCTTTTGCATCCCAGCCTCTCTCTGTCTACCCTCGTACTCTCTTTTGTCCCTTCCTACTTACACTGTCACTCTCCCCCTTCTGGTCTCTCTCTCCTCCCCTCGCACTCAATCTTTTTATATTCCCCTTCCAACTGTCTCACTGTCTACCCCGTCATTCTCCTTAAATCTAGCACCACCTTCCCTCTCTGTCAACTTTTCCCACTCTGTCATCTCATCCCACATTCTCTCTCTCTTCATGTCTTCCCCCCACTCATCCACACACTCTCTCTAACCCCTACCTCCATCTCTCTGATCCCATCCAACTATCTCTCTCCTTTCACATCCCAGTCTCTCTCTGTCAACACTGCTCATACCCTCCCTCTTAGCCCCCATCCCTCTCCCTCGCTCTAGCCCCTCCAACTAACTCTCTCACTTTCCCTCTCTCTCTACCCCACTTGGTCTCGCTTTCTACCTCCTCCCACTCTCTCCCTCTCCTCCCTCCCACTCTATCTGCCCAACCTCTCTCTTACGCTAGGCTCTCCGATTCTCTCTTTCGATACTCATCTCTCTCTCTCTCTTCAGCCACTCCATCCCTATCTCTCTACTCCGCTCCCTCTAACTCTTTTTTCCGCTCCTACTCTCGCTCTCTACCAACTACAACTGTCTCTCCCTCGTTGTCTCTTCTCCCTCTCACCTTTTCTGTCTCCATACCCTCCCTTGCATCTCTCTCTACCCACCTCCCTCTCTCTTCCCATCATACTCTCTCTCCATCTTTCTCTCTCTACCTCCTCCCATTAACTCCCTCTCTCACACACATTCCTTCCCTCTCTCTATCACGTCCCATTCTCTCTGTCAAACACCTCCCACTCACTGTCTCCAGCAACCCAATCTGTACCTACCACACTCTCTCTCTACCCCAATCCCAAACTTTGTCTCTTCCCCTTGGAGTCTCTCTCCCAGCCACACTCCCTCTCACTCCATCTCTATCACTCTCTTCCCCGAACTCTATCTCTACCGTTCGTCCAGTCTCTCTCTGCAATCTCCCAATCTCTCAAACCCCTCGCAATCTCTCTCTGTCTACTTGCGCCTGTTCTTTCAATCTAAACCCCTTCCACTCTCTCTCACTACATCCCCCCACTCGCGCTCCAAACTGTCCCTCTCTCTTGCTACCCCATTCTGTCTCTCTAGCCCACGCCTCCAATCAATTCACCCCGTTCCACTCCCTACCTTTGCCACACTCCCTCCCACTCTGTCTCTATCGCTCTATGAGAAAATTCTGAAGAAGGGCTCATGCCCAAATCGTCGATTCTCCTATTCCTTTGATGCTGCCTGACCTGCTGCGCTTTTCCAGCAACACATTTTCAGCTCTATCTCTCTCCCCCTAACTGTCTCTCTGAGCGTCTCCCAATCTCTCTCTACCCATCTCTAAAGTCAAAAATCGTTTTGGCACTCAACACCACCCCCCTCACACTCTTCAGCCCCCACTCCTCTGTCTGAACATCCCCCCTCTATCTGTCATCCTTCCACTCTGTCACTCACAATCACACTGTCTCTCTAAACACTTCCCATTTGCTTTCGACTCAATAAGTTATCCCTACTACACTCCATATCTCTCAATATCACTCTCTCTAACCCCTCTCTCCTTCTAGAGCCCCACACTCCATCTCGCTCTACCACCTCCCACTATCTTTCGCTCTCTTCCCCTCCCACTCTCTCCCTCTCGTTCTTCACCATACCTCTTTCTCTGTACCCCACTCCCTCTCTCTCTTTCTTTCCACTACAAACGATCTCCCTCTACCCCACTCCTGCACTCTCTCTTTCTCTTCACACTCTCTCTCTTCCGATTCCACGCTCTATCTGTCTCTTGAGCTCATACGCTGTCTCTTCACCCCTACAAAACTGTGTCGAAGAAAACACCTCGGTCTCTCTCTCTCTCCCCTTCCATCTCTCTCTTTGACTACATCCCCCCACTCAGTCTCTCTCTGTACATCGAATCTTATCTCTATCTCATATCCCGCCCTCCCTCTCTCTCTCTACCACCTCCCCTCCCACCCCCTGCATCTAAAACCTCCAACACTCTCTCTCCACTCCGCTTTGTCTCTTCCCCACACGCAGTCTCTCTGTCTGTACTCCGTCCCACTCTCTTTACCCTCCTGCTGCTCTCTATCCCACCTCCCCTTTCTCTTCCGCATCCCCCTCTCGCAGTTTACCCAACTTCCCCTACCCATCCCTCTCTCTCCCTCCTCCATTCCCTCTCTCTCACACACTCTCCATACGACTGTCCCCGTCCGACTATCTTTCTTTCCCATCCCACTCTCTCGACCGACTGCATCTCTCTTTCATTCTCTCTTCTCCCTCCCACTATCGTTCTCTCTCTTCCCCTCCCACTATCTCCCTCTCCTTCTTCACCATCCCTTTTTCTCTGTACCACACTCCCTTTCACTCTTTCTCTCCCCCACAAACTATCTCTCCCTCTACCCCACTCCTGTTCTCTCTTTCTCTCTCCTCCCTCTCTCCCTTCCGATCTCACTCTCTATCTGTCGATCGAGCTCACAATGCTGTCTCTTCCCCCCTATCCTTCCCTCTGCATCACTCTTACTACTCACCTCTCTCTCTCTACCCCACTCACTCTGTCTTTCTCTTTTCCCACTCCCATTCTCTCCCACTCTCTCTCTCTACCGCTTCCCTCTCTCTCTGTCATTCCCTCCTTCTCTCTCTCTCTCTTATGCCTCTCACTCTCTCTTTCAAACCTCTCCCACTCATTGTCTTCACATCCCCCTCTCGACCCTCTCTCTCTATCCCCTCGCGCAGTCTCTCCCCTTCCCTCTCTATCTACACCTATCTCTGTCTCTACACCAATCCCACCGTCTGTAAGCCCTTGCACTCACCCTCTCTGCCGCACTCCCGCCCAGTCTCACTATCTCTCTCTACCCCCGAAATCCCTCTCTACCTCTCTTCCACAACCTCTCTACCGGTCTCGTAATTTCTGTCGACAATGCTCCAACACTCTACCGCTGTCCAAATCTCTCTGTCCCAATACACACTCACACTCTCTCTCCCTTGCATTCTCTCTCTGTCCACCCCTCCCACTCTCCATCTAAAGCCCTTCCGACTCTCTCTGTCTACCACCTACCACTGTCTCTCTCAAAACTATCTCATTCCCTCTCTCCACCCTTCCCCTCTCTCTTTCCCACTACCTCTCTCTGTCTCTCGCTACCCCCTCGCGTCGTCTCTCCCCTACCCAAATCTATCAAACCCATTCTCCCTCCCTACCACAATCCCGCTCTCTCTCCCTTATCCTCTTACGTACCCTCTCTACCTCTCTGCCATACTCCCTCCCACTTTTCTCTCTCTCTACTGACGAACTCTCTCTGCACCACTCTCACTCTCTCCATCTACAACCCACCATATATATCTCTCTACCACCCTCACATTTTCTCTCTGTCCACTCTCTCACACACTCTGTGTAAATCCCTCCAAGTCTCACTCTCCCTACCTCCTCCCACTCACTCTCTCCACCTTCCCACTGGCGACCTCTCCCACTCTCTCTCTACCCCAATCCCACTCTCTCTCTACCACTTTCCAATCTCTCTCTCTGTCACACTCCCTCCCAATCTGTCTCTCTCGCTCTCGCCCTGAATTGTATTTTCCTCTCTCCCAATCTCTATCTCTCCCCCTCTCCCCCTCTCTCCCTCTATCCCTATCCATGCTAAAACCTCCCATTCTTTCTATGTCCACCCCCCCACTGTCTCTCTGTACATCCGTCCCACTCCTTCTCGCTGTACACACTCCCACTCTCTCTCTTACCATTCCACTCTTTCCATCACCTTTCAATTCTCTCTCTAAACCACTCTGCACTCCCATTCTCATTCTACCCCCTACCACTATCTCTCTCTACGCCATTCTCTCTTTCTCTTTTCCACTCGCACTCACTCCGTCACAATCCACCCACTCTCTCTCTAGCGAACTCCCTCTCTCTTTCTCTGTTCTCCCTCCCATTCTCTCTCTACTCTCTCCTTCTGTCTCTACCCCTTCTCATTCATTCCCTGCCTCTCTCTATCTTACTCCTCCCAATCTCACGCGACACCCTGCCTCTCTCTCAACGCTCCTCCCACTTTTTCTGCACTCCCATCCGACTCTATCCCTCCAACTGTCTACCGATGCAATCTCTCTCTCGATATATATCTACACCACTCCCTCCCTCTCTCTCTACTCGCTGTCCCTCTCTCTGTTCTCCCTCCCATCTCTGTACCCCCTCGCTCTGTATCCTTCTCTCATGCAACCCCATTTCTACCCCCTCCAACTCTCTGTTTTCCACTCTAACCTCACTATCCCACTTCAGCTCTCTAGGATAAACAATTACTGCAGGTGCTGGAAACCACATTCTGGATTAGTGCTGCTGGAAAAGCATAGCAGTTCAGGCAGCATCCGAGGAGCAGTAAAATCGACGTTTCGGGCAAAAGCCCTTCATCAGGAATACAGGCAGAGAGCCTGAAGCGTGGGGAGATAAGTGAGAGGAGGATGGGGATGGGGACAAAATAAGCGGGTGGGGGAAGGGTATAGATCGGGGGGGGGGGGAGAAGGGATGGATTGGATAGGTGGACAAGAAGAAAGGCTGATAGGATAAGTCATGGGGACAATGCTGAGCTGGAAGTTGGGAACTGCGGTGAGGTGGGGGAAAGGGAAATGAGGAAACTGTTGAAGTCCCCATTTTTGCCCTGAGGCTGAAGTTTTCCGAGGCAGTAGATGAGGCGTTCTTTCTCCTTGCATCTGGTGGTGAGGAAGCGGCGGTGAAGGAGGCCCAGGACCCCCATTTCCTCTGCAAAGTGGGAGGGAGAGTTGAAATGTTGGGCCACAGGGCAGTGTGGTTTATTGGTGCGGGTATCCCAGAGATGTTCCCTGAAGCGTTCTGCTAGGAGGCGTCCAGTCTCCCCAATGTAGAGGAGACCGCATCGGGAGCAACAGATATAATATATGATATTGGTGGATGTGCAGATAAAACTTTAATGGCTGTGGAAGGCTCCTTTAGAGCCTTGGTTGGAGGTGATGTCGGAGGTGTGGGCGCAGGTTTTGCAATTCCTGCGGTGGCAGGGGAAGGTGCCAGGATGGGAGGGTGGGTTGAAGGGGGGCGTGGTCCTGACCAGGTAGTCACGGAGGGAACGGTCTTTGCCGAAGGCGGAAAGGGATGGGGAGGGAAATATATACCTGGTGGTGGGGTCTGTTTGGAGGTGGCGGAAATGTCGGCAGGAGATCTGGTTTATGCGAAGGTTGGTAGGGTGGACGGTGAGCACCAGGGGCGTTCTGCCCTTGTTACTTCAGCTATCTGTCTCTTTTTCTCTTCTCCCACTCTCTCCCTTCCTCTCACGCTCTTCCTTTCTACTGTGATTGCACTCACTCCCTCTACCCCCACACTCTCTCTCTCTTCCCCTACCACACAGTCTATCTCTCTCTACTCCGTCCCAATCTCTCCATCCTCCTTCAGCACACTCTCCCATATCTCCCTTTCTCGGCACCCTCCTCATATTTCTGTTCACCCCACTCCCCCTCACCCCTCATCCCTCCCTCTTCCTACACCCCTCCCACTTTCTCTCACTCACCCTCTGTCTTCGCCCCACCCCCTTTCTCTATCTTCCCCCTCCGACTATCTGTCTGTTCCCCTCTCACTCTCTCTCTGCCGACACCAGCACTATCTTTCATTCGCTCTTCTCCCTCCGACTATGTCTGTCGCCAATCCTTCCCTCTGCATCGCTCTCTACCCACCTTCCTCACTCTCTACCCCGCCTACTCTCTATCTTTCTCTCTTCCACCTCACACTCTCTCTTCCCTCCCCATCTATACCTCCTCCCACTCTTTCTCTGCCCCTCCCACTCTATCTGCCAACCATTCTCTCACGATAGCTCCTCCGACTCTCACTTTCTGACATAATCTTTCTCTCTGTCTCCAGCTCCTCCCTCTCTCCCTAATCCCCCCACTATCTCTCTTCCTCCGCTCCCACTCTCGCTCTCTACCAACTCCAACTGTCTCTCCCTCTTTGTCTTTCACCCTCCCACTTTGTCTGTCTCAATTCGCTCCCTCTACATCTCTCTCTACCCACTTACCTCTCTCTTCCCATCCCGCTCTCTCTCCATCCCTCTGTACCTCATCCCATTAACTCTCTCTCATTCCCTCCCCTCTCTCTCTCTACCATCTCCCACACTCTCTGTCAAACGCCTCCCACTCACTGTCTCCAGCAACGCATTCTGTAGCTAACCCCCTCTCTCTCACTACCCCAATCCCACACTCTCTCTCTTCCCCTTGGAGTCTCTCTCTCGCTGCCACGCTCCCTCCCACTCTGTCTCTCTCTACCTCGAACTTTATCTCTACCGCTCTCCCACTCTCTCTCACGCCCTCCCAATCTCTCTACCCACTCGTAATCTCTCGCTGTCTACCCACTCCTATTCGCTCCCTCTAAACGCCCTCCACACTCTCTCTACAGCACTCCACTCGCGCTTTCCAAACGACTCCCACTCTCTTGCTCCCCCATTCCTTCTCTCTACCCCACGCCTACACTCTCTCTATCATGTTCCACTCTCTATCTTTTTAACACTCCCTCCCACCCTGCCTCTATCTCTCTACCCCGAACTGTGTCACTGTACGTCTCCCAATCTCTCCCTACCCATCTCTAAAGCTACCATTCTTTTTGGCTCTCACCCCTCCCAGTATCTCTATCTGTCTCCACCCCCACTCCTCTGTCTGCATATTTCCCACTCTATCTCTCATCCTCCCAGTCTCTCTGTCACACTCCCACTGTCTCTCCAAAGCCTTCCCATTCCCTTTCGACCCCATAGTCTATCTCTACTGCACTCCATATCACTCCATTTCTCTCTCTCTCTAAACCCCTCTCTCCCTCGAATCCACCCTCGCTCTCTCTCTACCGCCTCCCAGTATCTTTCTCCCTCTCCCCTTCCCACTCTCTCCCTCTCTTTCTTCACCATCCCTCTTTCTCTGTACTGCACTCCTTCTCTCTCTTTCTCTCCCCCACAACCGATCGATCTTTCTACCCCACTCCTGCTTTCTCTCGTTTTCTCTCCACCCCTCTCTGTCTCCCGATCCCACTCTCCATCTGTCTACCGAGCTCACACGCTGTCTATTCTCCCCTACAACACAGTCGAGGAAACCGCCTTGGTCTCTCTCTCTCTCTTCCCTTCCATCTCTCTCTTTGACTGCTTCCCCCACTCAGTCTCTCTCTATATCGAATCTTATTTCTCTCTCTTATCCTTCCTTCCCTCTGTCTCTCTATCCCCTCCGACGCTCTCCTTCTAACCCCTCCTACACTCTCTCCCCGCTCCCCTTTCTCTCTTCCCCACGCGCAGTCTCTCTCTATTCCCACCCACACTCTACTCTCCTGCTGCATTCTCTCCCACCTCCCCTTTCTCTACCCCTCCCCCTCTCAGTTTACTCTACTTCCCTATCCCTCTCTCTCCCTTATCCCCTCCTCTCTCAAACACACTCTTTATCTCCCCCCCTTTCCCTTTGTCTATTCACCTCCTCAGTCTATCTTTCTGTTCCCTTCCAACTCTCTCGACCGACTCCATCTCTCACTTTCATTCTCTTTTCACCCTCCCACTCTATCTGTCTCGATTCCTTCCCACTGCACCTCTCTTTCTCGCACCTCTCTCTCTCTATCCCGCCCACTCTCTCTCTTTCTCTCTTCTCCCTCCCATTCTCTCTCCCCTCCCTCTCTCTCTCCCTCCTCCCTATATCTCTCTGTCATTCCCTCCTTCTCTCTCTGACGCCTTCCACTCTCTCTCAAACCTATCCCACCCACTGTCTCCACAGTCCCCCTCTCGACCCCACTATCTCTCTCTAACTCCTCGCGCATTCTCTCCACTTCCCTTTTTATCTACACAACTTTCCCTCTCTAAACCAATCCTACTTTCACTACTCATTTGCAATCTCCCTCTCTGCCACACTCCCTCCCACCCTTTCTCTCTGTACCCCGAACTCCATCTCTACCTCTCTCCTCCACATACTCTCCACCGCTCTTCTAATCTCTGTCTACACCGCTCACACACTCTCTATCGTTCTCCAATCTCTCTGTCTACACACACACATACTCCCTCCCTTGAATTCTGTCTCTGTCCACCCCTCCCACTCTCTCTAATCCCCTTCCTACTCTCTCTCTACCACCTGTCACTGTCTCTCTCACAACTATCTCACTTACTCTCTCCACCCTGGCCCTATCTCTCTATCTCACTCTCTCTCTCGCTGCCCCTCGCACGTCTCTCCGCTACCCAAATCTATCAAACTCTTTCACCGTCTCTACCACAATCCCGCTCTCTCTCTCTCTCTCCCCTCTTACACTCTACCTCTCTACCATACTACCTCCCACTCTTTCTCTCTCTCTACTCCCGAACTCTCTCTTCACCACTCTTCCAAACTCTCTCCCTACTTTCCTCCCTAAGTCTCTGTACAGCTCTCGCATTTTCTCTCTGTCTACTCCCTCACACACACTCTCTAAACCTCTCCAAGTCTCACTCTCACTACCCCGTCCCACTGACGCTCTCCACCCTCCCATTACTATCTACCACACCCTTCCTCACTACCCCACTCCCACTCTCTCTCTACCACCTTCCACTCACTCTAGCACGTTCCACTCTCTCTGTCACACTCCCTCCCAATCAGTCTCTCTCTCTATCCCTGAACTCTATCTACCTCTACCCCAATTTCTCAACCTCCCCCTCCCACTCTCTCCCTCTACCACTCTCCACTCTCCAACCTCCCACTCTTTCTATGTCTACCCTCCCGCAAT
The DNA here is from genome assembly GCF_047496795.1 of Chiloscyllium punctatum. Lineage (NCBI taxonomy): Eukaryota > Metazoa > Chordata > Chondrichthyes > Orectolobiformes > Hemiscylliidae > Chiloscyllium > Chiloscyllium punctatum. The sequence goes on from NC_092789.1 coordinate 48,502,926, forward strand.
CTCTCTGTACATCAGTCCCACTCCTTCACTCTACACACTCCCACTCTCTCTCTCTCTTACCGTCCCACTCTTCCTAACACCTTACAACTCTGTCTCACTCCCATTGTCTTCCTACCCCATACCCCTACCTCTCTCCACTCCACTCCCTCCGTCTATTTCTCTTGTCCACTCGCACTCACTCCCTCATTTTCCACCCACTCTCTCTAGCGAAATCCTTCTTTCTTTCTTCTCCCTCCCATTCTCTCTTTTCTCTCCATTTGTTTCTACCCTTTCTCATTCTGTCTTTCCCTTCCTCTCTCTTTGTTACTCCTTCTAATCTCAATGTCTACCCTCTCACTCACTACTCCATCCCTCCCTTTCTCACTACTCCTCCCACTATCTCTCACTACTCCTCCCACAATTTTTCTCCTCCCATCCGACTCTGTCCCTCCAAATGTCTCTCTGCACCCCCTCTCTCTCTCTCTCTCTCTCTATATATATATATATATCTAACCCACTCCCTCCCCTAACACTCTCCCTCTCTCTGTGCTCCCTCCTCCTTCTCTCATTGCGACTCCCTTTCTACCAACTCAAATTCTCTGTATTCCCCTCTCAGCTCAATACCCACTTCCGCTCTCTGTCTCTTTCTCTCTTCCCCATTCTCTGTCTTCCCCTCACACTCTGTCTGTCTTCTGTGTTTGCACTCAGTATCTCTACACCCCCACACTCTGTCTAACCCCACTCTAAATCTATCTCCTCACTCCCTCTCGCTACTCCCCTCCCACTATCTATCTCTCTACTTCCCTCTCACTCTCTCTCTTTCTTCCCCATACCACTCGCTCTCTATCCCACTCCCTCTCTCTATCTTTCTGTCTAACCCAAACCCTCTCTCTCTTTCTCTTAATACACCACTCGCTCTCTCTTCCCTTCCCACTGTCTCTGTCAACCGATCTCGATCTCTCTCTTCTCCCCTCCAACACTGTGGCTCTCTAAATTCTTCCCCCTCTCTTTCATCAGCTGTTTATCCCTCTACCCAGAATCCAGTCTCTCTCTTTAGACCCTCTCTCTGTCGATCTCGCAACACTTTCCCACTCGCTCTATGTCCCACTCTCTTTCTCTCTCTAAACCCTCCCACTGTCTATCTGTCTGCTCCATTTTCTCTCTTCCCCATTCCCACTCTCTCTCTACACCCTCCCACACTTTCTACCAACGTGCATCTCTATCTCTCCGTCTACCTCTCTCTTTCTATCCCCTCCGTCTACCTCTTTATCTTCCCATCCAACACTCTCGATATCCACTTCATCTCTCCCTCCCTCGTTCTCTTTCTCCCCCCAACTCTGGCTTTCTCTATTGACTCCCTCCGCATCTCTCCCTACCAACCTCCCTCTCTCCCTTTTCCACTCCCACTCTTTCTCTCTATATCTCTGTTGCCTCCCACTCTCTTCCTCACTCACCCCTCCCTCACTTTCTAAACCCGTCCGTCTCTCTCTACCATCTCTAATACTCTGTCTCTCAAACCTCTCCCACTCACTCTCGCCACCCTCCCCTTCTCCACCGCAATCCCTCTCTCTACCCCCATACAATCGCTCCACCGTCCCTCTCTATCTACCGCACACTCTCTCTGTACTCCAATCCCACTCTCTCACTCTGCCCCATTGCACTCTCTCTCTGCCACACTCCCTCCCACTCTCTCTCGCTGTAGCCCTCCCATTGGCTCTTTCTACCTCGCTCCAACTCTCTATCTTTATTCCTCTCCCACTCGCGCTCTCTACATCCACCCCCTCTCTCTATAACCCCTCGCATTCTCCCCTGCCTCCCCCTCTCTAAACCCCTTCAACTTCAACTCTCTTTATCCCCCCCACTCACTCTCTCCGCCCTCCTCCACTCCATCTACCCCACTCTCTCTGTCGCTACCCCACTCCCAGTCTCTCTACCTCTTCCACTCTCTGACTTCCACATCTCCTCCGACTCTGCCTCTCTCTCTCAAGCCCCGAACTCTACCTCTACTTCTCTCTCACACTCTCTCTGTCAACTAAGCTCGCACCCTCTCTCTGTCACTCCCTCCAACATCGTGTCTCTCTAACCCCCACCCACTCTCTCTTCCCCTCCTCTGCCACTTTTTTCCTTCACCCTCTCATTCAATGTCTCTCTACCCCGTCTCTCTCGCTACCCCGTCTCTCTCTCTAGCCCTTCCTTATCTCTGTATCTCGACCCGCTCCCACTCTCTCTCTGTCCCACTCCCTCTCCCTCTAAGCCCTCCCACACTCTCTTTCTAATCCCTGATACTCTCTCTCCGCTCCCCATTTCCTTCTTGCCAACTCCCACTCTCTCTTTACCCTCCACTCTCCCTACACTCCTCCCACTCTCTCTCCCACCTCCACCCTCTCTCTACCCTCTCCCACTATCTCTCTCCCGCATTCCTCCTCTTCCCATCATCCCTTTCTCTCCCTATCCCATCCCACACTTTGACATTTCCACTATCTCCACCACAATTCCTCTCTGTTTCTCCCCCCTCTCCGACTATCTATCTCTCTTCCCCAAATGCCTTTCCACCCACTCCAACACTCTCCCTCGTTCTCTCTTCTCCCTCCCACTCTGTCACCAACCCCTCCCTCTCCATCTCACTCTAACCAAAGCCAACTCTCTCTCTCTCTCCCCCTCCCTCCATCTCTAACACCACCCACCATCTCTCTGTCAGCCCCTCCCTCAATCAACCTCCTCCAACTCTCTTTCAATCCCCTCCCCTCTCTCTACCCCCTCGCACAGTCTGACCCCTCCTCCCTCTGTAACTACATCATTCTCGCTCTCTACCCCAATCCCAATCTTTCTCTATGTTCTTGCACACTCTCTCTGCCACACTCCCTCCCACACTGTCTCTCACTAGCACCGAACTCTCTCTCTCTCTCTACCTCTCTCTCCACACCCTTCCCCAAAATCTCTCTCTACCCCTTGCATTCTTCAATTATTCAACTTTCCTCCTACTTTCTCTCTCTCTATGCCCCTTCCACTCTTTCTCTCACACATTCTCCCACTCACTGTCTTCACCTTCCCACTCTCGACCTACTCCACTCTCTCCCTCGACCCCACTCCCAATCTCTCCATACCGCCTTGCAATTTTTCTCTGCCACACTCCCTCTCACTCTGTCTCTATCTCTATCTTTCTACCCCCAACTCACTTTACCTCTTTCCAACCCACTCCCTCTACCTCTCCCGCTCTCTCTACCCCTCCTCACTGTCTCAACACCCACTATTTCACTCTCTACGCCCTCCCACTGAGTCTCTCCCTCTACACCCCTGCCACTCCCTCCCTCTCGACTATATCACACTCTATCTCTCGCGTTCCCAGCATCTCTGACACACTTCCACTCTGTCAATGACACGCTCCCATTCTCTTTCTACCACCTAACATTATCTGTCTCTCTCCACTACACTCCCTCCCTCTCTCTTTCTCTCTTCCACTTCCACTCATTCGCTTTCAACCCAAGCTGTTTCTCTAGCGCACTCACTCTCTCTCTGTCTTCCCCTCGAACCCTTGCTCTTCGCCCTCCCACTCTCTCTCTACCCCCCTTCCTCTCTGTTCCCCCACACATTCTCTCACTCGAGTCCTCTCTCACTTTCTCACTCTATCCCCCTCCGACCCTCCATGTCGACCCCACTGTCGCTCTTCCCCTCTCACTCTCGCTCTACCCCCTCATTCTCTCTCTCTGACTCCCCCACACTTTAACTCTGTACACCCCCACTCTCCCTCGCTCTCTACCTCCCTCCCACTCTCTCTCTCACATCTCTATCTACCCCAATCCCACGCTTTCTTCCACTTCCACTCGCTCTCTATAATCCGTACTCTCTCAACCTGCTCCCATTACCTTTCTCTACCCTATGCGCTCTCGTTCACCCTGCACCAATTCATCTCTCTCTCCTTCTGTGTTCCCCACTGCCTCTCTTCCCTCACATTCTTTCTCATTACATTCCCCCTCTCCCTCCCTCTCTCTTAACCCCACTCATTCTCTTCCCTCCCTATCTCCTACTCTGTCCACCCCGCTTGCACTCTCTCCCTCTTCTCATTTCCGACACCCTCTCCCTCCTCTCCCACACTTTCTCTACCCCTCCCCCTCTCTCCCCCTCCCTCTCTCTCTGGATCTAATCCCCTCACACTACATTTCTCTATCATCTTCGAAACTCTCTCGACCCTCCCACCCCTCGCTCTCTAGCCCACTCCCTCCATCTCTTTCTCTCTCTCTACGAATGTCTCACACTATCTCTTTCTCAATTGCCCTCTCGCTTTCTCTCTACTCTCTCCGGCTCTCTCTTCAACCAATCACTCCCTCTCTCTCTCTCTCCTCTCCTCTCACGATGTCTCCTTTTCTATCTCCTCCGTCTCCCATCTTTACCTCCTTCCCTTTCTCTCTTTTCCTTCCCCATCCCTTTCACTCTCACTCTACCCCACTCCCTCTCTCGCTCTCTTACCCTCCCACTCTCTGTCTTGCATTCTCCTGTCTCTCTTCCACACTTGAACTCTCTTAATACACGCCTCCCACTGTCTATACACTCCGACTCCCTCTACCCCTTCCAATCTGTTTCTCCTACACCCCTCTTTCTCTACTCCCCTCCCACTCCCTCTCCCCTCCTCTGCTCTCTAACCTACGACCTCTCTCTCTACGCCCCTCCCAAACTCTCCCTTTCCTCCACACCCTCCTTATCTCTCTCTACACCCTTTCCTACTCTGTCTCTACCTTCCTGCCACTGTCTTTCTTACTCAACACTTCCAACTCTGTCTCTCTCTATCCATCTCCCTCTCTCTGTCCCCTCCGATTCTCTCTCTACCGCTCTCCCTTTTTCTCTCTCTCTCTCACTCCGTCACACACTTTCACTACCAGTTCCCACTATCTCTCTCGCTCTTCCACACTCCCTCTTTTCCTCTTTCTCTCTACCCATTTCTTCCCCCTCCGACATTGGCAATTCCACTTCTACTCTCACTCTGTCTACCCGCTCCGACTGTCTCTCTTTCCTGCCCTCCCTTCCTCTCTCTACCACATCCCACTGCCTCAATCACTAAAGCATCCCATTCTCTCTCTATAACCCCTGACACTCTCACTCAACACACCCACTATGCCACAATTTCCCTCTCCACACTACTCCCCTTTTCACGAATCAGCTCCCACTCTCGCCCTCTTAACCCTCCAATACCTCTCTCCTTCTCTCTCAATTGCACTCCCCCTCTTTCTCTCTTTCTCTCTTCTCTCCTCCCACTCATTGTCTCTCACGCCACACTCTCTTTTCTCACCTAACCCCGCACACTCTTACTGTCTTCACCTCTTCCCACGCTCTCTCTTTTAAACGCATCTCTCCCTCTCTCTACCCCTCTTACTCTCACTCTGTCTCCCATCTCTATCTTACGAGCCACTCCCACTCTAACCCCTCCCACACTCTCTCTACTCATCCCCAAATCTCTCAATGCGCCACTCCCTCTCTTCACCAGTTCCATTCTGTCTCAATACCTCTTCGACTCTCTCTCTTCCCCACTCCCTCCCAGTCTCTCTGTCTGCACTCAGACTCTCTCTCTACTCCTCACCCCCTCTCCCTCGGCGCTTTTTTCATTCTTTTTCTCTTCGCTCTGCCACACCCTGTCTACCTGCTCGTATTCTCTCTCTACCTCCTCCCACTTTCTCTTCCCATACCATCAACCGCCTTCCTTTCTCTCTAATCCACTTCTCTCTGAATAGCCCCGATCCCATTCTTTCTCACTTTACCTACTTCATTCTTTGCTTCTCTAAACCATGTTTCACTCGCTCTCTACACCATTCCACTCTGGCTCTCTACACCACTCCATCTCTCTCTCTCATTCTCACTCTCTCTGCCACACGCTCTCTCTATCCCCTCCCACTCTCTCTCCCACTTCCATTCTCTCTCTACCTCTTCGACACTCTCTCTTCCACACTCCCTCCCAATCTCTGTATCTGCACTCAGACTGTCTCTCTACTCCTCTCCCCCCTCCCTCTACGCTTCTTTCCTATTCTTTCGCTACGCCCTCCAACACTCGCTCTACCCCTTCAAGTATCTCTCTTTCTCTCTCTGCCTATTCCTACTGTCTGTCTCTCATGACCTCTATCTAACTCGCACTCTCTGCCTCTCTTTCTGTTTACTCCACTCCCCCTCTGCACCCTGCTTCCTCTCTCTCCCTCCCACCCTATGTAACGCACACTCTCTCCCTTCTCTTTCCTTCTCCATCTGACCTAGAGATAGGGGAGAAGTGGAGAGGCCGGGTAGGGATGAGAGGATAGAAAAATGTGGGGATGGCATAGGAGAAGGGAGACGATGGGGTAGGGACAGAAAGGCGGGAGGTAGACAGAGACAACAGGAGAGTGAGACAAAAAGGAAGAGAGACAGAGAAGATTAGAGGCGGGTGGAGAAACCGTGGGGTGTGTGAGATAAAGGTAAAGGGATGGGTGAAGACAGTCAGTGAAAGGGAAAGGAGGAAAGAAAGCAAGATTGTGCAGAGCGAGAGGGAGAGAAATGAGATGAAAGAGAAGGTAGAGGAAATGGAAACAGAGTGCAGGAGAGGGCGTGAGCGGGGAGGGGGCGCACCATGTATGTAGATAGAGCTTCAGTGGAGATGGGGGTAACAGAGTAGAGATGCATACTGCTGAAAGCCACTTCGGAATGGGTGGACCCAGTGGTGAAAGCAAGGACAGTGTCAGTTTAAATTAATTCCTGAGCTCAGGCCCTGGCCTACTCCTTATCCCTGAGGACTGTGACTTGAGGCTGAGTCTGTCTCAATCCAACTCAGTTTGTTCAACACAAAGACAAACAACAATATCGTTTTCTCTGCTGCTCTGCACTTTTTAATGAACATTTTTCTTGTTTACAAATTGAAGTGGTCGATACAGTCAGTGGGGTATTACTTTTCCCATTGGCCGCTGTGCAGTGAGAAACATTGAACTGTGTCTTTGAACAACCTACACCTACCTCCACAACCATGAGATAAGGATGGATAAACCAGTGTTACCCTCAGTCTGTTCCCACAGGGACAATCGGCTTCATCCCTGAAACATTGAACTGAAATGACAAAATTGAGGCCGGATTGATGAATGAATGTATATGATTGATTGATGAATTTGGGTAAAGGGATAATTCATCACATTCTTCAGCTGCTGTCTGAACTTAGTCTGGGTCACCGCATAAATCACGGTGTTTGTGCAGCAGCTGAGGAGCTGCAGCATGAAGCCCAATTCCTGCACAAAGTAAGGGAGATACACAGACTTATACCCAATACTATACATCCGTTTCCCTATTGAATACAGCATTATCGTTGACCATAACAGGATGAAATTAGCCGAGATCACAAACAGTAAAATGATGGACTTTTTCCTGATTCTCATTTCTGTGTCAGACTGAGCGTCCCCATTGGTGTGAGCACGGAGTCTCCTACGGGCCCTGCTGGTCATTAAAATGTGTCTGACCGTGAAAACATTGAACAGAAGAATAAGGGGAAATGGGAGAGCTGGGGTTAGAATGTGATGGAGGAACTCGATTGACGTCCAGACACGGGAGGTTCCAACACCATCTGCTGCATAACAAAACGACGGGTAGTTCATCAGCGCATACCGAGCTGAGAGCATAAAACACCAGAAAATGTTTTTTAAACAGCTTAAAACAGTCACTGTTCCCAGAACCACAGCCGCCGTTTTCTTACTACAATATTTACGTTTCAACTTCTGGCAAGAAATGGCCACAAATCGATCAAAGGTGAAAGTGACAGTGAACCAGACAGAACAGTCAGTGGCTGCGTAAAGCAGGGCAGCGTGGATATTACACACAGAGATTTTCCACAGGAAATAAAACTGTTCCCGATAAATAATGGGAATGTGTCGCAATATCAGGTCGAAGATAATCACCAGTAGATCCGCCGCTGCCATTGCCCCCAGGTACCGTCTAACACAGGGAGTCAATCCACAATCTTTATAAAGCAGGACGTAGATCGTCACTACGTTAACTGTGAGGAAGAAGGACAAACACATTATCCATCAGCCTGGTGGCAAAGTGACCAGTTTGACTGAAGGCTGTGTGTGGTTTTCAAATGTGGCACTGCATTCATAGATTTAGTAAAATAAGTGGAGCTTAAATAAAATATGGAAAGCTCTGAATTACTGTCAAATATGTGTCATAAATCACAAGGGAACCTCCGTCCCCAAACACACAGGGGCACATGCATAAGAACAGATAGTGTGAAGAACATTCCCACACACACGACAACTCGAGAATAGATACAGCTAATTTATTTTCAGTTTCTAATACGGAGTGTGAAAACATTGCCATCCTGAAGGATTCTCTCCCAGTTCTTTCGAAACAATGGAAGTACGAAATTTCAGTCTTTTTCTTTAAATTCTGGTCAATCCTCTGTCGTGACGAAATGTAAACGCAGGGAAAACTGATTTACCCCTTCGACTTCCTGAGGCGACTACGGCACAGTGTCTCCTTCTCACATTAATGGATCCCTTCCCTCGGGACCTTAGCATTTGGTAAATTCAATGCCGTCAGGCCCTTCACAAATAATGTCAGGATTAAAATATTGAGGGGATTGTCAAGTATTCTAATGCAAACCAACCGACTCCCACAGTCTATTTGGACTACAACTGCTCCCATCCTTCCTCTTGTAAAAACGCCATCCCTTATTCCCAATTCCTCTGACGCTGCTGCATCTGTTCCCAGAATGACCAATTCCATCTCAGAACATCCCCGATGGCTTCCTTTTTCAAATACCACAATTTCCACTACCACGTGGTCGACGATGCCCTCCAGCACATCTCCACTTCCCTCCGCTCCATCCTCAAACACCACCCTCACCTACGCCCTCACCTCTATCCAACGCCCATAGGATCCTTCCACATCAGACAGAAATTAACTTGTACTTTCACAAAAGTCATCTACAGTATCTGTTCCACCCGACATGGCCTCTTCTACTTCGGGGAGACAGGCCGCCAAATTGTGGAGCATGACAGGGAACATCTCTGGGACTTCCGCACCAATCAAATCCGATGGCTGAACACTTCAACTCCACCTCCTACTCCGCCAAAGACAAAGGCCATGGGCTTCCTCCATTGCCAAGCCCAAAGCTCCCGGTGCCTGTAGGATGAACACATTATCTTTCACCATGGGACCCTGCACCCACAGGGTTTCAAAGTGGATTTTACCGTTTTACTAAGTCCCCCTCCCGCATGTTTTTCCCGTCCAAAGCCTCGAACTGAGCACAGCCTTCTTGACTTATTCATCACCTTTCCAATTCAATCCGCCCCACCCTCCTCTCAAATTAACATTCTTTCACATTCTCCTCCTTTTTCACCTCCCTATTGCATTCTCAGATACAATGCCCCCAGCCCCAAAACCTTCCATTTATCTCTCAGCCACCCCTCGTTCCACAAGTCTCATTCCAAATGAAGGCCTTCTTCCGGAATCATTAATTATCCTGCTCATTGGATGCTCCCTGACTTGCAGTGTTTTTGCGGCGCCACACTTCCGGTCAGGAAACAGTTTGACACCATCATATTCACAGAATGAGGACCGATGGGCATTATTTCATGAAGTCCCATAACCCACCCTGCGTATATCCTGTCTCACCAGTGATGGGGAAACCGTGGGATCCGGTCAGGAAAGTTGTTACACTCGTATTCTCCCAACAATCATTCAAGAACCCGGTAAATCTCATGGTAAAGGTCAAAGCTGGTCAAGGAAATCTCCTGATGATGGATGTCTACTGCCATGCACACCACGCCTCAGAGATAACTCAGTTCCCTTCGAATTTGAAAGCAAATCAGAGGAAATACTGAGGACGATAAGAACACAGAATGCATTCTGGTTGCATGACCTCAATGTCCATCACCAAGAGTGTCTCCACAGGTTCAAGAAAGACTGCGCATGGACAGGCTTCTAACATACAGCATCCAGACTGTGGGAAAGGATGGGGGAACCCACAAGGGAGAAACAATGTCACCAAAGTACTTTTCACAGATGGACCTGTCCCTAAAAGTATCTCTAGGAGCACACAGCACACAGTCCTGGCGGAGCAAAAGTCTCAGCCTCATACTGAAGATACTGCCCACTGTGTTCATTGGAACTACCTCCTGCTAAGTAGAACATACTTCTAAAGGACAGCGAAAATCGAAACTGGGCATCCCCGAGACACTGTGGGCCATCAGCAAAAAGTCAGAAGTGGACTGTTCACAGATGGATCCAAAATATTAGTCACCATTCACATTTACATCCATACTAAAGCAGGCTATTCGCCCGTTCAGAGTTTTAAACTGCAACAGAATTCGGCTATTCCGTCATTCAATCCTGTTACTCAGTAATTGGATCAGATCATTTCATCTCTTATATCGGCGACACAGAAACTGGAAGGGCATATTCAGCCTTTCAAATCTGCTACACAGGTATACGGGGAGGACTGTTTACTAAGCCAAGAACAGGCATAAGTTAGCGATAAATCAGTCTGTATCAGTTCAACACAAATTAATAACTGCAGTGACACACTGACTAGTGATCGGGACTCAGTTATTTGTAATCAATATCAACGTATTCAAGATATAGAACAAACTTTTTCTGACTAAGATCTGCAGGAACTGAAGTTATCAAGCGAGAGTAGTGAATCTTTAATTGAATAAACAAAATACAACACTTTGGAGGCTGGGATATAAATTGGGTAACGGTGAATCTGTAACTTTACTGGAAGAATAGCAGGATGCATTGACATAAAAGGAAAAAGATAACAGACGTTCGTGACCCATGTTTACTGGAACGATCATTCTAACCCGTTGAGATGGTCTGCTCCCTGATATTCCCGGGGGCCCCATTGCGCTCAGTTCAGACGGGATATTTTGATGTGGTTCGGTAATGGTGAGGACTGGTGAGAGAGTAAGTGCTTTTAGCCATTTTACAGTGGCATGGTCTCTATTCGCCAGGCCATCCTTTCTTTCTAGATTGAGACCTGAAGACGATGCGAATGGGCTGACTGCTTCAAAATGAAGACTACATGGCTGTGGCCAGGACAGTGGACATTCATCAACATGATGTACTGTGCAGGGTTCTACTGCTCCATCAATGGAGTGAGAGACGGAGAGTACAATCACGATAGTAATATCTAAAGGCATTGTCATATCAGCTGAAATGTTTATTTACATCACATTTTCACTCCACCTCAGAGATTCATCAATCCAGAAGAAATATCTGTTCAGCACAGAGCAATCTGTAGATCAAGCTTTGCTTGGTCAAACCCGGCATTCTGCAGATTGCAAAACAAAACTGTGCAGACCACGCCAGTGATTGAACTGTAAACTCAGAAGAGATAATCTGTTCATCCCTGGGAGCTATGTAGACAACAGCAGTTCAATGACGTATAAACTCCGACTTGGTTCACGTCTAGCATGGAGACCTGTGCAGACCACATGAATTGATCTATCAAGACCGGCGTGGGCCGGCGTCGTCTGGAGACTACGACTGTTGCGGTCTGGAGACTGGACCCAGTGCAGCGAGGAGACGGGTGAGGTGCGTTCTGGAGATTGAGATGAGTGCAGCATGAAGACTTGTCCCAGTGTGGAATGGGCCTGGTGCAGTCTGGAGAATGGGAATGGTGCAGTCCGAAGACTGCGTGTGGTGTGGACTGGAGACTGGGCTCGGTGCGGTCTGGAGAACGAGGCCTGGTGCAACCTGGAGACTGGGTCCAGTGAGATTTGGAGACTTGGGTCTGCGCATTGTGGTGACTTCGCCCAGTGTGGTCAGGTGACTGGGCGTGGGTGCTGTCTGGAGACTCGGTTCTGGTACAGACTGGGGTGTGAGACACTGCCATTCGAGACTGTTGCTTTTTTCCACATTTTTATTCTTCTGCTGGACTTTCATTTTTTATTCTTTCCATTTTGGACAAACTACTTAAGAATTTGTACCCAGATTTCTAATGCCTAAGATGGCGTCATAAGTGAAGAAATGATCAACTTCTTACTGCACTTATTAGTGTGCACGTGACAATGAAACCAATTCAAATTATTTCAAATGAGAGAGTTTTATGTCCTTCTGAAAGAAAGATGCTGCTTGTATAGTGGTGTGGGGCGGACAGCAGGCGGTGATATTTAATCACTTCAAACACAAGAGGGAGGGACAAATGGAGTGAGAGAGTGAGGAAGGACATTGTGATTCCCGGTTCAATGGTGTCACTGATAAAAAAACAACAGAAATGCCAATGCTCAGAAATGTAGATGATGAGATGCACAGGCCAATACATTAAAGCACAACCACAATGACAGACAAAGATACACACATGGAGACACGCTCACGTCACACAAACACGCGCTCACTCTCAGACTTATACACACACAGACTTACACTTGCGCGCGTGCACGCATGCACACACATTCACACACACACACACAAACACACGCACACCCACCAATAAACACACTGATAGATGCAGACGTTCGGCTAATCACGCCTGACTTGACATTCAATAAGATCATGGCTGATCTCATCTCTTCCTAAACTTTATTTCATCTTGGAAAATAAAGCAACCCGTTAGAGTTGGAGCACTTTGGGACCAGTGACCGTAATTCTATTCGTTTGAAAATTGATACGACAAAGGATAGGACTGATCCACATGTTAATGTTTTGAATTAAGGCAAGGCCCATTTTAAAGTAATTAGGCAGGAACTTTCAGAAGAAGATTCGGATGCTGTTCGCTGTTAAAGGGACATCCAACAAGTCGGAATATTTCAAAAGTGAGATAATGAGAGTTCGGGGACTGCATGTTCTGGTTCGTGTTCCAGGCCAGCAGAAATAGGGAACAGGATATGACAGGGCATGTTGGGGCTCTGGAAAAAGTGAGGACTGCAGATGCTGGAGATCAGAGCTTAAAAATGCTTTGCTGGAAAAGGGCAGCAGGTCAGGCAGCATCAAAGGAGCAGGAGAATCGACGTTTCGGGCATAAGCTCTGGTCAAGTAAAAAGGATGTGTATACGAGGTGCAGGCAGCTCGGGTCAAGGGAATGACTTGAGCATATGAGTTGTGGGAGTACCCTTACCATTGAAATCAGGAGTGCAAAAAGGGTGCATGAGATAGCTTTGACTGATAGTGTTAAGGAGAATGGAAACAGATTATGCGAGTATTTTAAGCGCAAATGAAAAGCGAGGGAGAGAATAGGGTGTCATCAAAATCACGATGTGTGGTTCCACAAGAGATGAGTTAGCATTATGAAGATAGTGAAAATTTTATAAGTCATAACATGTGATGCTATCCTCGGCTCACACCTCCCTCCCCCAAAGGTACAGAATCTTGGTACAAAGCAGAAGAATAAGAAGTCAAATTTAAAATATTAAATATTACAGACCTTCCTGTAAAAGTGAAAGAACACAGAAACACAGTTAACAGTTCAAAAACACAGTCCATAATTGTCTGCCCATGCCGGGTGCACATTCCTCACAAGGACTTGACCTCCACCATTCTGCCTTACAGAAAGTTCCTGCTCCATTGTGAGCTCCTCCAGAAATACAACGCGTCAGTAATTACTGTGGAGAAAGACATGAAAGCGAGGGAACTTAAGGAATTCTTTGAAAAGAGGCCACATTACACAAGAGGACCTGCTGGACGTATTAAAATATATCCCCGTAGGTAAATACCCAAGGCCTGCTCAAGTCTATCCCAGATCATTGCAGGAAGCTGCCGAAGAAATATCGGGATCCCTGGTAAAGTATTTGTATCATTCCTCAGAGTTCTGAGGAAGGATCACTGGATCCAAAACGTTACCTTTGATGTCTCTGCACTTATTCTGCCAGACCTGTGGAGCTTTTCCAGCAACGTCTGTTTTTGTTACTGCTTTACAACATCTGCAGTTCTCTCAGAGTTTATTTGATGTGATGGACAGCCACAAGTGAGGTATTGGAGGACTGAAAGATAGTTAATGTTGTAACCTTCTTCCAAAAACAAATCCCTGTGAGGAAAAAAATCAGAGAACTACAGACTAGTGAATCTGATGTCAGGGATAGGTAAACGTTCGGATGAGTTTCTGAGAGACAGAATTTACATGCATTTGGAAAGGTATGGACTGACCTTCGGTAGCATGGTTTTGTGTATGGGGATTTCTGTTTCACCAACTTTGGTGAAATGTTTGAAGAGGTTATCAAGAAGACTGATGAAGGTAAAGCAGCATGCATTGCTACGTGGAAATAAGTGACTTCCAACATGGTTTCACATGGGAGCCTGGTTACTAAAGTTAGACCACAGGGGATCAGAGAGAGCCATTCCATTCAACACAATATTGGCTTAACAATGCGAGACAGCGGATGCTGGGAGAGATTTGTTGTGAGCCACGGTGTGCCACAAGGACCAGTATTGTGTCCACTTTTGTTTATGACTTTTATAAATGATTTGGACGAGAATACATGAAGCATGGAAAGGATATTTGTCGACGACGCCATAAATGCGAGGTGTTGCATTTTGTCACACAAATCACGGCAGGAGTTACACAGTTAATGGTCGGGCCTTGAGGAGTGTTGTCAAACAGAGAGATGCAGGTTGTTTTTAGATAGTTCCTTGAAAATGGAGTCTCAGTTGGAAAGGGTGGTGTGGAAGGTAATAGGCCCACTCAACTTCATCGATCAGAGCAATTGAGTACAGGAATGGGTGATCATGTGATTGCTGAACAAGAGAATGCGAAGGTTACATTTGGAGAACTAAGTACAATTCTTGTCGCCCTGTTTTAGGTACGATGTTATAAACTGGAATGGGTACAAAAGTATTGAAAATGGTGTCAATTACACTGGAGGTTTTGAGATCAAAGGATTGCCTGCATAGATTGCGACTTTTTCTCTTATTGCGTATGAGGTTGTGGAAGATCTTATAGAGGTTTATAAAATCACGAGCAGCATGGCTAGGATGAATAACCAAACTCTTTTCCCCAAGAAAGAGCTGTGCAAAACCAAAGCGTAGAGGCTTAAGGTAAGAAGGGAGAGATTTAAAAGAGATCTAAGTGGTAAATATTTCGCACAGGCTATGTGAACCTATATGCAATGAGGTATCAGAGAAAACGGTACCGGGGAATACATTTTCAACATTTAAAAGTCTGTTAGATGGGAACATGAATGGAAAAGGTTTTGAGGGTATATTTGCCAAACGCAGTCAAATAGGAATAGTTCAGTTTAGGAAACCTGATGATCATTGACACGTTGGGCCGAAGGGTCTGCTTGCATATTGTATGACTTCATGACTCTACGACTCTATGACTCATCTTTCGTAACCAAGATTTTGTTGCCCTCAAATCATTTTCACGTCAAAAATTCTCTTTAAAAATCGAGCTCCTCTCCCTTTGAAAGGAGAATGCCTAACATTGATGTGGTGCTGCAGACCACAGCAGCAGAAGAAGCAGAGTTGTATTCAACCGCAATCTGTCACTTTTTGATTGGGATAATCCCTCAGTCTACGATTAACATGAAGCTGATCTATTGTTCAGTGATGAGTGTGGGTGGACTTGCCAGATTCAGAAAAATGTGTACCTCAGCCTGATTATTACATGTTCAAGCTACCACAAGTGATTGGTTACGTTCCAAACAAAAGGTCTATCATCAGATAGAGAGGGTAAAATGATTTCAACACCAACATATCAGATCGAAGCTCTGCAGTGCTGCCACATCGAGTCAGAAATAGAAATGGACGAGCAAACAGCTTACTGGAGGAGAGGGCTCCCCAAATTTCCCCATCCTAAATAATGGAACAGCCCTATGTATCATTGTACAGGACAAGGATGTAGTAGCTGCACCGTCGTTAGCCAGTGGTGTTAAGTAGATTATTCACCCAAAAATGCTGATGAAGGGCTGATGACCGATACGTCGATATTCCTGTTCCTCGGATGCTGCCTGACCTGCTGTACTTTTCCAGCACCCCTCTCATCTCGACTCTGGTTTCCAGCATCTGCACTCCTTGGTTTTACACAGTTGATTTGAACCATACTGCGAATCCTCTTGCAAGGATGCCTGCTTTGAAAACGTTTTCCACCTCTCTCTACAAGAATATAAGTGAGGCCCTGTCTTTCACTGCAACCCCAAGTAATCTCCATTGCCCTGAAGCTCTTCAACCATGTCCTGAAACAGACTCGCTACCACAGCCACATTTGCTTTCTCAGTGCCTGCCTCCGTAAGCAACTCATCCCACACAGACTCCAGACCACGTTTAAACCAACAGAGTTCGGAACTGAACAGGACAAACAGTAGACTACAGATTCAAAACCAACAGCAACAGTTCTCCCTCAAAACCGTTTGATCCACACTCGCAGCCATGCACTGGCACCTAACCTCTCTACAGTGAGCCCTGCCTCAGTTGAGGGCCACATTCTCTCAGAACTCCAAAGGATTCCTTCTGTACTATATTCTCAGGAGAATTCATACTCTCATCAGACAATATTTCAACAACATCTCAATCGTCAAAAACTGTAAGCACAACCAACTTTTATATATCCACCCCTATGAACAGCACTCCTCAAGCATTCCAGAAGCTTCCCCCGGCCTCTGGAAATGCCCGGATGCCATTAGACATGTGGCTGCTGCAGCAACCATCCCCACGGTGAATGATGACGTAACTCACGCCCCCATCATGGCCGTTTCCACAGACACCTCCGCCCCTCACAATTCCTCATGCCCTACACGTAACATCACCTCCGCCCCTCACATCAGCGTAGATGTCACACGCCCAGTAACTTCCGCTCCCCCCACTGCTGTGGTCGCCACGAATTCTGCCCCCACCAACGCCACTCATCAGCATTCTTCTGACACGCCCCCAACAGATCACTCCGCCACCATTCCCACCCCCAGAACCCTGAGGGGAACACCACCCCGACGCATGACTCCACCCCCATTCTGCCTGACACCAAGCCCACTCCATTTTATGGCTCCACCCCCACTGCCTGCTCCACACCTACACCAGGTCTTAGCTCCCAGCCCTGCCGGGTTTTCACCACTCCCCTTGACCTCCTCCTCACTGTGGAGGAACGATTAGTCCTTAGCAAAGGCCTCATTTTATGCCCCTGCACCCACGCATCAATGAACTTAATACACGCCATGACTTGATCACCTCTTGCGCTGTCTCCCCCTCTGAGCTCACCTTTACGATCAGGACTCTCATTCACGTTCCGAAGTCCCATTTGCCCGCCTCCAACATACTCCATCCAGCTGGACACCCCGTGCTGGCCTATTACTTGCCCGTGATCTCTTCATTTCCAATTGCTGCCGAGACATTAACCGCCTCAACCTGTCCACCACCCTCCCCTACTCCAAACAGTCACCCTCACATCGCACAGCCCTCCACTCCCTCTGCTCCAAATCCCATCCTCACCATCAAAACCGCAGATAAAGTTGATGCAGTTGCAGTTTGGCGCACTGACCTCTACACCACTGAAGATAGACGCTAACTAGAAGACACCTCCTCCTACTGCCCTTCGATCATGACCTCACTCCCATCACCAAGCCATCATCTCCCAGACCATAGAGAACCTCTTCACCTCGGGAGATCTCCCACCCACGCCTTCCAACCTCATAGACTGGGATCTCCGCATCGCCCGATTCTACCTCCTTCCGAAAATCCACAAATCTGACCACACTGGCCAACAAAAAAAGTATTCCTGATGAAGTGCTTTTGCACAAAACGTCGATTTTTCTCCGCCTCGGATGCTGCCTGAACTGCTGTGCTTTTCTAGCACCACTGTAATCTAGACAAATATTTGAGATGTATTGGGAAAAGCTGGGTCACAAGGACCGATCCATGTGATATCCCATGATACTTGCACGCCAAAAAAAAAATTTAATCTTCTTTACTGTTTCCTGTCAGCTGTCCCATTCAAAAACCATGTTCATGTATTAGGCCCATTCCAACTAGAATTCATTTTGCGCACTAGGATTGGGGCTTTATCAAAAAGCTTTCTCAAAACTCAAATGCACTGCAGCCATTGCTTCACAGCAATGTATTGGACAGTCAGTTTCTCAAAGATGATTCACATATCATAAATCTATGTTGACTGTTTTTGAACCCATTACTTACAGTTCCAGCAGTTTCTGCCAAGTTGTGTATTTCCGAACTTCATTCTGTTTCTTTTTGACACTCCAGGCTTAGGTTTGCCAGTATTACTGGGGGATTTTTTTGGCTTGTTTTCTTCTGTGAAAACAAGAACTGAAGTATTTCTTTCATAGCTCTTCCATTTCCCTGTTCTCCATTTTCCATTCTCTGGCTGCTGACTGTGAAGAAGCTTCACTTGTTTTCTCTTATCATTTGCATTGGCAGTTCATTCTTGTACCTTTTGTTAAAATACACATCAGAAACCCATCCATTTCATTTTTAAGATTTTTAAGACCAGTTAAATGGTCCAGTCACATTCATTGATGTGTGGAGATCTCACTCTCTGAGATTTCTCGTGTGCAGTCATTCACTCAGTACCTCCCTGTCTGGTGCCTTCCTCCAAAGTGTATTACCTCATATTTATCAGAGTTACAATCCATTCGCCATTTTCCTGCATATCTGACCATTCAATCTGAAACTTCCCATAACTTGTGACATTCGTCCTCACTGTCAAACATACACTTACTTTTCATAATCACCCCACTGCACTCCGCATTCATATCCACAATATTTATGAATACCACACATAAGAAGGGAGACAACACTGATCCCAGTGATACAGCACCGTATACCGGTCTACAGTCAGACCAACAGCTTTCTAGCACCACTCTATGTCTCTTGCCACTAAACCAATTTTGGATATAACTTGTCAAGGTAACTTTGATTCCATTACATTTTACTTCCTCCATCAATTTTTCATATGGGGCTGTGTCAAATGCCAGGCTCAGAAACCAGAGTAGAAAAATGTGGTGCTGGAAAAACACAGCAGGCTAGGCTGCATTAGAGGTGCAGGAGAATCGACATTTCCGGTATAAGCCCTTCTTCAGGAATGAAGCTGGTGTGCCAATTGGGCTGATATAAAAGGTAGGGGGGAAGGAATATAGTGGAGGGACACTGGGAATATGATAGTTGGAAGGAGGTGAGGGTGAAGGTGATAGGCCAGAGAGGAGGTGGGGGCGAAGAGGTCATGAAAAAGATTGCAGGTCAAGAGGGCGGTGCTGAATCCGAGGGTTGGGACTGACATAAGGTGGGGGAGGGGAAATGAGGAAGCTGGAGAAATCTACATTCATCCCGTGTGGTTTGAATGTTCCTCGGCAGAAGATGAGTCGCTCTTCTTCCAGGCGTCGTGTGGCTAGTGTCTGGCGATAGAGGAGGCCAAGGACCAGCATGTCATTGGCGGAGTGGGAGGGGAAGTTAATGTGTTCAGGCACGGGGCAGTTGGGTTGGTTGGTGCGGATGTCCCACAGGTGTCCCCTGAAACATTCTGCACATAGGTGGCCTGTGTCCCCAACGTAGAGGAGACCATATCTTGTGCAGCGGATATAGTAAATGATGTGTGTGGAGGTGCAGGTGAATTTGCGACGGATAAAGAAGGTTCCATTGAGGCCTTGGAGGGAGGGGACGGGCAGGTGTGGGCTCAAGATTTGCACCTCTTGCAGTTGCAGGGGAAGGTGCCAAGAGTGGAGGTTGGGTTGGTGGGGAGTGTAGACCTGACGATGGAGTCGCGGAGGGAGTGGTCTCTCCTGAATGGTAATAGGGGTGGAGCTGGAAATATGTCCCTGGGGTTGGGGTCTGTCTGGAGGTGGCGAAAATGACGGGGGAAACCACATCAATGATCCTCTTACCAAAATGCAATAAAATTAATCCGGATTGACTTCTCTCAAATACAGAGGTGAAAACAATGACTGCAGATATTGGAAATCAAATTCTGGATTAGTGGTGCTGGAAGAGCACAGCAGTCAAGGCAGCATCCAAGTAGCTTCGAAATCGACATTCCGGGCAAAAGCCCTTCAATTCCTCCGCCTCCGCCGGATCTGCTCCCAGGAGGACCAGTTTCACCACAGAACACACCAGATGACCTCCTTCTTTAGAGACCGCAACTTCCCGTCCCACGTGGTAAAAGATGCCCTCCAACGCATCTCAACCCCATCCCGCACCTCCGCCCTCAGACCCCACCCCTCCAACAGTAACAAGAACAGAACGCCCCTGGTGCTCACCTTCCACCCTTCCAACCCTCGCATAAACCAAATCATCCGCCGACATTTCTGCCACCTCCAAACAGACCGCACGACCAGGGATATATTTCCCTCCCCACCCCTTTGCACCTTCCGCAAAGACCGTTCTCTCTGCGACTACCTGGTCAGGTACACGCCCCCAAACAACCCACCCTCCAATCCTGGCACTTTCCCCTGCCACCGCAGAACTGTAAAACCTGCGCCCACACCTCCTCGCTCACCTCTATCCAAGGTCCTAAAGGAGCCTTCCACATCCATCAAAGTTTTACTTGCACATCCACCAATATCATTTATTGTATTCGTTGCTCCCGATGCGGTCTCCTCTACATTGGGGAGACTGGGCGCCTCCTAGCAGAGCGCTTTAGGGAACATCTCCGAGACACCCGCACCAAGCAACCACACCGCCCCGTGGCCCAACATTTCAACTCCCCCTCGCACTCTGCCGAGGACATGAAGGTCCTGGGCCTCCTTCACCTCGATCCCTCACCGCCAGACGCCTGGAGGAAGAACGCCTCATCTTCCACCTCGGAACACTTCAACCCCAGAGCATCAATGTGGACTTCAACAGTTTCCTCATTTGCCCTTCCCCCACCTCACCCGAGTTCTAAACTTCCAGCTCAGTAACTGTCCCCTTGACTTGTCCGGACTTGTCCTACCTGACTATCTTCATTTCCTCCGAACCACTCCACCCTTTCCTCCTTGACCTATCACCTTCATCCCCTCCCCGACTCACTCATTGCACTATATGCTACTTTCTCCCCACCCCCACCCTGCTCTAGCTTATCTCTCCACGCTTCAGTCTCACTGCCTTTATTCCTGATGAAGTGCTTTTGCCCGAAACGTCGATTTCGAAGCTACTTAGATGCTGCCTGAACTGCTGAGCTCTTCCAGCACCACTAATCCAGAATTCTATCAAATAAAACCATGTGTGATCAAACATTACTACTCATAATGGAGATCAGCATTCTCTTTTTCCGATTTGCTGCAATAGTTTCCCTGACAGTGAGCTGATATGTACAGGTCTATAGTTCCCTCGTCTTTCTGGACCACCCTTCCCGCAAAGTGGGACCACGTTAGTTCTCTGGCATTTCTTCTATGAACAGATTCTACCTAAAAAATTTGGCCAGGGCCTTTCATCTCTTGTCTCCAACGGCAGCCTGGGATAAAACCCATCTGGACCATTTGTGTAATTTTACACCAGCCAAAACCATTAATCCGCGCTCCCAGCTTATATCAATCTGCTCAAGAACTTTACAGGCCATCTTATCGAATTTTGTCCCTGTATCCTCCTTCTCTCAAGTAAAGCAAAAGTGAAGCTCTCTTTTAACAATCTATCAATGTTCTCCAGATTCACACACAAATTATCCTCTTCGTTTCTAATGCACTTTAATCATTCCCTGACAATATTGTTCCCTGATTGATGTCCTTGTGGAAGAGCGTGGGAGTTTTCCTAATCTTGCCTGCTCACATTTCACCATGAACTTGTTTTAGTTAGGCCCCTCTCTGTGAATTTTCTTAGTTTCATTAAAATTACTTCTCGTGCGTTGAATCTCGAGGGAACACAGGGCGAGATCCCTCATCAGATAATCTTGCTACCTGAGGAATTTATCTGGCGAATGCCCATTCAGTATATGCGTTCCATTAGGTCTTTCTTCCAACAGGACATCAAAACTGTACACAGTACTCCACGTACAGACTCACCAACACTTTGTGTAAGCGATGCAGGACATATTTACTTTTAGTGTGAGTAAATAACTGTTGATTCTGTAATGTGTACTGAAAACAGCAAATGCTGGAGATAACAGCGGTTCAGACAGCATCCATGGAGAGATAGCAAGCTAACTCTCTCAGTGTGGATGACACTTTATCATCTACATCTGATTCCCTTAAAATGAAAGTAATCCTAACGTTTACCTTCTTATTCGCACATATTCCTCTCAATACACATGGCTTCAGTTTTTCTACTGTGTGACTGGGAGAATTCTTTTCAAAATCCGACTGAATATCCACGCATATCAAATCCGTTGGTTTTCCATTCTTTATACCTTCACACAAAAGTATAACTTCACTTTCATAAGTGCAGAATCATTTTCTCAAAGTTTGCTATTACTTTCTAAATGACCAATGTCACATTCGTTATAATATATTACAACAGATTCCCTCTTCTGGATGTCAAGTTAACTGGTCTGTTGTTCTCCCCTCTCCCTCTTCTTCAATGTTTGTTTCTCCGTGCTGTTTCTAAACTCCACCTTACTGGATTAAGTGGAATTTGAGTGACGTGGGCTCTAGGGAAGAGTAATGGCAAATTCAGGCGATAGGTTTGACGAAGCAAAACTCTACTTTGATATTATCACGCCACATGTTACCCGTTCTTATCAAGCGTCATTGAAACATTTTCACGAGATCTGTCATTATGCTGGTGGAGTGAAGAAAGACAAAGATCTTTCACCAATGCTGTGCCTTCCATCACGTAGCTGTGATTGTTCTAATTTGAGTCGAAACCTTACAGCAGGCTGGCAAAGTGTTGTTGCTACTGTACAAGATCTAAGTGAGACCACATCAGGGGTAGCGTGTGCAGATTTGATCTCCTCACTGAAGATAGGATATTGGAATTAACTCAGAGACTTTTCCCTCATCTGATTTATGCAACTACAATGATAATCACAGATGCCCTACAGAGTGGAAGCAGGTCATTTGGCCCATCGACTCCGAACTGATTCTTCGAAGACCATCCCAATCAAACCCACCCTCTACCCAATCTCTGAAAATCTGCATTTTTCATTAGTAGTGAACATAGCCTGCCCATCCCCGGTCACTATGGGTAATTTAGCAAGGCCAATCCAACCATCCTTCACATTTTGGGACTGTAGGTGGAAACTGGAGCACTCAGCACAATCCCTTGTATGCACGGGGAGAATGTAAATAAGCCACACAAACAGTGAACTGAGGCTGGACTTGAACGCGGGTCTCAGATGCAGCGACGCAGAAGTACTAACCACTGAACTACACAGTATGGGCAACAGAACTTGCCTGCACAATGGAGAAGCAGCATAGCCTTGTTTCTTCCCAATGACCTTTCACATGTGACCACAACACAATATTGGTTACATATAGAGTGTGGCCACCGGCCCACTGAAGTCTCTGTGCTGTGTTTGCATCGCAGATCACTTTAAAATGAACAGATTACAATCTGATGTGCACATTTTAAGCAGAGCTCATTCACAACATGATTCCGGATAACATGTTATCAGCACAAAAGGACGCAATGGTATTCAAACCCACGTATACTTTCACTCTGAAGCCTAAATCCTGCATCTTAGCCTATTCTGGAACCCTCCCACACTGAACTGAAACCATGAGCAGTATTTGAATCTAGTTCTTGAGGACATTGCTACATCTCTGGCTGCACAGCGAAGTGATAATACCAGTGCATCATCACCTCAGCTGGAACATTCTCTTAAGGTCTCAAACCTAGGCAGTGGAGTATTAGCACTGTTTCCTGTAAACACATCAATCACGTGCAGCCAATACGTGTCTCCATCCAGAGCATCAGTTTGGATCAATAACTTGGCGGATCAGCAACATGACATTTGTGAGAAATTTGAAAACGTAATGTTAAATGTGAGGTGCAAGCACTGTTCGGGTTTGGACCCTAGATCTAACCTTTTTCGTAAGCAGGCAAGTTAACCAACTTAGCCACAGCGTCACGATAACTTACGAGGGAGGGATGAGCAGGTTGAACCATTTCCTATCTAAGTTTACAAGAATGACAGGTGATCTTGTTTGGAGATTCAGCAACAGAAGGCTGTTCCACAGCAAACGGAGGATTCAGTTCCACTTCTCGAACCTGGAACACCAGAACAGCAGAAGTAGATTCTTTGAACTTGTTACAGCAGTTCAGGAGGAGGCTGTTTAATTTCTATATCCTGACTAGGAGTGTCAGGAAGAGGCCAATCAGACCCAGTAAATAGAAGATAGGACCAATAATAAACCACAAGTCAAGATTAGAGTGATGCTGGAAAAGCGTAGCAGATCAGGCAGCATCTGAGGAGCAGGTAAATCAAGTTTTGGGCAGGAGCGACTTTCCCGCTCCTCGGATGCTGCCTGCTTTGCAGTACTTTTCCAGCACCACTCTCATCTTGATTCATGTTCTATTATTGGTCCTGTGTTCTATTTAGAGCGTCTGTTTGGATTCTTCCTGACTCTATATATCAGGATCCAGAAACTAATCAGCCTCCTCCTAAGAATCTTCTTGTCCTGTTGCTGTGTTGTCCGTGCTCCTGCCCAAAACGTCCATTTTCCTGCTCCTCGGATGCTGCCTGATCTGCTGTGCTTTTCCAACATCACTCTAATTCGATTCTAACCTCCAGCATCTGCAGTCCTCACTTTCGCCACAACAGACCATGCTGCATCTGTATCCTGTCACACAACAGCTGGATGAGACCATTCCGCCTTCATAATGCGCAACGCAAATTTGGAAAAATGCAACAAAATGACCGGAAATTGCTACACTAGTTGAAGCCATTCAGCCAATTTAGTCTGTTGCACAAGAACCGGGGAAGGAAATTGAACCTTTTCAGATGTTTTTATGAGAACAGGAGGAGGTAAATCAGCAACGTATTTGTTGCATGGGAACAGGAGAATACCAATCACTTCCTCAATCCAATTTCAGGGATATATGAGGAGACTGTTTGCTACCTTGAGCCTGTTATGGAGGAATATGAGGAAACACATCAGTCCCTAGAAATTATGCACTGCAGCAGGAAGATTGCATAAGTCCCCAAACATCTCATACTGAAACAGCAGAACGAGATTCAGATATTTAAACTGCTTGGTCAGGAACAGAAGCAGGATGATTAGCCCACGAGACAATAATCTAGTAACACCAGGAGGATATTACGCCGATGGAGACTATAATATAGGAACACCAGGAGGATATTCAGCCCATCGAAATAACAATGTAGATGCACCAGGAGAACATACAGCCCATGGAATGTTTAAACCTGGAACAAAAGGAGTCCATTCAGTGACTCTTTCTTTTTTACAGATCAAGCAGAGCAGATATTATACAGTCTGTCTTTTGCCTGCTACACAGGAAGCCAGGAAAGGAAATGCAGGCGTTATAGCAAGGAAAGAAGTTAAAATAACCAATTTTACTAGGAAAATAAAATATAATTGGCAAGCTTTTGTGATCGAATGAAAACAGTTAGAATCTGCCCGTAAAATATTAATAACGGGAGATTGTGAAAGTCAAACTGTAATTCATTACAGCCAGCATGGTTTTGTGAAGGATAAAACGTGCTTGAATTATTTGCCTGAGGCTTTGTTTAATGAGACGAGAAGGTGGACATTGGGGATTCTATAGAAGTAGGATACCTGGATTGCCAGAGGCATTGCATCCGGTACCTCACAGAAGTTAAATATGCAACATAAGAGCACATGGGGATTAAGAAAAACTGATTTGCTTGAAGAGAGAATGGGCAAACCACAAAGAAAAACATGATGTGGAGCTGCCGGTGTTGGAGTGGGCTGGGCATCGTCAAAAATTACACTCCAACAGATTTATTTGAAAACACTACCTTTCGGAGCAATTCTCCTTCCTTAGGTGTTAGAGAGAGAGGAAGACCTTCAACACACAATTTGAAAGAAAAAGATCAAAACATCGTACTACTCATGCACATGAATTGAAGAAATCGAAGATCGCTCATAAATCTTTAATAACTTCGACTGGGCATGCAGGTTTTGATTGATTAATGGGTAAAATCCCAGAATTTCTTTCAAGTCACTGTCCGGATGACTTATTTCAAATGTCTGATAAGCAACGTCGACAACGGGGATCCTTTCGATGTATTACATCTGGACTTCCAGAAGGCATTGCAAAACGTGCCTCACTAAAGATTAATATGCAAGGTCAGGGCAAATGCAGTTAGAAAAAAATATTATTTACTTGGAGAAATGATTGGCTAATCAATAAAAGCGATGATGTGGAGTTGCTGGTGTTGGACTGGGGTGGACATGGTTAAAAATCACATAACACCAGGTTAGAGTCCAACGAGTGGATTTGAAAAACACCGGAGGTATCTGAGTGCTTTCCCTTCATTGGGTGCAGAGAAAAAGAAAGACGTAAGACGGATATCTTATGAAGAAACGATCAAAGCGTTGTCCAACTCATGCGCATGAATTGAACACATCTAAGATGGCTCTTAAGAGTTTAATCAGTTGGAATGGAGGTGCAGGTTCTGATTGCGTAATATTCAAATCCCAGCCTTTCTTTCACGTCACTGCATGGAGATAAGTAAAGGTATTATCGATGGAAAGGAGACAAAGCCCTTCGGTCACTCAATGTATTTTATGCCTGAGTTCTTCTCTGTGACGCAACCTGGAGTCAGACTGGGTTTATTTCCAGAGTATGACTTGACAAAATGCCACATTGACTGTCTACAGGCTGTGTGCTTTTTGAACCAAATGTAATGTGTTCACAAATGCAAGTCTGGCAATCCACACTAACTCTGCAGGTTTGTGTATGTGACCGTTGGGGGTGGGGCGTGGTGAGGGTAGTTTCTGTTGGGGGATGTGCGAGGAAACAGAGAGAGAGACTGATGTGAGTGTTTGTAAGGGGGAGAGTGAGATTGTGCGCATGTCCAGGTTAAGACCCAGACAGATATGGCAGATCCTATCCCCACCACCCCACCCCCCAACACACACAGACTCACTCCGTGTTTTCTGAGCTTCCCCTCTCTACAACCTCTACTCCATTTTTCTGTTCATGTTACAGACCCAGATGCTGTAACTGCAGTCCCCATTCTCCATCCATAGTTGGGTCACCAAATCGTCAGGTCTCCCTGATGGTCTGAGTCAGCTGACAGCACAATAGCTCGTAAATCATCCCAGCACCTCCACTAAAGTTTCAGTAAAAGGAGTGAGTTAGAAGCCCCTTAACTATAGGTTTGATGCCTGGTCCTTTATAATAATAGTCGAGGGGTTTCCTCGTGTCACTGACTGCACGATTAACTGAGAGTGGCAAAGACAGGCGTTCTGTGGACAGACACGGACTGAGTTTCAAAGACGTGAACCAAAGCTGCTGGAAACCCCGTCCAGCATGGAGCTCCTCAAAAGGTACACCCGGAAGTGAACAGCCCAATACACAAACTTCTCATTGCTTCTGACCATCACAATGCTAGCACTCGACACACTAAGGAGAGAAAACCAAGGCCAGGGAAAGAAAAAGAAGGAGATTAACATGAGAGATGAAACAGACAATTAATTAACTGAGAATATGATGTGGAATAACGGGGGAAAAGAGACGACGGGGACGGGACTCACTTGAGAAGTTAGACCTTGGAGAGTCCAATCAGAAGAAAGAGATTATGAACAAAAATATTGCTCGATGAGATGAAATGTTTCATTATATCCATTTCTGAATCTCCCCCCACAGAAACTGCCCAGACACCATTAACTAGGACCGGCAAAATCCAAGCATGGAGATCTGTGCAGCCTCTGCTACCGTATTTCTCGGTAAGCTGAGCTATCTGCCCAGCATGAGGCACACTGCAACACTTTGTCAGTATATTACTGCTATACTTGCATTGGATATCTGCCAAGCCTGGAAAAATTTGAAGCCCAAACTGCAAGTGACTGTAAATGGGACTGCCACAAATTTATGTCTCTGACCATCCATGCATCATCTCAAGGCAAGGGGTTTTATGTGTGCTTGCGTGTGTCTGCCTGGAGTGGAGATAGATGTGAAAATCGTTGTCTGAGGCAGAACTCGCGTGGAGGAACTCAGTCTAAATATGAACAACTGGCAGGGGTTGGGACCATGGTAAGAGAGAGACGGAGGATTATTACATGGACAGCTGTTAATTTATGCTTGAGAATATTAAAGTAAAGGCTTTTTCAGACCCAGTAACAATATGGATCAGTGTGCACAGGAATGACGGATGAATGGGGATTTTGGTGTGAGTTCATGTACGAGGCATGGAGTATTGACACAGAATTGCGTCTGCACGTTTGAAGCTGGGACTGTCAGCAGCAGAATATTGGCTTCAGTAAGACTGTACATCATAGTTCAAGGTTCAAATAGCAGATGGAAAGAGCCAGTGAAGTTTATTTTGGAGGTATCAGCTGTGGAAATACTCATGGTATGGTGTGAAGAACCAGCTCATGGCCAAAGGATCACTGCATCTGTTATTCATCAGTTGCAGCCTCAGATGTTGGCTAGGAATGGGGTGGAGTTAGATGCAGGACTGTAGATGGGTGACCTACATGTTCACAGTTTTTAAATAACAAGTGGAGTCATGATTCTTTGCTCACAGATGAAACTGAATAGGTCAACGCTGGGACAGTCAGAATAAAAGAGGGGAAAAAGACATACAATACCAGATTTTCGTCCTGTTCACACTTATTGTGTCTGGCAATGCCTTTACTTTGGATGATAACCTGGTTTTGAGTATTTTTTAACTTTGTCCATACCAGTCCAACAGCGACACCTCAAAGAAGGAAAGAATGAATACGCAAGTTCCCTGATGCAGTTCGTCGGGAGCTGTGGAATATATGAATTCAAAGTCTCAATAGGAACAATTACTGCCACAAGGAGAATAGAGTCTACGAAAATAGTAGTATTACTGCCAAGCATTGTTTGTAACGTTAAAGAACCAACAGCGCCATTTACCAGGGACATCAACAATAGCCAGGATTGGATAATAAAAATATTGAATATGGAAGAGTGCATATTTGATCCGAACTGCTACTGATCATCGATCATAATATGGAGCAAGACACCAATCATCACAGTGTAATGACCTGTGCATTCTTGGAATATTCAAATTGTCAGATGTTTTTTCTTCTCACGCTCGCTCTTGAGCTGCTGATCCTTCTTAGTGCTCTCGGTGATTCTGTCGCAAATAATATGGGATAACACATTAAACAGAGACCATTTATCATTAAAAGATGAAAACCATCCACTGGGATAATTGGAACACATGGGAACTGACATTAAGGAAAGTCACTGAACAAACATACTCAGTAAAGGCCATCCTTATAGCAATTTTCAAACCACAATAAAAACAAATATTTATGCCATCGAGATGAAATGGATGAGGGGTGCTTAATAATGGAGCATAGGTCTTAAAATCATTTTTATTCTTTCTTCTGTGAATATGGGAGTAGTGACAGAACACTGCAGGATTGTATATATTATCTACTGTTTTAAAAAAAAGCCAAGGATAATGTGATATAACAACTGCATAAGGTGACTGGTGCGGAAATTTCCAGATATCATAAACCAGCGTACAATGTCTATTGACCATTGCTGCTCCTGGTTTAAGTTAACTGATGTCAAATCCGTCCATAACCTTGAAACATCATTCTGCATCAAGACGGCTGCTCAGGAACAAGAGGAAGCAGTTCTGTCCTCATCGTGCCTGTGACAGAGGGATAGGAGGAGACCATTCATCC
The DNA here is from genome assembly GCF_047496795.1 of Chiloscyllium punctatum. NCBI lineage: Eukaryota > Metazoa > Chordata > Chondrichthyes > Orectolobiformes > Hemiscylliidae > Chiloscyllium > Chiloscyllium punctatum. Next base: position 48,532,508 of record NC_092789.1, read on the forward strand.
TCATTATGCCTGTTACAGAGGGACAGGAGAATATCATTCACCGTTATTGTGCCTTTTACAGTGGGAAAGGAGGAGGCCATTGCTTCTTGAGCGAGTTACACAAGGACAGAAGGAGGTCTTTCTGTTTCTTGAGCCTTTTATGTAGTATAAGATTTATTAGAAACTGACAGATTTAAAATACTTAGAGAGAAGAGTAGTCTTGATGTAGTTGTCAAAATTCTAAATTGACTCAGGCGAATTTTGAAAATTTTAGGCTAGCTATTTGAAAAGATGCTTGGGAGACGTTAGTGTCAAGAAAGTAGGAGGCCGTCATAAATATGATTACAGAGTACAGCGACAGTATGTTCCTGTTCATGAGGAGGGCAAGGCTGGGAGGTTAAGGAATGCTGAACCACTAATTCAGGGGTTCGCATCAAGGAAAAGAAGGAAGGAATAGATAGGTATAGAGAGCAAGATCAAGTAAATTTATCGAGGAGTACAAGGGCAGTAGGGTCATACTACAAATGGAAACCAGGGTGAAAAATAGCGCGCGTGAGGAATCTTCTGCATATAGGATAAGGGAAATCCAGAGATTCTACACATACATTAAGGTCAAAAGGGAAACTAGGGAGCAAACCGTGTATCGAGAAGAACAGCAAGGCCGCCTCTGTGTGGAACCATAGGAGATGGTTGAGATAATAAATAAATATTTCACGTCAGTATTGTCTGTGAACAAGGATATGGAAGGTGCACTTAAACTGCACGTTGGTGGAATGTTGGAGGAAACCCACAACAACCCAGGAAGAATGTGCAAATCCCACATAACCAGCCAATGGTGGGACCGAAACTGCATCCTTGGAACTGTGAGGCAGCTGCAATAACCATTGAGCCACCATGCTACCCCAGTCATCAGGCCGGAATGACTGCATTCTCTCACATTTTCTGGAACCTTCACATCTGTTCAGATGATGTTGAATTCTAGCTGGGTAGTTCCGACATGCACAACTTTTCCTTCACCCAAGGATCACTGTCACCCACCCCGCTCCTCCAAATTCTGATGCACAGTGCTTTCAGCTGGAACTGACCCATCTCCTGCAAATTCTGCACTCGCCCTTTCCCCTCCAGCCCAGATGAAGTCGTCCATTAATACTGCAGTACACACAATATTTGCCAACCTTAAATAAAACAAAGAGCTGCAGATGATGGAGGTCTGAAACAAAAACTGTTCTGAAGAAGAGATCCCTGTTTTGAAATAATAACTCTGCTTTCTTCCGAAATATGTTAGCATACCCGCTCAGATTTCCCAGCAATTTCTTGCATATCTACTTCACTATCAATAATATGCACAAAATCGACCCTGCTGTTTCGCCTTTGATATGTAACCCCCACCAGTATTTGTTTCTCCTTACTGTTTCTAAGATCCAGACAAGTGGTTTCTGTGTAATCTGAGTGTCTTGGCCTGTGCTGGAAACCATGGGAGATTCAGCGACATGTTTCCTGAGGCCTGTTTTGATGTTAAGATAATCTCGCTGCCTCGTGTTCATTCTTCTCAAGGGGAATGGTGAGATTATCCCTGGGTCTCTCTGAAGACAGCAGTGTGGGGAAAAACGAAAATCTCCCTACAATTCTGTACTTTCCTCCTGATGACTGAAACATTTCGAGCCTGGGGACATCTTCAGAGCAGGCAGGCATTGTCTGGTTTCATGGCCTCCATCCTGGTTCGGGGGAAGGGGAAGGCCTGCCTGTAAGTCTCCCCACACAGAAGGAGCTCCATGTCCAAGCCCACAACACAGGTTTGGGGAAGGCAATAAGGTCTCGCTGCTTGCAACGAGCAAGGCTCAATATCAGCGGTTGTGCAGGTGATCTCTGCATGGACCGTGGCTGTCTCAGTGCACTACGGGCATTCAAATGTGGCACTGGTTCATTGGACATTGGGGAATTCCAGGCTCTCCGGTAAGTTGGGTGGCATGTGTGGGTTGCTCTGGGAATGGTGTGCAGGAAAAAGTGAGGGATACACAGCGTGATTCTGACTGAAAAGGCTCGTGCACCAATTATCGTGGGGTGTTTGGTGAGATCCCTTCAGCCTATCGGTCGAAAACTCCGGCAAGACTCAAATCATCTGGAACTTTGCATAACAAAACATTAATTATAATGTTAATCCACAAGAACATCAGGAATAGGAGCAGGAGTAGGCCATCTGGCCCCTCAAACTGGCTCAGCCTTTCAATTAGATCAGGGCTGGTTTTCCATAGACTCAGATTCACTTATCCACCCTCTTACCATAACCCTTAATTCCATTACTGTTCCAAAATCAACTTTTGCCTTTGAGACATTCATCAAATCAGTCGCAAACACATCACTCAGGAGGGAATTCCAGACGTTCGGATAAAGATGTTCCTCCTCAACTCAGTCCTAAATCTGCTCTCACTTATTTTGACACTATTCCCCTTATTTCTATTTTCACCCAACAGGGGAAACAAACCCCATGCTTCTATTTTATCTATTTGCATCATAATTTTAACTTCCTATGAGATCCCCACTCGTTCTTCTAAATTCCAATGAGCATAGTCCCAGTCTACTTTATCTCTCCATATTATTCAACGCTTTCTACTCTAGAATCAACATAGTGAAACTCTTGTGCACCTATGATAGTGCCGGTACATTCTTTGTCAAGTAATGGGACCACTGTTTTATACATTACACGAGGTGTGGCCTTGCCAGCACCTTATGCAGTTCCAGCAGAACACCTCTGTTTTTAAACTGCATCCCTTAAGCAGTGAAAGATGATATTCCATTTTCCTTCTTAATAATTTGCACAAGGACACCCAGGTTCCTCTGCACAGCAGCATGCTGCACATTTTCCACCATTTAAAATAGTTCTTTTTGCACTTATGCCTGCCAAAATGGATGGTCTCAAACTTGTCGTCGTTGTACTCCGTCTGCCAGGCCTTTACCCACTCATCTAAACTATTTCTATCCTTCCACAAATATTCATGTGTCCTCTGCACACTTTGCTCTACCACTCATTGTTTGTCACACTCAAAATCATCTTTGCAAACGTTAATCATTTGATTCGCGATCATTCTTTAGCATTATACAGATGTCATTCTTTATTCGGAGGTCTACCCCTCCCTCATCTTCAGTCTTGTATAACATTTCGAAATATTAAATCTGCTTAATGTTCAGTTCAAAATGTCGGCCACTGTGTCCCAATGTCTCTCTAACGCCATTCAATCATATCAATTTCTCAATCGCTTTTAAGAATATAAAACACATTCAGATTGAATGTCTTTAATTCAGTGTTTATTTTGAAAAGAACAATTATTCCTTGCTCCATTGTCACTTTTGTTCCTCATATTGACACGAACAGGAAACAGTCTGACACCGTCATACTCACTAAATCAGACCTGGTGGGTAATGTTTCATGGAGGCATCACCATCCCAGTGTATATCCTGTCCCACCAGTGGTAGAGAAACCGTGGGGTACAATCAGGAAAGGAGTTACCCTGAAATACCCTAAAATTGCTTCCAGAACCAAGGAAATCTCATGGTAAAAGGTCACAGATGGTCAAGAAAATCACCTGATGATGGATATCTACTACCATCCATACCTCCCCTCTGTGATAAATCAGTTCCCTCCATGCTGGAACACAATCAGACGAAGCACTGAGGTGACAAGGACACAGAACGTTACTCTGGACGTGGGTCTTCAAAATCCATCAACAAGTGTGTCTAGACAGGCCCACCAAGGACTGAGGAGGTACAACATCACAAACAGACAGCAGCCAGAGTGTGAGAAGTGATGGGGAAACCAAGAAGGGAGAAATAACCTCTCCAAACTATTATGACCGATGGATCTGTCGGAAACGGTATCTGTAGTAGCAGCTAGAACACAGTCCGGGCGTAGGGAAAGCATCAGCCTCATATTGAAGATATTGCTCACATTGTTTTATGGCTCTATCACATGCGAAGTAGGACATACGTCTAAACGACCGAGCAGATGGAAACTAGGCATTCATGAGGCACTGTGGGCTATTTGCTGCTGCAGCATCAATGGCCTTCCCTCCATCATAAAATCAAAAGTGGACTGATCACTGTTGGTTCTAAAACGTTCAGCACCATTCACAACTACACTATACTGAAGCAGGATATTCACCCCATCAAGAGTTTTGAACAGGAGAGGAATGAGGTCATTCAGCCAGTCAAGCCTGTTACTCAGTAATTGGATCAGATCTTTTAATCTCTCATATCTGTGACATAGGGAATGGAAGGGAATATGCAGCCTTTCAAACCTGCTACACAGGAATACGGGGAGGATGGGTTACCTTGCCGGAAGCATAGATAAATATGGGGTTAATTAATAAATATCAGTTTAACAATGAACAGTGCTGCAGTCTCACATATTTGCAAACAATATCAAAGGTTTGCATAAATGGAAAAAAATGTGTCCTAACTAAAGATAAAATGACAGTAAGATAGACAGGAAATGAAATTATCAAGAGGAGTTCAAGGATCTGTAAATGGATAATAGACAACTTTTTAGATAGAAAGTAATGTGGGTAAATGTGAACCTGTGATTTATTTCCCAGGAAGATTAAAGCGTTATATATTACTTAAATGGAGAGAGAGATAACAAGACTTAATAAAACACTGAGTATTGGAGCGTTCACTCTGACCCAATCAGACATTATAATTCTTGCTGCATTTACCTGCTGGTCTCTTCACTGATGTTCCCAGTGGCCCCATTGGTCTCTGTATACGTGGGATATTTTGATGTGGTTGGTTGGCTGTCGGGAGGGGAGGGTGTTTTTTGCCAAGAGGCCATCTTTTCTTTCGACGTGGAGACTCGAAGATGGTGGGAATGGCTGAATGCTTCTGAATGAAGAGCCTGTCGGTAGTCAACAACATGATGTACTGTGCGTGGTCACACAACAACATTAAAATCGTGAGAGACGGAGGGTCCAATCACAAGAATTAGAACTAAAGACATTGCAAAATCACCTGACGTGGTCAGTTACATCACATTCTCAATCATGCTCACAAAACCAGCCCATACACCATAAGCACAGTGGACATGTATGTTCACCATGGAACACTGTGTAGAGCAGGCTATAGTACTGCGCAGTACAACCCAGCAATCTGTCCAGAGTGGAACACTGTGAAGGTTCATACATTGCACTGATCAATATAATCCAGCAAACTGTCCTGAATGAAACACTCTGCAGATCATATCAGAGCATTGATCTATAAACCCGTGATAGATATCTTTTTCAGCAACGGGAGCTATGCAGATCACAGCAGTAGAATCATTTTAAAAAACTCAACTAGAATGTCTGACCAGTACAGGGAACTGTGCAGCGAGGACTGGTGAATTGATCTGTAAACCTGTACCAATTACCCACCCAGAATGGAGAGCTATGTACACCACCCGTGTTCAGTTGTCTCCAACACTGTGTTCGTTCGGTTCCCAGCGTCACGAAACTTGCGCACATACTGGAAGTGTCAGGATGTGCAGCTCCCATTCATTTACTGCTCCATGTCTCCATTGTTCCATGACCAGCGGTGCTGCGGGTGTGAAAATCATTGCCAGAGAGAGATTGGGGGAATCATTTATAAAACCAACAAATGGGAGGGGTTTGGGAAATAGACAGAGATGGAAAGTTTGATAGACATGTCATGGAAAGATGTGTACATAGGTTTCAGAATGCTGAAATGTCGGCATATCGATTAGTTCGTGTAACATGAGCCAATATTCCCAGGAAAAATGGGTTAACAGCACACTGGAGTGAATTCAGACGATGGATAGTTTTGAATGGGCATTGAACTGCATCTTTTCAACAATAATTTGGCTCCGTGACATTTTCACCGAGTGTGACAGCGGGATTCTGTGCATGAGGTCGAGCGAGTTTCCTCGTGCTATCTTAACGAATGCACCTCATTAACTATATATCCGACCACATGCTGTCCCTTTTATTACTAGCGCGATTCTCCCACCCATACCAGCTGTATGTACTCACTATCGCCCTAATGCCCCTGGTTATTTCGTGATCCCTGGCAATGATGCCAACTTGAAAAGGCTAATGGGCACATGGTTGAGTTTTCTCAGCTCGGAGCTGCACTGCACATTTTAATCCGAGCCTGGCAGATGAGGGTCAATTACAACACGATTTGTCGACAGGGGCACAGACGTCCTTTTGATGGGCTAGTACAGAGGAGGACTCACCACCAGGCCACCAACCAGTTCTGAGCTCAACACGCAGATCAGTGCAGTACCTGTGGTCTGAAGAAACGTCCAGCCATACAGGACAAGTATCAACAACCTTTCCCGCCTTGTCAGGATAAGTGTTACCATATTCTGTCTGCTCCCTCTAGCTCACTGCATATCTGTTATATCACCTACCCACGAAAAAGACTCATGCTCCAGCATGGAGAAAGGGAGGACTGCAGATGCTGTGACCAGTCAATATTAGAGTGGTGCTGGAAAAACTCAACAGGTCAGGCAGTATCTGAGGAGCACGAAAGTCGACATTTCGGGCAAAAACCCATCAACAGGATGCTGCGTGACCTGCTGTGCTTTTCCAGCACCACTCCAATCTTGACTCATGCTCCAACACTCTCACTGCTGCATTCCACAACGTACATCTTTCTCCATTCCCCCACTGTACCCCTCCACACTCATAACACTGCATAAATAAAACACTGAGAAACTGACTCCCTCCGGAAACCTCACCATTTCCCGCCATGAACACCAACACTAACAGCAGTCCCCCCCGCTCGCTCCATCACACCCTCCCTCCCTTTCTCCCATTCGTTGAGAAACAACCTGGAAAAGAACTGAAAAGGCCAATCCGTGTGTGTCGTTCCCGATATCAGTCCCTCACGCCCCCCCTCCCCTCACCATGTGTGGAGGTCCATCGCACGAGCCGGAGAGGACAGTGGAGATTCTGAAACATCCACATCCCACCAACTGAGTAAGGAACAACATTCATTGAAGGGAAGCTTTCACTTTAAATCCACGGTCAGTATCACTTCCGCCGACTCAACTGAGAGGCTGTGACCCTGATTCGCTCTCACTTCGAGCTCTAACAAATGGAATTTTCACGGTCCCTGTGGGCAGGAGGTTGGCCTCAGAACACATCGTCTCCATCTCCTCCGAGGAAGAGAGCATGGAGACTCATTGCTACCTATTCTCCTGTCAACAGCTCAATTACTGAAATTAATCTGTGATGTTAAGTTGTCCTGGCATCCTCAGTAGTCTGCACTCATATACACTCAGGATGCCTGCTCCTGTTGCACTTTTATAAAGACACAGCCTGTTTTAAATTGTTGTTGTGGTTCTGTTCGCCGAGCTCGGAATTTGTGTTGCAGGCATTTCGTCCCCTGTCCAGGTGACATCCTCAGTGCTTTGTAGCCTCCTGTGAAACGCTTCTGTGATGTTTCCTCCGGCATTTATTGTGATTTGTATGTGCCGTTTCTGGGTGTCAGTTCCAGCTGTCCACTTCAGTGGCCGGTGTATTGGGTCCAGGTCGATGTGCTTATTGATCTAATCTGTGGATGAGTGCCATGCCTCGAGGAATTCCCTGGCTATTCTCTGTTTGGCTTATTCTATAATAATAGTGTTTTCCCAGTCGAACTCATGTTGCTTTGTCGTCTGTGTATGCGTGGCTACGAAGGATAAATGGTCGTGTCGTTTCGTGGCTAGTTGGTGTTCATGGATACTGATCATTAGCTGTCTTCCTGTTTGTCCTATGTAGTGTTTTGTGCAGTCCTTGCATGGGATTTTCTACACTACGTTGAGACAACTGGAAGCGGCAGCGACAAACCACTATAAATGCCAGAGGAAACATCACAGAAGCGCTTCACAGGAGGCTCCCAAGCACTGAGGATGTCACCGAGACAGGGGACGAAACGTCTGCGGCACAAATTCCCAGCTCGGCAAACAGAACCACAACAATGAGCACCCGAGCTACAAATATTCTCACAAACTTTGTTTTAAATACTCTTTCAACATCCTTGCTACCTCACACTGCTCGACATTGTCATCACCTGCCATATACTAGGAGAAAGCGAGGACTGCAGATGCTGGAGATCAGAGCTTAAAAATGTGTTGCTGGAAAAGCGCAGCAGATCAGGCAGCATCAAGGGAGCAGGAGAATCGATGTTTCGGACATAAGCCCTTCTTCAGCAATCTGCCATATACCTGAACACTACAACAACATGTCATTGTCTTGGGAGAATTCCAGACACTCCTGCACACACGGTACGTTCTTCCAAGTTTACTACCGTCTCCAAGCACTGAGATTGTCGTAGCATCACAGTCCCCATGAAACAACTGATGTCCTTTCACATTCACGAGTATGAACAAGTGAAATAAAGTTCTATGCCCCACTGATAGAATCATGTAACGACATACTGCTAACCAGGCAATAACAAAATCCTGGGACACAACAGACGGAGTGAATTGAATATTGACAAACCACTGAGCAAGAAAAATCCAGGCAGGCTCCACTTATCCATCTTGACATCCAGGTATTAATGTTGTGAAGTTGAAAGCGTGTACTGTATCTTTAAGAGAGACTGAATGCTCTTCTAAACTGCGACCTTACAAGCACCTGTGTATATGAATAGCTGGCATTCCCAGCATGTAAATGAAAATTGTAAATATGCAATAATAGGCTGTGAAATACATGCCTGAGTTGGTTACGGTTTTGACAAAACAAAATCGAGTTCAACCAATCAGTTTAAATTATGCCCCAGGATATTAAAAACCAATCGATTTTGAACTTATTTTTCCAACATCTAACCAATGAGACGATCAGATGTTGTGCATATAAGAAATGCAGGAATTTTGAAAATTGCAGAAAAAGCAAATACCATCAACACAGTTCCAAGAAATTAGAACGCATTCACTATCAAAGGTACATTTTCATATGAAACATGTCGATATTAAAAAGTTCGAAGATGACCCAGGGAGATAATCAGCCGGAAGAAGACACTGAAAACAGAAGCTGCTGTGTGATTTTGAAATTACGTTTGTGTAGTTTGAATAAGTGTCTTATTGAAACACTATGTTGTTATAGAGTAAGATCCAGGTAATAAGCAGTATAGAGAATGGGGCTTAGAGTTGTAAATAGTTGTTGTTTATAGTTCATTTTCAGAGCGAAAGAGAACTTGATGTTTTTTAAACAGTGGAATTTGGGAGTTCTTTGCCACACATACTTTAACAGATTACGAGGCGAGGTGAGCTTTTCTACGCGTTTAGTTAACATTACCAGCAGGGATCAACCCCGTGTCCTCACAATCCCAGTGTCTGTGTATCTGTGTGTCTCTGTGTGGGCCAAGTCTATCAATGTTTCTGGAATTTAAACTGACGCAATGCGACCCTCTGCTGGCCTCTCCACGCCACTGCACAAGCATTGTTCGGGGGTGAAAAAGAACGGGGATTCATTCAGATGGGTAGCGGTACAGGACAGTTGCTCACAGTACCATCCAAACTGAGTTCTTATCCATGTACTAGTCTAAATGTCTTTTAAACGATGTAACTGAACCCACTTGCTCCACTGTCTCTGGTAGTTCATTGCACACACAACGCTGTTTCTGTCTAAAATAATTGGCATCATGGCTTTTGTGCATCTTTCTCCTCTCACCTTAAAGTATTCCCAATCTGGCATCCGCCAGTCTAGGGAAAAAAACAGCGGCCTTCACCTTATCTGTACCCCTCATGATTACAAGCCTCAGTGACGTCACCCGTCATTCTCATACTTTCCAGTAAAACAAAGTCCCAGCATATCCAGCCTCTCCTTATGACTCAATCCACCCATTCCCAGCAACATCCAGGTTAACCTGTTCTGAACCCACTCCAACTTAATAGTATCAAGGTCAATAATATCAAGGTGAATAATCAAGGCTTTTTCTAAGCGCAGTGGGTTACAAAAATAGAAGGCGTAGGTTTAATGTGAGAGGGGAAAGACTGAAATCAATCGGGTACATGTTCTGCTCAGCAATTGGTTCTGTATATGAGAGTAGCAAAGATGTACTTATATGGAGCAGGGAATGTGATGGAGTCAAAGTTCTGACAATGTTCAAGGAGATCTCACATGGCCCACTTTTTTGTAGGATAACATTATGGCGTGTATTAATAGAGAGGAAGAAAATGTAATCTGCTTGAGAAGGGGCGGTCCATTGCACTCTCTATCCTTCCTTGTTCCTAAAAAAAACAGTAATGTGGGCGAGCAAAAAAACAACGGAATCATCTTTAAGACTCGTGGGGCATTCCTGACCAGAATGAATTGGAATCTCCTCACTGACGAAAGCCGAGGGAATTCATCCAAATCCAACGTTCCAGGATAAAATCCCATTGTGAACAGCTTGTGTGAACAGAATATTTCAGAATAACATTTTGCACAATCTGTCAATTTTTCATTTTGTGATGAGCTACACTAATATTTATACAAAGTCCTTTCAGGTTAAAACTGTAGAAATTTTGGTTTTAGGTTTGCGGTGGTGTTTGCATGTTTATGTGCGTGTGTGTATCTGTGAGTTTGTGTGCGCCCGTGCATTCGTTTGTGTGTGCGTTTGTGTGTGTGATTGTGTGTGTCAGTGTTTTTAGAAACGGAAATATCGATTATATATTTGGAATATCCAAAAAGTTTGTCATCCATCTTTCCATCATAGTTTCTGTAACTTTGCCTTGGATCATAAACGTGCTTTATTCGTAGATGAAAGAAACCAGCCTGACTTCTTCCAAAAGCTAACACTGGCCCAGTCTGAGGTCGCATCAGCAACTTGTTTTCATTTAAAATTTGGATCTTCAAAGCGGTGCAACTATAGAGCAGTAAGCCCGCAGTCACTGATGGGTAAGTTATTGGAGGCGATTCTGTGCGACAGGATTCACATATCTTTGGGAAGGCAAGGACTGATTAGAGATCGTCAACATGGCTTAATGCAGTACAACTCATGTTTCATTCATTTGATTGCGTTTTCTGAAGAGGTGACAAAGAAGATTGATGAAGGCAGTTTGCCAGACATTGTCTGTATGTATATCAGCAAGGTGTTCACAACGTTCCGTTTGGTAGACAGATTAATAACGCTATGTCACATGGGACACGGGGAGATAGTCAATTGGATTCATAACTGGCTTGAAGGAAGACAGCTGTTTCTCCGATTGGAGGCTTGTGTCCAGCAGTGTGCTGGAAGAACCAGCAATGAGTTCACTGCATTTCATAATTTATGTAAATGATTTGGATGTGAATACAGAGGCATAGTTAGTAAGTTTACAGATGACATTAAAAAGGTGATGTAGTGAATTATCTCAGAGTTCAACGACTCCACAATTAAATGGGCCAATGGGGCAAGGATTGTCGGATTACGCTTTATTTAGATAAGTATGGTGTTTTGCATTTTGGAAAGGCAAATCAGGATATGAAATATACACTTATTGGTAAGGTTCGGGGGTGTGTTGTAGAAGAAAGAGACTTTGGTCACCAACTGCATAACTCCTTGAAATTCGAATCGCAGGTAGATAGAGTGGTGCAGAATAAAATTGGCTCGTTTGCCTTAATATGTTGCATCTGTGCAGTATGTTGTTGAAGCCACGTTAAGAAAGATTCAAAACAATGTTCAGACTAGTGGGTCTGACCTCAATGGAGAGGCTGGAAAGGTTGAGAGGTTTCCCTCGGAGTGTCAGACGCTGAGAGGCGACAGTCCAGATACTTATAAAATCATCAGGTGCATGCATTGTCTGAATAGCCACAGAGTGTTTCCCAGGACATGGGAGTCCAAACCAAGAGGGCATCGGTTGAAGGCGAGCGGGGAATGATTTGTGAGGGACCGTCGGGGCAAATGTATCACACAGTGAGTGGTGTGTTTATGGGAAGTGTTGTCAGATGAAATGCTAAGGCGGGTCCGACAGTACATGTAAAAAAGCGTCTGAAATAGGAGGATATTGGCCAAATGCTGGCAAATAGGAAAGATCAGATTTGGTTATATGTTCAGAGTGAACAGATTGATCTACCGTGTATGTTTCCATGCTTAATGACTCTTATATTCCATAAGAGGAATGCTCAGAAATTCTGAAAGGACATTTTGAGTAGGAATTCTCTTCACCCCGTTTGTGGGGTCTCTATGTCCACTTTGATTCAAAGCTAAGTTAGTTAAACATTTGATAGATAACTGAGTCGCAAATAATGGGAAAAATTCAGGAATGTTCATTTGAGATCACAGCCTGATCAGCCATACTCCTACTGCCGGAAGGAGAAGGCGCAAAGTGTGTAAAGACCCACTCCTGCTCCTCAGTCCCATGTTCCTAGATTCCAATCAGCCCCTTAGACCTGCTACAAGGGACCGTTGGTGGCCATTTACCCCTGTAACCTGGTTCACAGAAGCAGAGGAGACCATTCAGACCCTAAAGACCCTCAGACACGGTTTGGGGTAGTTTGGAAAATGTAACTGGAAAACCCAGGTTGGGTTTGAAGGAGGCCACGTATCTCTCTTCACAGAGCCCCCATTATCTGCAACTTGTGCTTCATTGATTGATTATGTTATAGACCCAGACTCACTGTGAATACCGTCCCATAGCTCATCCAGAGAAGGTTCACAAAATCGTCTCCTTGACTGCAACATTCAATAACAGAGCATCCAGGAAAATAGCACCAACTCAATTCCCAATAACACAATGTGAGAACATCAGAAACAGGGGCAGGTCGTTCACCCAGCGAGCCTGCCTTACCCTTCACTAAGATTGTCGCAGATCCGCAATCGGTTTCAAATCCTCCTTCATGCCCAATTCCTCTCAGCCATCAACTGTATGACAGATCAGTATCCATCGAAATATTCTTCAAATACTTTCTGTCAACCACTTACACTCTGGAAGAGAATGCCTGACATTCACTAACCTCTGTTTGATGTAAACAATTGCTATTCCTATACCATGTCTGATTGATATTAACAAAAGTGGTGAAAACAAGAGTTCAGTTAATATTGACTGGTACTGTTATCAAGGCTCTGGTTGACTAAGGTTGACATCAACGAGCTGACAAAACTGAAGTTAATGGGAATCAGAGTAAACTCTCCAGTGGCTGGAGCGAATCAAAGCTCAAAGGAAGATGTTTATGGTTCGTGCATGTCAATAATCTCACTCCCAGGAGATATCTGTGGAATATCCTCAGCTTATCTTCCTCGGCCCTAAAATCTTTAACTGCCCTCTCAACGTCCGCCTGTTCCCATTCCCCACCGTCCCAACAATAAGATCAGAAATGGTGATTGTCACTGAAAATTTCAAAATGTTCAGAATAATTTGTCCCCCCTTCGCCCGTGAACTAGTCTGTATTCATGCAAAGCAAGACCCAGACAGAACTGAGGCTTGTCCTGTTAAAGTGTTGGTAACATTCATGTAACAGGATGGCCTAACACTGCATATTGCCACAATAAACTGAAGGGTTCATTCAGCACCTCGCGCTGGTTTCAGAGGAATATGAAGACGTCATTCAGACTATTGACACTACTGGAGAAGAAAAGGGATTGCCCATTCAGTGCCTGCAAACGATTAGCCGGGAAGAGAAGTCTAGTTTTATGGACCACACCAGTGCCCGTCGAAATTATTTGAAGGCAGTAGCCTAGACGCTAATGTTTTCTTACTTTACAGGAAATGTACGGTGTCTGCTCCAGATGTAATGTGACTATTCAAACAACTCGGTGTTAAGGAAAACACGATTTATTTAAACGCTGCAGATAAAAGTAATTTAGAAGTAATGAACTCGATTGGACAACTTAACAGAATAATGTGTCAAGGAACTATTCCTAATTAACTGTTTCAGTACAGGATCATCCTATAAACACACCCCTTAGATTAAAGGAACATGCAAGTGCAGATTGTCATAAGTAGTTCTCCAATTCACGAAGTAAAACACATCATCAAGAGTAAAGTAACAGAGAGTAGCAGCCAGAAGACACACAGAAATTCTTCCAAATCTATTGACACACCGATAGTTTCTGATATTACTGAGAAACCAAAACACAGCAGAAACCAGAGACAAAATAACCTCTTTAAGCTAAAGCATTATTACACTCGTCGACATATCGAACTGTTAAACAAGAACCAGGGAAAGCCGACCAGGACCCTGGCCCTGTCCAATCTGACGAGAAGGAATCCACTCCTTCCCTTGATTCATTTACACAGAAAGAGAACGAGGATATTCAGCCCTCAAATCAATCACACAGGGACAGAATGAAGTGATTGATGCTGATTCCTGAAAAGGGTTATGTCGGAAACGTCCATTTTCCTGCTTCTTGAATGCTGCCTGATCTGCTGTCCACTTACAGAACCACACTCTCTGCTCTGGTCTCCAGCATTTGCAATCCTCACTTTCTCCTAATTGACGCTCTAACATGGGAATCAAGTGGTGCAGGGGTTGCACAGACAGACTGATCCACATTGTTCCTTGTGGCTTCATTGTTCAAAATACACAAGTGGAACATAAACATGGTTTTCTAGCATCAAGGAGGAAACCAAATGTTTTGCGTGAAGTCTCAAGAAGGCATCTACCATCTCAGAGAAGACAGACTGGTGTTCTCTGTGGAAATCAGGCGTTGATGGGAATGCCCAACTGGAGATTGTGAACAACATGACGTTCAGTACATTGTTACACACCGACTGCACAATAATGTAGGGAGTGTTAATTAAGGCATTAAACGTATCAGGAAATCTGAATTAGTCTAATGAATGGATTCTTAAGATCAAATAATGCCGTTCTTGTTCATGTGGATCTTGTGCAGTGCACGTTTACGATGATCTGCCTCCACTGCTCACAAATAGTGTTTTATATTTCCCTGTACACTGGTGCGCAAGACAATAAATCAAATCAATCAATTCTGGTTAAAGTGTGGTATTTCTCTCCCTATCCATGTCTCTTTTGGAAAGAAATCATCGCTGCGGAACCTCACGTTTCAGCGTAACCATCTCTTCTTCTATCGCAGCTCTGCAGGAAAAACACTCATTTTCTTCATTCTCTCCTCATGGCATCAACATCTGAGTCTGTGGTAAGGAGCTCATTCCTTACAAAGGAGATCAAATCTATAGAGAGTGCCCCAAATACTCTCTCAACAAGGCTGCACAGCTGCAGGAAGATGGTTTTACTTATGTACTTGAATCATTTTACAATGAAGGACAACATATCACTTACTGCTCTCATCACTTAAACAGGGTTTGATTCGCAGCATTCAGCATGGGACTGAGCAGCAGTCAGCATGGGAATTATTCACAAATTTGGTCGAGTTATTTGATGAAGTGACCAGGAGTTTTGACGAGAGGAGGGCGGTAGAAGTAGTCTCTGCAGATTTCAGTAGACGTTTGATGAGGTTCCACATGGAAGGATGGTCTGGAATTTCATCACATGGAATTCAGCGAGACTTGTAAAATTGGACACACAATTTGCTTGATCTTAAGCAGTAGAAGGTAATAGTGGCAGGATGTTTGTCGGGCTGGAGGCCTGTGACGAGTAGTGTGCCTCAGGGGTCGGTGCTGGGATCATTGCTGTTTGTTATCTGTATCATGAACTGCTTAAAAACGTACAAGACCTGATTAGTAGCTTTGCAGATGACACCAAAATAGGTAGCCTCGTTAACAGAGAGGAGGTTTATCAGATATTGAAGCAGGACCTTGATCACCTGGGGAAGTGGGCTGAAAAATGGCAAATGGAGTTTAATATCGATAGGTGTGAGGTTTTGCATTTTGGAAAGTCGCATCAATGTAGGAGTTTCGCGATGAATAGTCTGGCCTGAAACAAAGACACAGAGAGAGCTTGAAGTTCATATTCAAGGTTCTCTGAAAGTAGAGTCACAGTTGGGCAGGGCAGGAGAAAGGCTGTTGGCACACTGGCCTACATCAATCAGGGCATTGAAGAGAGAAATTGGGAAATTATGTCGCAGTTACACAGATCTTTGGTGAGGCTGCACTTGGAGTATTGAGTTCAGTTTTTGTCAACATGTTCCAGAAAGGATGTCATTAACCTGGAAAGAGTGCAGAAGAAGTTTTGCAAAGTTATTGCCAGTTCTCAATGGTCTGACTTAAAGGGAGATGTTGAACAATCTCGGACTTTTCTTTACAGCAGAGGAGGATGAGGGGAGCTTTATCGATGTGTATACGATCACGAGGGACATGGAGAGGGTGATTTCTCACACTCTTTTCACAAGGATCGGAGAATCGAGGACAAGAGGGCATCTGTGCAAGGTTTGACGGGAAAGAATAAAAGGGAACTGGAGGGTTAACTTTTTTACACAGAAGCAGTTACTCATAAGGTTTGAGCTGCAAACGAATTTGGTTGAAATGGGTACATTAACTACATGTAAAAGACATTTGGACAAATATATGGATAGGAACGGGCATAAGGATATCGACAAACTGCAAGGAAATGGGGTTAGCTTGGATGAACATTTATGACACGGAGGTCGAACCCCTCTGTTAATTAAACCAAACATCCTCAAAAGCTCGCTTCGTCTCTTAATCTGATGAAACATGAGCGACAGAGAACTCCGACATTCTAGTATTTCAAGAAAATAACAATTTAGTTTCTTTCCTTTAAGAGTGCAGACCAAATCCAAGCCTCCCTTTTCCAATCGACGTATGTCTGACTCCAACTCCATTAAATTATGCTGTTCCAATTACCCACTTATAAACATTAAATAAATTTACTCTCAAGATGACAAAGTCTCTGTCTTCTCCACTGTATTCACTGTTCCAGCTGATGATCGCCCTGAGTCACTTTCTTTCCTTTTTTAAACTACAAGTAGGTTTTATATGCAAAGCTTTGTTTGACCAAGATAGTGTTCGATAGCCAGTTAGCTCTCCAGCTCTACAGCAGTTGCTCTGCTGTTCATTCGCAGTTGCTCACCCTCGAATTGCAAAATACCTTCTTAGTATCATTCTGCATAAATTCTCATAATCTGATTTGTTTCCAGGTGTCAAAACCATAAAATTCAAATTCCATTGTCTTCTGATATCCTTGCCATAATGTAAACCTTTATTCTTATATTCGAATTGTTTTCAAATCACAACCAAACCTCAGGTACCCATTGAACAGTCACTTTTTACATTTGGAACAGTCTGTCCTTTAGATTAGATTATCTACAGTGTGGAAACAGGCCCTTCGGCCCAACAAGTCCACGCCGACCTCTGAAGAGTAACCCACCCCAAATAATGCACCGAACAGCTACGGAAAATTTAGCCTGGCCGAATTCACTTAACCTTCATATGTTTGCAATGTGCGAGGAAACCGGAGTACCCGGAGCAAACCCACGCAGATACAGGGAGAATGTCCAAACTCCACACAGACAGTCGCCCAAGACTGGAATTGAAGCTGGGGCCCTGGTGCGGTGAGGCAGCAGTGCGAACCACTGAGCCACCATGCCGCCCGCTGGCAGCTGTACCTGTACTTTAAATTCAGCAATGCACTTTCCATCTTAAAGTGATCAGACATTTCTTCGACCTCATAACACCTCACCCCTTAAGAAAAAGAAAACATCAGAACTAAAAGATGGGTTTATATTTTTCCTTTAATTCTTCATCCCATTACTATGAAATACAAAGATCATTAATCAAAGTTATACATTTCACATGAATTCTGTACACATACACAACATTGGAAGAAGCCAAAGTTTATCTACACATTTTCCTTTAAATCCACAATAACACATTTGCTATCACATTTTACGAGCCACAACATGTACGTTTTTGAAATTAAAATTCTGTATCATAAGACTACATTGAAATAGTCTTTCATTTTAGTCTTTACATCGTTCGAAAGACTTGAGTGAATTGACGTTATTGAACAAAACTGTCTCTGACAATTTGTATGTCACCTACACACAAAAGTGTTGTCAAGCCAGTACCAAACTCAATAATTCTTAATCAATAATGAAGTGTATTTTTCCAGTGTACAATGAGTTCGTTTTTGACAACTAACCAATTAGTCATCCAATTCCATCATCATCTCTGCAAAAAAATTCTCCAATCCCAATATCGCTTGCATCAGTCGCGAATTTAAAGGATTTCCAAATATTTGGTATAGCTAAAGATGCTGCAGTGGTTAATACTGCTTCAAATTCCTCCCTGGCATTGTTGTGTCCTTCAAAGGTTTGTGTTCTTCTTTAGTGAGTCCATCAGTGGTGTCACTACACTGCTGAATTTGGCAACAAACGTGAGATAGAATCTACTCAGACCGACAGATTGAAGCATCAATTTCTTCGTGGATGGTCGTGGAAAGTGTTCAATGGCTTTTGTCTTTGTTTTCCATGGGATCAACCCTTAATGCCTAATGTAATGTCCCAAGACATCACCACTGTTTTCTTGAATCCTGTTTTCTTTAGGCTTATTTCCAGTTTTGCTTTTTTTAAAATCGCTCAACGAGCTCTGGCATATGTTCCATGTGATCTTGCCAGAACTTTTTTGTTTCATAGTGGTGCCTACCTGTAACCACACAGTAACTTCAAATTCGTGATGTGTGTGGCTTGTCAAATGTTATGTGTGTTGTCCTCCAATCTTGGTATTGGATCCCATTCCGATTTTGTTACAATGTTAACCTTCTGATAGTCCACACAATATCGGTGAGTCACATGAGGTTTGTCAACGAACACAAAGAGCGAACTCCACTTGCTCTGGCTCGGTCCCATAATGCCTTGGCTGAAAATCTCAACCAATTCCTTCTGGACCTTTGTGGCTTTGAGAGCATTCAGCCTGTAAGGTGTGTTTATTTTATCGCAACAGCATTCCCTACTTCCACTTCATGCACAATAGTGTTAGTCCCCCCATCTTGTTTCTGCATTTGCACTCACACTGCTGCAACAAATAAGCAACTGGGTTCTTTGTTTCTGCGGCAGATAGCTCACTTTCCGATGCCACGCCTCAAACACTTCGTTGTTATTTTAATATTTTGAGACACATCAAACTGCATGGCATCTGGATTTCTTTCCTCACTCTGAGGGGCGGCAAGTAACACCTGTGTCTTGGTGTACTTGTCTCTGTTTTAGAAAGGTTTCAACATATTCACATGAAATCCCGAATACCGTTGTTTTTAATATCCGGCATTTTTACAAGATATTTAGCGAACTCAAGTTTTCTCAGTTTGGAAGATGCCACTCTACCTGGTTTTGAAGGGATTTACTCCTTCTGGTAGCAATACTAATCTGTCATCCACACGTTAAAACATCTGAATTGCAGAGCTTTTATTTGCCACTTGTTTCACTCTATGAACTGCCATCTTCAGGTGCTGTTTAGCTAACTCACCTAGCCTATTTAATCTCTCACTCACCTCGTACACATAACCCAAGTGTGAGATCTCCGATTTCTGTTCTGTCAATTTCTCTTTAACTAATTTCAAAAGATCTCTCACTTCATGTCCGAATATTAATGTAAAGAGATTAAACTGAGTCGACTCATTTGGGGCATCTCTAATGGCAAACAATATAAATGGGACACCTTTATCGCAATCATTCGGGCAATCATGACAGTATGTTTTTCACATGCTCTTCACCGTCTGATGCCAACTTTCCAAGGATCCCTGAGATTCAGGATGGTAAACACTTGATTTAACGTGCTGTATGCCGAAGTCATCCATGATTTCCTAAAACAACCGAGGGATAAAATGAAATTCTTGGTCTGATTCAATATCTCTTGGTAGCCAATACTGAGTAGAGAAAGCTACCAAATCCTCCACCACCCTTTCCACCTTAACACTCCGTCTGGAATTGCGTCTGGAAATCTTGCAGAAACTCCATTATGGTTAGCAAATATTTGTTCGCACTCTCATTAAAGAAGGGGACCTACACAATTAATCATAACCTGAGTGGAATGTTCTTTAACTGCAGGAGTCGGCAATAACGTTGCTCGTTTTATTACTGCCTATGGCGTACCGACTATTGGGCATGTATGGCATATACGGCAAAAAAAAATTCCTTATGCATTCTAGGTCACGAGATATGCTTTTGAACCCTAGCCTGAGTCTTCCGTGCACCCAATTGATCTCTTACCGGTAGTTTTTGTGCTTCTCGTAACAGATGCTATCAATGTGCTACTGGGTCATAATCTGGCGCATTTCAAATTTTCCATCTGCACTAACCTGCTGTGGTCTCTATTTTCATGTAAGGATAATATCTTTAGGTTAATGACGTTCGAAAATATTTTTTATTCCTTTCCTGGACCGTTAAATCAAACAGGGTGTCAGCTATATGAACATCAATTCTTTCGTCTTTTTCTTTAGTTTTTGCGTGTTGCTGTAATATATGAGAGTGGGAGCTTGCTACTACACAGTCTCGAAAAATTGCAGGAGATTTTTCTTTCAACTTCTCTGTTTGATGGTCTTCCTTTGGCTTCTCCACCACAAGTGGTCTCGCACCCACCTTGGAACGTATTAAATCGTTCCCAAGAACAAACTGTATTTCTGGAACTGACAAAACTGGCTGAAAGGAGGAAGACAGAGGGTGGTGTTGGAGGGTTGTTTTTCACATAGGAGGCCTACGACCAGTGGAGTGCCACAAGCAATGGTGCTGGGCCCACTACTTTTCAACAGTTATATAAATGTTTTGGATGTGAGCATGAGTTTTAGTTTGTAAGTTTCCTAATGACAACAAAATTGATGGTGTTGTGGACAGCGACGGTTACCTCAGATTACAACGGGATCTTGATCAGATGGGCCAATGGCTGAGAAGTGACAGATGGAGCTTAATGTAGCTAAATGTGATGTGATGCATTTTGGAAAAACAAATCTTGGCAGGAATTATACACTTATTCGTAAGGTCCTAGGAAGTGTGGCTAAACAAAGAGACTTTTAAGTGCAGGTTCATAGCACCTTGAAAGTGGTATCACCATTAGATTGGATCGTGAAGAAGGCATTTGGTATGCTTTCCTTTATTGATTAGAGTATTTAGCGCAGGGGTTGGGAGGTAGTGTTGTAGCTGGATTGGTTACACCACTGAACATTGGTTACACAACCGTTGGAATATTGCGTGCAATTGTGTTCCCCTTCCTATTGGAAACAAGTTGTGACACCTGAAAGAGCTCAGAAAAGACTTACAATGACGTGGCCAGGGTTGGAGGATTTGAGCAACGGGGAAAAGGTTGAATAGGATCGGGCTTCTTTCCCTAAAGTGTCAGAGGCTGTGATGTGACCTTACAGAGGTTTACAAAATCATGAGGGGCATGGTTAGGGTAATTGTACAAAGTCTTTTCCCTTCCAGTGAGGGAGTCCTGAACTGGAGAGCATGGGTTTAGGGTGAGAGGGAAAGATACAAAAGTGATCTAGGAGGAAACCTTTTCAATCAGAGTGTGGTACGTGAATGGAATGACCTGCCAGATGAAGTGGTGGAGGCTAGTACAATTGCAACATTTAAAATGCATCTGGATATGGGCCAGGTGCTAGTAGGTCGGACTAGATTGAGTTGGGATATCTGGTTGGGATGGACTAGATGAACCAAAGGATCTGATTCCGTGCTGTACATAACTGTGACTCTATGGGTGTCACAGAGAGTAACAGATAATCACGGAAATTCAGAGAGTCAGGCAGATTCACTTTATTCCAGTTCCAATTCTCCAAATTAGCACCGCCCTCTTGATATGTCCGAACTGTCCATCTTCCTTCCGACCTATCCACTCCAGCCTCCTCTCAGACCTATCACTATCACTCCCGTTTTCATGTTCCGGTCGCATTCTCGGTGCCTTTTGGGCCAGCACAACGTCTTTCCCTTTTATTTATCTTTCCGACACTTGTCCCCCCACCACATTGCAGATGAAGGGCTTATGCCTGAAATGTCGATTGTCCTGCTCTTTGGATTCTGTCTTATCTGTTGTGCTTTTCGAGGGCCACGCTTTTCGACTACTCAAGACTGAGCAAACTCATATCTCGAAAAACTATAACTTGTTGACATTCTCCCTCTCCTCTTTCTGAATATACTTTGCATAAAGGAACGATTTTTTCATTGAGATCATGCACTAACGCCTTATTCAACCCTTGCCCAGGCTGTGGACTCTACTGCAGCTCTTCGACTTTTCTTGTGGTTTTCTTTACTACTTGTCCAAATGCTACTGGCTGAATCTCTTTTCCGAAAGTGCCTTTCTTTATCACTTTGTCACAAATTAAGGCTGTAAAAGACCTTTTCCCAGTCTTCATCTTAAACCACTGACTCTGTAATTTTATGAGCTCAGTTCACTTGTAGTGAAAATACCTGAGGGCCTGCACCTCTTTTCATCCCTCTGGGCTCCATTTTAACTTTTGGTAAAACATTACTATTGTGCTGTCACTTTGTTCTGTTGAGTAAGATCCAGCTACTGTCAATTCCTTGTTCTCACGAGAGGAAAATCTTGCCAGAAACTATATTTCACAAATGCATTTTTACCTGCCATCTCTGCAACTCTCCTCACTTCATGAACTTTCTGTTTATTCACATGAATTCTTATCATATATGGAAGAGACCTTTTAAACTCTACCAAAGAATAATGTATTTTACAGCCTCATACGACATGTCTCTTTTCAAGGCACAAGGCCATCTATCAAACTTAATATGTTTAAGTCCTTGAAAATCAATTTAAATCTGACCTGGTTCCATCTTAATGTTTCGGAGCCGCTATCTGTATGCATCTGGTACCAATTCATAAGCAATCAAAATAGTCTGTTTCACATCTGCATAATCTCCTGATCCCTCATCTGACAACACTGCGCATACCTGACGAGCTCTGCCTACTAGCTTCGTCTGTAATAACCTTACCCACAAGTAACTGGCAACTGCATCTGCCTAGCCAATACCTCAAGTGAAAAAAAAACATTCGACATTTTGTCCTTGATATGTGGCAAAATATCAACATATCTGCACATATCACTACTGTCTCCCTTCATCTCCATCCTGTTTACTTGACGTTCCTGAATAATTTGCAACTTCAGAAGTTCAAATTCTCTCTTTATTTTTCAGGTCTCTCTCCCCCCCTCTCTCTCTGTCTTTCTTTAACTTCTAACTCCAGTTGTCACATTTGCAATTTATTTTTATCTGACTCCACTGAACTTGTCTGATTTTCTCATTCACCTCAGTTTTTGAAAAGCTCTGTCGCAATTACTGATTTCCTTATGTCCCAGTAAAACACAATTCTAACATATTTGTTAATTCTAAAAGTATGCCCTTCTTCTGACGTTCGAAACTTTCTTGGAAATTTAGAAATCACTTTCAAACCCCTTTAGCAGTGTGAAGAACAATTTATCTTGTTTTTAATTGAACCAACCACAAGAAATAGCAATTAAACACATTTTCTCACCTACGTTTTATATAAAGATCCAAGAACCCAATTGCCAAATGTTGGAATCCGCGAAGACCATTTATGTCGGATCTTTCTAAACCCCGAACGACAAGCCCCCAAACTGATATTAAGTCGATGTCGAACTCCTCTGTAAATTAAGGCAAACTCACCACTCCTCGTAATCTGTTAAAACATGCGTGACAGAGAACTCCTACTTTCCAGTATCTAAAAGTATCTGATCTCTAATACTAAACAATAAACAACAACTATTTACAAATTCAGACTCCCTTTTCTAAATGCTTGCTATCTGAATCCAAGTCTATAAAAAATGCAGTTCCAATAGTCCACATATTCACAGTTGCATTCACTTAATCTCCTGACCACAGTCTCTGTCCGATCCGCTGTCTTCAATTTCCTAGCTGTGGATCTCCCTAGATCATCTTTTGTTTGCTGAAAGTAGGTTTTATATGAAGAAGTATCTTTCATCGGGTGATTTTTTTTAAACTTATATTTGAGATCAAGAAGTTAGATGACTGGTTTGCTCCCCGACCCTACAACAGTACCTCGGCTGTTCGGTGGCAGTAAATCTTCCTCTAATTTTCAAAACTACGCTTTTATGTACTTCCATGACACATTTAGTTCTGATAACGTGATTGGTTGCATTAGTCAAACCAATGAAGTTCAGCTTCCCGCGGTTTCTGGTATCCTGTGCATGATTAAACCGAATTGGTGAAATTCGAATTGTTGACGAGACAACAACCAAAACTCAGGTATCTGTTCAATAGAACGTTGCTACATTTGGAAGTCTCTGACCATTACCTGGAAACTGTGGCTGTACTTTATATTCAGTAAAACACGTCCTGTCTCAAAGTAACCAGGTATACTTTTGGCTTCGTAACCGGTCGGCGTGGATTACTTGGCGTGCTGTCTGACTCTATGACTTTAAGGCTCCTGGATGTATTATTTGGTGACTCTTGATCAAGGACATGCAGCTCCTTGAAGACTACGACATTTTCCAACCTCGCACAATTTAATCAATGCAAAATGACATCTATGCTATTAGTTCCCTTCATCCAAATCATGTGCCTACCTTGTAAATTGCTGTGGTCTAAATACTGATCCGTGTGATACCCCGTGAGTAACGGCCTTCAGTGCAGGAATGGGCGCTGACCTCTGTATTATCTCCACTAAAGAATTCCCAAACCACGGAAAATATCCCACCTTACTCATGAACTTTCACTAACTTCCAATGACTACATCGAAAGAATACTGCAAATGCAAATCCACTGGTGCCACTGGGTGCTCATTTGTGGACATCTCAACTGACACAAACAAGACAGGTTTCTCAATGATGTTTTCCCATTCCTGAATCTACGGAGACTCTGCCA
The DNA here is from genome assembly GCF_047496795.1 of Chiloscyllium punctatum. Lineage (NCBI taxonomy): Eukaryota > Metazoa > Chordata > Chondrichthyes > Orectolobiformes > Hemiscylliidae > Chiloscyllium > Chiloscyllium punctatum. The sequence continues at coordinate 48,557,144 of NC_092789.1, forward strand.
AGTCACATTATGATTCCCCACGACTCCATTTATCACGATTCTTATTAAAAATGTCCCAATATTTTCCTCAGCCCAGACATCAAATTGGTCATTATTAAGATTCATTTGTGTTCCTTCCCCCTCCCGTTTTCAACATTTCGGGTTACAAAAGCTACTTTCCAGCCATCAGGAATCAGATTTGTCAGCACAAACAGTTTTAAAAGATAGTCAATACTTATTTCTTGTCGTTATAGCATTTAAAAGACATGAATAGGAAATGTTTGGAGAGATGTGTGCCAAGTGTCAGCAAGTGGGACTAGATTAATTTGGGATTGTGGTAGCCATGGATTGGTTACAATGAAGAATCTGTTACTGTGCTGAACAATTCTATAACTCTTTCACTAGCTCTATTGCCACCTCCCTGAAAACACGGGGATGGGGCTGGTCTGATGCAACAACTTAAGAATCTTCAGTTCAATGAGTTTTTTTGTGTGGGTAACTTCACTTTATTAATTCTAATCTCCCATAAAATCTCAATTTTAACAGTCACTCTGACCTGGAATATATCGAGATGATTTTCTGTAACTTCCACTGTGGGGACAGAAGTAATGTGTTCCCGTCAGTGGGGGCAGAGATGGTCTCCGTCACTAAGTAAAAACGTCGGAGCACTGCACTTGGCAGATGTTTGATATGGGATCCAATCCTGCTCGGAAAGATCTAAAATCAAAATAGTTCAATGAAACTGTGACTTCACGGTCACTGAGAGCACTGCGCTCTCCTTCGCGTTAGGTTACAGGCTATGCTGAAAGTGGTGTCATAAAGATGTGGCAACAACAGTTTCGAATCAAACTGAGTTTACAGTTTGTACCTGGCAGAGGTCCACGTAGAGACAAAAATCAGTTCTTGATCAAAATATCTGTAACTGGAAGACAGGCCAGAAGAGAACTGCAACCGAAAAGGTGTCTGTGATGGTTCATTCAGAAAGTGAACTGAGGCAGAAATGACGACTGCTGATATTGAGGAGTTGGTGGTGGACAGATTTGGTGATAGAGGGATTATAGAGATATACATCAGCTTAGGGCAAAATGGGGAAGTATTAGTTATTACTATTTTGTTCATCCTCAAATGGTTGTCAGTGAAGAGAACGAAATTCATGAAATGGGAATGGAGTCTGTGATTGAAAGCGAATACAACACTTTATATCTGTGCCAAATATGCACAACAGAAGGAGCGATGGCGTTCAAAATCAATTACAGAATTTATAAATGAGCTGAGATAGACTTACCAGGAACACCAATTATAGCGAGAATGGGATAGTAACCTGCCTGAATAATTATCAGTGCACATCGTATCCGCCATGTTAACCACATCCAATCCTGACGAATCCAGTAAAGAGAACTAGATAAACTCCTGTACATTTTAATAACATTCCATTGCAATGATCTCAGATTCTGATCCAATGCGGGAACATTCCAGTCTAATGTTCTCAGATTCTTATCAATTTTTGGAAACTTCCAGTCTATTCTTCTTAGATTCTGATTCATGTTGGAACATTCCATTCTATTGCACTCAGACTTTGACCTCTCCCACTCTCCGGAGCCGTAGATTTCAAGCGTGTTGAGGATGATGCTCTCGCTGATATAATTTAACATGTCCCTTATGAATAGAAGAGGGAAAGACTCCAGTGACTCAGTTGGGGTCCATGGAAACTGACGTCAATCACATTCACTGAACAGAATCTCCACTTAACCCCATAACTGCAACACATTCAATGTAACAACATTAGCTGGTCTGGCTGGGGTACTGACATCGCCTGCTGTTGGTCTTACCGACTATTGCGTAAGTGAGGACTGCAGATGATGGAGATCAGAACTGAAGAATGTGTTTCTGGAAAAGTGCAGCAGGTCAGGCAGCATACCAGGAGCAGGAGAATCGACGTTTCGGGCATAAGCCCTTCTTCAGGACTTACCGACTATCTCCAAGTATACCAACAATGTTAGATGCAATAGAGAAAGGCGATGCTTTCTCTTCGCAAGCTTTGAGACTCTGCTGTAGTATCCACATACAATGTTTTATGTAACCACTCGATTGAGAGCAAGTCGAGGCCCGTTTTCACAAAAATTAACATTCCTCCACGTCAACACATATCAGTCTAAAAACTGTCTCTGGAGACAACTGCCCTAAACATAAGAAATACAGATTTCTTTGGACATTCCTCTCACTGCTCTAACAAAGCAACATTTTATCCTTAACTCTATGCACTTAATTAATTAGTTTATAAACATGCAGACATCTTATTGCACTGTATGTTCGGCTCTTCTTGCCCAGATTTTTAGCCTTAGATGGAAGTAAAATGTTGTGTTGACAATTGCATTTTTGTAATGGTATTAAAGAGTCAGGGACAGCATGTTTGTGTCATTGCTGAAGAAACAGAAAGGAATAGGAGACAGTTGGTGTGGAAACTGGAGAGGAGTCAAGCTTTAGTCTCCCAGTTACCAATATTTTATTGACAGATGGAAAAAAATAAAACGCAGAGAACTAAAGAGAACGCATTTAGAAGAAGGAATAGCAAGTGAAAATGAAAACAAAGCAGGACAATTTGCATTGGAGGAAGAATTATTTAACATACACTGTTTAATCATTGGACGTGCAGTAAGGTAAGATTATTCATATGTGCACAATATATTCAGAATGAACAACGGAGACACAGTTAATGAAATGTGATGTATAGGTTGTATAAAATTTATAAAACAATAAAACAATATTTGATCCTCAACTGAGGTTTTCGCAAGGTTTGTGAAGGTTTGTAGCTCAGGTTGAGATTTCGCGTGTTGGTTTGCTCGCTAAGCTGTAGGTTTGATATCCAGACGTTTCGTTTCATGGCTACGACAAGCAGGCCAAACACAGCCAGAAACACTAACCACTTCACCATAGATCAAAGAAGTTTGAGAAATGACAGACATGCTACTAAGACCCCTCGGAATATTAGTAGCACATAAACCCACCAACACTCTCAAAAAAAACTAAGAAACGTAAAAGACCCAGTACATCCCATGGACAAAATCTACGTCATCTACAAAATTCCATGCAAGGACTGCCACAAATACTACATAGAACAGAGAGGAAGAAAGTTATCCACGAGGATACACGAACACCAGCTAGCCACTAAAAGACATGACCCTCTCTCCCTCGTAGCCCTACACACGGATAAAAAAAGCCACCACTTCGACTGGGAGAACACATCTATCCTGGGACAGACGAAGCAAAGGCATGCCCAGAGATTTCCTAGAGGCCTGGCACTCTAATCACAACGCCATCAACAAACACATAGATCTAGATGCCATCTATCAATCGCTCAGAAAACGTTCTGGAAATGACATCAGCACAAACCACAGGAACCCCGTTCAGGTGAGAAGTATGAATAGAAAGCAGGAGACAACAGCTTCGTTTCATTTGGAGGTCGCCGCTGATGATGTTACCTAGCCAGGTAACGAAAAGTCTGGATATCAAACCTACAGCGCAGCGAGCAAGCCTACACGCTCATCTAAGTTGTCATGTTCCCATTCTCTCAACGATCCTCTCTTTCTGGGATTCCCAGATCTAATCTCTCATTCTTGGCATGGTGTATGCTGTACATTCCTGCTTCTGGTGTCCCAACTTATGTCAGTTATCTGCGTTCCCACTGGTAAACAAATATATTGTCCTGCTGCGTTCTGTCAAAAGCCAGTGGGTGTCATATTATTGGAGGGAAAATTTCTGGCATCAGATGGAGCATTTGAACATATTACTCTGTTGTACCTACACTGTACAAAGAACATAGCAAACAGGAATTGCGAAAACAAATACGGAAGTGTATTTACATCTGCCATTAATCTAGTTTTCGCGTTTTTGATATCTCTTCATCTATATTCTCTCTCTTTCTCTATTTGTACCGTGATAATAAATAAATCCAAACAATCTCGTGCCCCATTTCTCAGTTCACCTTCTTACAGTTTATTTCTATTATTCTCTTCTTGACGTACTCATTAGAATCGAGTAATTTAACAACAAATTCATGAGGGGGAAGATGGAAAAGTTAATTGGAAGGGGAGCCGAGCAGTGAAGACCATGGAGCATCAATGTCAGGGGTTTCTGGGGATGATCCAGATGAACATCAGAAATTCATCCCAAAGAAGAAGAAACATACTCGGGAGGATAATGCAGCCATGAGTGATTAGGCATGTCAAGGACAACATAAAACCAAAAGAAAAAGCATACAATGTGGGAAAGGTTATTGGGAGTCCATAGGAAAAAGAAGCCTTTAACCACCAGTGGAGGATTACTAATAAAAGCAATAGGGTAGAGCAGATTATATACGGCGATAAGTAAGCTTGTAAATAATATGAGAGGAAACTGCAAGAGTTTTTTTTAAGATATATAAGGTATATAGAGAGAAGAGGAAACGTCAGACTGCTGGAAAATGAGGCCTAAAGAGTTATGAGTAACAATGAAATGGCAGTGGCATTGCATCAGTCTTCAAAGCGGAAGACACCCGAGGCTTGCCAGAACTTCAAGAGAGTCAGTGGGCGGAGGTGAGTGTAGTGACCATCACCAACGGGGAGTTGCTGGGGATGTTGAAATTTCTGAGTGCGGACAAATCACGCAACCTGACGGACTGCACCCCATTGTTCGAAGGAGGTAGCTGAGGAAATTGTGGAGGTGTTGTTGGTGATCATTCTGGAATATTACAGGAATCACTGGAGTCAGGGAGGATCCCAGAGGACGAGCAAATAAAATCATCCAGGTTAAGTGGAGAGGGACACAGAATGCAGGACATCGTCAGTGAATCGGCAAGTTTTTTTTTTAGTAAGTAAGCGTAGTGAATCTTTGGGTTTCTCGATATGTAAATAAAGTATAAAAACAAGGAAGTGAAAATTGAAAATTGAAAATTGAAAATTAACTATACATTGAAAATTGTATAGTTAATTTACAGCATAACAAGAGTTAAACTGACACAAAGCTATTTCAAACAACAGACTTGCAAATATGTGGCTGACTCAAAGGAATCGGTTCGACGTAGATAGAAGCACATGTGACAAACAGATCGTGACCTAAACTCAGTTGTTAAGATGTAGGAAACGGTGTGTGAGTAAATAGCATAAAATAACTGTTGGAAAAGCATGACTCAAACTGTTGGTGCGGAGTACCCAATGTGCAACAATGTCGTCTACTTCGAAGAAGAAATAAAGCCAGATAGTTCAAAACATCACTAACTCATTCCCCATTTCTTAGCAACGCAGCATACACCTTCCACATGATGCAGCATTTGACCTGCACTCTTTCAATCCAGTCCCCTGCTGTTGCTGCTCACGACGTAGTCTCCTTTACATTTGGAAGACCAGAAAACACTACTCTGAGGAATATTTCACTCTGTCTGTAGGAATAACACTGACCTTCCCACTGCTTCATATTTCAATAACCTACTTTCCTGTCATGCTAAAAATTCTGTTCTGGGCTGTTGCAATGTTTCAGTGAAGCACAGTACAAGCTCGAGTAACGCCTCACTTGACACGTTGGTACGTTACAGCCTCTAGGATTTAATACTCATTTCATTCACTTGACAGCCTGACTCCATTGTGGCTGTTCTCCATTTTCGATGCAATCTCCCTCCTGGGATCCCTATGATCGTGTTTTGTATGTGTGCACTCAATGGAGAGAATCGATTTCACGAATTCAAACCTCAATTACGTCTATTTTAAATCTGTTTTTTTTCACACACAATTAAAAGCCACACACCCTGTCACCCATCGTCCACTGCTGTGAATGAATTAAAAAGCTAATTTTCCAATCCTTTCCAGTTGAACTATTACCTTGTTCCTGATGCGAACTGTCTTTCGTTCCACAAGCCTAATATGATCACTTAATATTTCTGGGTGTTATTCCTGGAACTTCATTCATGGAGACCGATGCCAAGTAACTGTTTTTTTACAGACATTTACCTGTTCTCGACAACAAATTCTCCTATCCCAATTACGAATTTCCACACTTGACCTTGCTTTTATTTTGTTTTCTTTGAAATAGAGATTGTAAATGTGTGCACTTTTGTCTTTCTCTTTGATAAAATCATATAATCGCTACAGTATGACAACAGATCTTAGACCCAACAAGTCTATACGGACCGTCCACAGTGTATCACACCCAGTTCCATTTCCCTATTACTCCACATTATCCCCAGACTGATGCACTAAACCAACACATTTCTTAAAACTGTCGGCAATTGAGCATGGCCAATTCACCTAATCTCACATCTTTGGATTATAGGAGGAAACCAGAGCACCCAGAGGAACCCCACGCACACACGGAGAATGTGCAAACTGCACACAAACAGTCGCCCGTGGCTAAACTCGAACCCGTGTCCCTGGCGCTGTGAGACAACAGTGCTAAACACTGAAACATCGTGCAGCCCCGCATACACGATCTCTTCATGTTTTACTTATCAGTTTCAAAACACTCCTTTTCTGGGTCGTAAATTCCTGAGAGTTCTTATGTTTCTGCTCTCTCTGGAATTCTTCTCAAGTCACTTCAAATGATTAAGTTAATGTTTAATTTGTTATGTTCAACATCATTATAACTCTGTCCCTTTCTTGCTTGCACCTGAAAGAAATAGATGAGTTTCTCAGACTGCAGTATTTCAATAAATTTCCTGGTCCTGACCAGATATCTCCAAGGACACTGCAGAGGACAGAGAAGAAATTGCGTGGTCATTGACCGGTATTTTTGCAACATCGTTAGCAATAGGTGAGGTCCGCGAAGTGTGGAACGCGGCGACTTTTGGGACTTTATTCAAGAAAGGCTGCAAAGAAAATCAGAAAACTAAAGACCAGTTAGACAAACATCTGAGGTAGTAACTTACGTAAGAAGATTTTGGGAGATAAGACACACATGCATTTCGAAAGAGAGGGTGTGATTAGGAGCAGTCAGCACGGCTCCGATGGATTAATCTGGATGCTTTGCGAGGGCATGGAGGTATACGGATTATATATATACATCAGAAAGACCTTTGAAAAGGGTTCCACGTGATAGGCTGCTCTGAAAGTTTCGGTTGTATGGAATCCGGGGGAGCAAGTAAATTGCACGCACAATTGGCTTGATGGTTGGGAGCAGAGGGTAACATTGAAGGGATGTTTGTGGGTTTAGATGCCTGTGAGTAGTTTAGTGCCTCGGGGGACCGTGCTGCGCCCATTACTGTTTGTTATCTGCAACACAGGTTTTTTTTGGGGAATCGACAAGGCACGATTTATAATTTTGCTGATGACTCTAAAATAGGTGATATCGTGGACAATGAGGAACGTTATCAGAAATTTCAGCAGGCCCTTTACCAGCTGGGAAAGAGGGCTGATAAATGGCAAATGGAGTTCAATGCAGATAAGTGTGAGCTCCAGCATTTTGGAAAGTCAAATCAAGGTTGAAATTTCAATGTGAATGGTCGGGCCTGAGTAGGTGGAATGGAACAGAGATACCTTGAAGTTCAGCTTAATGGTTCACTGAATGTGGAGTCAAAGGCAGACTGGAGAGTAAAGGAAGCTTTCGGCACACTGGTCTTCATCGTTCAGGGCATTGCATATCAAAGTTGCAGAGCTATGTCATAGTTGCATATGGTGTTGCTGAGGCCGCACTTGGAGTATTGTTTTCATTTTTCTTCACTGTGCAGGAAGGATGCTATTAAATTGGAAAGAGTGCAGAAGATATTTGCAAGAACTTTTACCAGGAATCATATTTAATTTCCAGAGAACATCATGTTCAAAATTTGTGCTACGGTTTTGTTTTGGATATTTAATACACCAACGTTTGCTTCTCCTTGCATATGTAAGTTACAAGTAAATTGATTCTGTGGAGCTGTGTACCGTAGTTTGTGGCATTACTAGAGATAGTCTTCGAAAAGACATTCAGGGAGGGTCACCTCAACTCCGAGATGATCTGTAGTAATGTCCAGCAATAAACGACAAGCATCAATAACCTCCCCGCTCTGTCAAAATCAGTGTCAATGTATTATCTCTGTTCCCTCACACTCACTGTATATCTGTAATAGCACGGAACCTCGAACAAGGCTCACGCTCTATCTTCAAATAAAGCTAAGGTATTACCACTCTCATTATTTAATTTTCCACTTGACTTCCCTCACGTTCTCTGACGCCTACGCAAGATCTCTAGATTAATAACAATATCTGGACATAACACTGACGGCTGGCTGACCCTGGATACCTCGCCGACACTAGCACTACCAGCAGCAGCACCTACTCCCATCCCACCAGCTTCCCTTCCTTTCTCCCATTCCACGAGAAACAGCCGGGAATCCGACAGAAAGGACCAAACCGGGTGGTTGACTGCCAGATATCACTTCCCTCTACCCCTCTCCCCACGGCATTTGGGGTGGACCCTGACCTGAACCGGAGACTTCTGTGGAGATTCTGAAATAACCATGTAATACTAATTGAGAAAGGAGCAGTGTTCAGTGAATGGCAATTCTCACTTTACACCCATTGTAGGTTCCAACATCAGTTCGCTCCATCCCAATAGAACAGATACCTCATTGCACAGGGATGCAGACATAGAAATACACAGAAATATTGGTAAACACCAAAATGTACGAACATCCACACTCCATATAAGGAGTTAGGCAAATGCGCACAGAGGCATGTGCAGTCACATAAAATAGACCGCAAACACAGATTGAAAATGTATACTCTGATAGACAGGGAGCTGCAGACACACAAATACTCTGACTTCGAGCACATGGGCACATAGGCACATGTATTCACGCATACAGACATATGCATAAGTTTCAGTCATAGACAAATAGATATGGTTTTAATTCATAAGGGGATTAAAGGTTCTAGCGAGAAGGCAGGAGTATGATGTTGAGAAAGATATATCACATTATTCAATGATGTATTAACCTTGATGGGCTGAATGGCCTAATTCGGCTCTTTTCTCTGTTTCTACGGTGGAATGTTATTTGGTATTCTGCTGCTGAGACAAGAGTTGAGCTGAGTTTGATACATATTTGATTGGAACCTCAGTCGTAAAGTAGGGCAACTTGGAAGAGCTGAAGTGTTTATGTCAATTCTTAATTTTTCTACGCTTACACTTCAAAAGAGTTGACGTTTTGATGTTAGGTTAACACAACTTCATAATAACGGCTCCTGCAATGCAACAAGGGTGTCCATTTCACTTTTGTGTTGTGTTACCTATGGTGTCCTCATCCTCAGGGAGTAGAAAAGACGCCATTATTAAAGATATTCATGGCTGACCTCGACTGATCTTTGCTGCACAGGAGAATCAATGTTTATTGGGAAAAGACAGGAGACGGGTAGTCAGGCACAATCCGATCAGCCATGAGCATTTTGAATGGTGCAGACTCATGGCCAGCTGCCGCCCATATCCAATATGGTGTTACTCAATGCACCCCTTGAGCTGTGACAGAGTTAGGGAACCATTCCATTCAGCCAGTCAGAATTTTTCCCATGACATTAGAGAAAAAGCATTCTGTGCCTCTCTGGAAATACACACGAATAACGAATTAAGAAATTCAACTCATTGAATACATTACACAAATCAGCTGCAGGACATTCATCCCGCTTGAGCTGCTATACAGGAAACTATCACTTACAGGAAATAGAGAGTAGAGATAAATACTTATTTCTCGGCTACAAATCTGAAACGAGTGTAGTGCCGCAGGTATCACTGTGGCATCATCAATGATCAATAATCTGTTTCCATGATCTGAATGAAGGTCTGAATGGATTGAAGCTCAATTAGCTCGTACACTAAAATAGTCATTCAATATATTGTCAAATTGAGGTCGTCAGTGCGCAACGTGATTACAGACAGAGGATGTTCATGAGCTATCCTTCAGCCGAAATAAAATAGAGTTGTCTATTTTTGTAGGAATGAAGGAATAGTAGGAAACATTTTAAATGGAGAGAGATTGAAGAATTCTATGATACAGATAGTATCCATGTTCCTTCTGCACGGATTATATGAAGTCAGTCTGCAAGTTATGAATTATATGAAGTTCTTCAGTTTGGAGGGTGAATGGAATAATTCTGTATCTGTCAAAGTGAATAGATTTAATTATAGGAATGGTTGACTGCATCTGCACAGGGCATTGCTGAGAATACATCCGATATACGGTGTGCAGTTTTGATCCCCATATATTCAAAATGAATATATATTTTTGAGAAGATTTTCAAAGATTTTTCCCTATACTCATTCCTGGAATGAAGGTCTTTTGTTATGGAGGTTTATCAGTTTAAGTCTTTGATCAGAAATCTTATTGGACCTGCCATGATTTTCAGAAACGTATATCAGCTGGATACATATTATTACGCATTAATGAAACGAATGTTAAAGTTTAAACTTAATGGATAAGATGTGTTGACATTAGCAAATATGAAGCGGTCAACTATTTTTTTAAAATTACACAGTCGCACATAAACATGTCATTGCATTACGAAGCATGGATATTTTTGCTGATGAAAGACGCAGTGGACAACAACATAAATGCTGTACCTGCATATCGTCCATTATCATTCGCTACAGGAATGTTCACGAACACCACACATGGTCCGGTTTGGTGGTCTTCTGGCATTATTGTATGTTCCAACACGCAAAGGGAGAAAAATGTTACCTACCTGAGAAGCAGCAGTCACGTGCTTCCTTTCCATCATATTGTTTTTCCTGGCAACAGAGTGTGAAAGCAGAATAGCCCTCAGCTACCTATACCAGTTGGGAATGATTCCTGATGTCGATTCATTGGATCATCGTACTGCCTGAAGCAAAGAGAATTCAGCCAAATCCAACTGCTCTGGCTCCGGGAAAAAATCCATTCCCAACAGATTGGTTAATAAAAGTGATTTCAAAATCAGTATAACATTTAGGGAATTCTATCATTTTCCCGTTTTCATGGGTTGAACATCCTGTGTCTCAGATTTTTCTGGATAATTACTCGATCTGAGACTATTTTATTAGCCACATCACAAAACTGGTTAAATTTAACATTTCTGTTAACCAGTGGACGAGGGACGCTAAAAATGCATCGGTGACCCTCCAACATTGTTCGGAACATGAACAAGCAATGCTGAAATAGTTGTTCAAGTGGGAATTCCCCTCTCCAGAGAGTTAGGTGCCTGGGTATTTACATTTATTAAACATTTGACAGATACGTGACTGTAGGAAAATGGTATGCTTTCAGAAAAGTGCTGCTGTGATTAAAATCGCATCAGCAACGACCTTAATACCTGCTGGAGCAGTGACCAAGTGTCTATTGTCCTACTCTTGCTCCCCAGTCCTGGTTCCATGTTCAAATCATCCCTCAAATTGCATACACAGGAGCAGATGGAGTCCACTTGCTCCAAATACATGGTCCGCAGTAACACAGGCTATCTTTCAGTACCTCAAGACTGTCGCAGACGGTTTGATTTGGGTTGGAAAACGTTATTTGCAAATCTAGGCTGGGTTCGAATGACACTTACGGTCTCTTTACAGAGTGTCCCGTCTCTGCAACTTGTGCATCATTTGTTTGTCATTTTATAGACCCAGCTTCACGGTGAATATCAACACCATACCTCACCAAGGGATGACTCACAAAATACGTTGCTCTGTTTGACTGAAACATTTAATAACAGAACGCTTCGGACAATTGCAATCATTAATTTTTCAATGCCAGAACATGAGAACAGAGGAACAGGGGTTTGTAAATGGGCAAATTAAGCCATTGTACACGATCATGGTTGATCTACTGTTGGCATTAATCCGCTTTAATGCCACTTCTACACTTCCCTCAGCACACTGACCGGTGAAAATTTCATCTATCTCGTCTTCAAATACTTTCAGTGATCTAGCTTCCCGAACACTCCAGACGAGATAATTCCAGACATTGATTATTCACTCTCAGAAGAAAACACTGCCGGTGCAGAGACTGTCACCTATTGTTTTGAACAAAAGAGGTGAACATAGGGGCTCAGGTTAGAGTGAATGGCCTTGATATCAAGGTAGCATTTGACTGATGAATTCATCGGAAGCGCCAACTTATTTGCGATTAATGGGAATCAGGTGAAACCTCCACACGTCTTGTGCCTTTCTGAGCACAAGGGAGGATGTTTGTGGTCGGTGGCCCACAATAATTTCAGTCCTGGAACATCGCTGCAGGAGATCTTCGTCGGCACAAACATCTTCATCAATGTGTACTTTCGCCACTCTCCCCACCACCCATGCTAAGATGAGAATTGTGGATATCCAAGGAAAATTACACAATGTTCCGAACGAGTTGCCCCACACTCCCGTCAGCTCCTGAAGCAGTCTGTGTCCATGTGCGTCAAGACCTAGACAGCAGTCAGGCTTGTTCTGTTAAAATGTTGGTTACATTTATGTAACAGCTCTTCAAGGCGGGTAGGTGGGGACTTGTTGGGCTGGATGGCCTGTTTCCATGCTGTAAGTAATCTAATCTAACAAGCAGACGTATGGCAGGGTGCTGCGGGAGGGAAGGTGTATGGTGTGGCCCTAATGGTAACCCCTGTCTACCGCAATCTTCATTCTCATTATATGCCATACTGACACACGGAAAGGACAATGCGTCAATCGGGGGTTGGGGGTGGAGGGGGGGGGGGGGTGTTCGTGCAACACTATTTTGATACACTGTTACACTCAATAATTGACTCATTATTCCCAGAAATATTGTGAATGATGTGTTATCTGTGGCACTATCAATGTGGGGAGAGGAATACTGATGCGTCAGGCAACACAACCCCAAACCCATAGACCCTTTGGACATTTACAGATGGATTTTATTGAAGTAACAACCACAGAAGGGAAAGGGTATTGTCTGGTCATCGTTGATATGTTTACCAAATGAGTGGAAGCCTTCACCATGTCGAAATGGAATGCCAGTTCAGTAGCCATGGCTTTGCTAACTGAGATAACTCCGAGATGGGGCATTCCTGAAACGCTTAGTAGCGGCGATGGGACACCATTTGTCAATAACACCCGACGGCAGATCGGTAATTATTTGGTACTAAACATGAGACAACATTGTGTCTACCACCCAGCGAACGCTGGAGCAGGAGAAAAAGAATACCACTCTAAAACATAAATTAACAAAATGGAACTAGAGGTGACATGGACAAAGGCACTTCCGATTGTGCTAATGTACATGAGATCTGGGAGGAGAGGAAAGCCAATCTTCGTAAGTTTGAGATTTTGTTAGGTCGGCCGCCCAATGCAGGAATTGGCCCAAGATGTAATATAAGACATTTAACAGATCACAGTGAGGATGAGATGTTGTGTTACTGTATAAAGCTCTTGACACACTTGTCTCAAATACAGAATCAAGTGAAAGCTCACTTTCCAAACCAGCAGAAGGGAAGCGGCACGAGCTAGAATCTGGAGACTGAATAATGGTGAAAGACATGGTGAGGAAACGCTGGATGGTGAAGAGGTGGCTGGGGTCGTTTCAATTGCTTCTTACAGCACAAACAGCTGTTAAGATCGCCAAAGGAGCCACGTAGGTACACGCCAGCCATTGCAAACGTACAGCTGGAGTTGAAGAGACATCGGACAAGACAGGAAACAAATAGGTGCAAGTAATGATTAGAGGTCTCGTACAAATATGGTTCTGCCCCAGCTCACACTGTTAACGAGCTCCCCGGCAGGACTATTCGTAAAGGCAGGGACATCTAGGATGTGGCTGCAGACAGTTATCTTATCCGAGGATGCTAAATCGAACTTTATATGCAACCCATGGACGTTTAGTAACCAGGACGACTATAAATGGGACAACAAATGCTTATGCAGGGATCCCTGTGGTCCCAGCGACTGGCACTTTGTAGTGGAAAACACGGCTACAGGGACAGCTGACACGGGAAATGTGTATTCTATTATCAAGGAAGCAAGTGCCAAGGCACGGTGATAAAATCCAAGACTCAGAAGACTGATGAGGAAGTCTGGTGATGTGGAATTGATAAACCCTTCTCCGTCATCTATAGGCAGGTGAATATCGTGGTACAGTGCTCCACACCCCCCACCACGCTCCTCCCACCCACACTACGCCCCTCCCATCCCCCACACTGAAGGACGTACAGAAGATAGGAACATGGCAACCAACCAAATCTCATTATGGACTTTACCTCGAGCGGGGCAGAGCACATTAATGTCAGCCCGAACCTGGAAGGAGTCGGCCGGGGCTCGGGATCGAGTCTATCACGGTAGTGGAATTGGCTCTGCAGGAGATAAATGGCGTAAAGGCGACGCCAGTAGGCTGCGAGGTGCGAAGAAACATCACTCAATGTGAAGGAAACAAAGGTTGTGTGTTGGCCCAAATACAACGCCAGAGATTAGAGGTTGGCTACTCTTGTTGGATATGTTTGCACACAGCTCAACGACATACTGTCGAACCAATTACAAAGAGCCAGGCAAGAAATGTTAGCTGCATGCTTACGTGAGAAGCAACTGCCCTGACACTGATAGGGGGAGCAATTAGGGCAAATCTCGCGCCACCACCCAAAGGCAGGGGAGAAACAAATTTGCACAAATCCGTGGAGACTCCACTTGGGGATATCCAAGTGTATTTGACACTATTTGAACAATGACTCTTGCTCGGCAACCTCCACAAATGGTACAATCATCAATAATACCTGTTCCTTTATCAATAATCAGGCTGTGATGACGGGTATAATATGACCCTGTGCAGCGAAAAGGTACCACCACTTTCCCCTATGATTGAAGGGGTGCTTCTACCCTGCGATACTGTCCACTGGCACAACAGTGTTCGTCCCAAAGGCCAGTAGCGGGAGAACCTGAAGGGATATCCCACGGCATTGGAATGGCTACACACTCACAGACCCTTGGAGTACACCAAGAGCGAATATTGGGTGGTCTATTCTCTTGAGAGCAGGGACAATGGTGGCAATAAACAAGATTAATGGCCTCACGTATAGTGTATTACTGTTAGCAAATGAGATAGAGGAAGGTCTAGCACTCATTCGTACTGAGTTAACGGCAGTAAGGGAAGCAGTGATAGAAAATCGATTTGTACTCGACATACTGAGGGCCGAGAGAGGTGGCGCCTGCAAAATGTAAGGAACCAAATACAGATGAGTCCCAACATATCAGTCGTGTAATAAATCACATGAAGGCGGCGATACGGCAGCCTCCCCCAGTAGATGACTCCTGATTCTGAAGGCTCACCTTCTTTTCCGGAAGATGGGCTTATTGGATCTGGCACATTGTACTAGTTGAAGGACTGGCCTTACTAATAGTGCTTTGTCTCGGACCCAGCTTGTGTACCTGCCTACGGCGTTTGCTTATGAGTGCAGCGGGAAACCAAACGGAAAAAAACGATAAGTGGCCCCACAGCAGGAATCTCATATTGCGTGGATCCACCATACAGTGACGTTGAAGGGTGTGATGTATTTTAATGGGCTATATTCAGGGCACACCAGAGTAAGTGACGAGACCACCACACAGTTTTATAGGTAGTTGGTGTTTGAGGAAAGGCCTGGTCCACCCTAAGCAATTTGATGTGTAGCTGTCTGGTTCTGTACATTTTGTTTTGTTTTTGTCATTGTTGTCATAAAATGCCAAAGAGGGGGGAAATGGAAAAGTAACAAAATTAACATTTCCTGTGAAATCTGAAAGTGAATACTTTGCTAAATCTAATACTGTGCTGAATTTTGCACGCAGACAGCCTGGCCTTGCAACAACTTGCAAACAGTCGATTCAGCAGTGTCATGGAAAACACAAGGGCAGTGAGCGATTATATCAACAGCAAAGGAATGTGAAAAGCATCTCCATATGTGGAAAGGAGCTCGAATGTTCCCAGCTCTTGTCCTTGAGCGACTTACAAGGCTAAGCGAAGTACAGTATAAAGACATTATGTGAAAGCTGTTCGGGGCCACTTATATGAGGCGTTTTGCCAAACATGTTGGGTCTTCCTGCATTGGTGAAATATGAAATAAACTTTTTCTTTGCTCTTGATAGCATTTGAGTCGAGTCGATTTAACTTCCACGACAGCAATGAGACAGGCTGTGAGCTCACATCAATTTTTTTCTGAGGAGACTTGCAAAGAATTCACTTCATGCATTCATGAACTTTTCTGAGGAACAGTCGGCCCGACACGAAGTGTGGTTCAGATTCAGAAAGCATAACTGTAATGAAAAAAAAATCGAATTTTGTTGCAGAATTGTAAAGCCAGCTGGACCAACTGCTCACTCTACGAATTTTGCTTGGGAAGCTGCAATAAATTGGCAAGGTGGTAACTGAGATGTAGAGACAGCGATTTTAACAAAAAAAAACAAATCAAAACTTCAGAGTTCATTCATTTAGCCCTTAAGACAGATTGCAAAAGTTGAGGCCATGAGCAACGATCTGCGGCGATGAGTCACCCTGTATCGCAAATACTATGTTGCTGATAAATTGTCAAAAATCAAACACAAAAATTTTGATGGCGATACATACAGTGTTTCTGATGCACAGGAAAAGGCAATATAGCCCAGAGATCAGAAATACCATCAGCTTGCTGGAAATACTGAGACCGACTTAGCTGAGTGAATGTAGGGACATGGGAAGTTTAGCAGTCTGAATAAGAACGACCACCAAAGTGTGAGATTATATGATGCAGGAAAGGAAGTGTTTAGACAGCTCAGAGCGTTTCGGCCTGAAACATATTAATGACTATAACATGGATTTAGGGCACCAGACGTTCGCCACAGATATTGACAACGAAATTCAGTTGAGAAAAATTCCCATTGCTCCTTTGGTAGGAAGAAACCAGATTTTTTTCGCGTTGAAAAATATTGATTCTTTCAATCTCCAGTTTCAGCCAAAATCAAATCTTCCCGACTTTATTTGTTAAATAACTGTGATTAATTCAATTGACTGCTTCCATGTAGAAATGATGCATGTATAAATATAGATTCCCATCCATTGCCACGGCTTTGGCTACCCAGATAACTACAGAGTCTCCAAATCGTTCACGCTCACACAAAATGGGGAAGCCTGAAATTCTGCTGTTGAAAGACACTTACTACCCGTTATTTGCAACAGTCCCTATGCCTGGTAAGTTGATACGGTTAACATGTTTTTCCTCATCAACTTGTTCAAAGATATTTTTAGAAATGTCCGATGCAGGCGGGAAATGACCGGGTGCTTCTCACACTCGGGGGAACGGTCACAGCCACCATCCCATAATACAACCTGATGAGTCCACATAGTCTTTCCCTGTATTGAACCATGTCATCTCTTTTTCTACGTGTATTGAGGCAAGTGACCAATTTCTTTGCAGCTACGTTTTGATAATTACGAATTTGCACAAATCTGGTATTGTTGTAATATTCGTGCTGTTTTTCTTTTCTTTACATAGCGAAATTGGTCATAATTTGGATTCTCTCACAAAAAGAAAGTGTGGTCTTGCCAAGTGTATCAGTGTATACATGTTGGCCACAGCAACAACAGATATACTGGCCCTGATCAACATTATAATACTCTAATACATCTCCAGTTACCACATTGCTTTGTCATTACTGTCCCATACTCCTGTTTGCAGAGTCATTACATACATGTTCGCTGTCACTCCCGATTTATCTGTTTAGTGCATTGTTTTTTTTTCACACATGACAGATGTGTCGTGATCTGCCGCAAGAAATTTTAAGTACAATATTGCACAAATAGACCTCCAGTCCCTCTTGTCATAACTATCATGGCTGTGGTCGTACTGAAGGAAGTATCAGTTTCGATTTCGTATGAACATGAGAAAACTATTAACAATGTGTAGTGGAACTGCCGGTCACGGGCAGCATTTTGTTCCTAATCTGCAGGTGAACTTTATGTCTGATTTTACAGCGCCTGTGACATTCCGATTCCCTTTACTCTGATTGCCTTGTGTAATTCATTAACCGTCCAAAGTATTGTGTTGGCGAATCGAATCCCCACTGAACTCCAGAGCTCCAAGACAGGAAAGCAAATCGTCTCAAAAATGGTGAACCTCAGAAAATCCATCGTTTTTTTATTGTTAATGTCAGTCATCTTTCTCTTGCTCTGGTTGACAAATACCTTGAGGTTGTCTCTTACCAAAATGAAAAGCACCGTTAATTACGGAAGCAAGTTCACAAACACCAAATTTATCGCCAGTGAAGTGGTATTTATCTTGATGTATTTTAGTTCCTTTCCAAACCCTTGTATTTATGCAGCAGCACGGAGCAAATTCAGAGCAGAGTTGATAAATAACGCAAAATCGCTGTGGGTATTAATTCGGAGATAAGTTTGATTGCGGTCTAAAAAATGTATCTCACCGCTCTGGAGGCTTTCTGCCTCCACTCTTGATGAAGGGTTTTTGCCAGAAATATCGATATTCCTGCTCCTCGGATGCTGCCTGACCTGCTGTGCTTTGCCAGCACCACTCTCATCTAAACTCTGGTTTCCAGCATCTGCCATCCTTACTTTTGCCTTGTCTACATAATGAATCCTGTCGAGAAATGGTTTAGCTAACAATGTTTAAATTTAGCGTCTTTCTCCATAAGAATACATGCCTGTTTCTGGTAAACTGAAACGTGGTTCATTTCTCCATTCACCTTTATTGGAATTACCAGAGCACCTTTGCTGCAGATATTGTTTTCCGTTTTCCCAATTATTTATTGATTAAAGACAACCTCGTTCTGTAAATACAGCATATCGTGAAGTGAGAGACCTCAGATAACCCGATGTTAATGAATTTGAACATCCAATGAAAAACAGAGGATTCCATTGCAGACATTCAAATCGAGAACGTCAACATGAAACCATCAATTCCGTCTCATTGAATCATAAACTTCAGAAAGAATCAGACAATTCACTCGGGCACTGCGTAAGAATATTGTAGGGTGTGGGCACAATGTAGGAGACAACGTATCAATGAAAAAAAATTCATAGGACACTTTGCTATGTGTCTCTACTACTAAAAACCTCTGTAGGAAACAATTCCACCTCACTTGTTTGTTGGATATTTCTTACACTTGGAGTGTCCCATTCACTCAAACTGCAGTCTCGCGGGAATTGTGATTGGTACAGTGACATCTTGAGTGACATCATAAAAATTTCAAATAATGGACAAAGTCAACACGTCTGGAAATTTAACGAGGAAATAAAACAGTTCGAACATTTAAAAGGAAAGTGACCCTTCTTCAGAAGGATTGAGTATCATTTTGCGTTTTCTCTGTGTAAGTTGTGAAATAGTTAATAGTAAAATGCATTATATGAGTCTTTTAGCATAGTGATATTAAAATGTAGGTTTGATGTAAAATAACTCAAACGGACATCACAAGCAATTCAAATAAAAGTAGAACTGATATTAATTATTTACTCATTAAAAAGGAAAGTGTGAGAGTAACTAAACAGTTCCTGCTGGATAGGGAGAGAGATATATAAATAGTGTTTTGATTAGAATTACTTTTCTTCAGCGGTGTTCACTTCCATTCTGAGGGAAAATGTTGTTTTCTGCCTCTGAGGCGCTTAAGTTACCACTTAAAAATGACATGGAGCTTTAAAAGTTTCACAATGCCTTCCTTGGTCATGTTTCCTTTATTTGTCATGAATATCGGAGAAAGAGAATGGGTGGCAATGGAAATGTCCTGGATGCTGTATGACCAGCAAACTCCTGAAATCCAGTCAACCTATTACCATAAACTGCATTCTGCAATAAAAGCAGAAATCAGGTAAGTGTCTACTTAAAAAAAAAACACTTGCCTAAAATATAAGTGTGAAGAGTTGACGAGAAGCCACGACAAAACCAGTTCTCAATGGCAAAACCAAATTGTATCCATACTGCACTGTGCAGTCATAGATCGACACAGAGGTTTTGAAATACTTTGTGTAGAGTCTACCTGTAAGGACAGAGTTAAAACTGGTTTGAATTTGAGCATGCTTCCTTAAAATTGAGGGAAGTGTGGAGTCAATGAAAAGTGATCAATTCTCCTCTCTCCTTTCTGACTGGATGGTAACGGGTGTACAAAATAACTGAAGAAAATTCTCAAAGAAATACAGAGAAGCAGAAAGCTTAGCCAAATGTACGTACACAAAGACTTATCGGCAGTTAAGTACCAAATAAAATCTCTCACATGATTTTAAGTGAAGGGGAACGAATATAGTTTTGAACAGATATATAAAACCATTGACGCTAAAACAACTATAAGCAAGCAATTGGAATCTGCACATCTGTTCCATGGAGAAATACAGACAATCCAATTACGACACAATTTTCAAAAGCATGCTTTTACGTTAATTAGTTTCACAGTCTGGACTAGACTTTGTTGACCAAATTGTGGGCGGGACGTTAAGAGTAAACCACGCTGCCGTTTGTCTGGAGTCAAAGGCAGAAGAGACAAATTAAGCAGACAGATTCCACAAAGGATATGAGAGACCAACGGTTTTTTTTAAATAGTCCTTAATTCAAGATATTTCCTCTCCTTACCCCAGACCCTGATACCCAACTTCCCGCCTCTGCTTAATTGAGTTCAAATTCCCCAATGAGAATTGTTCTAATGATGGTTAACTGAACATAAAATATTGATATCTCACCACAGATGCTGCGAATTCTGTCGACGTTCTGCCGCATTCAATAACACAGAAAATGATCTCACTGTGTTTCAGTGAGATCATTCATCTTTCTGCTGGTCTTACACCTCGTGCAAAATTAATTATATGCTTCTTCTATTCAGGTCACAAAAGCGGTTCTCACCCACACAGTTCAGAAGCATTTCAAATGGATTAACAAAGAGAGTCATTTTGCATAGTTTCTAAATTACTGTCATCTGCAGTACGAACATTTATGCAAGTAATTCAGACAAAAGGGCACCAATAATACTCTGGCAATTGTAAACAGACGTTTAGTGTCGAAATATTCCTCTTTCCCCATGTATACATAGACACGCGACCAGTGTTTGATCTGTGTAGACTTGATTGCAATTCTGTCTTTGCAGTTCTCTCGGGGCTGACGTAGTAACTTTGATACTGTTTCCTTTGGGTTCCGTTTCATTCGCTGTGCTTACTGACATTGAGGAACATGTGCAGTATGCTGCAGGAGGAAACAGTTCCACGCACTGTTCAATCAGTTTTGGTGACAGGTGCTTTAATCATGACTGGGTAAATGACCCGAAATAATCTGATGGAGTGCCATGTGGGAGAGTGTTAGATTGAAGATTTCAAAGTACTGTATTTTGGAAGTGCATTCACTGAATTTCACAAACACTCTGGTTTCGCGATGGAACAGCTGGTGTTAAGTATTCTCGAGTCTGGTTCACAGTTGAGTATCTCCACCACATTCTAACTCCAAAGCTACATCTCTACCGTTTATGCTTCACGTTTTTTAAACATGAGAAACAGTTTAATTACCAAAAAAAAATACAAGGAGAAGTGTATTGTCTTACTGCAACGAAGTGAGTCAAAGAGAAACCCAAGTGCATTGAGTACAGGAGATGGGAGGCCATGTTGCGGCTTTACAGGACATTGGTTAGGCCACTGTTGGAATATTCCGCGCAATTCTGTTCTTCTTATCGGAAAGATGTCGTGAGACTTGAAATGGTTCAGAAAAGATTTACAAGGATGTTGCCAGGGTTTGAGGATTTGAGCTCTAGGGAGAGGCGGAACAGGCTGAGGCTGTTTTTCCTGGAGCGCCAGAGGCTGAGGGGTGACCGTACAGATGTTTACAAAATTATGAGGGGCATGGAATGGATACATAGGCAAAATCTTTTCCCTAGAGTCGGGGAATCCAGAACTAGAAGTCATAGGTTTAGGGCGAGAGGGAAAGATATAAAAGAGACCTAAGGGACAACTTTTTCACGCAGAGTGTGGTACATGTGTGGAAGGAGCTGACATAGGATGTGGTGGAGGCTGGTAAAATTGCAACATTTAAGAGGCATTAGAATACATCAATCGGAAGAGATTGCAGGGATATGGGCTGCGTGCTGGCAAATGGGATGAGATTGAGTTGGGATATCTGGTCGACATGGACAGGTTAGACCGAAGGGCCTGTTTCCATGCTGTGCATTTATTTGACTCTATGACTCTGTTTGTGATCGTGGATAATTTTGACCGATCACGGTTAGCATTGACAATGATATTTTATGGTACCAGGTGTATCATTCAGAATGTCTGTCAATGTCATTACTTTGTGCTCGAATTGGGATACTCCTCAGATCCTCAGCTGCTGAACAGAGCCTAAGATATATGCTGTGAACCAGACTAGGTTCACACAGCAGCTGAAGTTCGTGCTGAGTATCGGCAAATCAATCGATCAGTCAAAAATCACTAATTTAATAGTTAAAACCAGAATATGTAATTTTAAACCAAATTCTCATCAATGCCGCTGCCTGACGTTGTATTAAATCTCTAAATGTACGTCTGTCTTGTTTCAAACTTCCACCACAAGTTCTTTGGCACTTTCCGATCAGTCTACCGGCTCCGGGTTCAAAACAAAAGGAGGCACCATTCGATAGGGCTGCCATCATGCAGACTCTCAATCAAAAAAATTCTTCTGTTGTCCAATTTACTTGACTCTCTACATTCGTCTATTCCTCTGGACATCTCTATCTCTTCTTCTTTCCTGCCTTCCTCTCCATTATTGTTCATCAACTCTCCATATCTCCATCGCTACCTTTCCTTTCCTCTCGCCCTCTTCTGTCTCGACTACCATGTTTATCCAACAGCAAAGAACAATGCAGAGCAGGAACAACCCATTCGCCTTCAAGCCTGTGGTGATTCATTTACATTATCTTCAATTGCAGGTTATGTTTTCCCCCTTTCCCTTCCTAATCATGCATTTCCTTATGCTTTTTGAATGTTGCTGTTGTGTCTGCTCCCACCATCACCTCTGGCCGCGTGTTCCAGGCACTCAAGACCATTTGGGTCAAAGACACGCCTTGAAAATCGCTTTGAAAACTACCAACAGCCCCCAAACTAACTCCCCCAGCACATTCCCCCCACCTCCTCCAATGCTTTGAACCTGACTTGCTTAGTAAATGAACTGTCCAACCTGACAATAAAAGTGTCTTAAGTTCTAGACGATCCATGCATTCATAATTTTATAAACATCTATCAAGTAGCGCCTCAACATCTTGCATTCTATTGAAAACAAAGCCAGTATATGCAAACATTCTTCACAGCTGAAACTGCTCATAATGTGCAAAATGTCCCGAAAACGTTACTGTACTGTTATCTGATAGTGCGGTGAAAAGAACTGTGCGCAATATTACAAGAATGACCGATCCAAAGTTCGATAAAATTGGAGCGTAACTTGTCTATCCTTGTACTCTTTGCCCCCTCCAACGATAGGCCTTTGTTTTCAAGCATAGGAAGGGTATGTTGGCGATGGAGCGGCAAGAATACAGGGTTACAGAAATTATATATGTTCTTCAGGTTTACGATAAGTGGATTAGACAAATGAAGCATTTTGACGCTAGAATTTAGAAAGATAAGAGTTTGATGGAAGTCTTCATGGGTCGGGCTGGGGGAAGGCGACAGGTGGATGCACTTAAAATTATGTTGCGGGTAGGATATTCTGGAAGTAGTGGGCTTTCTATGACATTTACAGCCAGGGATGTTGGGAAGCATTTCTACACATGGAAGTTTGAAACGATCTTGCACAAACAGGAGTGTGTTCTGGATGAGTTGTTACATTTTTGTTGTTCAAAGAGACTAAGGATTATCGGCAAAAAGCAAGAATTCGGAGTTCGGCAATAGAGGCAACCCCGACGTTGGTGAATGGTGCAATGTGCTTGAAGAGTTCACCGGACTCCTCCTTTCTTGTGTTCATATGAAACTGTGCTTTATTTCATGGAACCAGGAGGTTACATTCTATCTCGCCAATAATTGTTATTTGACTTTCAAATAAAACGGAGATAACATAACACACTTCACTACGATCTGGAGCTGAAATCTTTAATCCATGCATTTTCGACAGAATTAGATTGGATAATTCTAATTCGGTCTCTGACATACATATTTCAAAACCATGAGATGACACAAGAGCTCCACAAATGTTTTATTCTTGACACTACAGTTAACATCGGCATTTTTGGTGTATATGCTTAAGTGTTACATCAAAATCACCTATCTCCCACTGACTCTACGAAGTCACCAATTCGATGTCTCTGAAAGATTCCTAAATTCCTCCAAATTCCATGTTTCCTTGAAACATTGGAATACAATCTCATCTTGACTTTAATTGAACTGTGACCAATCTTTCTGCGAGGCAAGTCTTCCACCCCTGGCATGTCTTTTGTAAAGGAAGACTTTGCTACTGAACCAAACGATACATCCCCTGATGTGCATAGGCTATTTGGAACCTTTGCTTTAACAACAGCCAACATAGAAAACATGATGTGGAGATGGATCACTTTATGAATCGAAAAACACCAGCTTATAGTACAAATCGTTTATTTCAAAGAAACCTGTTGAACAATAATCAATGTGTTTGATTATTAATTCTGACACCATGCGAGGTATTGTAATGTTGAGATCAATGCTGTTTTCCGGTTGGAGTTTGCATAATTCTCAATGCAAGGTTTCTGCAACTCGCCCAGTTTGTCATAATCGGCAAGTCTTCCAGGGATTCTGACTTTTCTTTGAAGATATGAAAGGGATTTCGTCATGTTATACTGCTTCTGCGTGTATTCCAGTAGTTGGAGGAATTATGGTGGGTAATGATTTTGAAATAATGTATTTTTCCATGGCCTAGCATCGGGCTGATGTAGCGTAACTTCTGGTCTTCTCACAAAGGAATTGCTATGGTCCTGATCATACCAGTCCATCTCAAAGTAGTTTACGATTGATGTATAAACTGGAAGGTTTGCTTATTTTAAGCCAAATGTAAGGTGCCGTGTTCCAGATGCGACATTAATGGTCAAATAACTCAACATTAAGCAAAACACAATTAACAGGATGTTGGGTACAGTAATCCTTACTGATGAACTGTTCTGATCTAGAAACATACCATAAACACATCCTTTTGCAAAAACGCATATTAAGAACTCTGATTTCCTCAAATCCAATGTCTGCAGTCGAAAGAGTAACTCCAGCTTCTGGCTGTGTACGTGAGCGGGTGAAAGATCTCTTCTACTCCTGTTGAATTTAAGACTTAAATACAATCTAGAAATCCTAACCTATGAGAAAATGAAATACCGATCCGGGCTACTTCTGTTGTTCCAGTTTTCTTTCAAACTAAGGCCTTACAAAAATTTTACAGCACCACGAACAGCTCTGCGCCTCTGGTTTCAATCTACTTCTAAACAGTAGATACAGTACACATTTTATAGCCACCCCATTATCGCAACATGGTATCAGTTTTCTCCAGATCCTCTCACTCACAACCGTACCTCTCCATCTACACCACTGCTGCAAATCAAAAGTTGATATCCCTTATTTTGCGGGCGCCTGCCATTTATAATTTCTTAATCATCTCTCTCAAACCTCCGATGCCCAGAGGTTGCGACCCTTTTGAACGTAAGAACAAGATCATAACAAGCCTGCTCTGCAGTTCAGTAAGGTCATTGATAGTCTGATTTTAAACGCATCTCTGTGCTCAGTAGCAGCGGTCTGTACAAACTAGACTTGCAGTATAGGTAGAGTGGCAACAACAGCAGGTTGAAAATACAGAGGTCTACTGCCATACAGGCACTGCCTGTCAACAACGCTCAAGTAACGAGTATGATGGAATATTCCCCAGTTGCCTGGACGAGTGCAGCTCCAATCTCACACAAGAAGCTTGTTAGTATTCGGGGCAAAGCAATCCACCTGTTTGAGAAACACATTCATATGCAACCATTCCCTACAGCACCAACTCTCAGTCTCAGCAAGAAATTCGCCAAAGACCATCAGATAACGTATTGCAAAGCCACGACCACGGCTATATGGAATGATAAGAATGGCAGACGCATATGAATACCTCCACCTGTAAGTTCCCCTTCAAGACATGCACCATTCCAACTTGGAAACATGTCACTGATCCTTCAGTGCTGGTAGAAAATGCACTGTAACTGCCTCCGTAATGACACAGGCTGCAACTGTGCAAAAAGGCAACTCAGCACTATCTACTGAAGGAACAGCAGTAGAGGGCCAATTTATGTTGTTCCCAGCCAGTGAGACCCTCATCCGTGAAAGAATAAGATCAAATCATGCTGCTCTGTTTATGTTAATCTGTGTTGAGGACTATCAGCTCTTCACTTGTCTGGACAACGACATCCTTACACATCTTCAGGCAGGATAGGTGAGCACCTAGACTGACCGACTATGACACCTGCAAAATGGATCATTGTCACCTTGGCAAAAAACACCAAAAAGATTGAAAAGTCAGTCTTCAACATTTGTCAGTACTTCGTTCAGCCCTGTAGTCAAATTTGCAACATCGGTTTGCTAATGGTACATATCAGGAAGGTAGTGCAGACCTATCACAGGAGTGAAAGTGGTGGCTGCAGATGTTGGAGATTACAGTCGTGGGTGTGGTGCTGGAAAAGCACAGCAAGGAAGGTAACATCTGAGGAGCAAGAGAGTCGACGTTTCGGGCATTAGCCCATTGTCATGAATGAGGCTGGGAACATTGCGGGTCGAGAGACAAATGGGAGCAGTTCGGGCTTGGGAGACGTTAGCTGAGAGTGCAATAGTGAATTGAGATGGGGGGCGTGGTGATAGGTTGGAGGGGAAGGTAGAGAGGATGAGTGAGAAGGAAGATGAACAGGGAGTCCGGCCATGAGGTGGCGCTGTGTTGGAAGCATGGATCTGTGATAAGGTGTGGCCGGGGAAATGAGGAAATCTGTGGAATCCATATTGATGCCATGGGGTAGCAGGGTGCCCAGGCGGAAGATGAGGCGTTCTTCATCCAGAAGTCAGGTGGTTAGAGTGTGGCAATGGTGGATTACCAGGATCTGCATATCCTTGGCGGAGTTGGAGGGGGAGTTGAATTGTTTAACCACGGGTCGTGGGGTTGGTTGATATGGGTGCTGCAGAGCTGTTCTCTGAAGGACTTTGCGATGAGGCATCCTGTCTCGCCAATGCAGAGGAAACCGCAACTGGAGCAATGGATAGAGTAATTAACATGTGCAGAAGAGCGGGTGAAACTTTGATGTCTGCCAAAGGCTCCTTTGGAACATGCACGGAGATGAGGGGAGGGGTTTGGGAGCAGATTTTGCAAACATTGCTGTAGCAGGAGAAAGTGCCAGGAGGGGAGGATAGAATGGAGCGTGGAAATAACAATGGAATCGCGGAGGCCACAGTCTTTATAGAAAGCGGCAAAGGGTCGGGCGGGAAAAAAAGGAGTGTGGGTTGCTTCCGTTTATAGGGGGCAGAAAAGGTGGAGGATGATGCGATGGACACAGACATTGGTGGGTTGGAATTAGAGGAGCAGGGGATTGGTTCCTTGGTGCAATCGGATGGTTGGTGCTTGAGGGCGGAGCTGCAGAAAGTGAATGGGATACCCTGCAGGGCATCATCAACCATATCAGAGGGAAATTGCGGTCTTTAAAGAAGGAGTGATACAGCTGCTCAAACCACACATTTTTAAACAAAACGATACAAAATACGGAGTGAAGCACGAAAGAAAAAAATAACAGAATATGGAATATTTTAACCTCTCCGGAAACACAACCGAATCTATCGCAGCTTAATATCAAATTCCAAGTTCCAGTAACATCCCCAGAACATATCACATGGGCAATAAGTTAAAATCAAACACAGGTCCTTACAGGAGAGCTGTCGGGGAGGGAATCAGCAAAGAAATTCTTTTCACTGCAGCTTTTCTTTGGATTCCCAGCTAAAAACTAAACCACAGCAGAAGCAGCCATGAACTTGAAGAATTATCCACTAACCTTTCATTGGACAAGTGTTTGAAAATTACCTGAAAACGTTTACCCTGATGGTTTATTTAAGTAGTATCTGATTTCCATTAGCAAAGACACAAACCAGACAAATTGGATCCTCTGTCTTTTAAAACCCTCTTGAAAAATGAAAACAAGATAAAATGTAACTTTGCTCAAGGAACAGCATCAGCATCATTCGACAGGGACAGCAAACCCCGAGATGGAAATGAAATGTGTTTGGATGATTAAACAAACACTTCGGGAATTTCAACAGCACAACCGGTAACTTGCATGAGGCTGGAGTTTTATATGTTACTGATCAAAGTTTGTTTGTCTGGTTAGGGCACACATTTAAACTCAATTTACTAGAATGTCACCACAAGATATGGGGGGAGGGGCGCGGGGAGTTGTATGTTCTCCACTTCTTTATACCTGAAAGTCCCTGTATTTTAAGAGATACACTCAGGTTCAGTAAAGTAACTTGCACTAATTCCTCCTCCAGCAGTAATGGGTTGCATTGAAAACAAGGTTCAAAGGGGAAAAAGCAAGGCTTTTGTTGCTTTCTGTTGCGCTCTTCGGTGCCAGTTGTGTTCACTGGAAGGGAGAAGCTCTTTATTTTCTGTCATTCATTATCTTTCTCTCCGTAACACACACTTACACGCACAAACACAAGTGTGCTCATGCATAAACACACACACACACACACACACACACACAAAAACACACACACAAACACACACACACACACACACACACACACACACACACACACACACACACACACACACACACACACACATATATACACAGACGGTGAGTTCCAATGCGAAGAATCTTTTTTAGGGACAGTTCAGTCACGGAGATCTGCAATCAACGAACGCAAAGGAAATGTGGATCTTTCTCAGTTGAGGCAGTGAGTTGAATGGTTTTCTGTGGGAATTCTGCTCTGAAACAGAACATCCCTATGATGGTGATGGACGAGGCCAATGCATTGGGTGTAAAATATGATCCAGCGACGGGTATTATTAGAGTGAATACATTTCAAAAGGGCCCTCAGAATCTCTGTGCTGGCCCCTCCTGTTCATACTAAAAGAGGGCGATTCAGAAAGTAAAGAGAATCCAGAGGTATTATTTAATGCAGTACGCATTATTCAACTTATCTTAATATCACTGAAGCAAGGGACTACGGTTCCACGTGATTTCTAAGTGCCTGAATGACAGACATTGCTGTCACCATAACTCAGAGGATTAAAGTGAACACGCTGCGTGTGGAAGGGGTCCGAGATTTGGAACATTCTGTGTTGCTCCACTCATTACTTGGTGCAGCATTGGTCACGATTCTTACACACAAATAATTTGGTTTATTATCCGTCGTTGTTTGTGACGGGTCAACATCGTCCTGAGGGCTATGAATGCTCAATGGAATTTGGAAGGTGATTAATGTACTGTGCATCCAGTGTTTTCTGCCTGATGCAGATTAGGTCCTGAGACCTCTCCAGTGCTCGCGATCTGGTCTGCATCGTATCCCCAGTGTATTCTGTCCAACATATGTTGGTTCCTGAAAGGTTGGCAGTACTCCCAGTGTGATCTGCAAGATGTTGATTGGTACCTGAGGAATGCTAAATGCTCCCATTGTGGTCTGTGCAGTGTCGATTGCGACGTGGGGATTACGCATTGTTCCCACTGTAGCTTGTTCAAAGTAGGGTTGGACCTCAGGATTGCACAGTTCTCACAGTGTGGTTTACTCCATCTATGTTGGTGCATGATGATTACACAGTGTGGCCTGCTCAATGTAGATTGGGACTTGAGGATTACACAGTACTCCCAGTGTGATCTGTCCAAGGCAGATAGGGACCTAAGAATCGTGCACTGCTCCCAGTTTGCTCTTCGAAATGTAGTTGGGGAACTCAGGATTACACAGTGCTCCCATTGTGTCCAGTCTGATAGAGACTAGGACATAATGTTGACAAATATCCCTGCTCAAAGTCGGTAGGGACCTCAGTATTCCATAGTGCTCACAGTGTGATTTACTCAATATAGATTGGTGCGTGCCGATTACATAAAACACCAAGTTTGGTCTGTCTAATGTAGATTGGGACCCGAGGAGTGCACACTGCTCCCAGTGTGGTCTGTCCAGTGTCGATTGGGACGTCGGGATTACGCACTGCTCCCAGTGAGATCTGTCCAAGGTAAATAGGGACCTAAGAATCATAAACTGCTCCCAGTGTGTTCTTCGAACAAGTAGTTGGGGAACTCAGGATTACACAGTGCTCCCATTGTTGCCAGTCCGATATAGACGGGGAGGTAATATTTACAAATATCCCTGCTCAAAGTAGGTAGGGAACTCAGTATTGCATAGTGCTCACAGTGTGATTTGCTCAATATAGATAGGTGCGTGACGATTACACAAGGCTCCAAGTTCGGTCTGTCTATTGTAGATTGGGACCCGAGGAGTGCACACTGCTCCCAGTGTGGTCTGCCCAAGGTAAAATGGAATCACAGAAGTACACAGTGCTCCCCTTGGGACTATCAAAGTTGGGGAAACCGAAGAAGGATGGGCAATTCTCCCAGTGTGCTTGGCCCAAGTCACATGAGACGTGAGTGGATAAAAAGTGATTCTCTTTTCCATGAAGTTCCTGCCAGCATTGCACGCTGTGATAAATACATGCCACGCAAAATCAAGCAAGGGCACAACTCCAGCAACAATGAAAAACTGTACCAACGCCAGGGCCAGGCACCCAAAGAGAAAAGGCAGCATCTGTCTCATTCTTTACTTTTCCCCTCACAGACATAGTGACCTCCTGGAGAACAGAAGCTGATTATTAACGGGCAGAAGACATTGTGGTTTAAACTGACCTCAGGCTCATTGCTTTTGGCCCGACGTTGGAACAGTTAAAGGGACAGTTCAATCACTAAGAACAGCAGTAACAGAGAGCAAGGACTCAACGTGAGCTCCCACTCTATTCTTTAATAATATCACTCTCGTAGCTGAACTTCGTACAGGACTGAGTGAGATATCAGGCAGAATTGTGGCTTGATCCACTTCATATTGTTTGTGTTCAATATAACATGACCTTTTTCACTAATGCATCAGCATGCAGTGCTGCAATGTCGCATTGAGCAATGACACTCACAGGTGTGAAGCGATTAATGCATTTAAATACACAGGAACTTCAGCCATTCGGCTTAAAATGTCACTGTTAGTTCTTTGTGGGAGAACTGAAAGAGACAGCAGAGGAATGATCGGCCAAGAATTCCCCTCAACTAAAATAAACAACACGTACATATCCAGTGTGAAAGTTTACTGTGAACCTTCACCACGTCAATTTGTAAACTGTTAGGTTTCTCTGTTCATTGAGAAGTAACTGATTGACAGAAGATCTTAATCTTTGACTCCAGCTAGATTTGGTATTAGTGAAATGTCTTTATAATGAGCACATCGTCGATCCAATCTTCAATTTTGAACAATGATTATTAATTACAGTGTAGTCACTCATCTGTTCTAAAGAGCCTCGGTGTTCGAGTCACCTCTCCATGACTCTGAAAGACTCGAGAGAAAGATGAAATCACTGCTTTTGCTCCTCATCATCCTGGTACTTGTCGAACCAATCACTGCGAATGGAGAATTGAGACCAAGGTTCTTCCTTCTCGGTTAGTACATTTCTATGAAAAATAATTAAAGCATCATCAGCTCCTCAAGTGTGTGCTGGTTTGTATTGGAATTTGACTATTTAGATGTCTTCTTTCAATGAGCCCAGATTCTCATTCCTCCCTGCTCTGAAATTATGTCAAGGTCTCAGTTTGGATAATTTTCGAGAAACTGTTCGATTTAATCTGCAAATTATTTACCCTCAAAACCTGTCAAACAAGGAGATGTCCGTAGCTGAATCGTTTACACTTTGAATAGAGAAACGTTTTCATTTTTTTTTCACCCGTCCCCCGATCTCTGCAATATCATTCAGTATCGATACCAATAGTTGACACTCATGCCACGTTAATTGTGAAACCTAAACTCAACTAATTCTGATGAATCCAAGAGATCTGAGATTATGTCATGTTTCCGGATTTTATTCAGCTGCCTGAGCACAGAGCACAGGAATGCGCTCCGTATAAATGCAATCAATTATCTCAAAGATTCCTTGAAATCAATCATATTAAAAAAAAGTTTTCTGAAAACGTACTCGTATATCTCCTTATGTCCTTTTTTCTTTCCATACGAAAGAAAAGACTGTGCACAGAGCTGATCGACATTTCCATTGGTTAACTCATATTGAGATCACCGTGGGAAGTTCTGATCCCTCTAGCATTCAGTGTGCCACTACTTCGAACATTGTGCGTAGCGAAACCTGCGGTTTTCCTTGGTAAGACAAATTTATTACACTTTTAACTGTAATCGGCTCCTCATCCGTCAGTTACACGACACTGACAGCACTGTGCACAAAGAAATGGACTGGATGTCCCTTCGTTTCGTCACAGTCGAAGCAATGCATACAAGACAGGTCTACATATTTCTAATGTCGACCAAATTGGAAGCACTGTGCGCTGTCCTTGACGCCATATCCGTTAGTTAGAATATACTTTGTTCACTGAACATTGAGATGGTCTCAACCTTCCTTGGTAAGACAAAACTGTACATAGATCTCGACGCCACAACCCTCAGTGCGACGACAGTGGGAGCGCAGTGCACAGTTCCTATCTCAATATGTCCCAGTGACAACATTCTTTTAATGGAACCCTTACTGTGTGGAAACAAGCCCTTTGACCCAAGATGTCCACACCAAACCTCTGAATACTAACTCCCCGAGACCCATTGGGAAGGTGCAGACAGTTTTCGTCTCGAACTCCCTTGATACGACATCACTAAGAACACTGGGCACGGTTCTCATCTTTACATCCCTTGGTCAGCCCACATTGGGAGTACCGTACACAGTTCTGGCGTCCATCTCCTTGATTGGATCACACTGGCAGTACTGGATACATTTATACTCGACATGTTTCCTGGTTTGATGACACAGGGAAGGTAAATAGTCCCGGCTGGAGACATTTTTCGAAGTATATCTTTCTGTTTTACCGGTTTCTTCAACTCTTGTGCACTCCAGAGAGGAACTTGCAAGCGATCCCCTTGTCTTCCACAAGAACTCCCTTACAGTGTGATTTGTGAAATTGGGCTATACCGCAGCAAGAGAAAATGGATGTCCAGTAAATAAATCTGAAGTGAGACCAGTCTGAGGCACCCACTCATGCAAACTGTTACTTCTGTAGATCGACTGTGTTCCATTGTGTGGATTCAATGACCCTGACTTACTGCATTGTAACTCGTATCAATAAAACTCGTTGCAATGTCCGTTGTCCAAGCCTTAGTCTTTCGTTCATTTGATCGGAGAGAGGGGAGGTCACAAAACCCCAGGCAGAATCTTTCATATCTTGCTTTTCCAACTGCGTCATCTTCATCTGTTGGTCTTGACCTCCACAATGTAAAACCAACAGAAATAAACTGTTGGAGAGGATTCAGCACTCGATTCCATTCTGGCTTTCGGATTTGAACCGCTTTCACTGTGAAAGTCTTGGGTTCTCCAATGATTCTTCGAATTTATCGAGGTTTCCAAGCCAGTCTCTGCCTGTAGTTCGTGGCGAGAGAACCAGCAGAAAGGGAAATAATGTCTTTACCTTCCTTCTTATTAATTTTCCTGCCTCGCACACATCTGTCTACATCAGCATTTTTAGAAATGAAGACCACACATTCATGGCGATGATGAAATCTTCCCGCCACACTGAGGATACAGTTCTGTTATTGGGTACAGTCATTGTGCCAAATGCTGCAGATTCTTGACAGATCTGGAATCTCCCATCTGGGCAGCCATGTGGCGCTAGTGGAAAACAATTTAATCACAATCTCTTGAAACCCTGCATAGCATATTTCAGCTGCGTAATCCCCTAGGATCATCACCTGACCGACCTCTACAATTCATCTCACCTTGGTCTTGTAAAGAGATCACCAAGGAAATTCTGAGCGTCTGGGCAATTCATCTTACACGTGGTACACATTGTTGGTCTGAACGTCCGTAGTGTGGGAGCAGATCTTTTTTGAATGTGTCTCTGAAGCATTAACTCTGTTTTCATAGAACGCCTGAAGTGTGGGAACAAACAATTAGACCCACCGAATCCGCACCACATCTCTGATCAGTATCCCTTCCCAAAACAATCCATTAGCCTAATATTTACATTTCCCATGAATGATGCACTTAACCTACATAAACCTAGAGTGCATAGGCAATTCAGCACGGCCAATTCACCTAAATTGCGCATCTTTGACTGTGGAAGGAAACCAGTACACCGGAATGAAACCACTCATAAGTGGGATTTATATATATACAGGTGCTGCCAGAACTGCTGAGTTTCTCCAGCAATTTCCCATGCTGTTAATATCTGAGCCAAGAGGTCCAGTTTCAAATTTTACTGATTTTAAAGTATGTTCCAACCAATCGAGCTGACAGAGCAATGACAGTCTTTCCTCCCACAATCCCACGCCATTGTGAAAGGCATCTATCTCTGGGGTTGTGTTTGCAGTCTCACATTGACAATTTATTGCTGCTCCAAGTCACAGTAAGAAATCTCTACCCCTTAATTTCCTTGTTTTCTGTTTTCCCATTGTTCCTGGCTTCCCTGTTCACTCATTTACCATCTGTTTGCAACTCTCTTTCTCTCCCTACGATCGCTATCTTCCTCCATGCCTATCTGTCCATCTGCTCACAGAACTGTCCCTGAATCTCTCTCCATCTCCCGCTTTCTTCCCCCATCCACATCCTTTTCCTATCTTTTTTTGTCATTGTATCTCTTTTTCTCTATCGTGAAGTTTCATGAGTTGGTTTTCTCTCTGTTTTCCCATTTTACCACTTGCTGTCTCTCAAAATCTCCCTCTCTCTGTTTCCCGGATGTATCGAAATGCTTTAGATGCTAAAATAGAGTCATAGCGTCATAGTGATGTACAGCATGGAAACCGACACTTCGGTCCACCTCTTCCATGCTGATCAGATATCCCAATCCAATCTAGCCCCATTTGCTGTCATGCGGCCCATATCAATCGAAAAACTTACTACACATATAACCATCCAGATGCCTTTTAAATGTTGCAAATGCATGAGCCACCACCACTTCCTCTCGCAGCTCATTCCATTCATGTACACCCGCTGTGTGAATATATTGTGCCTTAGGACTCTTACAACTTTCCTCTTTCAAGCTCAACCTATGCCTTCAGTTCTGGACTCCCCCACACCAAGGAAAATACTTTGTCGATTTAACATATCCATGCCCCTCATTTTTAAAAAAACATGTCTCCGACACTCCAGAGAAATCTGCTCCAGCACATTCAAACTCTCCCCATAGTTCAAAAACCACCAAACCTGGAAACATCTTCGTACGTCTTTTCTTAACCCTTTGAAGTTTCACGAATTCCTCGCCATAGGAGGGAGACCAGAATTGACCGCAACATTCCAGAAGAGGCCTCACCATTGTTCTTTAATGCCGTAACATTACCTCGCAGCTCTTGTATTCAATACTCTGATCAATAAAGGAAAACATACCAAACACCTTCATCATCCTATCTAAATGCGACTCCACTTTAAAGGAGCGTTGAACCTCCACTTCGAGGTCTCTTTACTCAGCAACACACTCTAGGACCTTAGCATTAAGTGCATAAATTCTGCTAAGATGTGCTTTCCGAAAATAGAGCACCTCGCATTTATCTCAGTTAAACTCCACCTGCCATTTTTCAGCCCATGGGCCCATTTGATTTTGATCCCGTTTTAGTCCGAGGTAGCCTTCTTCACTCTCCACTAATTCTGCTACTTTGGTGTCATCTGCAAATTTACTAACTGTGCCTCTTGTGCTTCCATCCAAAACATTTATGTAAATAACAAACAGCAGCGGACCCAGCACCGATTGCTGTAGCACGCCACTAGTGGCAGACCTCCGGTTTGAAAAACACCCTCCACTTACACCCTCTCTCTTCTACCTTTGAGCCAGCTCCTTATCCATTTATTCCATGAGATTTAGTCTTGCTAACCAATCTCCATTGTGTAACCTTGTTGAACGCCTGACTGAAGTCCATAGAGATCACATCCAATGTTCTG
The DNA here is from genome assembly GCF_047496795.1 of Chiloscyllium punctatum. NCBI lineage: Eukaryota > Metazoa > Chordata > Chondrichthyes > Orectolobiformes > Hemiscylliidae > Chiloscyllium > Chiloscyllium punctatum. Next base: position 48,593,104 of record NC_092789.1, read on the forward strand.
GCCTCATCAATCCTCCTTCTTACTTTTTCAAAAGATTCGATTAAGTTTGCGTGACATTGTTTCCACGCTTAAAGTCATGTTGACTATCAATCCTTGCTTTTCAATTCCTTGTGCATCCTCTCCCTCATGATTCCCTTCAACAACTTGCCCATGTTTGACGTCCATGTTTGACGTCAACTGATCTACTGTTCCCTGGCTTGTCCTTACCACCTTTCGTAAACAATGGCATTGCATTAGCCAAACTTCAATCTTCCGGTACTGCACCTGTGACGATCAATGCTATAAATATCTCACAAAGAGGCCCGGCGATCACTTCTCTCGCTCCCTGCAGAGTTCCAGGTTGCACCTGACATGGTTTTGGGGATTTATCGACTTTTATGCATTTCAAGTCATCCAGCTATTCCTCCTCTGAATAATGGACAGTTTTCAAGATGACGCCTTCCATTTTTCTCTATTCTACATCTCCCATATCCTTTCCCATAGCAAACATTGATGCAAAATACTAGTTTAGTGTCTCCTTCATCCTCTGCAGCTCCACATAAATGGCGTCTTGCGGATCTTTGAGGAGATGTATTCTCCACACGGTTACCCTTCTGAAAATGATTCCTTTATTTTATTCACTTGTGGATCTAGCATTTATCGCCATTCCTAATTTGTCCTTGAGAAGGCAGCATTAGTTCCTTCATGAAATGTTATGTTCCATGTATTGTAGGTCGAGTGCACAGTGCCATTACTGAGGCAATTCAAAACTTTTGAGTCAGCATTCATGAAGAAACGGCGATTAATTTCCATGTCAGGAGAGCGAGTGATTTGTTGGGGAACGTGCAGGGTGTTGTGTTCCCGTACATTGGTTGTTTCGTCCTTCTAGATGGAAGTCGTCATTTGCTTGGAAAGTGCTGCCTGAGGATATTTAGAGAATTTATGCGTTTTTGTAGTTGATACGCATTACTGGCACTGTGCCATTAAGGTGGCGGGAGGGATACCTGTAGATTGGTTCCAGCAATTTTTTTTCAGTTTTCGCCTCGTGCCTGGTGCCAGACCTGCAGAGCTATCCACAATTTCACCATTCGGTTTGAAGAATGCTTGTTGAAGGTGGTGTCAGCCAAGCGGGCTGATTTATGTGTGATATTGTTGACACTCCAGAGTATTGTTGGAGCTGCACACATTCAGATGTTTAGAGAGTATTTCATTGCGTTCCTGACTTATGTTTTATCGATGGTAGAATGGCTTCAGGGAGTGATTCATGTGGTGAGTTGATCACTGCAAGATTCCCTTATAGTGACTCCACTGATTTGTTGACTCCAGTTCAATTTCTGGTCAATAGTAACCCCCCAGCTTTTAATCTGGAGGGATTTCAATGCAGGCAGCATTTAGTGACAGTAACATCACTGAACTTCAAAGGCAAATGATTGGCTGCTCGTTCAATGATAACCACCAGCATGTTAATCGTCAGGGAATTCGATAATTCAATGATGGCAATACCATTGAATGACACGAGACAATCAGGGGATTTGCTCTCAATGCTATTCCCCAGGTTATGGATAGATGGGTTGAAGGGGGCGGGCAGAATCAGTGATGGTAATGACATTGACTATCAAAAGGCAGTGATTCTACAGCGTCTATGAAGCTGGCCGTTTCTTAGTAATTGTGTGACGCAAAGGTTCCCTGCCAGTTTTCAGCAGAGTACTCATGTGCAGTCATTGTCGGTTTGTTAAATATTTACCCGCGAAGTGAAATTGTCCTGCTCTCAGCCACCATTATATATGACAATCTTCAGTGAAGTTCAGAAGTGTGAGCTGGTGCTGAGTATGCACCAATCGCTCATTGACTGTTTACTGGTTTAGTCCATTAATGGTGGATATTAACTGTTCATTCGCTCTTGATAAGATACTGTGTTCAATATCTTGGGTTCACACAATCACCGAGTCATAGAGATGTACAGCATGGAAACGGAACCTTCTGTAAAATAATCTTCCTCTGGCAGCACATTCCAAACATGCACCAACCCCATGTGAAAAAGCTCCATTTCAAATGTTATTATTCTCACGTTAAACATACGCTCGCTTGTTTGGACTCCCCATTCTGGAGAAAGGGCATTGTCTATTTACCATATCCGTGCCTCATTTGATTTTACAGAAATTTTTAAGCTCATCCCTCAGCTCCTGACTCTCGAGGAAAAATAGCCCGAGCCGATTCAACCTCGCCCTCTACCTCAAACACTTCAATACTAGTAACATTGTTCTAAATCTTTTTCTGAACCCATTCAGATTCACAACATTCCTCCGATAAGAAGCAGAAAGGAATATGCAAATCATCTTCCAAAAGTGACCGAGACAATGGCTTGTACAACCGTAACATGACCTCCTAACTGCTATACTCAATACACTGATGCAGGAATACCAATCGCAGCCCTCACTATCCTTTATATCTCAAATTGCACTCACGAGGTTCAATCTATTACTTGTTGTGAAACCTTATGCGTCCTCATGGCAAGAAAAATCAGCATGCACGTACACATTCTCAAACAGACATGTATACGCTCACACTGCCGCCAATGATGTATCCCTAGTCCCCTTGTATCTTCCTCGAACATGTAGCATTTGGGGGATGATTTCCATCAATTCTACACCATTGTTACAATAGTGTGGGTGTGTACAGTTGTGGTGTGTGTGAGAGAGAATGGCTGTGGACATCTGTGGGTGTGTGTAGATGGATGTGTGTCGGTTTGTGTGGATTCCTATGGGTGCGTGGGGGTGTCTGACTGCGTTTATGGGGTTGTATGTGTGAGGGTGAGTCGGTGAGGGTTTAGTAGGTGTGTGAGGATGGCTGTGTGTTGTGTGCATGGGGGTGTGCGCAGGAGCTGTGTGTGTGCGTGTGTGGTTGGATACGTGTCAGTTAGAGAAGGTGTGGGTATGTATGTCTGTGTGTGTATGGGTGTTTGGTGTTGTATGGGTGTTTGGTGTTGTATGTCTATGTGGTGTGTGTGGTTGTGTGTTTGTGTGTATTTGAGTGAGTCGATGTGCGTCATTGGGTGTGGACATCTGTGGGAGTGTGGGTTTGTTTGTTTGCGTGTAGGGGATGTGTATTTGAGTTTGCAGACGTTTGTCTGTGGTGTGTGTTTGTGTATGTATGCACACGTGTTTTGGTGTTGTGTCTGTGGGTGAGTGAGCGTGCACTTATTGGTGTGTGTATGCATCTGGGTGGGTGAGTGTGTATGTGCATATGTTTGAGTGCGTATGTGAGTGTGTTGTGTCTGTGTGCATGTGGGTGTGTTTGGAAACGTGTGAAAGTGTGTGTGCATGTGTGTCTATGTATGAGTGTGGATGTGTGTGGGTGCCTGTGTGATTATGTGTGTGTGAGTGTGTGTTTGTGAGTGTTAGTATGTGAGTGTGTGTGTTTAGGTGTGTCTGCGTGTGTGTGAGTGAAGATGTGTGTTTATGTGGGTACGGGTGTGTGCTTGTGGGAGTGTGGGTGTGAAGCGTGAGTGTGTGTTTGTCTGTGTGGTTGAGTGCTGATAATGGCGGGTGTGTGAGGGGGTGAATTTGCGTTTGTGGATGTGTGTCTGTGTGTCATGTATGCGTGTGTGGTGTTGTTTGCAAGTGTGTGTCTATGAATGTGGGTGTTCATGCGTGTCTGTGCATCTGTGTGTGTCTCCGTGTCTGCCTGTGTGCTCATATCCAATCCTTTCCCACCTCTGAGCATTCAGGATGGGTTAAAAAGACACCAAGAATGATGGAGTGATCGATTGACAAGCACTGTCCTCAATATTTATTGACAGTATGACAGAGGGCTGGGTAATAAGGCTGTCGAAGTCTTGAGTGCCAAGTTAAGCTGTTTCAAAAGGAAAGTGTTGGGAGCCTGGACTGCCATGTCTCCTTTCCCACCATATTCAATGCCATTGCGCTGTTACACGTGGAAGATGGAGAGTGTCTGAGCCATCAGCAGATCCAACATCACCAACCTCTTCGCCCGGCAACAATGGGTACCCCGGTAGCACTTGGCTCTGATCTTCAGTTCGTCCCCTCGGCACATCTGCTCTCGGCACAGGCCTCTCAACTTGTCACATGTGGGTCCAGTCTCTGCGAACGAAACCAGCGAGGTCGAGGATTAGCCAGGATTACTCTTAGCCCACTCGTGCACCACGTCAGGATTACCAATGGTGAAACCTGAACAGCCGGGAGTGGGAGCAAATATGGTCGGGGGCTACCGCAGTTGAGACTTTCGTCTCTGCAAACAAACACCATGGACGTTTTTGACTCTGCATCTTTGTTTCTCGCTTCGTACAGAGTGTGGATGCTAGGAATTTAGAGTCTACCACCACTCCCATAAAATAAACCTCTAAACCTGCTGCACAGAGACTCTGACAAACCTGTGTCTCCAACTTGATCTGTCCTCCAGCTTCAACGCGAATGTCGAATTCAATTGTTGCTATCTATTCTCACAGGCTGCGCCTGAAAGGTAGGATCTAGCAGCATATGTGGGTGGCTACTGGAGTGTCAGAGAGCCTTGTGAAAATTCACCAGAAAAAGAGATTCTATTTTGTAGTTTTAAAGGTATCAAGGGGTTTGGGTTGCACATGGGAAATTGACGTTGAGTGAGAGGATCACCTTTCAGCATATTGAGGAACGGGATCGGCCAACTCCTGATCTGAGTTCATATGGTTCTGGTTCTCATTGTGTGTGTGTGTGTGTGTGTGTGTGTGTGTGTGTGTGTGTGTGTGTGTGTGTGTGTGTGTGTTTCTCTCTGGCTGTGCGACTATTTCTTTGTTCCCCTGGTCCACAAAGCCACAGTGCCAAACAAAGAGGAGGCACTGTCAGAGGGTGGTTTGACAGGGAATTGAGGGTGCCTTGGCCCCGTGGGGCTGTGTGAAATCAGCTAAACGCAGCAGTGTCCTTTCAATCCGAGAGCCAGACTTTCGACAACCTCCCACCCACATGCCCCCATACGGTAGCGACTCACCTTGGTTGATTAAATGCTTCCGTGGCAAAAGGCCGGCCCCAGACAAAGACATGGCCAGTAATTCAAGGAGGAGGATGAGGAATACTCCCGTCATCTTCTGGTCAGCTCTTCTGAGCCTGGAGAGGGAAAAGTGAATCTGACACGATTTACCAAGGCAGTTCCACAGGAATTGTATCGTATTGACGTGTTCTGAATCGAACAGCACGACAACAAGTTGATTGGTTTGTCCTCCTTCCTTGGAAGAAACTCAGCAGGCTGAATCCGTGATCGCTTTAAATCATTAACATGTGTACTCAACCTTCGTCACAACTTGGGCTTGCTCCACCATACTGCATCGAATTTCAGAGACTCTGTCCAAATTTCACCTCATTCTTCACTGAATCAAACTACTAATCATTTCCCCCAATCCCGCAGTGTGTCAGAGAAAAACTGTGCATGGTGGACCGGACTTGATGGGCTTAATGGCCTAACTTCTCCTCCTATGTCTTTTGGCCATTCGGCCTAACGATTTCACACCGACACTCTGAGCAGAATTCTGCCCTGTATTTTCTGCAGAGCTAATCTACCCAGCTTGCAAAGCCTTGTCACATTGCGGAGAAACTTCCGATAGCCAGTCCACCTGAGCCTGCCATCGTTGAACTGTGGGGGGAAACAGCAGCACCCCGAGGAAACCAATGCTGACACAGGGAGAATGTGCAGATTCCACACTGAGAGTCACCAAAGGGTGGAGTCGAACCTGTGTGCCTGGCGCTGCGACGCAGTAGTGCTATCCACTGAGTGAAATTATAACACGCATTCCTGGTAGACAGAGATACAGAGAATACTCTCACGACGGGAAATGAAGTAGGCGATTCAGAACATCACATCTGCTGCACCATTTAATGGGACCAGAGCTGATCTGACGAACCTTTCCTGCGCCTTCCCTATCTTCACCCATAAACCCACAATTCCCTCACTCTTTAAGATTCACACTCTCTTTCTCAGTCTTCAATATATTGAATAACCCAGCATCATCAGTACTCTGTGGTGAAGAACTAAATAGTTTCACCCACCTCCCAGAGCACAGTCCCTCCAACATTGTGGAGGTCCCACAGCACTGACCCTCTGATAGTACATTCATCCTCAGTGCTGACCATCCGATAGTGCCTATTCCCTCATCACTGACCCTCCGCTAGATTCCACTGCCTCAGCGTTGAACTTCTGATTTTACCGAGTCTCTCAGCACTGAAATCCCGAGCGTGCGGTGCTCCCTCAACACTGAAACTCAAGCAGTGAGGAATTCGGTCAACAATGATGATCTAACAATGCCACACTACCTCAGTATCGACCTGCTGATAGTGGGACACTGCCTCAGCACTGATTGTCTGACAATGCAGAGCTCCATCAACACTTCCCCTTACATTATGGGAACCCAGCAACAATGAAGGACTGAAAGCACACACTCTCTCAGCACTGATCCTCATACAGTGCCCAGTCCCTCAGCACTGATTCGCTGACAGTGCAGCACTCTCTCAGCACTGACCTGTCCTTCCCCAGTACTGACCCTCCAATCGTGCGGTGCTCCCTTTAGCAACGAATCTCTGACGTTGTGGAGATCCTTCAGCAGTAACCCTCCAATAGTGCAGAGTTCCCTCAGCACTGTCTCTTCGACATTGTGGAAATCCATCAGCACTGACCCTCTGACAGAGATATTTCCCCAACACTGACCACCCAACAGTGGGACACCCCCTCATCACTGACTTCCGAGAGTGCGACACTCCCTCAGGACTGACCCTCTGAAAGTGTCCACTTCCCCTGCACGGAATGTCCGAAAGAGACCAGAACCACACCACTGAGTGCTCAAGAGAGCCTACTCACGCAATACTGACCATACAACAGTGCTGCACTCCCTCAGCATTGACGCTCCGACAGTGTGGAGCTCGCCCTGCACTGACCCATCAACAAATCGGAGCTTCCTCAGCACTGAACCTATGACAGTGCTGCTGTCCCTCAGCACTGGAAGTCTGAAAGTAAAGAGCTTTCTCGGCACTGCGACATCGACAGTGTGACACTCACACAGCACTAAGCCTCGAACACTGCAGCAGTCCTTCAGCACTGACCTTGCGACAGTGCCGCACTCACTCAGCCCTGACACCCAGACAGTATGGAACTCGGACTGCAGGTAACCTCTAATACTGCGGAGATCCCTCAACTGTGAAACTACGATAGCGTGTGGCTCGCTCACCGCTGAGTCTTCGACAATGTGGCACTCTGTCAGCACTGACCCTCGAACAGTGCGGCACTCCTTCAGCACTGACCCTCTGACAGTGCAGCACTCTCTCTGCACTAATCTACCATCAGTGCAGCGCTCCCTCACCACTCACATTTTGGCAGTGGTGCACGTCATCAGAACTCACCCTCTGTGAGTGCCAACGTTCCTCAGCACCGGCCCTTCAAAAATGTTCACTTCAATCAGCACTGAACGTCCAACTGGAGGAAAATCCGTCAGTTGTCATCCTCTGACAATGCTGACTCCGTAAGCGCTGACCCTCTGACAGTGTGGACGTCGATCATCAAACTATGCGGCACTCCCTCAGCACTAACCTTCCATCAGAGTGGCATTCCCTCAGGCTGACCATCTAACAGTAGCACACTTCCTGAGCACTGACCCTCCAACAGTGCGGCGATCCTTCAGCACTGACCTTTTGACCTTGCGGATCTCCCTCACCATAGAAGGTAAACAGTGTGGCATCCCCTTCGGGCTGTCCTTTTGAGGGGGCCACACTCCCTCAGTATGAACCCTCTAAAAGTGCCTAGTCCCTGAACACGGATACTCCGAAAGTGCAGAGAACCCTCATAACTGAGTCGTAGACCATGTGGCCCTCACACAGCATGGACTGTCTGACAATGCTGCACTCCCACAACACTGAACATCTGACATAGCGCCGCTTCTTTAGCACTCTACCTCCGACCGTGAAATATTCGCTTCAGAACTGACCATCCAACAGTGTGGAAGCACTGACTTTTCGACAGTGCAGCATTCCCTCTGCTCTGACCCTCCAACAGTGCGTGACTCTGACATTACTGGTTCCCTCAGCACTGACCCTCTGGCAGTATGACACTCCCTCCACACTGACCCTCTGACAGTACGAGCTTCCTCCACACTGACCTTTGGAATGCTCCTGCTCTTTCAGCACTTATCCTCCTACAGAGTGTCATTCCCTCTGTACTGACCCTCCGATAGTGCAGAGATCCAGCAGCACTGTATCTCTGACAGTGTGGCACTCCCTTAATAATGAGTCTCCAGCATTGAATCAGTCCCTTAGTCCCGACACTTCATCAATGCGAAGCACCCTGAGCACTGATCCTCTCAATGTGCGGCACTCACCCAGCATTGTCCCTCCGACAGTGCTGCACTCCCTCAGCAGTGAATTTCTGACTGCCTCCATTCCTTCGGCACGGACTCTCAGACAGTGTTACACCCTGTCAGCACTGGCCCTCATCAGTACGGAGCTCCATCAGTGCTGACCTGCCAACTGTGCCGGCTCCACCAGCACTGGACATCCAACAGTGCCCACAGTCTCAGCGTTGATCCTCCAATAGTGTGACACTACCCCGGCGCTGAATCACTCACAGCGCTGACCAACCAATACTGGCTGCTCCCTCAACAGTGTCCCTCCATCAATGCCCACTTCCTCAGCACTGACCCTCCGACAGTGCAGAGCTGACAAAGCACTAACCCTCCGACAGTACAGTATTTCTGTAGAACTAACTTTCCAATAATACACTGCGTATAAACTCTGACCATCCAACAGCACCCTCTGCCTCACCACTGACCTTCTAACTGAGCCCACGTCCTCAGCACTGCTCCTCTGACAGTGCTGTAATGCGCAGCACTGACCATCTGACAGAGCCTCCTTCCCCAGCACTGAGCCTCGAAGGGAGGTTACTTCCACAACATGAATGTCTGGCAGAACTGTCTCCGTCTGCGCTGACCCATTAATATTGCCCAGTTTCTCAGCATTATCCTCCGGCAGAGCGGTGATCCCTCATCAAAGACCTTTTGACAGTGCTGTGCTACCTCAACACTGACACTCTCATAGAGTCCGCTCCATCAGCACTGTCCCTCTGCAAGTCCTGACTGCCTCAGCACTAACTGTCCAGCAGTGCGTAAAGGCCTAAACACTGATCTCTGACAGGACTGGTCGCATCCAGACCTCGTAATGATTATCTCCAGCCTGGACTTCCTGTTTCAGCCGAACAGGCTACGCAATGGGTAAACGTGGCATTTTGCCACGCCGCGATGACACTGGCATTGTGACTAGGTAGAAGCTACAAAATATCAGCGTGTTTTCTCCATTTTCTGGCATTCCTGTCCCAACGACACCCCACTCACGTCCCCTGACTCCTGGTCAGGGTGAGCACATCCTGATCTCAGTGAGTAATGAGAGACAGAAAATACTCAGTGATCAATGCACTGAGTTTTATTCCCTTGTTTCAGAAAACAGTGGGTCAGACATAATCATATCTAAATAACAGAGCTGAACCCTCTCTCACAGCCTCTCTCTCTCTCTCTCACACACACACACACACACACACAAATACACACAAACGCCACACACGAACACACACACACAAATACACAGACGGAGTCTCTCTGTCTCTCACACACATTCTATCTCACACACGCAGTGTCTCTGTCTTACAAGTGGATACTCTCTTTCTCACAACCACACCGCTTCTCCGTCTCTCTAAGGCAATCTATCTGCCTCACATACACTATCTGTCTCTCTCTCTCACACAGTCCCTAACATAATCTCTGTCTCATAGTCTGACTCTCTCTGTCTCACACTCACACATACACAGTCTCCCTGCCTCTCTAACACAGTCTCTTTGACACTTGAAAACAATCTCTCTGTCGTGCACATTGAGCGTAGCAGGGTGGCTCAGTGGTTAGCACGTTCTCCCCGTAACTGCATGGGTGACCTCCGGTTGACCCGGTTTTCTTCCACAGTCCAAAGCTGTGCAGGCTAGGTAAATTGGCCATGCTAAATTGTACAAAGTGTTAAGTGCACTAATTATACAGAAATGGGTCTGGGTGAGTTACTCTCTGTGTGTGTGTCGAACACATTATCACTGTCTTTCTCACACTCTCTCTGTCTCACACATACTGACTCTGACTCACAGCCCATTATCTCAAACGCAGTCTGTCAGTCTCCATCGCACTCACACACACAGTGAATCACTGTGTGTCGAACATAGTCTCTCCATAACAGACACACTCTCCCTCTCTCACACACACACAGACACACAGAATTCCAATGGGATACACATTGCTGATTCCGACACTAGCAAACACCTGGGGGTAACCATTGACCAGAAAGGAATTGGAGCAGCTTCACCAATCCCGTAGCTACAAGAGCAGATCAGCGGTTTGGGGTAACTCCTGCCTAATGAATTCATCGACATTTTAAAACACTTGCCATTGATTGGAGTGGAATTGGAGAATTGTCCCTGGTAAAAGAAAATCTTGATTTCTTTTCAGGAATTGCAGTATTTACAACATTTCAATTGCCTGAACAAATCTCTGGGCCAACCTGGAGTTGTGACCGACGCAAAAAAATGTTCACATCCTTAATAATCTCGTTGTCTCATCTGCACACACACGTCTTCATTTCTTCTTTTTTCCTCTCCTTTCTTCTCTCTTTATCTCTCTCCACCCCTCTTGGCTTTTTCCAAGTGCTTTTAGCCTCTCCCAACCTTACTTGCAGTTTGTCCTTCCAATCTCTTAAGGACAAACGTGAAACGAGTTAGAAGATAGAACAGAGAGCATTACAGCGCAGTACAGTCCGTTCGGTCCTCGTTGTTAGTGGACCTGTGTAACTCGTATGAATTCCAGCTAACCTACACCATTACATTCTCTTTCAAATGTCTGTACAAATTCCATGTAAATGCCCTTCACTTTGGCGAGTCTACTGCTGGTTGTACGCAGGGCGTTACACACCCCACTACTGTCTGACTAAATTTTGCATTCTGTTCCATGGAGTTCAGACAACTGAGAGGGGATCTCATCGAAACACAAGGGATCCTTAAGTGGCTCGACGGGGTAAAAGCTTTGAAAATGTCTTCCTATGTGAGTGAGTGCAGGACCGATGAGCATCGTCGCAGGAAAGAAAAAGACAAATTTCTGACTAAAGTAAGGAGGAATGTCTTCTCTCAGAGGGCTGTCGGCCTTTTGAACACCACACAGCGCTGTTGGGGGATGCGGTGCAGAGTCCTTATGTGTATTAAAAACTGAAAGGGTTCGTTCTTGATCAGTCGGTAAAAGCGAGAGATAGGTCTAGGAAGGAATGTGGATGCGCAGAATTGTTGAACCAGCGATATTCCTACTTCAATGGGGAGCAGGATGGAGGGGGCGACAAGATCGAATGAGGTGGCTAGTTTTCATTGACTTAAGGTCTCTTCATCCCCTCCACTGTTTCTCTGAGCCTCTCCCTTCTTTTCTCTCTCTATTTCCTTCTCCCTGCCTTAATCAACTTCCTTGATGGTTCAATATTTCTGCCTTTGAGCCGTGATTGAGTTGATAAACATTCCCTTCTGAAATGGAACTGCCTTATCCCCAGACTCCAGCCAGTCTGAACCATATCAACCCAGTTGTCAGGAGCGACCGTCCCTTGATGTAACACAGCAGCTCACTGTCTTTCTGTGCAGCCGCGCAAATACAGCGTGAGCTGCTACCATCCAGGTTTCAATCAGTGATCGCCTCATGTGAAGTATGGAGACTGCTTCCTGCGAGCGATTGTGTGTCATCAGCACAAAAGCATCGACATGTTTTTAGACTGGAGATATTCATCATCTGGCATTTGCGTGATGCAGATGTTAATTTGCAAGTTTTAGGGTGTGGAAAAGCACACAAGGTCAAGCAGCATCCCAGGAGCAGGAGAATCGATGTTTCGTTCATGAGGAATGTGGGTGTGCGGGTTAAAGAGGCTGAGAGATAAATAGGACGGTGGAGCTGGGGGAAACTAGCTTGGAAGGCGATAGTTAGGTGGAGGTGGGACAATTGTGATAGGTCAGAGAGGAGGGTGGTGCAGATGGATGAGAAATACACTACACAGATCAAGATGGCGGTGACGAGTTGGAAGGTTGGATCTGGGAGAGGATGGGGGTAAGGGGAATTCGGGAAACTGGTGAAATCCACATTGATACTGTGGGGTTGGAGTGTTCTGAAGGGAAGAAAAGATGTTCTCCCTCCGGGGTTGTGTGGTCATGGAGTGGGAATGGAGTAAGCCAAGGATCTGCATGTCCTTGGCAGAGTGAGAGGTGGAGTTGAAGTGTTCGGCCATGGGGCAGTGGGATTCGTCCGTGCGCACATCTGTGGTTGGTCCCTTAAACACTCCGCAATTGGCATCCAGTCCCAAAGGAAGCTTCCACATCCGAGATGGATTTTTCTATAAGCCGGACACTTCAACTGCCCTTCTCACTCCATTGAGACCATATAGGTCCTGGGCCTTCTCCATCGATAAACCCTCACCACCAGAGGTTTGGAGGAAGAACGTTTCATCATCTGCCTTGGGTGCCCCAACCCCACCGAATCAATGGGAATTTCACATGTTTCCGCATTTCCTCTCCCTGCCACCCCAATTTATGCCAAATCCAAGGCCTGTCCTGTCTAATCACCGTCTCTTATATTTATCTGCTTAACTCTCCACTCCAAACTTTCACTTTCCGCCGCCTTCATCTTCCTATCGCCTTCCTAGCTACTTTGCCCCAACGTCACGCAACTCTTATTTCACTCTCAGCCCCCTTGGCCCTGATGAAGGACTTGTGCCCGAAACGTCGATTCTCCTGCTCCTCGGATCCTTCCTGACCTGTTCTGCATTTTCAGGACCACACCGTCAAATCTGATCTCCAGCGTCCGCATTTTCACCTCTTCTTGTAGTTTTCAGACCGGCCTTGTTATTGTCCAGGTTTGCAACTTCAGCACAGAGACTTCTGCAGATTCTGTGGAGTGGCGAATAGTGCTGAACATTCATCGGTGAACGTCCCCCTCTCCTGACATTCTATGGAAAGCAGTTCATGTCTGAAGCAACTGAAGATTATTGGGCCTCAGTCACCATTCTGAAAGACTCCTGCCCAAGATGCTTCTTCAAACGGTACACTGGGCCATCAGATCGAGAGGACTCGGGTCCAGGAGCTGGGAGGATCTGTTGCAATTGGATAGGTCGGACTGCATCTGCAGTGCTGAGTGCAGTTTTGGTCTCCTTCCGTGGCAGAGGGACGCCCTGGCTATGGCGTTTACCAAACTGATTGCAGGGTTTGCCGGAATGGTGTCGTAAGGCCGACTGCATAGCATTGCGTCTTTCCCCCTCAAATTTACAGGAATGAAGGAACGGGAGAAAGCGACAGAACGCTACGACTTAACCCTTGTCCCGGGTTGCTGTTTTTCCAACACATGAAGGAAAGTCGAAACTATCCAGGGACAGCGCAGTACCTTCCTGTCTGCATTAGCACTACATTCCCAATTGCTCCCTCTCCAACCGACCCTCAGTAACAGCAGTGTGTAACAAGGACAAGACGCACGGCAGAAACTCACCCTATTATAGCCCATCCCTAACCCATGTCCACTTCCATTTCGGAAAGACGCACCGTGTGGAACACAACACCCTCCCTTTCATGTCCCTTTCTGAGTCCCTCACTAAACCGAAATGAAAATATTTCGAACGTTCCTTCAGTGTGGTTGGATCAGAATCCTGGGTCCCTCTCCGTGAGGAACATTGTTGGTCCACCCTCCAGCACATGGACTGCAGAGGTTCACGGCAGGGTGGAATGGGCAGTAAATACTGACCCAGCCAACAGAGCCACAACCTCACGTGAGAGAATAGAAACGAAGGGTTTGGGAAGGCACTTGGGCATTGGTGTCAGAGGGAACCTTCTCTCCCAGCAACTCACTGAATGATAGTGCTTCCTTCTGCTCCAGTGCGCTCTCCAGGTTAGATCGGCATACAGCTCAGTTGTTACAAGTGTACAGACAGCAATGGACAAAACAGGGATCATGCTGCTGTTAGTATGGAAGTTACTTTCGCAGTTCATCAGTTGACTGAGCATTGTAATCTGGCATCATATTACATCGCTCCCATGTCAGATAATGGTAGTATGCTGTGACAGGTTAAGTGTAATTTCGGGAACCATTCTGGCAGACAATGTCGACTTTTGAAAGGCGGATGTTAATTCAAGTTTGAGGAGACACTGAGGCTGTTCAAGAAAACTGCGGAGGGGGTGATTAACTCAAGAATAAAGAGATTGAGACAAAATTACAGGTGGTGTTTTTACGTTTTTGCGGATACCGCCCTATCTTTAAGAAAATTAAAAACAAACTAAACAAAAAGCATATCAAAATATTGAGACTGCACGGACGGGAACAGCTAAGGATGGTTTTATTGTTAGTATTAGTGATTTTTGATGAAATTCAAAGCCAGCAGGTTGGTAGTTGATGGTGAAATGCAAAATAGTAGCGAATTGTCAGCGTGTTAAACTGTTACTAGACTATTGAATGTTTAAGGCAAGGCGTATACTGTACTTTTAGACATTGTGTGTGTGTGTGTCTGTGTGTGTGTGTGAGAGAGAGAAAAACAGAGAAAGATGAAGGGTGAGTGTGACAGAGGGAGAGAGAGAGAGAAAGATGTGGCTTGCTGAAGCGCCATGTGTGTGTCTGCGTGCGTGACAGAGCAAGAGGCAGAATCACGAACTTGCAGAAAAGCTTTACCTGTCTGTGTGAGAGAGTTTGTAAGCATTGTCATCTGGTTTGGATGCGCAATTACTTTGGGAAAAATGATTCTCAACAGCGATTTGTAACTTAAGCAAAACCCTGGTAATTTATTAACAAAAAATAAGTTTGTTAAAGTAAAATGAAACATTCGAACAATGTCTTTTTCGCGGTTTCAATCAAAAAGCTATTGTTTTCATGTCTGAAAATTATAACTGTTGACACCTTTTCTCAAAAGAACTGCATGTATGTCAGCCTTGAATAACTAATTAAATCAGCCATGCATTCCGGCCTTCCTCGGTCCCGGCATTGAGTGCAGAATTTGGGAACTTTAATTGCAGTTTTACAAGGCGTTGGTGAAGCCGCACTTGAAATATTGTGTTCAGTTTTGGTCACGTTGTTATAGAAAAGATGTTACCAAAATGTAAAATGTAAAGATGAAATTTGCAAGGATATTGCCTGACATCAATGATTTAAGCTATCGTGACATGTTGGACAAATGGTGATGTTTTTCTATAGAGAGTAAAATAATGAAGGGGGTCCTTATAGAAGTGAATAAGATCATGAAAGCTAAGGATAGAGGTAATGCTTTTTTTTCACTTGGTAAAGGAATCGAGGACGAGAGAGCACCAGTTAATAGAGGGGAAAGAATGAAAGGAAACCTGAGGGCACCTTTTGCACACAGACAGTGATGTGTACATGGAATGAGCTACCAACGGAAGTGGTTGACGCTGTCACATTAAGAATATTTAATAGGCATTTGGACGAATACCTGAATATGAAAGGATTAGCCAGTTTTGCGTTAAGCTTGTGGAAATGGGGAGAGCGTGGCTGGAAACGAGGTCATTCTCAAACAGTTTCGGTCGAATGACCTGTCTCCATTCTATGGGAATCTTGATTTTATAATCACGACACGCTAAACCTAAAGCATTCAGTAAGCCCCAAAACTGACCGCAGAAGTTGCAACCCAAACATTTGGAATAAGCAATTGCAGACCAGGTTGTAAATTTGCTCGCTGAGCTGATAGATTTGATCTCAGACGCTTTGTCACTATGCTCTGCAACATAATCAGTGATCCTCCTGTGGTGTCTTTTCCCGCTTACTTTATTTTCTCTGTCACGGTTTGTTGTGGTAGGTAAAATCGTTTCCTGATTTTGCTGAGAGTTTGGCCAACTGCATCGATATGGGGGAGCAAACTGACAAACTAATCGACAACCTGAGCTTCAAATCTTCTCCAAAATCTCAAACGAATTGCAGTCTTTGGGAATAATAACTTCTCAACACCATTTCGTAACGTAAGCAAAAATGTGGAATTTTATCAACAAACATACATTTGTTAGAGTAAAATTAAGCAGTAGAAAAATCTAATTGTTCGATCACTTCAATCTAAAAGTCGTTGTTTTCAGCCTCATTCCTGCAAAGGAGGCAAACGTGCAACCCAGTTAAAGGATAAATAAAATGAAGCAATAAAACTGGCCAAATTAGTTTAGTGTGTTTCACGATGGGCCGTACCACAGGCAACGATACAGCTTCCACGCATATTTTATTGTCAGAATGGTGCAGTTCAATGTCGCCTTTATTCTTCACTTAGAAAACTGTAGCCCGAGTTAAAATTTATGGTTATATTATTTGAGCTTCTAAGAGCTATGAATGACAGGTCAGTTGAGAGTTTCCAAATCTTTTTTTTAGCATAACAGCAAACACAGATTGCTTCTCACAAAACGCGATGCAGTATGCAATTCATACTCTGTTACTGACTGGTATACCGAGTGCCTTCCTTATGAGGCCCCACTTCCCATTCACCATTTGCTATCTATTTGAACATAAGATTTTTCATGACGTACTGGAGAGAATTCCCAGGTACTGACATCGTGAACAGTCAACGTCTGCTATCTATTGCAAAATAATGCCCTTACTTGTTGGTGAAACATCAGAAGAAACTTTTGATTGGGAATCAATCTACAATTAATTTATCGGATTGACCAAACGAATACAATAAAAGCTTCTTTAATCATTTTCAGCTTTCAACACATCGCGTTACCCAGAGTCCAAACGCCACTTTTAGCTCAATCTCTCGGTGCAGAACTCCAAGCCAAAACTGATAAAAAGGGGATACAAAAAAACCATGAAATATCAGCTTGGACTCTGATATTACTTTTTCGTCTCTGCCAAAGTGAAATTCATTCTTCTGCTGTGCTAACAAACCAGGCTTGTCAATATCTTGCCTTGGAATTCAATGAGATTGAAGACACAATGAATCGGATCAGTCTCCCTCCTCAGGAAATGCAATAATCCCAAGGCGGAGTAGAGTGAACCTTCATCTCAGAAACGCCTGTAAATACGTCCTTGAAATAAATGTAAATGTTAAAAATAGCTGAGAATTTGTCACTAATCCCAAACAACGATTGCAGTAAAATCCGGTTTATGATAAATGTCATTCGACAACAAGGCTAGAATACTTAATTAAGAGAAATAACTGACTGAGAAAGAGCACAGCCTGAAATGGAAGAAAAAGGATTTGTCAACGAAAGCAAAATTGGGAATAAAGATACGTCATATGTGTTAATATCTCTGTGCCAAGCCATGCAACTTGGATTCCAGAACTGCAAAAGCTAAAGTAAAATACGTATATCCCCAATGATGTAAAGTGGGTAATGAATACAAAGATCAGGAGATTACATTCCACTTCTGCTCATGAGACCACTTTTAGATTTACATGGCCCCCGACCCTCCCATTTAAGACGAGATGTACATGATTCTCAGGCAGTTTAGGGACTATTCCCTCGATTAATACTACGAAATGGAGTAAATGCAGTTAATGAAGCGAGAAGGGACTGTCTCGGTTTGTGTCGTTGAGATTTAAAATCAAGCAGCAACAGATTTAAATAACAATGCATGCTGAGGTGCCTTGTCAGAATGGATTTGGAGAGGCTGTTCTCCGAATGGGAGAATGCAGAGACTTAACATCACTGGTTAAACATTTTTGATGTTAAACATCATTGTTTAACATCATTGGTTGCCATTTGACATTTTTTGATGAGAAGTTATTATTTTCTGTTTCTCGGAGGGACACAAAATTTTGTAAATTGTTCATTGAAACAAATGGTTGAAGCAGTCTCATTGAACCTTTTGAAATTCAACAATATATTCATTCCACTCAAAAATTGTGACACTGGAAAACCACTAGGTGTTTTTTAAGCGACGTGGTGTAATCTTGTTTTTTTCCAGGTGAGCATGTTGTTGGTTTGAGATTATTCCTAAACCAGCCATGATATTACTGAATGATATAGCAGGTTCGGAAGTCTTAATAACCAGTTTCTACTCCTTTTTGTATTTTTACAATCGATATTGCGATTATATAGTCTTTAAAGACGCTGTTTGCAAATATGATTTCAAATAATCAGTCATTGTTCCGTTGCCAAAATCGAAGTTCCGTTATCAACTGCCCGTTCCTGCATCAATGTGACTTACTTATCACACATGAACATGCAATCTTCGTAGGGATGGCGTAAAACAGTTCACATATCGTGTCCATATACTCTCATGCAATAATCAATTTGCATTGGAGCAGATTTGAGAGAGCGTTATTCAATGGAAAATTGGAAAAAGAAAGCCATCTGATGAGGGTAGGTTGTACAAGCTAGTCTTGTATCAACAAGGATTCCAACTATGTAATATTAAGTAGTTGCTTAAACACTGAACAATTAGTGACTATTTTCCGAACAAATCCACGCAAATAATTCTGGAATCTTAACACACAGAACGAGGTATTAACTTTGACAATTTGGCTCACCAATGTACAACTCTTGTATGCAGTCTAAATACAGAAAATCTGGCAGATGATTTGTGTTCGCCTCGTGGATGATGAGCCACGCAACCTTTCAATCCAATATGTCTACTCGCTGAAACAAATATTGACCATAGCGTCGGCAATGGAATTAAATGGCAGCTTCGCAATAATCTATTAAACACAGGTACTCATCTTCTGTTCTGCCAATGCCACATGGATCCTGACATAATGGCTGAGCAAACGAACATTTGGCTGTCCAAAAGAATGAAACTCGTTTTGGAACTGAGAGCAAAATCAAGTCGCATTTTACTGAGTCGACCAAATAGTATTGAAATTAATAACCAGCTACCTCATAAAGCCTTTCCAGAATTTGGGATTCTCTCTGACGGTTCCACAATACCCAGCAGCTATGAAAAACTCACGCACATAACGTTTCTTCGTCAATCAGAGAGCTGACCCCAAATCAGTAAGTTTACTTCAAAATCCTCTTGATATCAATATTGCATGCATTCTTGTGGCTGTTTTTGGAATTGTTGAGATATCAAGGTAATGATATCATCATGTCGTTGTATCATCCTGGAGTTACTTAAACACCGTATCAGTTTTTTAAAAAATGTATAAATGTAAACGTACTAATGCAACAATTAACATGTTAAAATTAATACAGAACTTTAACATTCTGTACTGTTGTCAAGAACCAGGTTCTCATACCATTTCTGGAAAATTAGGGTGTCAGTCATTTTAACGTTGCACTTTGAGTTTTCGATTTCTCCATTGGACATCTGGAAATAATGGATCAATATGGTCCTCCAGAAGCATTTTTTTCTGTAACTTGTCAAGAAAGTTAAATGAAAGATTGTTTTTAAATCGATATAGATACAAGTTTTTTTTAAGCCAGCATGTGTACACTGAGACAAATATGATTTGGCTATTGTGAGAGAAGACAGTGAAAAGTTCACAGTTGTGATTCGTGATTATCGATTGATTAATATATAATCTATGTAGATTAAAAAGATACAGGACTACGTATTTAATTGTGGTCAGATATGTGTTTGGAACTTCAAGTCACTCAATGAAGTGAATTTCAGGTGTATGGATTAGTTTGAAGTCGACGTGGACATCATCGTGTTATTTCAATGTCACACCCTCCAAGATGTAGCTCGCACTGTTACAATGTAACGCAAAACTAACTCTTTTGATAAATATTCATAGACCAGTTTCAAATGTTGTTAGTTTCATAATGGCAAATACAGAAAGCAATATTCCGTAATTTCTTTGGATTTGTTGCTACTTTGGACAAATTGCTTCAAGAAGAAAACTGCCCATTTCTTGCTTACTGATATCATGTCGAAAACTTCTCATGATATGGGGCGAAAATTTCCTTTCAGACCCAAATATACCTAGTAATGCAGACTAAACTCCTTTGGTGACCTCAAATTACTCTCAATTTTTGGAATGAACTAGGTAGTTTTCCAGTTGCAGGAGATGGAGGGGTTTTGGCGCAGTGGAGGTTGTCAGCAAAGATAGAGGATCAATCAAAAACTTCTTGAGATATAAATGCAAAGAATTTGTTCAATTTTTAACATATTTCGACCAAATATTTCCGTGATTCAAAAGCATATTATGCAGTAAGGTCTCGAATTTGGGGACATGAGAACTCGACTGAAATAAAACAAAACGCAGCAGTGGGAACACTTGTATCAGTTGTAACATTTACAAAACCAGTGGGGGGCATGCTTTGGTTTTAGGGATTGTCGACACATCAGAGAGTATGAGATTCAGCCGTCGGATTGGGACATTCTGTGATAAACAGGAAGATGGAGAGTTGACTGTCTAGTCACAGGCTGATCAAAGTCATTAGCAGAGATGTCTAAAATGTTACTCATATTTACGGCTGTACTTCCACCCTTACTCCCTCCTTATTAAAATTCAAAACGTGACGCAAAGTTTCTCAAACTCGATTGGATTATATCCGAATTTTGACAATTAAGACAGGGTTCCCTCACAATTTCTGAAATATAGATATTATTCATTAGGGAAATAGGATAATTGCACCACTAGAGGTTACACAACTATATAAATATTGGCTGTGTTGAATCTGCATTGTTAGTTCATCAATTGGAATCACCGAGTCACATGAAAGCAGATATTTCATACAGATAATGGAGTTTCCAATTATCTTTCAGATAGAAAGATTTTACTACCCAGTGCTCGCAGCTATTGGTATCACTGGTAAGGCTTTGGATCTGTGGGGCACCTTACAAACAAGTTTACACGTGTTTCATCCATGAAGCCTGCTGTGTATTGAAAACTATGTGCATTTGTTTTTTGTTATTACGTCACAAATTCGGTTTTGCAAGTTTTCTTAATAGCATTTGAAATGTTTCCAATAGAGATTTAATATTAATCAGTGAGACGTTTTTGTTGCTTAAGTCTTCATTGCAATTAGTGTTGCATTTTTTGTATTCTCAAATGCCGCATGTTATCCTTTTTACCAAATTAAAAAAAGCAGAAATTTCCTTTCAAATAAATTGTTTTGCATAACCATTTGAAGGACGACTATAAAGTAAGCTGCACTTTGTCTCCTGGCATGTATAATTTCTTGGAAACTGTCGCCTTTGAATTAATTTGTTTCATTGTTTACTAGTGACGTGTAAACCATGAGTAAACTAAAAAGTTGATAGTAAGCAGGCATTTTCACAGGATCGCATTTTATATGAATCATTCCTACGAGACAGACAGTTGAATTCAGTGTCCTAGTACTATCAGTAGATAGCAGCACCGCAAAACAGTCCCCATGCTTGATAGTGATTCATATTCCGAGTGCCAAGATTGTGTTATTTCAATTAACATTCGGGTTTAATCCAAATTTTTTTCAACAATCTTAACATTTCCAGAAAATAGTTTAACTCCGAATAAGTTATTACTAGCTTCAACGTTTAAGTCAGGTTGCAGTGTTCAAGTCTCTCTGCAAACCTTGTGTTTAAAATGTATCACTGAAGAGCCACGACGCATTGCAGCGTCAAATACAATTTGCATGAATGGTTCAAATATCTTGTATTCTTTCAAGTGATAATCAAGGCTGTATGGCAGTAAGGACGCCCGTAGGCATGGACGTTCTCATTGGTGTCCACTGCCATTTCTTTTTTCAGCAGCAGGAAAAGCGGGTGCTTGGACCAGTGGCCTGCAGGGAAAGGTGCGTCACTAATTTATATCTTTATATCTGATATCGGAGAGCAGAAGTTTCTGGGAAAGGGGGCAGTTTTTAAACCTTCCGTGAAATAAGTGAGTGTTTTCTAAACCCGGGACGCTACACTTGTCGGGTCTCCCACACATCCACCTCCTCTCCCCTTGAACAGCAAGGACACAGTAGGTAAGCTGCTCTTGTTTTACTTTCTGATAAGGACATTTCAGGGAAGGTAGTGCAGGGAGAGGAATGTTCCTCCTGCATGATGTTGAGGAGAGGGACGATAGTAGTAAACCTTTCAATTCCAGCTCTAGGAAGTGCACCCCACTCTGGCTACACCAAGACTACGTTAGGGAACTGGAGCAGCAGATGGTTGAACTTGGGATCATTCGGGAGGCAGAGTCTGTGATATCCAAGAGTTACATGGAAATAATTACTCCTCGACACCAAGAAAGCTGGGTGACTGTGAGAAGGGGGCTATTAATCAGTGCAGGGAAACCCTGTGATCATTCCCCTGAACAAAAAGTGTACCCTTTTTGGATAATGTTGAGGGGACGGGTTACCAGGGGAACGCATTTGGGTGCAGGTGACTTCCCTGTTGCACAGAAGGAAAGGGGGGAAAGAAGGAGAGTGTTAGTTATTTGGGAATCAATAGTTAGATGGTCAGATAGAAGGTTTGTTGGGAATGAAAGAAGCCTCCCAGGTGCTATGGAAGATATTATGTCAGTAATATAGTTCAATTAGTGTTGTAATCTTTGCCCAGTATCATGTTGCAGAGCTTCAGAAACAGATAATTTTGGGGCATTGTGATTGATTAGATAAATCACTGGGACATGAGCTAGTGCTAAATGTGATGGCGTTTTAATGTGATACATTAAGTGTGATGGAAGGAACCAGTGTGGCAGGCGATGATTACCTTCGAAAGATAAAACAAGTCAACGTGATTGGCTATGCTAATGTTATTGGATAAGCGTGGGATCAACAAATCGTTTAAACTGGAGGAGAACAAAGAAACTGTGAGGAGTCAGGGAAGACAATTTGTGGCTCCCACAGTTTGATTTTGCAAATTTATAAGTTTAATTTCCTGCAGGATTTTCTGCGTCTCCTGGAAAATATTTATAGAATATTGAGTGAATCTTACACAGCAGTGCTAGGATCAGTGATATCTGAGAACGTGTCTTGGTTTCCTGAAGCAAGAGGGTGACCAGCCCCAGGTGCTGGTCTACATAGGTACCAACGACATAGGTGGAAAGAGGGATATGGGGTAAGATGTGATTTCAGGGAGCTATGGTGGACACTGACAGCGAGAATAAACAGAGCTGTTATTTCAGGTTTATACCCCGTGTCACTTGATAGCGAGGTCAGGAAGACGGAGAGATGCCAGCTGAAAACGTGGCTTCAGTGATGGTGCAAAAGGAAGAGGTTCATGTGTTTGGATAATTGGCTCTCATTCTGGGAAGGTGGGACCTCTGCAAACAGGACAGTATTTACTTGACATAGGGGGGAACATATAACCTAGGTGGAAATTTGCTTATGCTATTCGCGTGGGTTTAAAGAATCTCAGCCGGGGGATGGGCTCCTGCGTGTAGTTCCAGTGCATAGGATGATGGGAGCAGGTAGGACATGGGCAGGATTTCACGATCACAGGAGTATGCTGGCAGACAGCAAGATGGTTTGAGGTGTGTGTAATTCAAAGACAGGAGCATCCTGAATAGGTTAGGTGAGCTTGCAAACTGGATTGGTAACTGGGACGTTGATATTTTTGCCTCTTCGGAGACATGGACAAAACGCTGTCAGGAATGGATGTCGCATGTCCAAGGATTTAGATTTTTCAAGTCGATCAGCGAAGTTGGTAAAAAAAGGGGGACGCTTGGCTTTGCTGGTCAAGGACAGTACAACAGTGGCTGAAAGAATCTTTGTCGAGGACTCGTCTACGGAGGTGTTGTGGTCTGCGTTTAGACACAGGAGAGGTGAGTGCACATTGCTGGGAGATTTTTTTATTGGCCTCTGTTAAGTTCCAGGGATGACGAGTAGAGGATTGGCAAAGTGATTTTGGATGGGATTGAAACGAAAAGTTTGTCATGATGTGAGACTTCAAATTACCCAACATTGCATGGAAGTGCTATGACTCTATTCGGTCCGATGGATCAGTTACTGTCCAATCAGTCCAGGAGTGCTTCCTCACACATTATTTCATAGGGCCAACAAGACGAGAGATCAGGCTTGATCTGGTACTAAGTAATGAAACAGGCCAGGTGTTTGAGTCAGTGGCAGGTGAGCACTTTGGACAGGGTGACGATACTTCGGTTATATTTAGTTTACCGATGAAATGGATAAGTAAGGCCCCAGGGCATGAGATACAGATGGGGGGAGGACAATTACAATGCGATTAGGCAAGACATAGGAGGCACAGAATGGGGTAACGATGTGCAGGGGACGGGGAAAGTCGAATTGTGGAGCTGGTATAAGGTACAGATATTGCGTGCCCTTGATAGCTATGTCCCTGACAGACAGGAAGGAATTGATAAAGTAAGGGAACCTTAGTTTACCGAAGAAATTGTATCTTTTTTGTATCAGACGAGGGAGGATTGTGTGACAGTGAAACAAGAAGGTTCAGGAGAGGCAGTGGAGATATACAACGTAGCGTGAAAGGAATAATGAGTTTATTAAGAAGAGCACGGAGGGGACATGAGCAGTCCTTCTCAGGTCGAATAAAGGAGAAGCCGAAAGCTTTCTGATGGTATGTGAGGAATAAAAGGATGACCAGGGGAGGAACAGGCTCAGTCAAATACAGAAGTGAGGAGTTGTGTGTGGACACTGTGGAGAGCGGACAGGTGATAAATGAGCATTTCTCATCTGTTTTCAGACATGAAAAGGAGTATATCGCAAAGGAGGAGACTGAGATGCGACTATTGCAGGAGAAAGAATTGAGGTTTGTAAGGTGGAGGTGTTATCAATTCTCAAAGGTGTGAAGGTAGATAAGTACAAGATGGTATTTATCGAGAATTCTCTCGGAAAGGAGGGAGAAGATGGCGGAAAATTTGGCCTTGATGTTTGAGTCGACATTGTCTACAGGTTTAGTACCAGAGGACTGAAGGTTTGCAAATATCGTCCCCTTGTTCAAGAACGACAATCGAGATAACCCAGGTAATTATTATCAGTAAAACTTACATCTGTTGTCCGAAAAGTTTGATTAGACATTATAAGAGATAGGATTTTTAATCATCTTGCAAGCAACCATTTGATTGGATGAGGGTAGGGGAGTTGACGTGATGTACATGGACTTAAGTAAAGACTTTGATAAAGTTCCACATGGTAGGCGTTTGGAGAAAATGCGGAGGATTGAGATTGAGGGTGGGTTAGTATTTTGGATTAAAAACTGGCTTTCTGTAAGAAAGGAACGAGTGGTGGTTGATAGAAAATATTCAGACTGGAGTACGGTTACTATTTGTGGGCCACAAAGATTTGTTTTCGGACAACTGCTGTTTGTCATTTGTATAAATAACTTGAACATAAGTGGATGGATTCGTAAGTTTTCAGATGACACTAAATTCGATGGAGTGATGGATAGTGTGCCAGAATATTGCAGGTTGCAGGGGCACTTGGATAAACTGCAGAATTGGGCTGAGAAGGTAGCAAATGGAGTTCATTGCAGATAAATGTGCGGTGATACACTTTGGGCAGAATAACAGGAAGGCAGAATACTGGATCAATGGAAAGATTATTGGCAGTGTGAATGTCGAGAGGGACCTTGGTATCCATGTACACCGATCCAGTTAGAACCCAGGTTGGTCGTGCTGTTGAGAAGGCGCACAGTGTGTCTGGTTTATTAGTAGAAGTATTGAGTTCCAGAGCCGTGATGTCATTCTGCAACTGTACAAAATGTTAGTGCGACCTCAATCGGAATTTTGTGTACAGTTCTGGTCTCCCCGTTACAGGGAGGATGTGGAAGCATTGGGAAAGGTGCGGAGGAGATTTACCAGGATGTTGCCTGGTCTGGAGGGAAGGTCTTATGAGGAAAGGCTGAGGGAATTGGGTCTGTTCTCATTGTCAAGAAGAAGGCTAAGAGCGGATTTAATGGAGACATACAAGTTGATCAGAGGATTAGATAGGATGAACGGTGAGAGTCTTTTTTTCCCTTGGATGATGACATCGGCTTTTACGAGGGGGCATAGCTGCAAATCGAGGGTTGATGCATTGTAGACAGATGTTAGTGGCAGGTTCTATACTCCAAGACGAGTAAGCGAGTGGAATTCCATGTCTGCCAATGTAGTTAACTCAGCCACAGAAGGGGCTTTTAAACAGTCCTTGGATAACGATATGGATGCTAATTGCATGGTGTCGGTAGATGTGCTTAGATTAGTTCATTGGTCAGTGCAACAACGAGGGCTGACAGGCCTGTCCTGCGCTGTCTTGTTCTGTGTTCTATGTTCAATGTTCATTTGTGTTTCTGAATGAATGGTATAGAAGAGGATAACATTTCGATTTGTGGCAAATTAGAGCTTCAAATTTTGTGTTTTTTTTTGCTGCATGAAAACATTCGCAATACCATAAAATAGATTTTTGAACAGCTTTGTGGAACACTGCCATCCATATCTGTGCAATTACATCATTACATTCATTTGAAATAGAGTTCAGAATTGATGAACATATGGTCTGCAGAAAAGGAAAATGCGTCACACTTTACAAAACTGTGGTATCTGAAAATCAAATTCTCTTTTGAAAATTGTTTTTTCGTCATCGTCTAATGCTGTAAAATAAGTAAAGCATGAACGTCTCTATTATACATGAACATTGAATTAGCTTTATGAATACACCCTATCCACACTTTTGATCGTTCCCTGACGGCAACAGCCGCTACGAATTCTGCAGAAATTTAAACAGCAAGGGAAATAAAAGGGCTAGGAAGGAACGATCGGATCAACATATGGCAGGGATGTGAGCAGAATGGACGTTATTTATTATCGATCAGAGGATACTTGCAAAGATAAATGTTTTTCAGTCACAGCTAATACTCAATTCGCTTCAAGATTGTCCGCCATTGCCTGATTGTGGTTTGCAGCATTGCACTTTTGGTATCTAAAATCTCCTGCCGGTACAGTAAAAATCCCTTAATATTATTTCAATGCTAAACATTTGCATTGCCCAATAGCACCGAAATAATATTATAGGAGTTCTGCTGTACTCGCAGGAGATTTTACATGCCAAAAGAGCAGTGGTGCAAAATCTGCTAATGCATTGCTTTCAATGTGAATGAAAGATATTCAAAACCAAAAGCTGATTCTTCCTAACTGAAGTATATTTGTTTGGGAAGGGGTATGACAACGTTGACGGCACCTGATCCAATTCTTCAGAAACTTCCAATCGGTGTTCTTGTGATGTCAAGTTTTCAATTTTCATGGTAGAGTCGTCGCACTGCACACATTTCATCCTTTGTTTAATTAAATGCCTTCACTTAAGAAGAAAAATAAGAAACCTGGTTCAGAGAATATGGTGTGATTACATCTAACGTGTAAAATGTTCCAGTTCCTTGCATATGCGTTCTTTTCACTCGAATTGTTCGGTTTATTTCCGTCTGTTATAGCCCATCCAGATTCTGATCCCTTGAATCTATTGTCTGTCAATATTATATGAAAGGTTGTGTTGTTCTGGATGCAGGCGATATGTAACTGACAACTTTTACATTGTTGTGCACTTCAAAATAAATTTAACAAAAAACTATTATTGCGATGGGAGTACCATTGGGATAATACGTTCTGCCACTAATCTGCTGATCTTTATTTCCATTTTCTGCAGTTAACTTAATGGCAATTGTCGTTTTGAAACGAGGGAACTGTGGACTCTCTATATGTGTCACTCAATACCTAGTGGCAATGTCAACAGCGGATCTACTGCTCGTCATTTTTAATGTTTTATTGAACCGAATCAACAACATTCACTTCCCAATAACTTTCCTGTTCGTTACTCCTGTGTGCTCGCTAAGAGTTGTCTTGTCTCTTGCAGCCCTCGATTGCTCTGTTTGGTTCACAGTTGCTTTTACTTTTGATCGCTTTGTGGCCATCTGTTGCCACAAGCTGAAACCAAAATACTGCACCAAGAAAACAGCAAATTTGGTGATTGCAACTGTGAGCATTGTTAGTTGTTTCAGGTCCATTACGTGGTACTTTGGTTTTGTTCCTTCAATAATCATTAACAATGTTCCATGGTTTTGCAAGCAGAGACCTGACTATTTCACTTCAATGTTTTGGGCAGTGTATGAATGGATTGACAGTCTCCTAACGCCTCTGATTCCAATACTGTGCATTTTGGTCTTCAACGCTCTGACTGTCAGAAACATTATAACAGCCAATCGACTCCGGAAGGGCCTCCGCGGTCATGAGAAAAAGGAAAACGACCTTGATACTGAAATGAAGAATCGAAGGAAATCCATAATTTTACTCTTCGCTTTGTCTTCCAATTTCATGCTGTTGTGGATAACATATGTTGTACATTCATTAAACTGGTCCGTTCGAAACTTTAATTATACAAACAAAAACCTGAGTGATCCCGTGTATGTTGCCCAACAGATTGGATTCATGCTCCGGCTCTTGAGTTCATGCACCAACACGTGCATTTACATACTAACTCAGAGAAAGTTCAGAGAGGAGATAAAGAATGGCGTCAAATATCCATTTACTGTCATTTTTCAATTTCCTAAATGAAATTTAAAGCTACATCTGTATTCGTGATGGCACAACTCTGTTTTATTTCATGTTTTATTCTGTCTGCCCGCTTCACATTAATTACAATTGCGCATAGTCCATCTGAGTGCAATCAGAATAAAATTTTCCCATAAATTCTGTGATAAATCTTTTCAGATCTCTAAGTTGATGGCGCACCACGCACCTCATACTTTCTCCTCTAAAGGTCAGTTCATTGAGATTCTAAAAGAAAACAAAGACCTGCGGATGCTGGAACACAAACAGAAAATGCTGGAAAAACCCAGGTCTGGCAGCAACTGTGGGAAGAAAGCAATCATCAAGTTTTCATTTCAGGTTGCCTTCACCAAAATGGTCCTAATGAACGACTCGAAACACGGACGCTACTTGCTTCCAACAGATTGCAACAAACCTGTTGAGGTGCTTTAGCAATTGCTATTATGGTGTCAACTTAGATTTTTCCAAGATTATTGTTGGATAGAGATTTCCAATCCTCTCTTCTATTCGTGTGTTATTTTACTCTTCCTCTATCAAACCGAAATTCTTCCAATGGTGGAAAACGTCATGCTCCTTATTGGAAATTTATGTCCTGAAACGTGGCTATCAGATAGCATGTTGTAGAAACAGACACAGTCCACATGCCCCGCAAATTGTTTACAATTTCATGACAGATTTGTGCTTTGAAGCAGTTTGTTTGATATTTCAAACTGTATGTGAATCACTTCCTTCAGTTGAGCATTGCTGCGAATCAAACTGTTCGTCTGTAATCGTTCAACAAATGTTGTATACTTGATGCTGCTGCTGTGCTGTACATGTATATTGTTCACCATTTCCAGATTTACGTTGAAGTTCTCTGAGCCACAATTTTGGACCCTTGGATTTCTTAAGATCTCCATCTCATATGTTGTGCATTCCACATGCAGGGATTGTTTTCTCTCCTCGCCTTCACCCGCTTTGTGTTGAAAAAGGTTTCTGTCTATAGAAAGAACAATTCCCATGTTTTTTCTATTCTGAGTGCTCTCACAACATATTCCTAATTTTGCTGATCTGCACTGTTTCGACACGGTAGTGGACTGCTCTGGTAATTCACGCAAAGAAAACTCAGAAAAGCTCACCACATCTTGTAATCTGTGAAAATATAAGTTGCAGGAAACTGCCAAATTCCACTATTTAAAGAAAACAAATTTAATTTACTCTCTAAGTGTGAACATTAAGCACAACTATTCACAATTCTAATACCCCCTTTCTCTTAACTTCTTATTCCCTGCCTCGAACGGTATAACAATATGCTCATCCAATACGACACTTATTCAAATTCCATTAACTTCATTTCAAAAACACTGAAGTAGTTGTGGTCATTGGTGTCTTTCTTCCTGCTGCAGATCTCCCTGGGTCGTTTCTTTCTTTTTTCATGCCAATATGTTTCATTTGAGGAGTCACCTTTTATAGGAAGTGATTCATAATGTTTTGCATTAGTGATGATGTCAGGTGCTCTGTCTCCAATTTTCAAAAAGCCTTCATTTTGAAATCCCCAACATTGGGTGCTCTCTTTATTTCAATGTTGGCAAAACAATAAGTCGAAACAGGCTGTGGCTTTCGCATCCTGCGGTATAATTTAAATTGATTGGTTAAGTTCGACTTGTTCTCAAAACAGCAACCAATTCAGCTATCCATTTTACAGTGAAATGTTGCATGTATTCAGTTTTCCAGTTCACTCTGAGACTGCCATCTAGTCATATGACGCAGGTGTTACTACGATTTCAGCTCAGAACATCATTTACTATCTCTTAAAAGATCAGTACGTGCCTTCAACATCGAAACAACAGTTCTCCAATGAATACGGTCTTTCCAATTCTTCCCTGTTGCTGACGTTTTATAAAACGATCTAATGATCTCGTTCTTGTGCAAGATGAAAGCAACTGCAGAGTTGTTGCCGCGCAATGTATTAACAACTCACTGATTTTTGTTGTTTCACGTTGTCTCTCTCCCCACAGACCTCTCCAACTTCCTCAGACTCGCATGTTTCGCCAGCAAAGTCGCATCTTCAGTTTAATCGACACTTTGCAATATATTTGTCATCTTGTTCTTTATGTTCCATTTCAACCTTCCCTGAACGTCATTGGCTTTTTTAAATATCTTAATGGCATCTTGCTCTGTTTTGTCATTTATTTCAGGTGGATGACGACGCATTTGAAGATTGCACCATTTTGGGATGGTTTCCCACATGATCAAAGATAGCATCGAAGTCAATTTTATCAATGTGCGAATTGAATGTCTTGTGCTAAAGAAGCGAAATTAAAACAGATGTTCAACACTTCTTAGCATAAGTGTGACTAGTTTTGACAGAATAACTGTGGAGATATGTCTAATTGAAATGATTTTAGCATTCTACTGGATGTGAGTGTAGCATACAATTCAGAAGTAATCCAAACGATTTATTTTCCTGTTTTCTTTCTGAGAGAGCCAGGGACCCGCACGAACGCCTTTTTTACAACCCACCAGTAATACGGTTTGACGAACGTCTACCAAGTTTGCGTCCACTTGAACTGGTGATGGTCTCAAATTATCCGATCAATTCTTCATTTTTAAGTTGCAAAATTCGAGGGTACACTCGGATTCTTCTTCCATTTTTGCTTTCTGATACAACGGTTTTAGATTTTTCATGTTTCCTTTGTACTTTAGAAATTGTCTCTGAAGCAGTAATATAGACTTTTTGTTTTAACTGTTCTTATTTTCTACACAAGTATTTGATGATCCATCGTTTCTGATAACTAAACCTCAAATTATTTATCTTTACTTTAGGGTGTAGGTTTGCTCACTGAGGTGTAGGTTTGATATCCAGACATTTCATTAGCTGGCTCGGTAACATCATCAGTGGTGACTTCCAAGTGAAGCAAAGCTGTTGTCTCCTGCTTTCCATTTATATCTTTCTCCTTGATGGGGTTCCTGGGGTTTGTGGTGATGTCATTCCCTGTTCATTTTCTGAGGGGTTGACAGATGGTATCTAGGTCTATGTGTTTGGTTATGGCGTTGTGGTTGGCGTGCCAGGTCTCTAGGAATTCTCTGGCATGTCTTTGCTTAGCCTGTCCCACGATACATGTATTGTCCCAGTCGAAATAGTGTTTTTTTTTTCATCAGTGGGCAGGACTACGAGGGCGAGAGGGTTTTGCCTTTTTGTGGCTAGCTGGTGTGCATGTATCCTGGTGTCTACCTTTCTTCCTGTTTGTCCTACGTTCTGCTTGTGGCAGTCCTGGCATGGAATTTTGTAGATGACGTTGGTTTTTTCCATGGGTTGTACTGGGTCTTTTAAGTTTGTTTGTTTTTGTTTGAGAGTGTTGGTGGGTTTGTGTGCCACTTGGATTCCGAGGGGTCTCAGTAGTCTGGCTGTCATTTCTGAAACTTCTTTGATGTATGGTAAAGTGGTTAGGGTTTCTGGCTGTGTTTGGTCTGCTTGTCGTAGTTTGTTCTTGAGGAATCTGCGCACTGTGTTTTTTGAGTATCCGTTCTTCTTGAATACGTCGTATAGGTGTTTCTCCTCTGTTTATCGAAGTTCGTCTGTGCTGCAGTGTGTGGTGGCTCGTTGGATTAGTGCTCTGATACAGCTTCGTTTGTGTGTATTGGGATAGTTGCTGGAGTAGTTGAGTATTTGGTCAGTGTTTGTCGGTTTTCTGTATACGCAAGTTTGTAATGACATCACCACAAACAGAAAATGGTATCACCACAAACCCGAGGAACCCCATCCAGGCGAAAGCTTTAAATAGAAAGCAGGAGACAACAGCTTCTCTTCACTTGGAGGTCGCCACTGATGATGTTGCCTAGCCAGGTAATGAAACGTCTGGATATGAAACCTACAGCTCAGCGAGCAAACCAACACCCTAAACCTCAACCTGAACTGCAAACATTCACACACCTTGCAAAAATTTATTTTTACTCTTTGATTTCTACTCCCGTTTCCACTTAGGCCTTGTGACCTTTATAGAACAAAATCAAGAAAAGGCGGAGGATATATTTGTGAAATGCACCAGTTGCCTGATTTTCGACGGATGTTTCAAGCAGAATACGCATCTTTCCCACTTGTGATCCAGTTATATCATTACCAAGGATAAGCCGGTTTCTCGAATGGAGAATCTCTGCACTACTCGAACCATTAATTCGCCATTTTTCACCGGTGTCGACAATCTCATTTACATGATAGAGCACTGTTCTTCAAACCACGAATTCCGCAAGTTACCATCTTTTCCGGCAACAACTCTTCTGAATTGCATGTGTCCTAATTTCTCACCCATCAAACATTGACTTGCTCATGCATCTCTTAAAATCTTATTTACATGACCTGCTCCTACTGGTACATATGCATAATCGTTTGGCATGCCAATAACTTCAGAAATGAGATATGACACTTCCATCTGCATAAAAGCTTGAACAGTCTGTATATTCCTTTTTTCAGCTTTCTAGCTAGTACTGTACTTTCCTTCATCATTTTCGCGAACTCACTGGTTTGTACTGATTTCCACATCCATCTTCCCAGCGCTTTATGTAAACACCAACTCTGCGACTTAATGTGTCCTAATATGTGGCAGATAATTCATCCAAAATATTTCACTTGGTTTCTGCCTCAGACGTTTAACCTCTTATCTGTGGTCAATTATTCTTACTACTTTGAAAGACATCTTCTTTTCCATACCCTCCCAAGAATTTCTCTTTGCACCAATTTCGACAAATCGCAGATTGATTTTGATGTCGGAGGCCAATCAGTGATTTATGAACTAAGTCATAATCATCAGAGAATTCAATGCTAATTTTGCAAGTTCATCTCTCTGCTCTTCCACATGAATTTTCTTTGATTCAGGCAATACATTATAAATCGTTTCATATTTGTTCGACCTTTACGTTTCAGTTTCAAAATGTTATAGATCAAAAGCTCTCTCTTTCTAGCTTTTCTTCAAAGGATATTCATTGTGTTCCTATTGCTTTCAATAGTAACTCAAACAGTTTCATTTCATTTGTAGATTCAAGATATTTGCTTTAAAAAATGAAACATCACATTCATCTAAATTAAAGTCCATCTGGTGCTCTTTGCCATTTTCGCCCATCTGAGAAACGCCCCATTGTTCTCTGAGATTGATGTCTTTATTGTCTAAAACAATGCCTATTTTGGCGTCATCGAAAACCTACTCAGCATATTTTTATATTCAGATCCAAATCAGTTATACAAATGTCAAATAATCAATGGATGTATTAGTGATTTCGTGCGGCACATTATGGTCGCAGGCCTCCAATCCGAAAATACAACTCTCCACCGCAGTCACCTGCACCGACCTTCAAGCAAACATGTAAACAACTTTCTACTCCCCTGTATTTCAATTGAGCCAACCTTGCTAAACACAGTACCGTCCAGGAATTTGTCCTTTGTTTTGCTGAATTCCATGTGGAAAAAATATGGCTGGGTGAACCGCATATAAGAAGTGAGAATATATCATTTGGCATGAAGGGCCAATGGGCTGAGAAGTGGCATTTGGAGTTTAATGCAGAAAATGTGATCTCTGCGTTTTGGGAAAGCAAATCTTAGCTGGAGTTATACACTTAATGGTAAGCTCCTGAGGAGTGTTGTTGGACAAAGAAACCAAGGAGTGCAGGTTCATAGCTCCTTGAAAGTGAAGTCGCAAGTAGATAGGATAATGAAGATGCAATTGACATGCTTTCCTTTATTGGTCAGAGTATTGAGTACAGTATTTGGGAGGTCATGTTGTGGCTGTACAGGACATTGGTTAGTCTTCAGTTCGAATATTGCAATTCTGGTCTCCCTCCTATTGGAAAGATGTTGTGAAACATGAAAGAGTTCAGAAAAGATTTACAAGGGTGTTGCCAGGTTTGGAGGAATTGAGATACAGGGAAAATCTGGACAGGCTGGGGCTGTTTTCCCTGGAGCGTCGTCGGCTGAGGGGCGACCTTAAAGAAGTTTACATAATTATGAGGGGCATGCATAGAATAAATAGACAAAGTCTTTTTCCCTAGCTTGGGGGAGTCCGGAACTAGTGGACATAGGTTTAAGGTAGAGGGGGAATATGTGAAAGAGATCTAAGGAGCAACTTTTTAACGCAAAGGGAGGTTCGTGTAGGGAATTAGCTGTCAGAGGAATTGGGGAGGCTGGTACAATTGCAACATTTAAAAGGCATCTGGATGGTATATAAATAGGAAAAGTTTGGAGGGATATGGGCTCGGTGTTGGCAGGTAGGAGAAACTTGGATTAGGAAATCTGGTCGGCAGGGACTGTTTGGACCGAAGGGTTTGTTACCATGCAGTACATTTCTATGGCACTATGAGGGTGAATTTGACTGACTGAAACAAATACGGATGCACGTGCAATGGAGGTCAAAGAGAATCAGGTGAAAATAAATCTTCCAGAGAATGTCATTCCTAGCGGGAGCAAGGTAGAGTTTGTTGTGAGAGACGAATCCACTCAGCCTTTCCCATGCTTGGATTGGTGATCATGAGAGTGTGAGATAGGTGTTATCTGCTTCATTGAATCAATTTCCTTCTTTAAAAGGCAAACATCCAAGATGTCCACTGACATTTGCGCAGTGCTCAGCAGCTGTTAAAACCCCACATTGTACACGTGCAGCTGAATGTTTTATGACGTTTCAGACTGAATCCCAGAGCTGACCCAAACGCAGTACTAACTCTGTGACTTCTCTTTCAAATATGGCATACGTTTCTTGACCCTTGTTTTGAAATATTCGGAATGCATGTCACCAAGGTGATGATATAATTGGTTAAAAAAAACTTCATCAGTTAAAAGAAAATAAAGGAAGGTAACCAAACTTGATGTAAGAATTAAGATGTTGATACGAAAACAGAAGTAAACCATATTTGAAATTGTATCACATTGTCAGGAGCTACCTTCTCAGTTTAATTTCATAAAGATAAGAGTGGAAAGTTGACTATCTGTCAATTCAAATTTTGGGGACTGTGAATTGGACATCTGGAAAGAATGGATGAATGTGATTGTCCAATGCCAGTTTTCGCACAGAAATGTCAAGAAAATGCAAATGAAGATTAATTTCATGCAGGTAAGAGGCCCAATAATTTCCAACAAAGCCAGCATGTTACTACATACACAGATGTAATGTCACAGAATCATACAGAACGGAAACAGCCCCTTCAGTCAAACTAGTTTGGCCGAACATCATCCCAAGCTGCACTATTCCCAGCGGCCAGTTTCTTCCCTCAGTCCATCCAAACACTTGAGCATTTCGTACTTATCTAAGTTTCTTGTAAAAGCTGCAGCTTTTGCCGCATCAACCACTTCTTCAGCAAGTGAAATCCACGCGCGAAACTGCCTCAGGGCAAAATAGTCTTGCATGTCTTTCTTAAATCCCTCTCTCATCTCACATTACATATAAGCTCTCGAGTTTTGAAAGCCTCATATCATGGAAAAGACACCGAATATTCATACTATCTATATCCATCATGGTATTATAAACCACTTTGAAGTAACATCTTTCTGTGTTACGGTCCAGCAGCAAACATCCCAATTTATCCAAACTTACTTTATAACAAACATCTTTAATACTCGGTAAAACGTTTGGTGTAAAAGAGGACAGTGCTCAGTTGAAAATCTTATTTCTTCATTACGGTTGATTCAGAATCAGTGTGTGTTCATTCCAAATGAGGCAGGCTTGTGCTTTTACTTGTCGTCAGACATATATTTGGAATGTAAAACCACTCAGTAAAGTTGAATTTAGATGTGTATCTTAACATGGCCTTGACTCTTATGCCATTTCGGGAACTATTATTTGTAATGTTGCACTCATTCTTACAATACATTTCAGAACTTTATCTTTCGATACATGTTCACAGGTCAGTCTCAAATGTATGCGGCCTCGTAGTGACAAATGCATAGAATCATACAAGTCATATGATCCCTGCAGTGTGGAAACAAACCATTTGTCAAAGCATCTCCATGCCGACCCTTCATAGAAGAACCCCTCCAGACCCCGTTCCCTATCTTGTAACTCGATATTTACCAGTGACTAATTCACTTAATATACACATCCCTGAAGAGTATGGGCAATTTAATTTGTCCGATTCACCATAACTGCATATCTTTGGATTGTGGGAAGAAACCGGAACAGTTGGAGGAAACACACACAGATCGGTGGCGAAGGTGAAAAGCAAACACAGACCAGCAATTCTCTGTCATTTTTTGGATAGAATCGATGATTTCATATTGGTTTGTTTGGACAAGTTGTTTCACGAGGATATCTGCAATTATCTTGAATTTCTAGTTTGGCAACTTTTGGGTGTTTAAACGATAAACTTACATTATGCCGAAATATGGCTAGTTATGCAAACTATGTTCACGTTACGACATAAAATTATTCTTACTTTTTTACTGGTCTCATTAGAAGGGGAGAGGGTACAGTATGGTGTATGGTGTCATTGAAGACTGCTTTTTGAATGATCATATTTCTGCAGAGATGAAGAGAAGGGAATTAGATAAAGTTTTATAATTTACAAACAAATATCGACGGGATTCGAGAAGATTTCAGGCAGTGAAGCCTCACATCTGGAGCATATTTAGTCTCGATTGAAATGGTTAATGTTGTATTTGCAACAAAATACTTCATTAATACCATTTCTGGAACAGCTACCGCCCTGAAGGCGTGGTAATCAATGTTGGGGATATTTATGTTTTAAGACACTGTTTCCATATCAGTGATTAGGACATTTGGGCATTCTATTCGGGCATTAGTGGGTCGTCAGGTAGTGAGAGAGTTACCTGTTGTGGCAGAGGCTGTTTGGGATCATTTGTGTAGATGTCTAAAATGTTGAACAGAGTTTTCTCTGTTAAGCGTTACGTTTTCAAATCGAGCAGTGGCTTCCATAGCGCAGTCGTCATTGTTTAACAGTAGGCCACAGCGACATTCTCAGAGCTTTTCAGGAAACAGCAAATGCATTATGCACAGTTAAAACTTTATGGGAAACCACTGCAAATTTGCTGCCCACGGGTATTGCCGAGGACATTTAATTTTACCTTTGAAAACGCCCCCAATGAAGTGATGATCAGAAGAAATGTATATTGTTCTGTGTCAAGAATTCCATGACAATAATGACGTATTGCACTTCTCTCAATCTTGGTAAAGTGCAACATGTTTTTATTGCAAAGAGTTCTGCAAACCTGCCTCAAATAAATTCAATTACGCAGTTATCTTTGAATTAAAAACGAAATTGCCATGACTGTTTCTCAAAGTGGATGACATTACACTTTGGGGGGTTGAGGCTAATTACTTCGTTGGAGTTTGGTCTTCAGTCTAATGATTGTCTGTGTTGAATTTGGCATGTTAGTCTATTAGCTGGATTCACCCAGCCACATGTTATCTGCTTTTTCATCCAGATAATTGTTTATCCAATTATTTTTCATATTCAGTGAAACCAGGTTTAATTTTCCAAACATTTATTTGAACATGGTGTCTTCTCATAAAATAATGAAAACATGAATAGAATTATACACTAACATTGAACCTGCTCAGAAGCACAGGCCTTCTCAAAGTATCTGATCTTTCCTTAACACCAGCTGCTTCCGAGGCAGTTAAACAGGTAGGTAAATTAAAGGACAAAGAAGGAACCATAAGGTAAATTTGAGAGAGATTTGAAAGCAGGACAGTTTAGATGACAAAATGTATGTAACTCAATGCACATAAGTAGTTGCTTGCCGTGACAAATACTTTTCAGTCACAGTCCATAGTTGGTCTTGGACATGAAAAGCTAGTTGTCACCTGCTTGTGTTTACATAATTACCGTAATAGGATACTCAATTTCTTCCTGGTACAGCAAAAGATCCGCAATAGACTTTCGATGCTACGATTTGCCTTGTCTGATCCCCTCTTAAAACTCGGAAATGCGTTCAGTACAGAGGAAAGATAATTGACCACTACAGTTTACCCTTCTAGCGTGCCGGATAAAGTCTGGGAAGGCATCTAATTTAGTTCCAGGAATCTGATATATTTCCTTCAGCACGTACTTTTGTTATGTCAGGCTTTCAATGATCGGTATGCCTGCATGCAGTACATGCATTATGAGCACTTTTGTTTCACTAAATACTTCAACTGAAGAACAAAAATAATAACGTGGTGATATTAATTACTCAGTAACAGCATCTTTCTTTTGAAATATTTTCCAGTATTGTTGTCACAGAGCTTATTTTTTACTGAAAGCTTTTCTGAACGATACTGTTTATTTTTTTTTCAGAGTGGTTTAAATCAGGCCGGGCTCCAAAACGGTGAAGCTTGGTACAGAGATAAATAGCCTTTTCATTTATACGTCAACAGATGAGAAACAACCATTCCTGTCCCTGTTGCGTCCATGTCTGCAAAATGGCCACGACATCGAAGTCCAATGTAGCAACCCATGATGAAAGTTTACCAAGCTTAATTCGAAGCTCTTGGCGGTGAATTGGAACATGACACAGCACTTTCTTCATGCTGCTATCTCCCTGTAAAATTTAAACATTACTCATGGTCTCAGGAATCGTAATGTTCTGTACACTGGTGCTACAATTCAGATTCCCACCCTCCGAGTTGGTTAAAATCCTCCCAAAGAGTATTCGCCAATCTCCCACCCGCAGAGTATTAGTAGTCCTATGATTGAGGTGAGACCATCATGTCTAAAGATCTTCCACCTACCCCAGAATGGGACCCAATGATCTAATTATATGCATCCCTCCCTCCTGTATCATACCTGTAGCCACGTGTTAAATTGCTCTCTCTCTCTCACTTTGTCGCCTTGCCAGCACATGGCACGTTAAGAAACCAAAGATACCAACGCTGCTGGTTCTCACTCCAAGATTCCACGCTCGCCCCCTGAATTTCTGCCTTCAGTTCCGATATCTTTATTTACACATATCGTCATTGCTGATATGGACCACAACGTGGGCTGGTAAGTCTCCCCCTCAGGACCAGAAGATATAATCGAAGTCATCGTGAAACCTGGAACCGGAGAGGTAACACACCAGAAGCGTGTCTCTCGCGTTCCCACAGAGTCTCCTATCTGTCCTTTAAACTATGGAGTCCCCGGTGACCAATGTTTCACTCCTCTTGCCCTTTCAAATACAAGGGGACCTCGTGTCTAAAACCATAAATCTCACTTGGTGTATTTAAGCACAAAATCATCAAACAACTATCAGATTTAGTCACGCTCAAGGAAAGCTTCTTTGCAGCCAATTTCCCAAACAATGCTACAACCTCCTCCGTGTAGGGTTTGTTTCACCATCTGGGCAGGACCTGCAGATTTGACAGCTCAGTAATGTACAGTCAAGAGGCAGTTGTCCATCAAATGGTCCACATTGATCCTGAGCCCCATGAAAACTCAAGGTTTCAAGTTAAAAATGTTCAGAAAACCTTTTGCTAATTACTACCTCCCACATGGATCGGATCACTCTTTCTGTACTTCGAAACATCGTGGCGGGTGCAAAGGACAGAGATCTAATTTTCGGTAGGTAACATCATTTACCATCATCAACGTAGATGAGCAAACACAGTGATCCGGAAATAGGTGACAGAATTAACAACAAAAAGAACGCTATATTAAATGGGATAGACTTCAAACAGATCGGGAAACTCACATCGAGATATTCTGGAGGCATATTGTGCCGTCAAAAGCAGCAAACTTACTGTTGCAAGACCTGCACAGAATCTGCCAACTCATTGGATTCCATTCTTTAGCATTAATGTCAAACCAGGTGGTTAACACATATTCAATGCAGGGTGCAAAAGGCTCGGTGGCACAGTTATCAGCACTGCTGCCTCACAACGCCAAAGAACCAGGTTCAATTCTCACCTCGAGCGACTGACTGTGTGGAGTTGCACATTCTTCCTGTGTCTGCGTGGGTTTCCTTTGGATGCTCCGGTTTCCTCCCATACTCCAAAAATGTCCACGTTAGATGAATTGCCCATGCTAAATTTCCTGTAGTTTTAGCGGAATGGGTCTGGGTGGGTTGCGCTTTGGCGGGTCGGTGTGGACTTGTTGTGCCGATGCGCCTGTTTCCACACTGTAAGTAATATAAACTAATCTAATCAAAAAAGGCTACGCCAAGAACAGTAGCAGGCAATATAGGAATATGAGGTGCCTCCTGGTGAAGCTGAAACACAGAACGACTTGCACACGCGAAAAAGCATGAAAGTCAAATCATACACAGATTTGGATGATTCCACAACGTAAGCTCTGCAGTTGCTACATTTCTCATTGTGCGTGCAAGGCTGATTCAAATCGAATTGTTCACTATAGGAGGGGCCTTATCGTAACTGATCGGGGAAAACAATCCATCGGTGCAACACATTATGTTGAGCTATTTGAAAAGCAACTTCAGCCCGAAATACTGTGTGGATAAATCATCAGAGACTCGTCCCGAAGTACTGAGTGTGTCCAGTTAATTCGATCATTCCACGTGATACCAGGCAATCACTGGAATCAATGTGTCATGCAGAAGCACTTCATCCTGTCATATTGCAACAACGACAAATGCAGCAGTATGTTCCAGAACTTGCCAAGCACTAAAAAGGATTATTACAACAAAGCCAGAAGACCAAAATCTACCCGTCAGCGTGAAAATTTTCCCAGTTATATCATGTACACGTAAAACAAAATTAAGCCAGTCTGACCAATTTCATTCGAATAAGTCTTCTCTTGATCATTGACAAAGTGAAGAAAAAAGATCAACAATGATACAAAGTAGAACGTAATTCACAATGACTCGATAATTGATGCTGGCAATGTTTCCACCATCTGCTGACCTCATTACCTCCTTGATCCAAAAATAAAGCAGACGAGCTGAGTTTAGAGCTGAGTTCTTGCTATCATCTTCAGAGTTGATTGAATGTAACACCCCAGAACCAGCAGTGAACGACAATCTAAGAAGTTTCTCTACAGTTTCATATCATATCTAAAGGAAGATGTCAAGTTGTGTTCATGTCATTTCAGCCCGAAGGTATTTCTTCAGAGTTCGACAGAGGAGCGTCCTGGCACAACCATTCTCAACTACTTCATCAATGACCTTCTTCCAAACGTAAAGGCTGCAGTGAGGATTTTACCGTATGATTTCACAATGTTCATCAAAATCTGCTCAGATACTGAAGCACGATTTGGAGAACATCCAGGCCTGGCCGGACAAGTGCTTGTGCCAAAAATACCAGACAACTACCAAATCTAAACATGGAGAACTGGGCATCGCCCCCTGACATTCAACGGCATTAACATCACAATCTCAATTTAACAGCATCTTGGGATTAGCATAAACCAGAAACTGAACTGGACTCATAAAAATTCAATGACGAAGCAAACAGAGGAGAGACAAAGAGTGCTGCAACATTTAGTCCACCTCATCGTTCTCGAAAGACTCTCTACTCTGTACAAGGCATTCCAGGATTCTGATAGAATACATCCAGTTTAGCTGGATCATTTCAGCAACACTCCTCATCCATGGCCAGACAATTCAGCATTTTTCACAACTGTTCAAATGTTGCAACAATCCACGTCAAAGTGTAGCAATATCTGGACAATTTTGAGGGTTGGACAGAAAAGCAGGAAGCAACATTCGTGGCACACAATTGCAAGACAATGGCCTTTCCGAACAATAAAGAAACATTCTCATCTTGTAAAAATGCAATAGCATTTTTTAAAAAAAAATTGAATTAACAGGATGAAGGCATTGCTCGCTAGATCAGCATTTATTGCTCATACCTAATTGTCCACAGGACAGATTAATGTCAACCAGATCGCTGAGGGTCCGAAGAAAGAGATAATTCCTTTTTCTAAATGACATTCGTGAACCAGATGGGTTTACCACAACAATCGATGTTGGAGTTATGGTGATCATCAGATTTATGACTATATTTTTGTTGAATCCCACTGTCTGCCATACTTGGATTAGAATCCAGAGCCACAGAGAATTACCTGGATCTCTGGATTAACAACCCAGCAAGAACATCACTCGGCAATCACCTCCATATTCTCATTGCGGGATACCCACATGCAATTTACCAGCATTTGTTGTTGACCATAAGCCGAACTGGTTCTATCCCTTTCTTCATTCAAAATTTCATAGTACACCGTCTTTCCTGGCAATTTCACCCTTCAGTGTGCATGTTCTTTTCGACTTTGAGTGCGCAAAATATCAAGACATAGGCGGCAACATTGTCTCAGTTGTTCGTCCTCCTGCCTCAAGGCGCCAGGGACACGGATTCGATTCCAGCCTTGGGCGATTATCTGTGTGGAGTTTGTACCATCTGCCTTTGTCTGCGTGGGTTTCCTCCGGATGCTCCGGTTTCGTCCCACAGTCCAAAGATGTGCTAGTTAGGTGGATTGACCAAGCTAAATTGCCCACAGTGTTCAGGGACGTGTAGGTGACGTACATTAGTCAAAATAAATGGCCTGGATGGTTTGCTCTACGGACCATCAGTGTGGGCTTGGTGGCCTGAAGGTGCTGTTTCCACACTGTAGGGATTCAATGATTCCATAAAGACATATTAATGGAGACAAAAGAGGCTCACACAGCTTTTGTGATGGCGCTGCTGGCGAAAGGTGATCAGGCCTGCTGTGCGCAGATGTAGACAGTCAAGATGCCGTGCATGGTAAGGAGATAGGAGAGGTTATCAAGGATTGAAAATAATTGAAGAAGATGATTCATTCACTCACGACATTGGCAAGATATAGACCTTAGTGTGTGGAGGTCGCAGAAATAGAGACAGTTGGGGGGGTTTCAGAATACAGATAGTGGTGCCGACCCTGTTGGAGTGGAAAATGTCAGCGAACTTCTTCCTCTTTTGATGGACGTTCATCCAGAAGACTGGGAGTACATGGACCAACGGCCAATCCTCAGATTTCAGCTACTGGTGTTCCTAACTTCGGTATCATTTCTGTTTGATGATGAAATCCCTCCTCTGCACCATCCTTTCCAACCATACGCAAGGAGAATTTCCACAACGTAGACCGCTAATGCCGCCTCTTTTTTTGGAATTTCCACGATAGAAAATTCACAAACTGTTCAGAGCAAGTCTTTGCTGACAATTCAGGTGTGCAATAATATTTTACAAATGGCAGCAGCAAATGAAGGGCGTTCATTCTTGGTGATCTTGTCAGTAATGAGTTTGTTTCGTTATGATAATAGGAACATTAGACTCATATCAGACAAACAATAATTTCACAGAGAAAGTGGCTAACGAATATAATGAAATGACAAGAAAAATGGCTTAGACCTGACGACAGAAAAAAAAACCTTCCGGAAACCAATAAAAATTATATGCAGCCAAAGTAACAGGAACAAAACCTCATTGTGTCTTCAAACTCACACACAATCCTGACTGCTAAATATATGAAAATTCCTTCACTTTCGATACGTGAACGTCCAGAACACCCCCTTCCAAAGAGCGTTCTTTGCATACCGGCCCGAAAATGGACTGCGATATTCCAGAATTGCATCAAACCACCACCTTCCCTACGAAATTAGACATGAGTTAGAAATGGGGACCCAACCAAGGATGCTGTCACGCCCTGAATTAACTATGTGCTCAGTGTGACCACAGATGTCCAAAAATATTTTCTGGAATTTACCATAATCGTTACCGCTGCATCGGTGATTGGGAGATTGATGGAACTGAGGTCAAGTGATGTTTCCCTCTTGCTATTTACCCTACATGACAGGTGGAAAATCAATCTCATAAAACGTGATTGGTGCGTGTGAGATACCCTCCGTCTCTATACAAGCCATCTCAATGATGAACGTCTAAGTCGACAGATGACAATCTGTTTGGTCTGCGTTGATTCCTTCAGAGCTTCCTCTGAGTGGGGTTCAACTTGGAGAGACGACAAATTCGTCAGTTGAGGGAGCGTG
This sequence comes from Chiloscyllium punctatum, assembly GCF_047496795.1. Classification (NCBI taxonomy): domain Eukaryota; kingdom Metazoa; phylum Chordata; class Chondrichthyes; order Orectolobiformes; family Hemiscylliidae; genus Chiloscyllium; species Chiloscyllium punctatum. The sequence continues at coordinate 48,637,369 of NC_092789.1, forward strand.
TTTGGTGGGAGTCAACAGGATTTCACATTCCCTGCATCTCCTCTTATTTCATGAGCCTGTTATAAACATTGATACTTTCCAGGCAATGCTAATCCCGACAGTATACAACTGTGTTGTTTCAGCTGATGTGCCTAACTTCCCAATGGGTGAGCGCAGGACGAAAACAAGACGACTGAGGTACAGATCAAAAACACTGTTTCTTTCTGTTCTGTTTCCCGATAGATTTCACTTTATTTCACTGTAAATTCCTTTATTTCATTGTTGCACTCTCCTCGTTTCTCTGTCCATTTTTTCTTCAGTATTCTCTCATGTTGTCTGTCCTTTTCTGTCTCACCATACCGGTCACATCAATCAGCTCAGACAGTTAAACGTGTGAGATTTTAAGCTATTTTAAAGCTGTTCAATATTTGCATCGGAGGCGGATGTGACTGGTGTAAAGTCGCCATCCTGTCTACCATTCCTCAGCAAAGTTGGAAGGAATGAGCTGTTCCTGAACATGATCTACAAAATCACTCCCTGTCGGTAGATTTCCAATAAGAACACTCAGTCTAACATACACAAGGGGTCCTTTGGGTACAGAGCATGGTTATTGCCTCTTTGGTCCTACTCGTCCATGTTAACCAGATAGCAAAAATTAATCCAGTCCTATTTTTCAGCATTTGGCACCTTTGGCTTTAAACCATTCATATTTATGTATGATCGAGATACATTTTAAGTGTAGTAACGGCATAATCCTCCCCAACTTCCTATGGCAGCTCATTCCATATGTAGACCACTGTCTGTGTGAAATCGTTGTAACTTGGGTCCCTTTTAAATCTTTCCCCTTCCTCCTTAAAGCTATGCTTTGTCTCTACAAACTTTGGAAATTGATCTTGGATATTCCATCTATCTATGCCTATCACAATTTCATGTACTTCGATAAGGTCATTCCTCAGCCTCCGAGTTTCAAAAGAAAATATTCCCAATTTACTCAGCCTCTTTGTTAAGCTCATTGCTTTCAATCTTGGCAAAGTCTTTGTGAATCTTTCGTGAAAGCTTTGCTGCTCACATCAACATTCATTGCATTGATTCCTTGAAAATTCTCGAAAACGTAATGCTTTGGTTCTTCAAAAAAAACGACGGAATTATTTTTTGAAGTAAAAACAATGACTGCAGATGCTGGAAACCAGATTCTGGATTAGCGGTGCTGGAAGAGCACAGCAGTTCAGGCAGGATACAAGGAGCTTCGAAATTGACGTTTCTGGCAAAATCCATTCATCAGTAATAAAGGCAGTGAGCCTGAAGCGTGGAGAGATAAGCTGGAGGAGGGTGGGGATGGGGAGAGAGTAGCATAGCGTAAAATGGGTGAGTGGGGGAGGGGATGAAGGAGATAGATCAGGGAGGACAGGCTGGAGTAGATAGGTGGAAAAGGAAATAGGCAGTTAGGACAAGTCCGGCCAAGTCATGGGGACAGTGCTGAGCTGGAAGTTTAGAACTAAGGTGAGGTGGAGGAAGGGGAAATGAGGAAGCTGTTGAAGTCCACATTGATGCCCTGGGTTTGAAGTGTTCCGAGGCGGAAGATGAGGCGTTCTTCCTCCAGGCGTCTGGTGGTGATGGAGCGGCGGTGAAGCAGGCCCAGGACAATTCCATGTCCTCGGCAGAGTGGATGGGGGGGTTGAAGTGTTGGGCCAGGTGGCGGTGTGGTTCATTGGTGTGGGTGTCCCAGAGATGTTCCCTAAAACGCTCTGCTAAGAGGCGCCCAGTCTCCCCAATATAGAGTATACCGCATCGGATGATTTGGTTTACGCGAAGGTTGGGAGGGTGGAAGGTGAGCAGTAGGGGCGTTCTGTCCTTGTTACAGTTGGAAGGGTGGGGTCTGAGGGCGGAGGTGCGGGATGTAGACGAGATGCGTTGGAGGGCATCTTTTACCACGTGGGAAGGGAAATTGCGGTCTCAAAAGACGAAGGCCATCTGGTTTGTTCTGTGGTGGAACGGGTCCTCCTGGGAGCAGATCCGGTGGAGCCGGAGGAATTGGGAATACGGGATGGAATTTTTGCAAGAATTCGGATGGGAAGAGGTGCAATGCAGGTAGCTGTGGGAGTCGGTGGGTTAAAAATGTCAGTGTCAAGTCGGTCGTCATTAATGGAGATGGGCAGGTCCAGGAAGGGGAGGGAGGTGTCTGAGATGGTCCAGGTAAATTTAAGATCAGGGTGGAATATGTTGGTGAAGTTGATGAATTGCTCAACCTCCTCACGGGAGCACGAGATGGCGCCAATGCAGTCATCAATGTAGCGGAGGAAGTGGTGGGGAGTGGTCCTGGTGTAATTACGGAAGATCAACTGTTCTACGTAGCCAACAATGAGACAGGAATAGCTGGGGCCCTACGTGTGCCCGTGGCTACACATCTGGTCTGGAGGAAGTGGGAGGATTCAAAGGAGAAATTTTTAAGGGTGAGGACCAGTTCTACCAAACGAATGAGAGTGTCAGTGGAAGTGTACTGTTGGCGACGTCTGGAGAGGCAAAAACGGAGGTCTTGGAAGCCCTGGCCATGGGGGATGGAGGTGAAGATGGATTGAATATCCATGGTAACATGAGGCGTTGAGGGCTGGGGAAACGGAAGTCTTGGAGGTGAAGGGCGTGGGTGGTGTCTCGAACGTATGTGGGGAGTTCCTGGACTAGGGGGGATAGGACAGTGTCGAGGTAGGTAGAGATGAGTTCAGTGGGGCAGGAGCATTCTGAGACAATGGGTGGGCCAGGGTGGTCAGGCTTGTGGATCTTGGGAAGGAGGTAGAAACGGGCATGTGCGGGGTTCCCGGACAATGAGGTTGGAAGCTTTGGGTGGGAGATCTCCTGAGGTGATGAGGTTCTTATTGGTCTGGGAGATGATGGTTTGGTGATGGGAGTGGAGTCATGGTCGAGGGGGCAGTAGGAAGAGGTGTCCTCGATTTGACCTTTGGCTTCAGCGGGGTAGAAGTCAATGCGCCAGACTACCACTGCGCCCCCTTTATCCGCTGGCTTGATGGTGAGGTTGGGATTGGAGAAAAGGGATTGGAAGGCTGCACATTGTGTGGGTGAGAGGTGCCGAGGACATGGAGGTCCTGGGCCTCCTTCACCGCCTCTCCCTCACCACCAGACGCCTGGACGAAGAACGCCTCATCTTCTGCCTCGGAACACTTCAACCCCAGGGCATCAATGTGGACTTCAACAGGTTCCTCATTTCCCCTTCCCCCACCTCACCCAATTTCTCAATTTCCAGCTCAGCACTGTCCCCATATTTTTTGAAATAGTCAATTCCAATTGTTCACTATTCTCAAATAAAATAATTCCGTCTTGTCTGCTTTAAATTGAAGGCCTTGTAATTTAAATTTGTCCACTTTCGTTCTTCGCTACTCTCCGATGAAAACATTCTCTCAAACCTACACTATCAAGTTCCTGAAAACACCTATATATGCGACAAACTCACATTTCTTTAAATGTAAATGGTAATGATAAAGACAGCTCATTCTAACTTTATGAATCAAGATTTGGAGACGCCTGTGTAGGGCTGGGGTGTACAAAATTACAAATCGCAAAACAGCAGGTTAGAGTCCAACTGATTCATTTGGAAATAATAGCTTTCAGAACCCTGCTACTTCAAAAACAATAACCTGATGATGGAGCAGCGCTCCGAATGCTGGTGCTTCCAAATATACCTGTTGGACTATAACCTGCTGTTGTGTGATTTTTACGCTTGTTAATCAACTTTGCTAATTTCCGATTCGCCTTGGTAAACATATTCGAAAATATTCCTCTGCTTACATTCCTTCTGAAATAAAGTTAATGACCGCCAGAATGGAGCTGTCCAATATGATTCAAATTGCTACAAGAGAAATTCTTCCATTCAGTATTATATCCTTTGAAGCTCTCTATTGTGATTTCTTTTCTCTGATCCTTTTTTCATTCCTCTGTCATCCTGGCGACCATAAACTCACTATTCAAAGAGGTGGTTGGGCCATTTGCATAATACCTTCATATTTTCATTGTGTTTATCACAGTATTTTCCTTTAGCTGCAGTTATTCATCAACTATGCAGCAAAGTCAAAACAATCGATTCAGACCCATTTTAATGCCCTTTGCTTTCTTCATTGTTTCTATCAGTTCTCATTTACTTAAATTGTGAAATTTGATTGAAAATTATATTTCTCGCTTCGGTCAGCATGCAATTAATTTGATTCTATTGCATCTTTACACCCTCAGGAAAATGCCACAAACTGACTGCGGACCACATGTAAAAGATGAGATTGCAGAACAGATGAAATAAGTTTTGCTCAAAATTACCAAACAATGGGAGCTTTGAGAGATGAAAAGTGGATAGCACAGAGTAATGATGTTGTAGCAGTAAATAAGAAGACACCATAACTTTACGGTGTCTGACAAACTGGTATTATTAAGCCGATTACTCAAAAGTAAGGACCTCACCTTGTATCCGACAACTTTAAAAATACCTGAAAATATACATGTAACAGAAGCTGCAAAGATTATTCACGGGAAGATGTGTCCATGCAATATCATCCGTGATGACAGAACGAATCTGAAGAAAGCTCAACAAAAAAGAGAAATATACTCTTGGAGTCATTCAGAAGTACAGCACGGAAACCGACCCTTAAGTCCAACTTGTCGATGACGACCAGATGTCCTAACCTGATCTAGTCCCATTTGCCAACACTTGGCCTATATCCCTCTGAACCCTTCCTATTCATATACCCATCTGGATACCTTTTATGCAGTCATCGAGTCATAGAGATGAGCAGCACGGAAACTGACCATTTCGTTCAACTTGTCCATGCTGGCCAGACATCCCAACCCAGTCGATCCCTACCTGCCAGCACCAGGTCCTTATCCCTCAAAACCCTTCCTATTCATATAACCATTCAGATGCCTTTTAGATGTTGCAATTGTACTGGCCTCCACCACTTCCTCTGGCAGCTTATTCCATACCCGTACCACCCTCTGCGTGAAAAAGTTGCCCCTTCGGTCCCTGTTATATCTTTGCCATTTCTCCCTTTCAGATGTGGCAGGGACAGATGAACTGGCAGAGTGGAATGAAGTTCTGACACCAAAGAGGGAGAAAATGAGGACCCTTCTGGTTAATTCCTCCACCACTGCCGCATCTGAAAACAGTGGGACTGACTCACTCCAGCATATCCAACATGGGTTTCATTTTCAAAGAATAGAATTTTACCTCCCACATGGTCAACAATGCCCTCCAGCGCATCTGCACCACAACCCGCAACTCTTCCCTCGAACAGCAATCGTCCAATTGCAAAAAGGTCAGCACATCCGTTATCCATACCTTCCACCACAACAACCTCCGGAGAAAAAGCAACTTCCTCGCCTTTTAGGCCACCGACAAACAGAACCCTCCATCAGAGATACAGTTACCTACCGACACCTATGTGTGTTCCACAGAGTCCGTATCATCCACTATTCCATTGTAACGATCACGCCCCACACCAACCCACCCCTCACTATCGGCACCAGCCCTTGCCACCGCAGGAGGTGTAAAATGTGCTTCAAGACCTCGCTTCTAATCCCCTTTCAAGACCTCAGAAAAGCAACGACATTCGATAGAAATTTTCCTGCCCCTCAACATATGTCATCTACTCTGCTCTTGGTCTCAGTGTGGTCTCCACTAAAGTGGTTAGACAAAACGTCAACTTGCGGAACGGTTCAGTGAACATCTCTGGGACGCACGCTCTAAGAAAACTCATCACCCTGTGCTCTGACACTTCAACTGCCTTTCCCACTGCGCCAAAGACATGAATGGCCTGGCCATCCACCGCTGCCAAATGATATCCACACGATGCCTGAAGGAAGTATGCCTCATCTTCTGCCGTGGGACCCTCCAACCACAGAGGATAAATGTCGATTTCACCAGTTTCCTCATTTCCCCTCGCCCCAATCTTAGGCCACATCGAATCATCCAAATTTGCACCATCGTGTTAAACTGTCCATCTCCCATCTCACCTCGTAATTCCATCCTCCACTTCGATCTATCACCATCACCCTCAAAATTCATCTCTCTCGCGCTCAGCTAACTTCTCCCCAGCTCACCACCTCCCATTTATTTCTCAGGCTTCTTAACGCCCCCTACCTCGCTACACCACATTCTTGATGACGATCTATGCGTGAAACATCGATTCACTGCAACTCGGATGCTGCCTGAGTAGTTATGTTTTTTCCAGCACCACACGTTTTGACATTTACAAAACATATGGTTAAGAATACTATGGGTGTTGGTGCGTTTGCAATGATCTTTGCTGGCCAGCCTCTTCCCAGAAATGAAAACAGTGATTTGGGGAAAGGACTGGAGGAGTCAGAGATGGAGCAGTTGAAGGTAACAGCAAGGTCGAACTATTTTTGTTCCGTAAAATGCAGAAAGAAGACGACTGTCAAGTTAAGTGCCAGCTTGGGAAACGGCAGGAGGGAGTTAGACAATGGGGGCATTTCAGACCCTTTTTCCCAGGAAGAAGTGAAGAGCTCTGACATCATCATTTTTTTTGGATGGACGTGCAAAGCGAATGCACTTTCATGGTAAGGAAGAGACAATGTAGTTCGCGATCTGAACGTACTAACTGCCCTAAAATGACAGCGCAGTGGTGGATGTAAGTGAGACTGGACTGGTTAAGAGGCGATCATGTTGAGACAGGTAGGAATGGATGATTTGTATGCGGAAAGAGCTTGCAGAAACAAAAGGTCTGCCCTAATTGCTTTGTTCGTGGATTGTGGGATGGAGGTCGCAGCAGCTATGAACAGTTGGCAGACGATGAACTTGGAGGCAATAGAAGAGAGGTCACCGGAGAAAATAATCTTTGTGACAATTGTGGAGAAAATCTCCTGATATCGTACACTGTTATTGTTGCCCATGGGGATCCAAGAGGAGACATCTGAGACTTATCGGTCAGCCTCTGCAATACAGAGGTCACAAAGACAGCCAACATAAACTCCAAACTTGTCAGCAGGCTTAATTACAGGGTGAGAGTTGAATCTGATGGCACAGTGCAGTCATGTAACAGGGAGATATATTGTAATATGGAAGGGAAGGAAGAGGAATTCAGTTGACCAACGTCATGTCAACATTTCCCAATGAATAGGTCGAGTGCAGGTTAAAATCCAGACTTAGGGTTTAGGTGGATGAAGAGTGATGGAAGTGCTTGATCGTGTCTGTGGAACGTGGAGATGATTCTTGTTCAAAGAAATGAGCACGGAGTTGAACCAGTGCATCATGGTTGATTGAAAACTATGCCATGAAAGTGTTTAACTGTAAACTTATTGAATTTGCATTACTTTTTTGAAAAACATATGCACTATGCCAATATGAATAATAGAGATGAACCAGCCAGGAAGATAAAGAAATGATCCATCATGAAATAATGGTTGAAGAATGGCAGTTTGCATGCGTATTGAATCAATAGATTTTGTATACAAATACAAACTCCATGCATCGTTTCGAATTCTTCTATTATGGTATGAGGAAATGTTGTGGTAATACTGAGTGACGTGGGATTCAGTTTTTTTTTATTTTCACGATGTGATTCCAAAATGTTCTCTTCTGCAATAAAATGTATAGTGAAGGAAAGTATGTGTATGTATGAAATCATGAGGAATAAAGCAGATGAGGTCTAAATTCGTGCAACCAGCGAACTTTCTTGCAGATGAGATGGGTCGTGTTGGCTGTGTAAAAAAAATACACCTGTTAGCAATTAATGCACCAGCGGAAATCCCATCAGTGGTATATTTCTGTGAATGAAATCACATGAACTTCAATGTAATTTTTAATGGAGTCTTATACAAGTAAACAGGTTGGAGCTGACAACAGAGGTAGGGCAGGAAGTCTTGCAAAAATTCACTTCATGCAGTCCTGGGTGTTTTTGTGGAATATAATGCATTATAGGGAGAGTATATTCAAAATGCAGAAGTATCAGTGAAAAATCAGATTGTGTTACATCATCACTTTAATAAGCTAGAACAATCAATCAACAACCATCAAATATAGTCTGGAATGTTACATAAATCAGTCAAGATTATGGCTGATATTGGAACACAGCGAGTCCACTACTAATGCAGGAAACGTGCCCCATGCCATTATAATTCTCTGAGTAAAGAAATTAGCTCTGACATCTCTCCTCTATCTATCAACCCTCGATTTAAAATCGTGTCCCCTCGTGCTAGCCATTACCATCTGAGGGAAAAAGCTTTCTGTGTCCACCCTATTTTAACCTGTGATTATCTTTTTTGTCTCAGTTAAGTGAACTCTCACCCTACTTTCCACTGCAGAAAACAGCCTCAAGTACCACAGCCTTTCCTCATTAGGCTTTTCCCCCACACCAGGCAACATCCCAGTAAATCTCTTTTGGACCTTTTCCAGAATTTCCATATCCTTCTAATAATGTGGAGTCCAGACCTGTACGAAATACTCCAAGTGCAGCTGCAAAAGAATTTTGTACAGCTGCAGCATGACCTCATGGTTCCTAAACTCAATCGCTCTACCAGTAAAACCTAACACACCGTGTGCATTCATAACAACCTTGTCAACCTGGATTGAACGTTTTATGCATGTATGTACATTGACGCTGAGATCTTTCTACGCATTTACACTACAAAGAATCATAAAATTGTCTTAGTACTCTTATTTGGTTTTACTCCTTCCGAAGTGAATCACCTCACACATTTCCGTACTAAACTCCATTTTCCAACTCTCAGACCAGTTCGACAGTTTATCTATGCCCCACTGTCACCTGCAACGTCTTTCAGCACCATTCACAATTCCTCCGACTTTGGTACCATTTTTAAATTTACTAACCCATGCTTCTACGCCCTCATCTCGGTCATTTATAAAAATGACAAACGCCGTGGCCCAAAAACAAATAATTTTGGTATATCAGGAAAACTGATCTCCACTGTGCACATTTACCATCAACCACCGACATCTATCTTCTTTCACCCAGCCAAATTCAGATCCAAGTTGCCAAATCACACGCAATCCCATTCCTCCGTATTTTGTGCAATAGCCTGCCGTGGGAAACTTTGACAAACGCCTTACTGAAATCAGTTTACGCCACATCAATAACTTAACTCTTATCAACTGTTTGGCCACCATCTCAAAGACATCAATACGGTTGCTGAGGCACGACCAACCTTTCCCAAAACTATGTTGACGATCCAAAATCAATTTATTCCTTTAGAGATGATTACAAATCCTGATTCTTATAACATGTTTGCAACACTGCAGAAAACCGAAGTAAGGCTCACTGATCTGCAATTAACAGGTTTGTCTCTACTCTGTTTCTTCAACAAGCGAACAGCATTTGCTGTCCTCCAGACTTCTCGCAGTTTTGCTGTTTACAATGAAGAAATAAGGTTTATCGAAATAAAGTTTCGGCTATCCCCTCCCTCGTTTCTCAGAGAATTTTAGTATACATTATATCAGGTCCAGGGCACTTCTTTTATTTTTACACTTTTCAGAACTGTGAACCACTCCAAATTGTGACGCTCAGTCCCACCTAGTCTTATAGGCTTTTTTCATTATTCTCCGCGACAGCATTGTCTTTTTCCATTATGAATATTGACGAAAAAGTATTCATTTAGCGGTTCTGTTATCTCCTCGGACTCCACGCACAATTTCCTACCACTGTCCTTGAGTGGCCCGAATCATTTTCTGGCCATTCACTTATTCCTGACAATCATGTAGAAAGATTTAGGATTTTCCTTGATCCTGTCTGTCGATGACTTCTCACGTCCACTCCGAGCCCTGCTTATCTTAGTCCTTAGTTTTTTCCTGGCTAGCATGAAACTATCAAGCCCCCGAATTGGACCGACAAGTCTCATTCTGACATAAGCTTTCTTCTTCCTCTTGACAAGACATTCAACTTCTTGAGTAAGCCACGGCCTCCTCCCTCGACCTCTTCCTCCCTGCATGACAGATACATCCTTGTCAAGAATATTCAGTAGCTGTTACTGAATTATTCTTTCAATTTCAATGATTCCCATCCCTTGCAGTTTCCTTCCCAATCCTATTTATCATATTTTCTTTTCCCAGCAGCAACTGCTACCCTGCGGAAGACACCTATCCCTTTCGATTGCTAAAGTAAACATAAATGAATTGTGGTCACCATTGCAAGAGTGCTCACCTAAATCCAAACTAACACCTGGTCAGGTTCATTACCCAGTACCAAATCCAATGAGTTCTTACCGCTTGTAGCCCTGTCTAATACTGTGTCAAGAAACCATTCAACCACTAGCTGCAAATTAACTAACTAATAAATCCAAGACCAGCTGGGCCAAGAGGGAAGGGATGCGAGAAGTTCAAGAGCTCTGAGAAACAACGACCACAAATATTTCTGTCGGTGGAGTAGGCGATTTTCAAGACTTACGAAATGGAAGATAATGTGCATCTCAGAGGACTTTGAACTCAACCAGATTATATATATATATCAGGAACACTCAGTAGAATATGCGTCCTAACATGTTATCCAGAGACAATATGGGCCAATACGCATATGAAAAAATACTCCCATTGTCATTTCAGTCGGTATTAATTAGATTATCCGTCTTTGAATTTCTTGTTTAATTAAATATACTCTTTCAGCCAAAATTGAATATATGTATGAACTGACTTGAGATTAATATGAGTGTTGTGATTATGTGATGCCCTAGAGGTTTGATGCATGTATATATAAACTACCCTTCCATTGACTCTGCATTGGTTCGGCAGAGCATGTTAGCTCTCCAGAAGTCATTCGATGTCATGCAAAATGGGGAAGCCTGCAATTCTGCGAGTGAAAGAGATTTACTACCCAATACTTGCATCTGTTGCTCTTCCTGGTGAGACAATTTTGTTTACCGTATTTTCCTGAATCAACCTGTTAAAAAACATTTTCACACTGCATGAGGAGGTGGGTATTTCTTGGTCATGGGATTAATCACTACCACTGTAAGTCCTCGTCATCCATTGTAAGCTCCCTGCCTTCATCTCTGGCATCACGTCCCTTGGTTTTTCACAAATTGTGCTATGTAACCAATTTATTTCATGTGAATCTTTCAGCAAAACTAATTTGCAAGAGTTTGTGTATCAGTTGTATTTCAATGTATAAGACAACTGCCTCATAATGCGGCGAAACCGATTTCGAATCGAGCATCGGGCGACTGTCTGTGCCACGATTGCATGTTGTTCCCTGTCTGTTTGGGGGTCATCCATCTGCACATACAAAGATATGCGGGTTTGGAGAATTGGCTATGTTAAATTGCCCAAGATGCTTTTGGTATAGCAAATGCTGGGTTACTGAGATAGAGCAAGGATGTGGATCTGGGCAAGAGATTCTTTGGAGGTTGACGTCGACTCAATGGGCGAAATAGCCGCCCTTGATGATATGGGGATTCTATAATTCTATGTTCTTTGCGTTGTGTTCTTTGCTTTCACCTCATGTTGTTCGTTTGAGCGCAAGGTTCTTTCATGATTCCGTGTAGGTTTGAAAACGTCGTTATCTGTACTTGCAGAACTCAGTGCCAGTTGTCGTATTTTTACAAATCAAGTAATTTGCATGTAACTTACAGATATTTTCACAAGTCGGGCTCTAACATTTATACTGTTGAGAATCAGACATTCGTGTATTATTCACTCTTTTTTATCTGCTTCACAGCGAACTGGGCCACAATTTGGATTATTTCACAAAGGAAATGTGGCCTGTCCAAGTGTGTCACTGTTTACATGTTGGCCATGGCAACAACTGATATATTGATCCTAATGAACAATGTCATACTCTATTACATCATCAGTTATCGCTTCACTTGGTCATTCCTGTCCCATACTCGTCTTTGCAGTTTCATTATATATCTGACTGCAGCCATTCCTGATTTGTCTGTTTGGTGCGTTGTCTCCTTCACATTTGACCGATTTGTAGTGATCTGCTGCCAGAGGTTTCAAACTTCCTACTGTATCAAAAGAACTGCAATCACGCTGGTAACAACAATCACGGTTGTGATTATATTGAAGGAAATACCTGTTCTGTTTGCTTATGAACCTGAGCAAATTATTGACAATGTGCATTGGGGCTGTCGGTCAAGAAACGCCTTTTTTTCGTCTTCTGCTGGTATAGGTTATGTATGGTTTTACAGCGCCTGTGTTGTTTGGATTCCATTTACTCTAATTCTCTTGTGCAATTCATTAATTGTCAAGCGTATTGTCATGGCTAACAGAACCCGCATTGGACTTCAGAGTTCCAAGAGTGGGAACAAAACTGATTCAGAAATAGAAAGCCGCAGAAAGTCCATCATTTTGTTATTCGCTATAACAGTAAGTTTTCTCTTGTCCTGGTTGACATTTGCTGTGGCTTTGTGTACTACCAGACTAACAGGGACGACTTATTACCGCGGCAAGTTCACAAACCCTGCATTTATCGCCATGGAAACGGCAGAAATGTTGAGATATTTTAGTTGCTTTCTAAACCCTTGTATTTATGCAGCGACCCAGAATCAATTCAGAGCAGAGCTTAAAATTATTGTAAAATATCCATGGATATTAAGTCGGAGATATATTCTACAGAATTTCGTAAATGAATTGAGCCCAGCAAATGATTGTGCCAAATAACGTTTATTTTCCTGTATTTTTCCTAACACTGTTTAATGAAACAAGAGTAATTTCTATGTCCTCATATCTTGGATTTCTCACAGCATCTTTGATTTTGTTTTATTGATTATGTGCTGAGTAAAGATAGCATTCTCTCGTAAATGCTGCACAGTCTTGCATTCAGATAATAAGGATAACGTGATGATGATGGAATTAAGAGTTCTTATGAAAATCAAGCGCATCTATTTCAGCCACTAAATTCGATTATGTCTGTTTGAAAACATCAATCAATTTTAATTGAGTACAAGGCAACGATCCAGTTCGTCCAGATCTTTTGGTAAATCTATTCGACATTGGATCACATATTGATAGCTGCATGCATAATCTGGGACAGAGTTCATCATTTTTTGTATTATTGTTTTCAAACTACGGATGTCCTATGGAGGAAGCATTCCACTTTCAGTTGGTCAATGCTCCGTGGCATTTCTGACAAATTGTGTATCCCAATCATTAAAAATTCCAGTCCTTTACACGTCATAATTTTGTACAGTGCTTTTTCACAAAAAATATTAAAATATAAAATGATGGAGACACTCAACATCTGTGAAGATATTAGGTAGTTTCTATTTCGAGTCCAGTAAGCCATTTTCAAAATTGTCTGGAAACGTAACTGCACGAACTCTGCATCCGTTCTAATGTAAATCTCATAACAATGCATGAACTAAATGTTTTTGTTCCAGTGTTATTTAAGTCATCTGTTCGAGATAAATTAACTGCAATCCAAAAAAATACATTATCAGAAATTCTCATAAGATTAACTTGTCATTAATTTATGATAATAAACGCAAGGAGTGCTACACGAACACAGGAATTCTTGCACCACAAGTGGAGAGATAACCAACAAATACTTTGAGACCAACTTCCTTTTCTTCAGCGGATTTTCACCAAAACTTTCCAATCTGTTCATTTTCTTCAACCAATGCACTTTCTAACTCTATAAAGTTATAACGTTTTGAGCAACATGCAACGTTCAAAAATGAACAAGTGTATATTTGTCGTCCTCTTCTTAATCTGGCAGCATCATCTGAGAAACAGAATGGTTTTACAAAGGACCGGATATGAATGGCAAATATGTCCAGTGAACTTAAGGACCTCGTCCTCCCATTTTCAAAAAGTACATTCTGCAAGAAAATTTGAAATGATGTCCATGTTTATCTAATACACATTTGCATAGGTCACATGATTCGTTTACAGAGATTAACTATTGGACTTATCTGTAAAAGAGTGATTAAAGTGGATTGGGTATTAAAATACTCCCTTTAGCATATGTGACAGAAACATTGATGACAGTAGAGCACTGGATGTGGTGTACATGAATTTTAGCAAGGCGTTTAATTAGGTTTTCAATTAGATTAGATTACCTACAGTGTGGAAGCAGGCCCTTCGGCCCAACAAGTCCATACCAACCCTCTACAAAGTAACCCACACAGACCCAGTTCCCTCTGACTAACGCTCCAAACACTGTTTTTTCAATTTACTATGCCCAATTCACCAGACCTGCATCTTCGGATTGTGGGAGGAAACTGAAGCACCCGGAGGAAACCCCCGCAGTCTCGGGGGAATGTGCAAACTCCACACAGACAGTTGATCCAGGTTGGAATTAAACCTGGATTCCTGGTGCTGTGAGGCAGTAATACTAACTACTGAGCCACCGTGCTGCCCCAAGGTAGCACATGCTAGGATCATTTATCAAGAAGGGATTCATGGGGGACAGGGAAATTTGGCTACATAGATACAGGATTGGCTGGTCCGGAGAAGACAGAGGATGGCAGTGAATGGAAAGTGTTCAGCCTGAAGAGAAGTGTCCAGACTTGTAGAACGGGAATCTGCTCTAGGATCACTACTCTTTGTGATGTTTATAAATGCCTTGAATGATGAAGTGGTTGGTTGAGTGAGCATGTTTGCCAATGGCGGGAATGTTCGTGGAATTGCAGAGAGCGTGGAGGGCTGTTAAAGGCACAATGAAACATTGACAACATACGGTGCTGGGTTAAGAAATGGCAGATGGAGTTCAACCTGGAAAAGTGTGAAGTGATTCATTTTCTAACGTCCAATTTGATTGCAGATTACAGGGTAAAAGACAGGATTCTTGGTAGTACAGAGGAACAGGGGAATCTTGGGGTCTACTTGCATAGATCTTCAGAATTGCCACTCAAATTGGGAGGGTTGTTATGTGGGCCTATGTTTTGTTCTCTTTCATTAACAGTGGGCCTTGACTTGAGAAGAAGTGAGGTAATGCTGTAACTCTATAAAGCCCTGATTAGACCACACTTGGAATATTGTCTTCAGTTCTGGTCGGTTCATTACAGGAAGGACGTGAATGCTTTAGAGATAGTACAGAGATATTTTACCAGGATGCTGCCTTAACGGAAGGGCAGTCCTTATGAAGGCCTGCAGCATCTGCAGCCATCTCTTTTGCCACCAGTGATGTTCGAGTCAGATACATGGGGATCATTTCAGGGAAACTTAGTTCGCCAAATGGATGATAATCAAATGAAGGTGCCCTTGGTTCGTTTGATCTGGGAATGGTATGAACGTTCGGCACAACATCGATGTCCGGAAAGCCTGTACTGGTGCTGTATTTTGTTGCTATGTTCTATGCTGTATATTCTAAATTATATGAAGTATAACATTTAAAGATAATGTAATGAAAATATCAGAAACATGATGGCTTTATCAAAGACAGCAATAAATGGAAAATTTCGAAAAGAAAACCCATGATCACAAAACTAAACATTTTAAATGTCAGGTGCTGTCTCATAAAACCAGAAGTATTTTTATTTCCTAAGCAATTGAATTAGTTTAAATCAAACTGCGAATGGGTGCAATGCATACAGGCACAACCATGAAATTTGAAAATTGATATGGCAACAAAATTCATTTGGAGCGTTCTAAGTAAATGAATCTGCTCTCAACCAAATGGATACCTTCGGTAACACATGTACTCAAATGTAGAAGAGTAAACTCTAGTAGTTAATGACAATTTATCTGCATTAAATGCATTTCGTAGTTATGCGAGAGTGTGATGCTGGTACAGCGCATCAGTTCAGGCACCATCCGAGGGGCAGGAGAATAAACATTTCAGGCATAAGCCCGTCATCCGACTGCGGCCTGACGTGAAATAATTTTCCAGCATCACACTCTCACCTCGAATCTCCAGCATCTGTTTTCCTAACACTCCCCGCATGTAATGGCCGATTTTATGAGGATAAAGGGCAAGTAAATTGGGGAGCACTGAAATAACATTTTAGATATTTTATTCTCCCATCAGGAAAATTGATGATCGAAAACGTTATTGCAGCAAAACACAAGCAGATGACAGTGGTCCTATTTTTAAAGCGAGACTTGGGGGTCTATTTTCTGACTGAAAAACATTGACAATTGCAAGCAAATGTTGATCTGCATTGTGTTAAACGCCGTTTTGACATTGAAACTGTTCTGCTTTCAACTAAATCACAAATTGACCCAGTGGTTCCTTCTCACCTGTACTTTTCTCTCTCAGTTTATCAGCCTGCAGAACTCCAAGGAGCAGTTACTATTCAGGAGTGTCCAGAGATTTGGAAAAGGCAGGTCCATAAGAGTTGAATTAATGTTGATGTTGAGTAGATTCATTTATGTTTTGATTATGTTACTGGACTAGACAATTGCAAAATAAAAACATTTGAAGTTGAATTTGATTTAAAAATAACTGCTTCTGTAAACTGCAACCGTATGCAATTGCAAACATTCTTCTTTTGCAGACCAAATATTCATCCATTTTAAACTGTATTTCAAATTCAAGTAATGAAAGGATTGCACAGCAGGGTTCAACAACACTTTTTAAAACACTCTTTTGATAATTTGCGACTGATCTAATGCAATAAAAATAGTGTATCTAATTTCTCACAAACAGCATTGTTATCAGCAGCAGTTAATCTGGGTTTTTGATGTTAAGGCAGGAATATAAACTGACAATGACACTAATGAGAATTTCTGCAGACTACTGGCTCCCTTTTTCCCTGGAGCCTTGAACATGACTCGCTGATAATTTAAATAAACGAATTATGCAAACAGTCTTTGATGCTGAAATATTTCCCGAGCACTTCAGCCAATATTTATATTTCACTCAAGCCGACAGTCGTATGCCGAAACACAAGTATCTCAATGAAATGTTGGAAGCTGTTCAAAACTCAGTTACGTTCATGTCATGTTACTGCAATTTACATCCAGAACTTACAAAGTATGACAGAATGGAGTTAGGCCCTTTGGCTCAAACGGATCCATGCCAACCAAAATGTCCATTGTCGATAACTCATTTCCCTGCAGTAGACCTATATCCTTCTGAATCTTTCCTATTATGAATATGTCTCAGAGAATTTTAAACGGTGCATCACATCATTCCTTGACATTTCTGCCACCTACAAATGAACCCCACAGCAGAGATATTTTTCCCTCCACACCAAGTTCAAATTCCATCAAGATGTTTCCCTCCATGACTCTCTTGCCAGGTCCACGTCCCCTACCATTACACCCTCTCCTCCCAGTACCTTATCCTGCCAACCCAGGAATTACAAAATCTCCCCCCACACCTCCGTCCAAGGTCCCTCCAATACCATCGATGTTTTACCTGCACTTCCACATATGTCATTGACTGCATGTATTATTCCTCGTGTGGTCTCCTTGACATTGCAGAGGAAGGAAGACTACTGCAGCGCGCTTCCATAACATCTGAGGGATACCCACACCAATGAATCCTACCATCTGGTAGCCGAAATCTTACACGCCTCTTCTGAGTCCGACAATGTTATGCAGCTCCAGGGTTTCCTCCAAAACCACAAAGCCACACTGTAACCAACTGACGCCTGTTGTAAGAGCTCCTCATCTTCGGCCTTAGGACCCTCCAAACATATGGCAGCAATGTGGTCTTGCACCAGTTTCCTCATTTCCCCTCCCCCATGTTATCCAAGTTCTAACCTTCCAACTTGGCACTGATCTCATATCTGTCTCACCTGTCAATCCTCCTTCCCACCTATCTGCTCCACTTCTTCTCTGACCTTGCGCCATTACGCACACCTCGATCTAACTATTACACTCTAAGCTACATTCCCCCAGCCACACCCAGCTCCCTTTTTATCCACTCCCTAGAATCGCAAGCCTCATTCCTGAATAAAGAGATATCGCCGAAACAATGATTCTCTTTCTCCTCAATGTTGGCTGACCTGCAGTACATTTCCATTACCAAGTTCCCGCTTTTTGAACGTTGCTAACGTATCGGCCTCAACCACGTGCACTGGCAGCTTATTCCATATGTGTACCACTCTCTGTCAACAATAGTCCCTCATCGTGTTCATTTTGATTCTTTCACGTCTAACCTGATGGCCTTCAATCATTTATTCGCCAACCCTGAGAAAAAGACAAGTGTACTCACTCTATCTATGCATCTCATGACCTTAGACAACTTATTAACATCCACCCCCCCCCCCCCCCTCCAGCCTCCTTCACGTTAAGGACCGAAGTCCTACCTTGTCCAAACTGATTGCTGTGAATTTCTGCTGCACTGTTTCCACTTTAATAATCATCAATTCTAATGCAAGGTGGCAAAAACGGAACACAATACGCCAAGTGAGTTCTCACCAACATCCTGTACAGTTGGAAAGTAGCTTCCCAACTTCAGTACGCAATAACCTGACAAATGAAATCCAGCATGTCAAAAGTATTCTTCACTTACCTTTTACCTATGTCTCCACTTTCATAGAACTGTGAATCTGAACTCTAAGTTCCCTCTGCTCTCCTGCACCCCTAAAGGCCCGAACATTTATCGTGAAACTCCTACCTTAACTTGATTTTCCAATATTTAATTCCCCACACTCACCTGTATTAAGATCCATTTGGTATTTCTCGACCAACTTCCCCGTTTGATCACTTTCCTTTTACCATTTTCTGTTAATCTTTCTCAATATCCCCGATACCTCCTCGTTTAATCTAATCTGCAAATTTACTCATTTTGTCTTGTACGTTATCATTCAAATCATTGACATGATGAATAAACAACAATGAACAGTGGACCAACACTTGAAGGCCTGGGGTTACAGGACTCCAATGAGCGTCCTTCTAAAATTACTGTCTGCTTTCACACCAAACCAATCGTACGTCCCGTTTCCCAAGTCTTCCTGGATTCGGAGCAATCTGACCTTCAAGAGCAGCCACGCAATTGAAGCCTTTCCTAAGGCCTCACTGAAGTCCATAGAGATATATTTCCTTTGATCCTTTTCCTCTCCACGTAGCTTTGATCAGAATTCCATCTTAGATTCGTGAAAGCCTTTCTTTCGGCTTCTGGCACATACTCATATTCACTTCAGATGACTTTCTCCCTCTCCTCATACGCCTCATCTACCTCCTCTGATCGGAATTGGAATTCCTCACCGACTCTATCGACAAGTTTTGTTTGGATCAGCAAAACCGACATGGTAACTCCCCAACAAATTATTTTAGCCATTTTTGAAAAAAAATTGAAGACTTCCACATCTTTCTCATCAAATTTGCGCAATTTCTGTATATCTTTAAATATTTTCTCAACAGGCCTTTCGCTACCATGCGCCTGCTCATACTCACTCTCTTCCTCACAAAGTTTACGTTCATCCTTCACCTTCATTCTTTTAACCAGGCTTTTCTCTCTTGGTGCTAATATCCGAAGTTCAAACTTCGTCTCTGGCTTCCTGTCCTCTCCCTCTCTCTTTCTCTCGCTTCTGCCTCTTTTGCTTTTTTTCTTTCAGTCATAATTCAAACTGTTTCGTTTTTGCTGCCCTTTCCTTTTTTTGCCTCTCACTCTTCCTGCTTTATTTTAAAATGAAGTTCAACAATCTCTAAAAATTCTGAAGGTCTTTTCAGCAAGACTGCACAAAATAAAACAGACGAGAGAAAAGCTTAGCTGGGAGAACTGGCCACCCCCTTTTGTGGTCCTTTTTTTTAACAGGTGTTAGCTATAATCAAGTTGGCCCAAAATCCCATCAAAGCCAAACGTTTCACAATCGCTGCTTTTGCAACGGAGCAGATCCAGTTCCCAAATGTGGTCTGTGAGAAGCTTGATATGGGGGCACCTTTCCAGACAAGTCAGCAGGGACATTAATGGAGACCCTTCCTTCCCACATTCTGCAGGAAGAGCATGGAACTGTCCGGGCCTATATCTCCTATGCTCTAATTTGTCAAAAGAGATTCATAAAAATGCAACCTTACCTTACCAACCCTCCACATAGCATCTTCATTTATTGGATAGAGAGGAGAATGGGTGCCAGACACTAGACGTTTCGTGCTCCATATTTAGCTGTTGCCAGAATATATTAATTCACTTGCCGAGCAGTCAACGTGCTTCCGTTGTTCTTACAATTGGGCTCCAACGATTCACGAAGGAATAATTAAATATTCAGTCTTAGTTTCCCGGCTCTGCCTGGCTCGTGCTTTCTCGACTCTCCGTGCTGAAACATTGCAAATTAATCTCTTCCCCTTTGTCAGTACTTAGCCCCTGACCTGCTGCTCATATGCTCACACATGGGTGTTTAAAACTTTGCTATCGTATCCGTTTCCAAGACTTCTCTGGCAGCACGTTCCTTGCACGCACCACGGTTTCTGTGACAAATATGCCCTTTAGTTCCCTTTTAAATATTTCCCCTCTCATCCTAATCTTACGCACACTAGTGTTGGACTCCACAACTCAGTGGAATGTCCTTGCCTACATATCCACTGTCTGCGTGAGTTTCCTCCCGTTGCTCTGCTTTCCTCCCACAATCCAAAGATGTGCAGGTGAGATCAATTGGACATGGTAAACTGCCCAGAGTGTTCACAGGTGTGAAGGTTTGGTACATAATTTACGCGAATTATAGGATAATAAGGTAGGGAATGCGTTTGCGAGTGACATTCTTTGGAGGGTCGGTTGGGACTTCTTAGGCTGAAGGGTCTGTTTTCATTCTGTTGGGATTTCGTGACTCTTTGATTCTCTGTCCCGCATGATTACGTAAACCTCTATAGGGTCACACCTCAGCCCAGACCTATTCAGCCTCTGTCTATTGCATAAGTTTTCCAATCCTTGTAAATAAAAAAAGTCACGGAACTCCTACATTCTCTGCTACTTCTCTCCTCCCCCAGCATCCATTTGCTACTTCTCTCCTCCCCCAGCACCCCCATACCACTGACTGAAACTGACAATTTCTCTGTCTAAACGTATCGCTATCTCCTCTGCAATTCTGGTGACAGAACATTCACGTCTTTCCTATAACTTAGAAATACCGCACAGATCCGATTCCGCAAGCTCTCCCATCTCCTGAGGAGTGGTGAGCTTCTGGTAAAACATCAACCACTTGTATCCCAATGGTTAAACATTTCGAATGATCTGCTTTTGTTTTCTTCACTGTTTACCTCCGAAGCGGCGCTGGTCGCCATCCTGTCCAGGTCTCTTTTTCAAAGCTTTTTGCAATCCGTATCTTCATTGTGAGTCACCATTTTTTTTACTGCCTGTTTTGCAGCAAGCCATGAGTAAGGCACATGATATAGCGGCCTTTATTTCAGTAAGGCGGGAATTCAGCCGGAGCGATGACTCATTAACATTCCAAGAGATGTGAGTGAGACCACACCTGGAGTATTATCTGTACTCTCAAATACGAGATTCTCACCATAGTCACACTGCCTATCAAGACTGCTCCGCGACTTAATAAGATCACGGCCGATCTGATCATCCTCAGTTCTCCTTTCATGTCCATATTATCTATTCGCTTCCTGATTAAAACTTTCTCGATCACAGCCTTGAATGAACCCATCATCCACTCCCTCTGCGAATAAAATTTCCATTCGTTATCCTCTGAGAGAATAATTTCCTTCTCATGTCTGTGGGTATCTCCTTATGAGGAGATCAAGACCTCCCAGCATGGATTCTCTCCCACAAAGGAAGTGACATCCTCTCAGTTTCCCTCACAAGTTCCGAAACAATCTTGTGTATTTGAATAGAGTTACCTCTTCTCAACTCCAGTGAGTACAAGTTCAATCTATTCAAATGCTCGTTATGGAACAGTCCCCCGTCCTTTGAATGCACCTGGTGAGTCTTCTCATAAGGAAGATTGGAAATAGGCTCAAAGCCAGCGGTGAAATCAGGAATGAGATTCATCCCTCAGGCATTGATCGG
Organism: Chiloscyllium punctatum; assembly: GCF_047496795.1. NCBI lineage: Eukaryota > Metazoa > Chordata > Chondrichthyes > Orectolobiformes > Hemiscylliidae > Chiloscyllium > Chiloscyllium punctatum. Next base: position 48,659,160 of record NC_092789.1, read on the forward strand.
CCTTCCCCGAATCTGGTCTCCATGTAGAAAGAACAATTTTTGACGGAGCTTCTATTAAACTGATCAGGGCTCCGTCTGATTCTCAGACTGTGTGGACGGGGTTGAGCAGTTATCTAAATCGGACGTGATGTCTCAAGAAGTATTCCGCTAGAACATTGTGAAACATTGCTCATGTCACAGGAAGATTACTGAGTGCTCTTCTGGAATGCATACGACAGGAGCAATGCGATAGCACTGGAGATAGCATACTGTTGGGTTACTGCGACAAACATGCTGCCTGTGTTGCCTATCAGGACAAACATGCTGCCTATCAGGAATAACTGATGAAGGGCTTTTGCCCGAAACGTCGATTTCGCTGCTCGTTGGATGCTGCCTGAACTGCTGTTCTCTTCCAGCACCACTAATCCAGCATTTGGTTTTCAGCATCTGCAGTCATTGTTTTTACCTTAAGGGACTAAATACCCTCCCCGTTTCAATAAAGAAATGATTTTGATCTTACTTCATTCAATCTTTTCTCAATCTAGTATCTGTGTTCAATGTCTGATGTAAACGCCTTGGAGACACGTTTATTCTTTGATTGCAGCTCCTGTCCATCTCAGTTATGAATATCCATCTTGAAAGAACTCAAAGTGAAGAAGTCAGCACTGTGCCAATGGTTCATATACGAGACCATAGAAAAAGCGGATCTGTGTTCTTGTCTTTCCATTACCCCTCAGAACTACAGCGCCGAGGTGGGAGATGCTGCTGTGCTGCTTGGAGTTTTTATGTTAATAGGTGCCGCCGTAGGTCGTTCTTTTATGTGTTAATGTTCCCTGCAGAGGTTTATACACATCTCCATTGACAAACAGAGGAAAGAGGTTTGGAGAATTTGTCACTGTGCTCGTTAAGTGTCTGCTGCCGTTCACGTGTGTGCTTCTTCCACCAGCCCATCGAACATATTTTAAAATAGGGCTTTGTTATAATTTGTTGGAAATATGAAATAAAAGGGTGTTGGATGATGAAGTGGGAACAGGGGATTCAGCTGGATGATCAGCCATGGTCATATTGAGTCATGAAGCAGTCTAGAAGTATCAGTTGGCCTCCACCTGCCCGAGGTTCCTTGCTTTTAAATGTCTGGTGAAATCTCAGTTATAGTGAGAGATGATTGGCCTCTAACAAGAGTGAGCATATTGTTTCTAATTCCAGTCAGTGAAATATCTGTCCTAGTTTTCCATTGACTGGCAATGTCACTGGGTTATGTTCATGAGTCAAAGGTAAATGTAGAGTGATAGGACTGGTGAATGGATCTGCCTGAGTTATTCCTCGGCGGGTCGATGTCGATCTTTCAGGCCAAAGGGCCTGTTTCTACTCAGTAGGGATTCTATGATACTATGTTATGCCAGATGTCACTCTGAGACAAATGCGGAGTTTCCATCAAAGGCATTCCCTCTCGCCTCACCTCTCCAATGCAATTCCTTTCAACTTCTGGACAGGTCTAAAAGCAGATCTGAATTTGATTGCTCCATGTGAATACCACACCGAACACCAAAGATTGGTGTCGACATTGCATGGAACAATTGGCTTATGACATTGACTGTCTCTTTGCTGAGGAGAGTCGATGGCTGAGGGGAAAAATGGCAAATGATCAGATGAGCTTATTATTTTCATTTGCATTACTCTGAACAGAACTGACGCGATTTATTTCGCATATCGTAACGTTTCTGGTAGTGTCCATGTGCAGATAACACAGAGTGTCCTTGTCACACACATGCAAAGGCTTTGTGTTGAAGATGGGGGATACTCCAAGATCAAGTGGAAATAATTACACTCAATGTCTTCAGAAGCTTGTGGACATCATCTAATGTGAAGAGATTCGACTGGCACCAAAGGAGTCTAGACACTACTTCTGAATATCGTGCACAGTGCTTTATCGTAGGCTGCAGTTATGATGTGTCATCGTCAGGCATCACTTTTGAAGATGGTGTATGTGGCAATGTCACAAATGTTCATTGTACATCAGTTGACAGTAAAACACCCATCAAAGTGAATGAGCTGCGAATATCTAATGAAACATCGATTGTGCAATCACTTTTTGACCCCTCTAGCTAATGAATCCTTATTGCATCTTCTACACCTTGGTCCACATCTTCAGGAATAAGAACACATAACAAAGAAAACTACAACAGAGAATCAGGCCGTTCGTCCCTCCAAGCCTGCGCTGAACCAGATCCTTTGGCAAAATCTGTCGCCTAATTTCGAAGGATCTGTATCCCTCAGCTCCCTTGCCATTCATGCATCTGTTTAGATCCATCTTAAATATAGTGCTATCGTGCCTGCTTCTACCATATTCGCAGGCAACAGTTTCCTGGCATCCACCACCCTCTGCATAAAGAAATTTCCACACGTATTGCTCTGAAATATTTCCTCTCTTACCTTGAATTCGTAACCCCTAATAATTGGGAACCCTACTCTGGGAAAGGACTTCTTGCAATCCACCCTGTCAGTCCCTCTCGTGATTGTGTAGACCGCAATTACATACCCCCTCAACCTTCGTCTTTTTAATGAAAGTAATCGTAATGTCCTCGACTGCCCTTCATTGCTGGCTTCATCCATACCAGGCAATATCCTGTGAAACGCCTCTCCATCCAACCATAATCTATTGGTAATGAGGCGATCAGAACTGGACAGAGTAACGTATATGTGGCCCCTTCAAAGTCGTACATAATATTACATGACCTGTCAATTCTTATAAAGAATACAGCGCCCAAATGAAGGAAAACATGTCGTCTGCCTTCTTGGCCACTCCATCAAACTGTGTTGCCACCTTCAGAAGACATTGGACCTGAGCACCCCGATCTCTCGATGCATCAATTTTCCCCAGGGCTTTTCCATTTAACGTATATTTCACTCTCGAACTGGATCTTCCAAAATGTATCATCTGGCAATTGTCTGGTTTGAACTCCATTTGCCATTTTTCCTCCCAAATCTCCAATGTGTCCAAGTTACACAGCATTCTCTGACAAATATCTTCACTAACGGCTGCTCCACCAACCTTAATTTCATCTGCAAATTTACGAAGAAAATTACCTATACCTTCCTCAAGATCATTCCTGTAAATCTTTTAGACGTTAGAGCAGAATTTTGTTTACTGTTGTTTAAAAATCAGCGATTGGAAATTCCATCTGAGTACACATCTATTTGAAGCCTTCAGAAATCTGATTGTGTCACTGGTTGATTCCCGGTTTCTTTTAAAAAGGATTTACCACCCAATGTATCCTTTCATAGTTTAAGGGAGAATGCTTTGCCAGATTCAAAATTTATATGAACCTGCAGCTCACAACAGAGTGTGAGGTTTGATTTCAATCTCAGAGATTGTAACAGGAATGGATAAGGAGTTCGGATCAACACTTCCCAGCGTTCTAACATTGAGAAAATTCTTTTCCTTTGAGGTTAGTTATATTTATGAGAACTATAAATGGATGAATTTGGAATCGTGGATCTATTGATCTGTTCGGATTCTGGAAATGTTTTACTATCCCATTCTGGCTATTGTTTGGGTCGCAGGAAAGTGTCTCAATCAGGATTTGAATCTGGAATACAAGCTCTACTGCAAGAACACAATTGTCACTGACTATACTCTACTGCTGGGGTCAGTGTTCTTGCGAAATATTTGTGTAAAACTGTGAAATATAGTTACATAGATTTCCTTATTACGATTCTTCAAATGTACGGATTCACACTTTCTTTAAACAGGAATAGCAAAATAAACCAAATCTATCACTCAGTCCCTCAATTTACTTGGAATTTAAAATGTTCAATGACACTCAAGATTTCGAAAATCTTCCAAACCAAAGTTTTGAATAACTGGATTTGGGCACTACGTTTATACCATATCTCAAAGTTCCGATTTTTTATTCATACATTCCCTTTGGTAAGGCAATGATAAAGAGCGTGATAATCTAACTAATGACTATTAATTAGTCATATTAATCGCAAAATCCCTTGATCATGATATCCACTCATGCTCAGACAGACAGCTGGTGTGGAGAGAAGAATTACAAAGAAAATGAAATAATTGTAATTTGCAAGTTCGATTAATCAGGTTCAAATGATGGATTCCATGAGTTCTTAGTATAATAAATTGTTCGTAAAAACAAAGCTGCATCTATAATTTATACGTCACGGGTGATTGCATACTTTTCACTACACTGCGCCAAGTGATTTCTTCTTACTTTTGTCAGAAGGTTCAACAGTTGTTGAAGTGGATAACAAACGAGACAGAGTAAAACATATCAGCCAGTCCCAACGATTCCAAGATCACTCAAGTCCTGCCAAAACCAGGCCGACGGTCTTTACTCCTTTTTATTTTAATCAATATTATCTGTGTTGGTCGGTAAGCATCTGACCTCCCTCGATTAGCAAAATCAATCAGCAACTAACTGACTGTGCAGAGGATAGCAAGATTCGATGTTCAATCATCTATAGCATTCCCCATGTTGTTAATCGATTTACATTATCTTCCAGGTCATTTGTCAATGAAACAAATCCCTGTGCGTTCTATTTGTTTTTGACAGAGGTACCTCTTCAAAGTTCACTTCTCATCTCACACTCAGATCCGTCAGAAACATCGATAATTAGCGAGGGTCTCTCCAAAGTTCGCTGCTCTTTCTCCACTGCAAAGTGCAAATTATTTGATGTTCGATTTGAAGGTATGTGTCAGTGTGCCACTCCAATCCTTTTTCAAATCATTGGAAAACCGAGTACGGTCTCTTCACTCACCAGCATGCACCCTGCTCAATACCAACAGAACATCATCCTGAACAGGAACTGTAAACAATCACATTATTGGCACAAGTCAAGACTACAATTTGAACCAACTTTCTCTCCAGACATTTCCATCATTTGACTCCATTTCCAATCCTCCTAAACTCATTGCAACGTTAAAACTCATTGTTAACTTTGTTAAATCCACATTCTGCTTACCCAAACGTTTCCCAGGGAAAGTCCAAAGCTCGACGCTTCCATCAATTCCACGTTTGTCAGTCACTCATTAACACATATCAAGTCCTGTCGCCATATGACTCCTGTGCTCACGACGGTCATGAGGTGGCATCCAGGTGAGGTCTCGAATTTAAAATTCTCATCACTGCGTTCGACTCCCTCAATAATCATAAAATCCGCTCAACACCAGGGTCCTGCTCTTCTCACAAATTGCTGTTAATTTCCCATTTTCAAATCGATATCCTTTTCTTCCAACTCCCTTCTGACACTCTCTCAGTGTCGCACCGTCTGTTTTCATTGTGCCATTTTTTTTCTGATTCTCTCACAGGCACGCTTTTCCTATTGTTCACAGACTCACTTCATACGGCGGTACTGATATCTGCCATTCATCTCATCAAGTACCTGACGGATATATTGAAATTTTCATCCCCCCATTTCAATTCCCACTTTATTGGACACCAAAATAATCTATGGTTTCTTCCTTTCCATTTCAAGGATTGAATATTGGAAGAGATTGTCTCATATTCAATTTCTGCGAGGAAACTTCAGATCAGGACAGCTCTCTCCATGATAACATGTTGAATTTTTCACTGCTGCATCTTCGTTTGTTATTTGATACTTGTTTTTTCCCTGCACCCAAACTTTAAGAAAACATCATCAATATCAGTCTCATCATTCGACAGGGAAATGTCTCCACAAGATACTCAACAACAAGAGGATATTTCCTCATAGAATTGGTTGCGTAGTTTGGTTTTGTACTAGTGCAAATATAGAAGAATGGGTGTTTACTTTAATGCAGTTTCCAAGATTATTCGTTGAAATGAGAGGCTACATGTGGAGAATTTGTGGGACAGGGTAGTACCGTCGGGCATAGTCTTAGTGGAAGGCGTTATACATTTCAAGCAGAGATAAGGAGAAATAGTTTCTCTCATAAGCTCGTGATTCTGTAAAATTCTTCACTGCAGAAGGCTGCAGCGATTGAGTCAAGTGTATTCAAAGCTGGGATAGACAGACTTTTAATCAGCAAACGAATCGAGGGTTTTTGGAATAGAGCAAGAAAGTGATTTTGTGGATGATTCGATCAAATACAATCTCATGAATGGTGGAAAGGTCTTGACAGACCGAATGAAAGTGAAGGAAAACAACAGATTTTGGACACAATGCAGCCTTAATACAGATCCTGTTCTCATCAACACGAGCTGAGGTATTAGAATCTGAATAGTCACTATCATGACTTTCCTCCACTGATGTTCCTTATGTCCCCATTACCTCCTGATTGCTCCAGGAATTGCCGTGTATTAACCTGCTATGCAATCTAATCAGGCTTCTCGTTTAATTGATATGCGGATTTTCTCGAAAATGTTTTGCCTTGCACTCATCAGGCCATGTCGCACGAACATGAACTGAAGTGGGAAAATCACGTTTATTCCGCATGACAGGCGATCAGGGATTAGTTAGTTCAAGGTCACTGATTAGTCTGGGTGCGCCTGTCGAAAATAAAAGTATTGATGTGGAATGACACTAAAGTATCAAGTTTGTTTACGTTTAAACTAAGAGCTGTGATCCTCATTTGTAAGTACATGCCTGTGGGGAATGCAACCAAGGATGCAGATTGAGATTTATATATCGGGCTTAATGCATTTATACTGGACAATGTGAATCTGAGAGGTCAGGGTCTTCCAGTTGACAATACTTCCATTGATCCAGATCGTCAGTTAGCTGCCAGGCTTTTGATGAACTTTAAATTAATCTGTGAGAATCTGATCTGGAGGGGTGCCCCGTTCGGAAATGCACCCACTGAAGTTATTTGAGAATCACCTGCAAGGATTCGTGAAATTTAAACTGTGCAATAGAAAGCTGGTTTATCTGAGAAATAGACCATCAATTAGCGTTCACTTAGTTTGTTGATGTGGGTCAGGAGACGGAAACTGGGATATATTCCCGTGAATTCTCCCAGAGGCGCTGTGGTGAGTTAAACCATTCGTTAATCACGTTTAACTTCTGTACATATATTTCCTTTTTGAATCCCGAACTGTTTTCGGTGGTATTTCCCATTTAAGAGCCTTTTGCTCAGAGTCAGCATAGTTATTTCACTAAACCTTCTATTCAACAGCACCCCTTTCTCTCAATTTTCATAAAAAATAGACATCAGGGAACGTTGTGATTAACATAGAAATTTCAGAACAAAATTCAGCAGAGTATGTGGAAATATAATTTACCTCTCCTAAACTCCATCCTGATCTCTCTGTCTTTTTACAGAGTGAGTGCACTGTGAAACCAATGTGTTAGAAGTTCCAGAGCTGACGAATATCTACATAAGAGTATGGCAAATATTTGTAGGTACGCACTGAGTATTTAAACTATGGTTTTTATTCTAAACTGACCTCAGAGGCTCATGTAATCCGAGAGTGCCGAAACAGGCCGTTCAACCTATCATGTGTACACCAAACCTCTGCAGAGACTCATGCCGTGCAAAAGATGCAAGATAGTAGCAGCGGGATTCGAACCCACGTCTCTGGAGAAACTGGAACTTAAGTCCAGCGCCTTAGACCGCTCGGCCATGCTACTACGACTGCAGATCAACAGCATCTTTGGTTTTGTGAATGGTGACTTCACCGAGCTGCTTGAGGTACATTGTCGAGTACTTCATGTATAAAAGCACGTATATTCTTCAGAAGGCTCGCTGGTTTTGTGGTATGGAAGCTGCAACTGTCAAGACATTATTCTGAACAATAATGGATTATCTACATTACATTCTGATACCATGTGGCCCATCTGATCAAGATCACGTTGCAATCTGACGTAACTTTCTTCGCTATGCAATGCACTGCTAATTTTGGTGTCATCTGCAAACTTAGTAACTATATCTCCTGTGTTCATATCGAAATCAGTTACCTCAATGACAAAACATGTTGGACCCAGCATCGAGTTGTGTGGCACACCACTGATCACAGGCCTCCAGTCCGAAAAACAACTCTTTACCATCACGCTCTTTCTTTACCTTCCCAGCCAGTCCTGCACTAAATGGCTAGTTCTCCCTGCATACCATGAGATTTAACTTTGCTAACCAGTGTCCTGTGGGAAATCTTGTCGAATGCCTTATTTAAGTCCATAGAGATCACGTCCACCGCTCTGCCCTCATCGATCCTCATCATTACTTCTTCAAAAAACTCAATCATATTTGTGAGACAAGAATTCCCAAGGACAAAGAAATGTCGATTACCCCAAATGAGTCCTTACCTTTCCAATATGTGTAACTGATATCCCTCAGGTTTCCCTCCAACAATTTGCCCACCAGCGACGTCAGGCTATCCAGTTTTTAGTTCTCTGGCTTGTCCATATCACCTTTCAAAAATGGCGCCATGTTAGCAAACCGCTCGTCTTCTGGCACCACACCTGAGAGTATCGATAACACAAATATCTCTGCAAGGGGCACAGTAATCACTTCCGTAGCTCCCCACAAAGCTCTGATGTACACCTAATCAGGTCCTGGGGATTTGTTCAACTTACTGCGTTTCAAAATATCGAATAGTTCGTCCTCTATAATATGAACATTTTTCATGATGTCGCTATCTATTAGACCACATTCTATGTCGTCCATATCCTTCTCAACAATAAAAACGGAAGCAAATAGTCGTTTAGTATCTTTCCCATATTCTTCAGCTCCACACCGAAGCTGCCTTGCTGATTTTTGTGGGGCCCAGTTCGCTCCATACTTACACTTTCGTCCTTAATGTATATATAAAACCCTTCTGGATTCTTCTGAACTCTATTTGCCAAAGCTATCTCATGTCCCCTTTTTTGCCATTCTGATTTCCCTCTCAAGTATACTCCCTCTGCCGTTGTACTCTTCCAGGGATTCACTCGATCGCTCCTGTCTGTCCGTGATGTCTGCTTCCTTCTTTTTCTTCACTTAACCCTCAATATCTATAGTCATCCAGCATTCCCGACACCTACCGGCCTTTTCTTTCAATCGAACAGGAATATACTGTCTTTGGACTCCCGTTTTTTCATTTCTGAAGACTTCCCATTTTCCAGCCATCCCGGTACCTGTGACCCAATTAGCTTTTTAATTTCTTGCTTAATGCCGACAAAATTAGCCTTCCTCCAAATTACAATTTCAACTGTTTGATCTGTTTGATCCTTTTCTATTACTGTTTTAAAACTAACAGAACTATGGTCGCTGACCCCAAAGTGCTCCCCTACTGACAACTCAGTCACCTGCCCTGCCTCATTTCCCATGAGGAGATCAAGTTCTGCACTTTCTCTGTTAGGTGCATTCACATACTTCCTCAGAACATTTTCTTAGGTTAGATTACTTACAGTGTGGAAACTGGAACCTTGGCCCAACAAGTCCACACCGACCCACCGAAGCGCAACCCACCCAGACCCATTCCCCTATATTTACCCCTTCACGTAATACTACGGGAAATTTGGCATGGCCAATTCACATAACCTGCACATTTTTGGACTGTGGGAGGAAAACGGATCACCCGGAGGAACTCCACGCAGACACGGTGAGAATGTGCCAACTCCACACTGTCATTCACCTGTCTCTATCTAAACTCTGAATACTATGGCAGTTCCAGTCTATGTTTGGACAGTTCAAATTCCCTACCATAACCACCCTATTAATCTTGCAGATAACTGAAATCTCGTTACAAATTTGTTTCCCGTTTTTCTACTGATTAGTATGCGGCCTATAATACAATCCCAACAAGGTGATCATTCCTTTTTTATTTCTCAATTCCATGCAAATGATTTCGCTGGGTGTCTTTCTGGGAACGTCCCCCTAAGTACAGCAATAATAAAAGCCTTATGAAAAACGCAACTCCCCCTCCTCTCTTGCCTCCCTTTCTATCCTCCTATTGCATTTGTATCCTACAACATTAAGCTGCCAATCATGTACATCCCTGAACCATGTTTCTGTAATTGCTGTGATATCTCAGTCCAAGTTCGTAGCCATGCCCAAAGTTAATCTGACTTCCCTGTTAGTTCTCTTGCATTGAAATAAATGCTGTTTAATTGATCAGTACTACCTTGTTCTCCGCTTTGTTCATGCCTGCCTTCACTGATTCACTTGCTGCTTGTCTCCATTGCACCAGTCTCAGATTGTTATCATTTCTCAATCTCCCGCTGGTTCCCACCCCGCCACTTACTAGTTTGAATCCTCCCGAGCGATTTTAGAAAATCTTCCTGCAAGTATATTAGACCCCTTCCAATTCAGACGCAAACTATTCTTCTTGTACAGGTGGCATTTACCCCAGAAGAGATTCCAATGGTCCAAAAATATGAACCCTTCTTCCATAAACCAGCTTCTTATGCTCGCTTCATCTGCTCTATCCTACAATTCCGACCCTCACTAGCTTGTCCCACAAGGAGAATTCCAGATATTACTCCCGGAGAGGACCTAATTTTGAAATTCCTGCCTAACTCTCTAAATTCTACCTTCAGAATATCATTCTTTTCCCTTCCTATGTCGTTGTAACCAATGTGTGCAATGACCTTCTGCTGTTCCCTCCTGTCTTTGAGAGCATTTTGCACCCTGTCTGTCACATCCTTGATCCTGGCAGCAGGAAGGCAACACACTATTCTGATTTTTCGCAATTGGCTGCAGATATGTCTGCCTGTGCTTCTGACTAGAATGTCCCCTAATACGACCGATCAGTTGGAACCCTACGTAGCCCTCATGACATTATCGCCTGCCTTGCTACCAGAAACCTGTTTTTTCGTGTTAAATTCCCCTGAAAGTCCATCACCCCCTATGTTTTCCAAAACAGCATAATTGTTTGAAATAGGATTAGCCACAGGAGAGTACCTGCCTATCCTTCCTACCTTACTTGGGGTTAACTCACCTAATTTTTTCTCCCATCTTATAACTGCCATCCATCACACCCCCAGCTCTTGTAAATTCCTCATCGCCTGTAACTGTTGCTCCAAGCAATGCATTCTGTCTGACCGGATTCGCAGTAATTGATATTTATTGCAGCTATAATCCTCAGTAAAGGGTAAACACTTCCAAAACTCCCACATCTGACAAGAATAGGATATCACACTACCCAAGGCCATTTTGCTACTTCCAGTCAACGCACAAAACATAGCACTGTCTTATTGTCTCACACTAGACCAACTTAATACTTTTGCCTTATATTTTTCAAATTTAATCAACAGACACATCCAATAAAAAAACAGACACATCCAATAAAATCAAGAAAAACCCACTCTACTCACTGTTATATATTTACAGCAAGGCTATACTTGAAATAATAGACTTATCTATTTCTATGCTGTGACCTTTCCCAAACAAGGTGCTCCAAGATCAGTTGCTAATGTCGCTGTTTGTTAAGTTTTCCTCGACACTCTCCAATGCATGAACTCAGACAGCAAAGGCGGTAATGTGCAGATTCACTGTTATATCAGTGAGCAATGTCGGTTTCTTTCGTCTCTCCCTTACACACCATGTGTTCGCTGCCTTTCTGCTTTTCAAAGTGCCGTTGTTTGACTTTGTTTTTCTCCATAGTTCCGAAACAATTACAACAGCATATAAACAGTGTTTGCTGCTCCTGGAAGTCACGAAAATCACCTCCAGCACCGAAAATACATCAAAATAGGAGCAGCTGTTACATTTAGATTTTTCGCGTCCTCCATCTTGGCTTATCCAGAATCCTCACATGCTGTAAGTGGAAGTTAAGATAAAGTTCCTTCTTTCGATTAATCAGATTTATTCCCACAATAAATACTTTCGATTAGGAATTACCTTTTTCTTAATAGATAAAACAACTATTCGTATTTCACTGAAAGAGTGAAATTCACGTACTTTACAACTTTACCAAACTATGAAAAGAAGCTTATTTAGATTTCACAAACAACATGTCATTGTGGACTTTGTAATTTCTCTTTGTCATGTTCCCTTAATTCTTTGGATGTAAGAATTTGTTCGAAATCTCTTCATCTGAATGTAAATTTCAATTGCCAATGTTTCCAGAATCGTGGCTTCTTCTGTTACCTTCCTGCGCCAACGTTCTTTATTGTTTGCAGAATTTGTATTTCGACCATTCATTACTTTATCTTTTCTAACAATACATTTATCCTGTTTTTTCACTGATGAACTTATCCTTTATGAATGCAACTAACCTTTTCACACTAATTTCTTGTTTGCATTTCTATTTCTACAATTACCTTTATAATTCAGAATACTCTAGCAACATACTTTTCCTCCTACTTTTTTTTACTATATATCAAACATGGGGCAGTCGCTAAACTAGGCCTTACAAAAATTTCCCTTATTAGAATGCTTAAGTAATGAGAACTGTCTATTTACTTGCTGAATGTTTCCTTCGGCGATTATTCTCATTCAGTATATCCAGCTGAAGAGAACAAGCTTAATTGTGACCGTCTGCTGTACGTAACTGTCCGGCCATTTCAGCCGTGAGCGTTAGCTGCAAAAGCCCAAGCGGCCATCTTGTGCAATTCAGTCCTGGTTCACCACGACAACTCCCATCCAGAGCCCCATTGCACAATTGGTGGTGTGCAGAATTTTCTGGCAGAAGGGTGCTACTATTTATTGAAAGGAACCTTTTGCACACCAATTACATGGGAAAGGGATAGATAACAATGAACGATAATGATAGGAAGTTATCTTTCAAACAACGCACTTTTCTGATGTGGAAGCCAATAACCACTCTCTGCCGATCGCTGAATGCAATTTCTGGAATAGGTCTGCTAACAAGATCACGGCTGTTCCATCATAGGTGGGGACTGTTTTCAAGGAGCTTCAATTTAACACTTTTAAAGACAGTGAGTTTCTCGCTGTGTCCAAACGTGTAAGTGATGAACAATAAATCGACAACCATCCACTCCCTCCTCTGCAGATGATGAGTAGCAACAGCGTGTACCATCGACCAAGGATGTGAGATTTTAGACAGAAGGAAATGTAGGAGAAATTGGATTCTCCTCGGAACAGAGAAGAGGTGAATTGTTCAGTTGTTCGAAATTATCAACAACTTTGGCAGGGTAAAGAAGAATACTTTGTTTCCAATTGGTAGGTCAATAAGTGGAATTATAATTGAAAGATATTCTGCTAGACATCGAGGAATGGAATGAGGAGAAAGCTGTTTAGTCAGAGAGATGTTAGTATTTGCAATGTGCTTTTTATCAAATGCTTCAACTGTACCGATCCAAATTCCGAAAATATGGATATAATTCCTCAGGTCCCACTGCTACTGTACTCCCCTCATGTTGTACTATTGAAAGGATTACTCAGATAGTTAGTATGAATTCGAGTGCACGACACGGTACAGTGGTCGAGGTGGATTCCAAAGGAGATTTCAAAAGAAGCTGACAATACATTTCAAAATCCTGAGTGGAGAGTGCTACAGAGAGAGGGCTGGGGGATAGTGAGAGATGTTGTCCCTTTTGCAAGTCTATACATTCACGATGGCTGGAAGGGCTTCCTTGTGCACTGTGAAATTCGCAAATACTCCAAATTTGGCAAGAGACTGGATCCACTGTGATTGGTGAAACCTTAGAGAGACCCATGGAATCATCAAATCACAGACTGCTGAAGAGGCCTTTCAGCCTGTCCGGTCTCTGTTGCCAACGATGTCCAAAACCTTTATGAGTCCACTTTCCCACATCACGCTTAAAGCATGTAAGTGCTTTTTAGTGGTTAGAGTGTTTCCTCCTCAGCTACCCTCCCAGACACAGCATCCCAGACCCGACTCTCTGAGTGAAAACGTGTTCCCTCAACCCCCGTCTGTCAGGTTGCTCTTCCCAGAAAATCATACACTCCTTGCCTTTGACCTTCGATTAAGTGGGGCTCTTGCATCGTAACCCCTCTGATGTGACGTTCATAATCATAGACACCACAAACAGGACCAACCTGCGACCTTCCCTTCTCCAAAGAAAGCAACGTGAGCTTAACCAGTCTCTCTTCACAGAGAAACTGCTCCATCCCTTTTCTGTCTGTGTATTGGTGTATATGTGTGTGTGTGTGTGTGTGTGTGTGTGTGTGTGTGTGTGTGTGTGTGTGTGTGTCTGTGTGTCAGTCCCTCTTCTTGACATAGAGCACATTTTGAAAGAACGAATTAAAACGTGATTCATCAAAAAATTTCTCTCTACCTGTCTGAGTATTAAATGATGATATAGTTTGATAGCGAAAATGAAATGAGTTTATTAAAGCAATCGGTCTCTTCCCTGACAATATTCCAACACACGTTGAACGTCTGTTTGTTTGTCGGTGCATGCGTGTCTGTGAGCATATATTTGTGTTTGTTTCTGTTTATGTATGTGTGTGTACAACCGTATTTGTCTGTCTGTGGTTATGTGCGTGTCTCTGTGTCTTCATCTGTGTCTCTGTTTGTGTCTGCGTGTGCGTGTGTGCGTCTGTGTGTGTGTGTGTGTGTGTGTGTGTGTGTGTGTGTGTGTGTGTCGTGTGTGTGTGTATGTCTACCTGCATGCAATGGGGTACAATTTGAATGAATGAATTGAAACGCGATGAATCTCTGTATCTTTTCTCTCGTGGTGCAAGTGCTATAATGCCATCCTCCGCTGACATCCCAACGTTAAGTGCAAAAGCAATAGTGTTTTTTTTAAGAGAAAATATCAATTGTTATTAATCTTCCAGATTGCACATATGTTTCGTGCTTCAAAGAAAGTGTTTCGAGACTCGTAGCAACTTAGTGTTTTCCCTGGTGATGTTATTGCTGCGATCAATGCAGAAGGAGAAGAACGTGGACAATCGAAGTAAATCAATCGCTTTACTGTTTGCTAACGTGGCGAATTTTGGCTGAATACAGACAATGCTGATTATTTATCCGATGCATTCATTTCTTTAATTACAGTCCCATGTAGATGCCACGCCATGCACATGAAATAGGCTTCATGCTGCAGCTGCTGAGTTCCTGCGAAAATCACTTGTCCTTATGAAATGACCTAGACTAATTTAGACTGCTTTTAAAGAAAGTGCTCAACTGGGCATTGATCGAATTGTTAAATTATTTGCTGTCTCTGAAATCTGTAAATTCACATTTGTTTTACGTTTATTTTACCAAATGAAGCATCTCACACCTAAATCACCAGTACAGATTCCATCGCTCTGTACCTGATTCTGTATCAAGTGTTCCGTTGAATCTGTACATCAACATATGCTATTCGATGTCTGCATGTCTCCCAAATGTTCCTCTTCATTGTGCTTGTATGTGCCAGTGGTGGTTCATTTTTGAGTCTGGTGCTTTGCCGAAGAAACATGTCATGCTCACACGAATTGTCCTTTAGAAGCCAGTGATGAGCTCTGGCACTGAGTCACTGTGGTCCATGCTGGTGTCAGCACCTGCAGCAGTGCTCTCAGGAAGCAATGTCCAGAGTTTTTCCCTCATCATTGCGAAGGAAATGTGATGTTTTCCTCAGTCTTGAAGTGTTCTGGCATGGAAATGACAATCAAGTTATCATTTTTTCTGCTGTCTCTTTTATCCTTTTATTACTGATCCCTTGCTACATAAAGTGCTGCCAAAGAGATTTTTAAGAGCATCAGCAATGTATATTCTACATATTGCACACCACTGCCTCTGTGTGGAGATAGTAGCGAGTCAATGCTTAAGTGGTTGATGCGTTATTGATCAGTGGCTTCCTGTCTCAGACGCAGAGTCAATTGTTGATGCCATGGAATTCCCAGCCTCTGATGTGCTGATGTAATACCAGGATGTATGCTGTTATTCAAGTGCAGCTACAAATGAATGGTCTAACACAATCTGTTAATTGTGTGTGATTCAGCGATGGCAACGTCATTGAAAGTTAAGGTTGGTGTGGCGGTTATAGGTTTGATTTAATTTTGTTGGAATTAGGATTTTGCTGACGACACTGAAGACCTTTGCCAAGTTTCTGCACAAGCCTGACTGATCTCTATCTTCATGCATTCGGAACTAGAGTTGTTCCACACAAAGGTATCTGATCAAAGCTTTTTATAGCACTTACAGTTGTGATTAAAGAGAGAAAATGAAACACCGAAAGGATGATGGACGTTCCATGAAAACCTCTTGTGTCAGTGGTTGAAGAGTCCAGCACCTACAAGTATATGCAAGTCTTAAACATTTACACTCCTTTTCAGTAGTGTGATCCATTTGTTGTAGGATCGCTTTTCTGTGTCTATCGCATTCAGAAGGCGTAAAATGTTTCTGAGGTGTTGTGTTGAAATTAGAAATAAGTGCTTCATGTTTTGATAATCAAACACCCTTGGGTTTCCGTTGGCTTTCATCTGTCAATCACATGATCTGCCTACGTGGAAGTAAATGGCCATGTTTCAAATTTTAAAAGAGTTGAAAATTTGAATACCATAACCGCCGATGGGACCAATTAACATGACAGCTCGAGACATTTGGAAGAATGATGAAAGTCCACATGACTCGAAGTGACCAAATAACGTTTCATGTAGAATATCGGAAGTTTATAGCTTTTACCCATGGAAATAAGAAACTCTGTGTGACGAGCTCTGCCTCCAATGGGAGAAACGTTTGTTTGGAGGGAAGTGATGTCTACATCATGTGAATCGTTTTCTCAGTTTTTGTGTCTGTTTCTGCGTCTGCATCTCAATCTACGACGCCCATTAACAACTGCGTCTCTCTGTTCCTCTTTGTCCCCCGATTCCTCATGTATTTCCTCTTGATATATCTCGCGTTTTGTTTCATAACGTGTTGTCTCATTGTCCTTTCTCCTGCCTCCGCACAGGCTACGTATCAATATTTGTTTCTGTCTCTCTGCATGACCACATGCATACCTTTGTTTTTGAGAGTGTCTCTCCTTTTGTTCAGTTCTATCTCCAGTTCTATCACTGGCTTTGAATGAAGGAATTAGAAGGTGATGAATCAAAGTTTCAGAGTCTCTTTCTGTATGTCCCTCATGTCTTTAAGGTGACATCATGCCACCCTCTGGTCTCATTACGTCACGACGCAAACACAAACGTCGTTTTGTTTGGGGATAGTATCAAAGTCTCTGCATATCCCAGGTCACCTCTATAGATTAACATTTGTTTATGTTATGTGCATTGGTTTGGCCCGTATATATTATTCATCCCTAATTGTCCAGATGATAGTTAAGAATCCATTACATAGCTGTGGGTGTGGAGTCACACATCGACGCAGCCAGGTAAGGGTGACAGTTTCCTTCCCGAAAAGGCGATAGTGAATTCAAGTTTTGTTTTCTGACAATCGAAACACATTCATCTAATGATCATCATTTAACTGCAGCTACAAGAGCAGGTGAGAGACTGGGAAGTCTGCAGTGATTAACTAACCTTTCTCATTGCAATAAACTGTCCATTGTCAATAAGTTGTAAGCAAGGATTATGATGGAATAATCTCCACTTGCCTGCATTGGTACAAAACTAACAAAGTTCAATAAGCTTATTACAGTTCACGATTAAATACAGCCCTGGTCTCCATAGTCCTCTTTCAGACGACACTGAGAGGACTGGGTGTAGTTCTGGTCTACTTCGCCCTCAGTTACACTTCACTGAATGTAGTTTTCAATGATGTTTTATTCGTTCCAAACTCATGTTGCCACCTACACACACCACAGGCTAATTTTGGTTCATGTGTTTAGCCCGGAACACAGACTGGACCCACCTTTCTTCCTGTCTGACAACCTTAGACAAGGGGATTTTACAGGAATGGATCATCCAGGCCAAGATTCAACGTCACCGACTTCCCTCACACCTTGTGCCAACTTGAAAACCAAGAGCATGAGATGCAGGGGAGCACTGTGATCTGAGTGACCCTCAGTGCCCCACCCACACCACTCCAACTTGCAACTCTTTCCTCATGTATCACTCTATATCTTTGAATTCCGATTATCCCTCCTGTGTTTTAATACCGTCTGCTGATACTGTACTGCCAGTGGGGATAGCACGCAGATGATAGATGAGATAATGATATTGGCTGGAATCTGAGAATTCGTGAGCATGTCTCCATCGGATCGACTAGATGTCCATGTGGTTATTCTTTTTTTCTAGCATGCCAACATTCCTGGGCTACACAGCAACATTCTGATCTAAGTGAGCAATGAGTGATGGCAAGAGGCGGTGAACAATTCAATGAGGTTTATTCCCAAATTTCAGAAAGTAGGGGTTCATTGTATCGGTCAATGGAGCGGGGCCTGAATTTGAGAACAGAAGGTGAGCCTCACTCTCGATGACTCAGACCTGTCTGTCACTGGGATGCGTCCCTTTTTTACTGCACATTCAGCATGCAGCACTTGAGAAAACCCATAGCCAAGCTATCCAATGTGCGTCAGAATCACACAGTGAGTAGGACTTCGAGCTTGTTCTTAACAAGTGATGACAGGGTCACAACGGCAAGCAGATCTCCGAGGCTGACCTCTCGAATCCAATTCGATAAGTTCATAGCTGATTCAAAATTCCTTGCATCCACTTTCTTGTCATTTCCTTCTAAATCTTGATTCCATGACTGATCGTGAATCTATACACGCAAGAACTCTGTACTCACTGCTCTCCGTGGTGAGGAGTTCCAAAAACTCAGCACCATCTAACAGAAGGTGTTCCTCCTCATCACAGTCTTTTTTAGTTGCTCCTTTGTTCGAGTCTATGTTGCTTTGTCCTCATGGACAGAAATCTCCTCTCAGTATTTTTCCTGACAAGACATTAAAAATACAATATATTTCAATGAGATCACCTCTCATAATTTTAAATTCCAGTAAATATATTGGTAGCGTGTTAAATATTAGTTCACGATTCAATCACTTCACACCAGGGGTAGTCCCAATATATACATCTGAAATACTTTTAGGGAAAGGTACTTCTCCTGAACAAGATGACCTCTGACTATTGAACGGGTACAGGCAGCATATTCGGCAGTTCTCGGTTGGGTCAGCGAAAGGAGAGCAAAGACGAAGAGTAGTATTGTTATTATACTTCACTCATCATCATCACAGTGTGAATGAATCGGCGGAAGATTGGCTGTTCGTTGTGTGAAACGCAAGAGAGTGAAGTCACGACACAAATAAGATTGAAAATCATAGCAGCGCGCATTTGAAATGCCGAAGGGACATTCCCGTATCTGGGAAAGGTTCTGCAGATATATTTCAGAAATATTGACTAACAGATTATGGACCATGTGCTAACCTCCCCATCATGACTGATGGGCTCAAGGAGCACCAGGTTGATAAGGAGCAAAAAAAGTGCCTTCGTCATTCTGCTCAGAGTCCTCAAAGCCATGCTGAGATTCTTGGAGCAGGAAGGCTTTTCTGGAGGTAATGAACACTGACCAACGTTGAGGATTATGTCTTTATAAAGACAGTTCACTCACTGAGACCAAACCCAACTGGAATAATAGATGAAATGTTTCCGCCAGGCAAGTTATTTATCACTATTTAAGAGACTCCGAAATGTACGATGGTTGATAAGCTAAAAACTTTGCGGTAGAACAAATTATTGTTCCGTATTTATGGAGACCACATGGACCAAAATTCGTCTGATGCTTCTTTGAACAAATAACACTATTCGCCAAAACAATAAGAGCAGTGAAGACCAGCACCTTGAAAAAGAAGGGCAGAAAGAATGCCGACAGGTTCCACTTCAGAGGTAAACATTGAAGAATGCAGCAACAGCTCCTAGGAAATGTTAAACCAATGGGAGAACAACAACGGTTGTTTCAACCTCAGAGTCGCATCACCTCTGGTGATTGGAGAACTTCACAAGATGGTATATCTGCGTGATATTAATGTCTTGACACAAGGAGTCGGGCGTTCTCTCACCAAAATTGCTGTAGAAATGAAAATACAAGGAATCACAGGTTGTGCGAGGAATATTAATAGTTAACATGGAGTGTTTGGATCAGGGCCAGACCACCACATAATATTGTAGAATGGTAGCCCACACTCTAATATTTCAAATTACATGAGTTTGAGAGGAGAACTGCCCAAGGTTAACAAGGTAAACGGACTGAAATGTATGTTTACAAATGCACAGTAGGTTAAATGTGAAGGAACTCAACAAAAGGAAACTCCTTTGAAATAGACAAAACATTAGCAAGAAAAACTCACCCGTCCCTCAGCCAAACCAATTTGGATCATGTTACATTATGAGGCTTAGAAGATAGACAAAAAGTGGTAACAATTCTGAAACAAGAGAGAATTTCGCAAGAAAATGTTAAAGCGATTTCAAAGGATTTCCCAGCAGGAGGAGGGCATTGGGAAGAGGAATCATTATCAGTGTTTAATAACACAATAGGACAAGTGTGGGTTGAAGATGCTGAAGGTGTTGAGAGCGTTACAGAGAGTGGCCAGGGCCTAAACGGTGTTACAAAGACAGTGCGAGTTTCTGCAGCTGGAGGTGTTTACAAAGACAGGCAGGGAAGTATGTACTTTTGTTTGTTCATTCATGGGATGTGGAATCTCGAATTGGAACAGCATTGACTGCTAATCATCCAGAGGGCAGCTCACAGTCAGCCATAATGTTGTGGGTCTAGAGTCACAAATTGGCCAGACCGGGTAAGAGTGTCAGATGTCCTTCCCTAAAGGACGTAAGTGAACCAAATGAGTACTTCCCAATGATCAACAATGCCTTTATGCTGGCCTCACCAATATCGTGTACAGCCGCAATATGACATCACGACTGCTGTTCTCCATGCTCTGACAAATGAAGGTAAGAGTCCCAAATGGTTGCTTCAGCAGCATGTACACGTGTGAAGCAACATTCGAAGAATTGTGTACCTGTATCCCTCTGTCTCTGATTGACAACACTCCCCAGGGCGCGCACACTAAATGTACAAGCTCCACCGTCGTTTGTTTTACCAAAATGGAACACTTCGCACTTATCTGATTAAACTACATTTGCTAATCTTCAGCCCACTTTTAACTATCAATCTACTATTCACGCTACTGTTTAGCCTGACATATCACAGAAAACTTTCTTCGCTGTACACTATATTGTCAATTTCAATGTCACCATCAAAACCAAATTACCAGCAACCAATACTTCCATCCAAATCATTTATCCAAATTATAAATAAGAATGCATCGACGACAGCGCTGGTCAGTTGCCTCCAGTCAGAAATGCAAAAATGTGTCCAATCACTCTCTGTCTCCTTCCAACCAGGCCAAATTTATACCCCATTTACTATCTCCTCCTGGATGCCATATAATTTTATGTTGGTCTGAACTTATTACACAGTCTAACATATGGAAAGTGGAACACAGAACGTAGAACAGTGCTGAACAAGACCCTTTGGCCTTTCATGACATGCTGATCTGTTATCATCGTCTAAGATCAAACGTACAGACATACTCTTCATGCTACGATCACCCATGTGCCAATCCAAGAGTCTATTAAATATCCCTAATGCATCATAAACTACTAACATCACTGGTAATGCATTCCACCCATCTTCCACTCTGTGTGAAGAAGCAAACTCTGAAATCCCCCCTTAACTTTCAACCTATTACATTAAAAGTATGTCCTCTCATGATAGACATTTCTGCTATGGGGAAACAGTCGCTGAATATTCACTCTATATCTGTTCCTCTCATCATCTTGTTCCCCTCTTCCAAATGGCCGCTCACCCTTCTTCGCTCCAATGAGAATAGACTTCGCTCCCTCAACCGGGCTCCATACGAAATGCCGCCAGTCTAGGCAGAATCCTGGTAAATCTCCACTGTACACACTCTAAAGCTTCCACATTCCTCTTTTAATGAGGGGGGCACCCAGAACTGAACAAAATATTCCAAGTGTGGTCTAACCAGGGCTCCATTGAGTTGCAGCATAATTCATGGTGCAATTCCACTGATAATGATAGCCAAAACACGATGTGCCTTTTTATCAACCTATCAACTTGGGTGGCAACGATAAACGATCTATGGACATGAACACTAACATTCCTTTTTTTCCTCCACACTGTCAAGAATCCTGTCTTTAACTCTGTATTCTGCATTCAAATTCGACCTTCCAAAATGATTCACTTCACACTTTACCAGGTTGAACTCCACCTGCCAATTCTCAGGCCAGCTCTGCATCCTGCGGATGTCATGTTGTAACCTACAACAGCCCTCCACACTATACTTTATTCCACCAACCCTGCTGTCATCGCCAAACTTACTAACCCACTCTTACACGTCCACATACAAGTCATTTATAAAAATCACAAAATGCAGGGGTGCCATAACCGAACTCTGTGGAACACCACTGTTCACTACGCTCCAAGTTCAATGCTTTCCATCTGCTACCAACCTCTGTCTTTTATGGGCCAGACAATTCTGCATTCAGTCAGTCATATTTCATGTATCTCATGCCCCTGTACTTTCCAGACGAGTAGCAAACGTGTAGAAACATTGAGTCCATATCGCCTAGCCTGGGGATTGCCTATCCTTATCTTTCTCAAAGTTTTCAGCACACCATCCTTCTTTACGTCAACCTGTTCACATATCAACTGGTTTCACGCTGTCCTCACAAACGACAACGTCCCTCTCAGTACTGAATACTGAGCCAATGTATTGATTAACGACCGTCCCTACCTCCACTGACTCCAGGCACAACAACCCTCCACGATCCCTGATCGGCCCTTCCCTCACACTCGCCATCGTCTTGTTCCTCACAAGAGTGCAGAATGCGTTACGGGTTTCCTTAGCCTTACACACAAAAACTTTTTCCTACTTCTTTAAGTGCATCCTTCAATTCCTTCCTTGCTACCATCATACAATCCCTACAGTGTGGAATCAGGCCATTTTGCCCAACAACTCCACACCAACGTTCCAAAGTGTATTCCACCTGGACACATTCCCCCACCCGATTACTGTACATTTCCCCTGACTAATAACCCCAACGTACACATCTCTGAACTTTATGGTTAATTTAGCATGGCTGATTTAACTAACCTACACCTCCTTGGACAGTGGTCAGACACCGGAGCACCCACAGGAAACCCGTGCAGACCCGGGGAGAATGTGCAATTCCTCACAATCGCCCAACACTGGAAGTGAACCCTGGAATCGAATCGAAAGTTATCATTTTCAGAAGCTTTTAGACAAGATTCAATTAGGGCTAAAATGTAACTCGGGAGTGAATAGGGCCTATTAAAGTTTACAGAGGTCGTCCACGTGTCGAACCAGAAGAAATGGGTAAGATGGGTGGTACTATGAGGCAGCAGTGATAACGATTGAGCCATCATGCAGACCCATGTAATCCTCTGGAGCGCTGTCTGATCATTGCTTCCTCAACCTGTAGTAATCTTCTTTCTTCGTCTTGACTAGATGTTCAACATTCCTTGGAACCTTGTCAAATGCTTTGCTGGTGTCCATGTAGACAACCTTGACCGTTCTGCCTTCAACCATCTCTTAACCGCCACATCAAAGAGTCAATCAGATTAGTGAAACGCAAATTTCCGCTCACAAAGCCATACTGACTATCTCTCATCAGCCCTTGCCTTTCCAAATATACGTAGCTACCTTCTCTCAGAATCTCCTTCAACAACCTAACCATCACTGATTTGTTGTTTCTTGTCTTTTTACTCCAGTCCTCAGTCTTCCTGCACCTCACCGGTTCTGTTGATGATACAAGCCTCTTTGTTCGGTGCAATGCAACATCTTCCCTACATTACCACAAAATGCCGGGATTCACCTGATTACTTCCTGTGGATAGGTCCACTTTTATTAATTTTTCATTCCAGAAACTTCACTTCTTCATTGTGGTTTCATTCCAGATATCACTCTTTATTTTTCCAAGTTCCCGAGTTTCCATGTCATTCTCCACAGTAAATACTGACAGGACTTTTTTTCTTCAATGTCTCACCCACCTCCTGTGCTTCCAGACGTGGACGATCTCATTGATCTTTAATAGGCCCTATACTCTCCC
Source organism: Chiloscyllium punctatum (assembly GCF_047496795.1). Classification (NCBI taxonomy): domain Eukaryota; kingdom Metazoa; phylum Chordata; class Chondrichthyes; order Orectolobiformes; family Hemiscylliidae; genus Chiloscyllium; species Chiloscyllium punctatum. The sequence goes on from NC_092789.1 coordinate 48,682,993, forward strand.
AAATTACTCATTCGTTCGAATTGAAACTTGTCTAAAGGCTTCTGAAAATGCAAACAAACCATATCCTCCGACCACCACACAGCTCCCTCACTCTTTTCTATTCTGTCATTTGTGTTCACACCGACTAATAAAATACAACCGGCTCAAAAGAAAACTCTCTTTTAGAAAATGTACCTCACATTGTTACCACAGGTTCATTTATTGTTGATTGCCATATCATTTAAAAAATGGTATCTTACAGGTTCAGCAGGAAATAGAGAAGACAAAACAAACGCTGGTGTTTATTACAAAAGGATTGGAGTATATAATAGGAATGTCATGCAAAATCTATGCAAAGGGAGAGTTAAACCATATCTACATTATTATGAACAGTATGAATGCCATAAGGAAATACATACTTGCATTGGAAGCAGGTCAGAGAAAATAGGCTCGGCTGATTTTGGAAATGAAAGGATTTCCCCATGAGAAGAGGTGGATTGAATGATTTTGACGTCATTGGAACTTTGAATAATGAGAGTGAATTGACTGAAGCGTTAAATATTCTGAGGAACTTTGGCACCGTTGATGCTGCGAAGTTCGCAAACAGAACAGCACAGCACAGCAACAGGCCCTTCGGCCCAACATGTCTGTGCTGACGATGATGCTATTCTAAATGAATCCCATCTGCTTGCACATAGTCCATATCCCTATATACTCCGCCTGTTCACATGTCTCTCTAAGTGCCACTTCAAATATTTGCTACTGTTTCTACTTCTATTGCCTCCCTTCCCACTGTCGAAACTTTCTGTAAAAATAGTTGATTAGCACATCTCATTTAAACCTTTCCAATATCCCTTAATTTTATGTATTTTTCCATTTGACATTTTACAATGGAAAAAAAAAATTCGAAGATCCACATTATACTTGCCTCTTCTAATTTTATATACTTGAACCATTTCGCCCCTCAGCCTCTGACACTCTTACAAAACAATCCAAGTTTGTTCAATCTCGTCCTATAGCTAACAGATTCTTAAAACATCTTATACAGGTAACATGTTGGTAATGTATTTTTCTACCCTTCACAAATGCTCTTCAACATGACATGCAATCTGGTTGGTTGGAGCGACAGTTCCAGGCAATGAGGATTTTACAAGAGCTGGGGGTGTGATGGATGGCAGTTCTAAGAAGGGAGAGAATCCTTAGACGAGTTAACTCCAAGTAAGGTAGGAGGGATAGGTAGCTGGTCTTCTGTGGCTAACCCAATTTCAAACAAGTATGCTTTGTTGGAAAATATAGGGGGTGATAGACTTTCAGGGGAATTAAGACCGAAGAACCAAGTTTCTGGTATCAAGGCAGGCGATAATGTAATGAGGGCTACGTCGGATTCAACTGATCGATCGTGTTAGGGGCCACTTTAGTCAAAAGCACAGACAGACATATCTGCGGCCAACAGCGAAAAATCAGAATAATGTGTTGCCTCCCTGCTGTCAGGATCAAGGATGTGACAGACAGCTTGCAAAATGCTCTCAAAGAGGAGAGGGAACAGCAGAAGGTCATTTTGCATATTGGTTACAACGACTTAGGAAGAGAAAAGAATGACATTCTGAAAGTAGAATTTAGCGAGTTAGGCAGGAATTTCAAAATGAGGTCCTCGAGGGGCGTATTATCTGGATCCCTCCTGGTGGGACGAGCTAGTGATGGTCGGGATAGTCGGATAGAGAAGATGAAGCGTGCCGAAGAAGCTGGTTTATGGGAGAAGGATTCATATTTTAGGACCATTGCAATCTCTTCTGAGGTAAATGTCACCTGTACGAGAAGGATGGATTGCGTCTGAATTGCAAGGGGACTAACATACTGGCAGGGACGTTTCCTAAAATGCCTCGTGGAATGACAAACTAGGAAGGGGCGGAGTGGGAACCAGGTAGAGATTGAGGAATGACAACAATCTGAGACTGGGACAGTGGAGAAAAGAAGCAAGTCAAACAGTCATGCAGGCAAGAACAAAGCGGAGAACAATGTAGTCTTGATCAATTAAACAGCATTTATTTATGCAAGAGAACTAACAGGGAAGTCAGATGAACTCAGGGCATGGCTACGAACAGGGACTGCGACATCACAGCAATTACAGAATCTTGGTTTAGGGATGTAAATGAATGGTAGCATAATATTGTAGTATACAAATGCTATAGTAGGATACAAAGGGGGGCAAGAGCGGAGGGGGAGTGGCGTTTTTCATAAGGGATAGCATTGTAGCCTCTACTTTGGGAAAATGTTTCCAGAAAGACAACCAGCGAAATCATTTGCACGGAACTGAGAGATAAGAAAGGAATGATCACCTTGTAGGGATTGTATTATAGGCCCCATAATAATCAGCGGGAAACTGAGAAATAATTTTGTGACGATATTTCAGTTATCTGCAAGATTAATAGGGTGGTTTTGGTAGGTAATTTGAACTGTGCAAACATAGACTGGACCTGCCATAGTGTAAAAAGTTTAGATGGAGACGAGTTTGTTAAGAGTATACAAGAAAATGTTCTGAGGTAGTGTGTGAATGCACCTATCAGAGAAAGTGCCGAACTTGACCTACTCTTGGGAAATAAGGCAGGGCAGTTGACTGAGTTGTCAGTGGGGAAGCACTTTGGGGTCAGCGACTATAATTTTGTTAGCTTAAAAACAGTAATAGAAAAGGATCAACCAGTTCGAACATTTGAAACTCTAATTTGGAGGAAATCTAATTTTGGCGGCATTAAGCAAGAACTTAGAAAAGCTGGTTGGGTCGCATGTAAGGGGACGGCTGGAAAATGGGAAGTCTTCAGAAATGAGAAAACGAGAGTCCAAAGACACTATGTTACTGTGAGGTTGAAAGAAAAGGCCGGTAGGTGTAGGGAATGCTGGACGACTGCAGACATTGAGGGTTTAGTGAAGAAAAAGAAGAAAGCAGACATCACGTACAGACATGAGCAATCGAGTGAATCCCTGGAAGAGTACAAATGTAGCAGGAGTATGCTTGTGAGGGAAATCAGAATGGCAAAAAGGGGACATGAGGTAGTTTTGGCAAATAGCGTTTAGGAGAATTCAAAAGCTTTTTATTAATACAATAAGGACGAAAGGGTAAATCTGGAGCGAATTGGGCCCCACAAAAATCAGCAAGGCAGCCTTCGAGTGGAGCAGAAGGATGTGGGAAAGATAGTAATCGACTACTTTGCATTCGTGTTTATTGTGGACAAGGACATGGAAGACATAGAATGTGGCCGAATAGATGGCGACATTATGAAAATGTCCATAGTACAGAGGACGAACTGCTGGATATTCTGAAACGCATAAAGCTGGACAAATCCCCAGGACCTGATCAGGTGGAAACCAGATCTCCGTGGGAAGCTACGGAAGTGATTACTGTGCCCCTTGCTGAGATATTTGTAATATCGATACTCGCAGGTGAGGTGCCAGACGACTGGAGGTTCGCTAACGTGGCGCCAAATTTGAAAGGTTGTAAGGACAAGCCAGAGAACTACTGACCCGATAGCCTGACGTCGCTGGTGGTAAGGACTCATTTGGGTTAATCGACATTGCTTTGTACTTGGGAAATCATGTCTCACACCTATGATTGAGTTTCCTGAAGAAGTAATGAAGAGGATCGATGAGGGCAGAGCGGTGGACGTGATCTCCATGGACTTAAATAAGGCATACGAATACGACAAGGTTTCCCACAGGACACTGGTTCGCAGAGTTAAATCTGATGGAACGCAGGGAGAACTAGCAATTTGGCACACGACTGGCTGGAATTTAACGAAACAGAGTGCTGGTGAAGAGTTGTTTTTCGGGCTGGAGACCTGTGATCAGTGGTGAGCCACAAGAATCGATGCTGGGTCCACTACGTTTCGTCATTGAGAGAAATGTTTTGGATATTAACAGAGGAGATATAGTTACTAAGTTTGCAGATGACACCAAAAGTGGGAGTGCAGTGGATAGCGGAGAAGGTTACGTCAGATTGCAACGTGATCTTGATTAGATGGGCGAATGGAATTAGGAGTGGTGAATGGAATTTGGAATGTTTAATTTAAAGAAATGTGAGGTGCAACATTTTGAGAAAGCAAATCTTAGCAGTACTTCGGCAGTTAATGATAAGTTCCTGGGAGTGTTGCTGAACAAAGAGACATTGAAGTGTAGTTCAGCGCTATTTGATTGTAGAGCTGAAAGAAGGAGAGTGAGGATGGCGTGTGGTATGCCTTCGTTTATGGATCAGGGCACTGAGTATAGGAATTGGGAGGTCATGTCGCAGCTGGACTGGATATCGGGGGGGAAGTTTTGGAATATTGCGTGCAATTCTGGTCTCCTTCTATCTGAAGGATCTTGTGAAACTGGTAAGGGTTCAGAAAAGTTGTACAAGTCGATTATAATATATATAACTGTTGGAGCGTCAGAGCTATTGGAGGAGTCTGAAAAGGCTGGGGCTGGCGTCTCTGGAGCATCGAATGCTGAGGGATGTCCTCATAGAGCCATATAAAATCATGAGGGTCGTGGGTAGGATAAGCAGACAAACTAGTTTCCCTGTGTTGGGAGGAGTCAGGACCTCGATGGCATCGCTCTAGGTTGAGAGGGTAAAGATAAAAAGATGCCTAAGGTGCAACATTTTTCACGCAGGAGGTGGTGCGTCTGTGAAATGAGCTGCCAGAGGAGGTGGTGGATGCTCGTATAATTGCAACATTTAAAAGGCATATGGATGGGTATGTGAATGGGGATCTGGACCAAGTGATGGCAAACGGAATTACATTAGGTTGAGATATCTGGTCATCATGGACTAGATGATCCGAAAAGTTAGTTTCCGTGCTGTACATCTTTATGACTATCAAAAATAAAGAGAAACCATCTCTGTAATACGGTCGCATTAGAACGCTTCAAACATGGTTTGACACGATTTCTTACAGGTCATTCATGCATAAATAACGATCTGATCGAAATGGCATCTCCAAAGTAAGCATGTGTAAAGGTTACAAGCTCTTGTCAAGCTTTTCTCAAACATGTATGCACAGATCACAGACATATAGAAGAAAACAATTGGTGGATGAATTCATAAATTAACATGCTATAAATAAAAATATCAACAAATCAATCATGTGAAACGTGTCATTTCCATTGATCTCATAAAGTGATAGAACTTCTCATTCCATACGAGACTCATTCCGAGATTTGGGGCAAGGTTGTTTCTGATGTTTTCTGCATACGTGGAAAAGATTTCATTCTGATGAATATTGCACTCAATTCTCCCCTTTGTAAGAAATCAGATCGAACTTGTGCATGGGTTGTTTTCACATTGACTGCTGTATTCAGGGTTTCATGTTAGGCAGTCTGGAAAAGGACAAGAATGGTCCAGAAGTGAAAGTTATACATTGGGCAAGGTCAATTTTGATGGTATTAGGTAGAAACTTTCCAAAGTTGTTTGGGGAATCTCCTGCAGACAAAACATAGTCTAGAAAGTGTGAGTCTTTGATAAGTAGGATAAAGGGAGTTCAGGGACAGCACGTCCCTGCACATGTGCTGGGAAATACAGGCAGGAGCGTGGAACAGTACATGACAGGGGATATTGAGACACTATCAAGAAGGAAAAAGGAAGTAGGAAAATTTCAGGTGTAAGCGACAGGGATCAAGTGAATCCCTTGACGTGCATACGGTGTGTAGGAGTTCACTTACAAAGGAAATCAGGACGGCAAAATGGGGGCATGAGATGGCTTTGCAAAAAGGCTGAGGAGAACAGAACGGGGATTTGAAAATTATGTTAAGGGCAAAGAGAAACTAGGTGAAGAATAGGTTCCGTTAAAAATCAAAGAGCTATCTACGTGTGAAACCTCATGAGCAGAATTTGGTTCATTCGTTTTATTGTCATATACCCACATGAATACAGTAAAATGTTTGCAAGTCTCCACCAGTGACACAATCTTACCTTCTATGGTACGCCCAGGTACAAAATCTTTTTACAAAGCAAAACAAAACCGAAAAGTAACTAAAATATAAAGCGTTACACTCCTTCCAGTAATTAAGGAAAAACAAAGAAACACAAGTTAACAGTTCAACAACAGACTCCATATGCCTCTGTGCATGCTGGGTTCATAATCCTCACACAGTCACAACATGCTCCATTCCCCTGCCTTGGAGGTTGCTCCTGCTAGATGGGTGAGATCCTACACAAATATATTGGTCAATATTTACCGTGTAAAAATATATGGAAGTGAGAAAACATCGATTCTACTGCTTCTTGGATGCTCCCTGAACTGCTGTGCTTTTCCATCACCACGCTCTGGACGCTGATGTCCAGCATCTGCAGTCCTCACTATCTCCCAGGGCAGTGCCGTTGAACAGAGAGAGAGACTTAGGGCTGCAGGTTCAGAGTTCTTTAAAAAGCCGCATCACAGCTAGATGCAGCAATGAAGAAGGTGTAAGACACGTTTGCCTTTATCAGCCCGAGCATTGAGGCTGTAGAAGACAATAATAAGGCCACATTTGGAGCCTGAGTACAATTTTTGTCGCATTCTGGATGAGGGATGGTATAAGCTAAAAAAGGATGCAAAAACAATTAAATGGTGTGACGGAGACTGAGATATGAGGATAAGTTTTTCTGAATTTTGCATAGTATGTTAAGAGGTGACCTGAAAGAGTGTTATAAAATTATGAGGCTCATGGATAGGAAGTAGAGCGCAGTCTTTTCTCCATAGTAGAGGATTCCAAGACGAGAGGGCATAGGCTTAAACTCGGGTAAGAAGGATTGAAGTAAACCTGAGGGCTACCTCTTCCACATAGAGGTTGGTGCATACACGGAACAAGCTGCCATAGGAAGTGTTACAGGTGAGTACATTTGTAACATTGAAAAGATGTGGATTGGAAAGGTTTACAGGGTATGGATCAAACTTATGTACTTGAGATTTGTGCGGTTTAAGAAATCTGTGTTAGAAAGAGTCTGTTTCCATATTATATGATTCAACATCGCTCTGACGCTCACTTCTGTACCATGATCAATTAATTGTGGCCCTCAATGAATTTATAAGTCAAAAACCCCTCTTTAAATGCGAACAATGATGTAGCTGTCTGACCTTTCTTCAATAGAATATTCCTGACATTGACTTGACGCTTTAGACCGCAGCAGGAGCTGAAGCAGAGTTGTGTTAAACCACAATGTGTAACCTTTTTCGTGGGACGATCTATTAGTCTAATAAAACCATCAAGCCGATTGATGGTTCAGTGGCGAGTGTGTGTAAACGTGCCAGGGGCAAAACCATGTTTATCTAAAACTGACGACAACCGGTCAAATGTACCACATTTGATGGGAGCAGAAGTAACATCTGATAGAGAAGGCGAAATGATCCCAAGACCAACAGACCCGATCGAAGCTCAGCAGTCCTGCCACATCCAGTCATAATTTGTGATCGAGAATTAAGCAATTAATTGAACGAGAGGCCGCCACAAATATCCTCATCATAATAATGGAACAGCCATGCACATCGGTATAAAAGTCAGGGATGTAATATCTGTACCATCGTAAGCCAGAGTGTTGAGTGAATAATTCAACTCACACTTGAATCCCAGATGGCCATCTTTAACCAATTCGATTCACTGCACGTGAAATCAAGACACACCTCAACACAATAGATACGACAAAGAAAACAAAAAGTTAACTCGAGTGTCAGAGATGCACACACTTTGAGCTGATTGTAAGAAAGCGTGTTTAGTGTGTGAAGAACTCTCCATTTGTGTTGGGGGGGGGGGAGTGACCTCTGAATTGTCTGGATCACACAGCCAGAAAAAGAAAGAAAAATAGATAATATAATGGCAATGTTCGCTGACACTATTCCTGCAATAGGACTGAATGTTTTCACAGCACAATAAGCCGTGTTCCTGGGGAAATTCTTTCATTGCAGCTCCTTCTCTGACATGTCCCTGGCAATGTGAAAACTTACTCAACTATGTCCAACCCACTCAGTGGAGAATAGTTTCAGTCTGACGAACTTCCGAACAGTCAGTCCCATCACGATAGCCAAATTAGTTAAAGTTCTTTTTGACAGTGCTGTTCAGGCAGCACAAATGTTACCTGCTTAGTTGGATTTCAGATAGGTCCCCATATGAAGATCGTGCTGTTTTGTAAATATTAATGATCGAGAACAGGCGACTGCTTTGGCAGCTGGTGGAAGTTAAAAACAATGTATAAAGTACCGGGATCTAAAATCTGTTGTAAGTAATACTGACCTTGAAACCAATTTCGATTGTAAATATCAATTTGCTTCTTCAAAATACTTTCAACAAGCAAATCTCCCTTACTTTCCGGGTCTGGCCGAAACCTGACTACAAACACACAGACGTGTGATAAACTGTTGTGGTTCTGTTCTCCGAGCTGGGAATTTGTCTTGCAAACGTTTCGTCCCCTCTCTGGGTGACATCCTCAGTGCTTGGGAGCTCCTGTGAAGCGGTTCTGTGCTGTTTCCTCCGGCATTTATAGTGGCTTGTCTCTGCCGCTTCCAGTTGTCAGTTCCAGCTGTCCGCTGTAGTGGCCGGTATATTGGGTCAGGGTCGATGTGTTTGTTGATAGAGTCTGTGGATGAGTGCCATGCCTCTAGGCCACTATAGACTGGCGGGCGAATATTATCTCTAAATACTTACATTGATTTAGGCTCCACAATTATCTGTGTTAAGGAGTTCCAGGTACTTATTGCCTTCTGGAACGCAAAACGTCTTTGAATCTCAGTTTTAAATCGATGTCGATAATTCTGTATCAATGTCCCTGAGTTTGTGACTCTGCTGAGGAATGGAAACACCTTCCTAAATTCTATCTTTTTTAAGCCCCCTCTGTATTTTGTATGTTTCAGTAATATCACTAAACATTCATTTCGATTACAGTGAATACACAAAGAACATAGAACATAGAACATTACAGCGCAGTACAGGCCCTTCGGCCCTCGATTTTGCACCGCCCTGTCATACCACTCTGAAGCCCATCCCACCTACACTATTCCATGTACGTTCATTTGCCTGTCCAATGACGACTTAAATGCACTTAAACTTGGCGAATTTACTACTGTTGCGGGCAAATCAATCCATGCCCATTTTAAAAGTTATTGATAAGTCAACATTTCCATCCCAGGAATTAGCCAGTTACTTGTTGCACAAGCATGATAAACTTATGTTTGAAACACAGTTGCTCAATAATCCCATTGTACTGCACTTTGCTGCACTTCCTTTTGATTCCTCTCCATTTTTAGAACTCATTTGTTGGTCTTGCACGTCGCTGGTTGACCAGTATTGATATCACAACCCTATTTGATCTTGAGAAGGTGGTGTTGAGTTGCCTACTTTTTTCACTGCAGTCCACTTGCTGTGGGTTGACCCAGAATGCCGTTAGGGAAGGGAATTCAAGGATTTTGACACAATGACTGTGAAGAAACCGGGGTGTGGGTGGGTGGGTTCATTTCTAAGTCAGGGTAGTGAGTGACGTTGAAGTGTTCTGAGGCGGAAGATGAGGCATTCTTCTTCCAGGTGTAAGGTTTTAAGGGAGTGGCGGTGGAGGAGGCCCAGGACCTGCATGTCCGTGGCAGAGTGCGAGGCGGAGTTGAAATGTTGAGCCTCAGGGCGGTTAGGTTGATTGGTGCAGATGTCCCGAAGATGTTCCTTGAAATGCTCTGCGAGGAGGTGTCCAGTCTCCCCAATGTAGAGGAGACCCCCCCCATCAGGAGCAACGGATACAATAAATGATATTGGTGGATATTCTGTGAAACTTTAATGGATGTGGAATGCTGCTTTGAGGCCTCGGATGGAGATGAGGGAGGAGGTGTGGGCGCAGGTTTTGCAATTCCTGCGGTGGCAGGGCATGGTGCCAGGATGGGAGGTTGGGTTGTAGGGGACTGTGGACGTGACCGGGTAATCACGGAGGGAACGGTCTTTGTGGAAAGGGGTGGGGTGGGAAATATATCCCTAGTGGTGGGGTCCATTTGGAGGTGGCAGAGATGCAGTTAATGCAAAGGTTGATTGAGTGGAAGGTGAGGACCAGGAGGGTTCTGTCCTTGTTACCGTTGGGGGTGGTGCAGTTTGAGGACGGAGACGTGGGATGTGGATGAGATGCATTGGAGGGCATCTACAGCCACTTTGGAAGGGAAATTGCAGTCTCAAAAGAAGGAGATCATCTGCTGTATTCTGTCGGGGAACTGGTCCTCCTGGGAGCAGATACGGCGGAGGCGGTGGAATTGGGAGTAGGGTTGGCATTTTAGCATGAGGTAGGGTGGGAAGAGGCGTAATCGAGGTAGCTATAGGAGTCGGTGGGTTCGTTAAAAATGTCAGTATCAAGTCGGTCGTCATTAATGTAGATGGAAAGGTCCAGTAAAGGTTGGGCGGTGTTAGAGAGGGTCCATGTGAATATAAGGTTGGTGTGGAATGTGTTGATGAAGTTGATGAATTGCTCAACTTCCTCGCGGGGGCACGAGCTGGCGCTGATACAGTCATCAATGTAGCGGAGGAAGAGGTGGGAGTGGAACCAGTGTAACTACGGAAGATTGACTGTTCTACGCAGCTGACAAAGAGCCAGGCACAACTGGGGCCTATTCAGTTGCCCATGGATACCCCTTTGGTCTGGAGGAAGTGGGAGGATTCAAAGGAGAAATTGTTAATGGTGAGGACCAGTTCGGCCAAACGAATGAGAGTGTCAGTGGAAGGGTACCTTTGGGGGACTTCTGGAGAGGAAAAAACGGAGGGCTTGGAGGCCCTGGTCATGGCGGATGGAGGTGTAGATTGATTAGATATCCATGGTGAAGAGGATGCGTTCGGAGCCGGGAAAACAGAAGTCTTGGAGGAGGTGGAGGGTGTGGGTGGTGTCTCGAACGGATGTGGCGAGTTCCTGGACTAGCGGGAATAGGACAGTATACAAGTAGGTGGAGATGCGTTCGGTGGGGCAGGAGCATGCTGAGACAATGGGTCAGCGGCGTTGGTCAGGCCTGTGGATCTTGGGAAGGAGTTAGAATCGGGCAATGCAGGTACCCTGGACAACGAGTTTGGAAGCTTTTCATGGGCCATCTCCTAAGGTAATCAGGTTCTGTATGGTCTGGGAGATGATGGTTTGGTGATGGTGGGTGGGATCATGGTCGAGGTTCAGGGAGAAGGATGTGTCTTCGAGTTGGCATCTGGCTTCGGCGGTGTAGAGGTCAGTGCGGCAAACTACCGCTGCACCCCCTTTATCAGCTGGCTTGATAGTGAGGTTGGGATTGGAGCACAGGGATTGGAGGGCTGCGCGTTGTCAGGGTGAGAGGTTGGAGAGGGGGAGGGGGTAGACAGGTTCAGGTGGTTAATGTCTCGGTGGCAGTTGTAAATGAAGTGAACGAGGGCGGGTAATAGGCCAGCGCAGGGCTCTCAGTTAGGTGGATTGTGTTGATCTAATACCCATTTGAATTTACAAAAATGAAATATATTTACATGGGACGCTTGAAGGAGTCAGCAACAGGAACCAACTACACAGAAAGTGGAAAATCCATTCCCTTTCTCCAGCCTGTTACACAGGAACAGCAGAAGTTTATCCAGGCCATTTGGCACAGTCACATCAGAACAAGGTAGCGCTGCACAGCCCCTGGAGCCTGACACACAGTTTCACGAGAACACCAACAAGCCCCTCGTGTCTATAATACTGGACCCAAAGTAGGACATGCAGTAGCAATATTCTATTACACAGCAACAGGATCAGTCCATTCTGTTTCTTCAAGTCTGGAATACAGGCACTATAAGTGGCCAAAACGTAATTGGACACTAGTAAACTGGAATAAGAGAAGTGCAATCAGCCTATCGAACCTGTTGCACAGAAAACGGAGAATGGCGTGAAAGTATTTGTGATGTTTTTGTTGGAAAGGAGGAGGCAATTCAGCCACTTGTCTGTTGATCGGGGAAGACCAATCACACACTAGACCTCAGTTCAGGGATACAGGAGGAGACCCTTCAGTACCTAGAAACTGTTGTGGAGAAATATGTGAAGACTCTTCATCCCCATAAACTGAAACTTTAGGAAAACCATCTGATAATTCAGCTTCGAAGCTTGTAGCCCAAACGCCTGAATATCGACTTCACCAGCTTCAAAATCCCCACTCCCTGACCTAACCTAGCCTGTCCATCTTCTCACTCACATATTTGCTGCATCCTTCCAACTGAACAATCGTAAGAACCCACTTCCTTCATCCAAATATCACCATTCCTCCTACCCTTCCCCGATCCCCACATGGCTCTCTCTCTGCATCCTTCTGGGTTCCTTTCACCTTCCCAGCCCTGACATAGTGTCTTGGCCAGAAATGTAGACTCTGATGCTGTCATACCTGCTGTGCCTTTCCAGTTTCACATCTATTGAGTGCCTAGTTTCACGTTGTGACCTCCATAGCAACTTTGTAATTTTGATTTTCATAGATTTTTAAAAACATTATTTGCTGGCATGTTGTTCCCACAATTTAACGACAAGAAATAGGTAACACATAATTTGCCATGTCTGCTTCTGTCTGCTTCGAACTGATTTCCTTTGTTTCTCCCGCACTTGAAGATAACTCTTCTTATGCTGCAGCTCATTCATACTATTTCCAGTATACTCAATAGCTTCCTTGCATTTATACTCTGTATGTCTATACATAAACCCAATGATCCATGAGCTTTCTTCAAAAACGTTTCCACTTGCCCGGCCACCGATCATTTCCTGTCTTCTGTAGCCCTCTCTCCTTAAGCAAGGGTGTTATATTTACCAGTACTCCCTCTCTCCAGTGATTACAGTAAGACAGGTAGCAATGCCTGCAAAATTTCCTCAGCATTCTCAGAACTCTACCTGGACGGGATCATTTTTCATCTTCGGATCTTTCAACCTCCCCAGAACCTTCTCTGTCGTGGTGGTCACGGCACAGAAACTGCCCCTTGACTCTCTAGAACTTCTGGCAGACTTCTTGTTTCCTTCACAAGAAGACAGAGACAATGTATCTGTTCAACTTCTCTGCCATTTCTTTGTTTCCCATAGCTCCTCCCACCTCATTTATCAACAGTCTAATATTTGCTCTGGCCTTCCACCCCTCCCTGATACATATGAATTGAATTGAATTGAAATTAATTGAATTGAATTGAATTTAGTGTCACGTGTAGGGAGGCACAGTGAAAAGTTTTGTCTTGCGAGCAATACATGCAGATCACACAGTCAATATGATAGACAACTAAGTACTAGGTAAACAGCGGCAAAAATAAAAAATAACATAGGTGCAGGCCAATGCTAAGAGTATGTGAGTCTATTCACTATTCGAACAACAGTCGGGTAGAAACTGTTTCCAAACCGGCTGGTGCGTGTGCTCAAGCTTATGTAGCTTCTCCCCGAGGGGAGAGATTGTAGAAAAAGCATAACCAGGGTGGGATGGATCTTTGAGAATGTTGGCGGCCTTTCCTTGTCAGTAGTCCTGATAGATGGATTCGAGCGAAGGGAGGTCGCACTACAAACCTCTTGCAATCTTCTTTTATATTAACAAAATTGCTGTCGTATTTCATCTTCTCCTCTTTGTTGCTTTTATTAGTTATCCTCCACCGCTATTTATAGGCTTCGTAATGCTTTGGATTGCCAACAATCATCACCACATAATATGTTTGCTGCTTCCTTTTCATGATGTCCCTGTCTTCCCTTTTCATTGACGGTAGTCTTGACCTTCACTTAATATGTTTCCTCATCCTTGGGATGGGTTTCAGTTGGGCCACTAAATTAACCCCAGGAACCCTTGCTCGTGCCGCTTCTATATCTTCCCTGCTCAGCTCCCTTTCCAATCAACTCTCCCATGTCATTGAAGGTACATTACTCAATTATAATCACATCACATCAACAAGAGACCAATAGGTATAAACTTAAATAAAGAGGTTTCAGACATGGGACACTGAAAGCAATTGGAGCATTTCTTAACTAAATACAAAGAAACAGAGATAACATGAATGAAGAGATGTAAAATATAGAGAAAATAGATTATTGATAGAAGTCGATGTACTTCAATACTTCTGCCAATTGTTGTGTGCTGTGGTCTCCTGTACAGTGTGTCTACAACAGATTAATATGCTCAAGTGCTGGGTCTAATGCCAGAACTTTTGTCTCCAATGATATTACAGATATCAGCTGTTGACAAAACCAAGCAGGATAATATATTTAATTCCCCGAAGAAATGGATTAATTGAAATAAGACGAGCCGACCAGAAACAGGAATATATAACAGAGTGGGAGACTAGAGCAGGGAATTCCAGAAAAGTGGGGTGGGTCGTTGAGAGAAGGGAACATAACACCCCAGCAAAGGATTAAATAACGTTTTAATATTTTACAAATGTTGTATGCCATATCCATCCTAATGTTGTTCACTGTGTCGCCGTTGTTCATATGTGCACAACAGATTGAGAATGAACTGTATTATCTGTCTGCACACACTGATGACACCGTTTTTCTTAACCTATTTACCTACATTCAATTTCAGATTGCCTCGCTTTTTTTGACATCGTCACGCGCCTTTACTTCTTCCAAATGTGTTCTGTTCCTTTCTGTTTTTCAGTTTAATCTGTCCATCAAGAAGTAATTGGTGACTGTGTAATATAACTTTACACCTCTACAGTCTCCACAGCGACTGTTTCCTATTTCTTTCAGTTTCTGAATTAATGACACATACAAACCCTCTCTGACCCTTTAACGCCAATAAGTAAGGCAATTGTAAATATAGCTCTTACTTTTGGATGAAGGCCAAAATATCTGAAAAAGAAAACACTGTGCGATAAGGTGATTGCAGCCATAGAAACAAATTATTGAAATGCTTGGTGTTAAAGAATTTTTAAAAAAAGACTTATGAGAGCTGTGAGGGTTAAGCACGGAGAAATCCGCACTTCCTTTATGTGTTCCGAACAGTTGCACGCAGAGACAGTTTTTTTTAGTTTGGGAGTTGTTGTTGGTCGATAAAACTTCAGTGTAGTAACAAACTGTCCATTAGTATTTGTGAGCGCGGATACATAGAGCACTAATGTGCATAACACAGCAGAATAATGGGGACAGTGAAGAGCGATCATTACATTTCACCTTTACTTCTAATATTGCTGGAGGAATTGGAGCTCAGCAAAAAGACCAATAGCAGGCGATGTCAATATCTCAGCTAGAGCAATATTGTTGTTACATTAAATGGTTTGTTATGAAAGGGGTTATCTGGAGCTGTTTGTTCAATGACTGTGATCGACTTCAGTCTCCATGAATCCAAACTGCAGAATTTCCCTCTTTTCTTCATAAGAGGCTTCTTTCAATGTGTTTTCCCATAGTATCCGTGGCAGCGTCATCCTCAACATGACTGGAGTCAACAGCTTCACAGTGAGGGAGAGATCAAAATCTGAGAACATTGGACTGGAATGATCTAACAATTGATCAGATCCTGAGAACAATAGCTTGGAATGTTACAACAATGGACAGCAGTTTCCCCGATGGTCTTTACTATCTCTCTGATAATTGGGCATGCTTAACTTTGCGGATACAATGTATATTGATGAATGTTCATGCAGGTTACTCTCTCATCCTTGCTACATTGGATTTCCTGATAATTTCAAATGTAAAATAAAACACCAGGTTATAATCCAACAGGTTTATTTCGAAATAGTTGCTTTCAGAGCGCTCCGAAAGTTAATGCTTCCAAATAAGGCTTTTGGACAATTTCTTGGTGTTGTGTGATTTTTGACTTTGACCACCTCAGTTCAGCATCGTCATCTCCACATGATATATCTGTCTACTTATTACTCTTGCCAACCATTGTGAACGCTGTCGTTATTTCTGTTATCTATATTTGGCAAATATGTGAACTATTATTCTCACTTTCAGTAACAAACCTCCTTCCTGTTTCATACCATTCACTGACAAACATCTGAGGAATCACAAAAGTGTTCATAACTATGATTACCCCATTTTCTCCTCGGCTGACTTGTATCTTAATCATTCCTTCATCACCCAACCTGACCACTACCACCTCCAAAATATTTCCAGTCTTCATTTCCTCCTCAGTGTTGTTTTTGAATAAATCACCATCTACACTTTTCTAGTTGCAGCTGCTTCTGACCAGCCTTCCAGTTATAAAATGTTTGATCCCAAATTTTTCCTTATCTCTTCCTGGAGCTACGTCATTCATATTGACGATCAAGTGACAGATTCATGAAACTATGCCGATTCTGGAACTTTCCCAGCAGGATTGTTATCTCCTGAGTTCAGTCCTCTGATGCACTCACTCAGCGAGGGAGGCCATCTCTGCTGCAGAGATGAAGATACAGAAAATCTTCCAGAAATATTATGGACAAAGTAACTGACGAAAATGAGAAACTGTGACACGTTAGTAGTAATTTAGTGTAATTACTCTAAAAGGCGATTGAATTGAAGTTTCGTAAATTGCTGCATCAGAAAAGCTCCATAACAGCGTTTTCCTGCAGGTGGGAATACAGGTAGTGAAAGAAATATACAGTCATTCCAAACAGAAACAGCAATTCTATCCAGCAATTCCACGCTGCCCATAATCCCAAACTAACCTAGTCCAAACTGCCTGGACTTGAACCATATCGCTCTAAACTTTTCAGATTCACGTACATATCCAAATGCATTTTAAACGTTGAAACAACAAGAATGAATTCTTTATTATTATTCAAATGCCTTCAATTCTGAAAATTCTGTTTCTTGCAGAATGAAAAAGTAGCTATTGCAATTCTGCAGTCTGGAACGTAGCTACAGGAACTGGAACTGAAAACAAACAAAACACAAATACTGGACAACATCAAGTCAGTTATGAGGAAAATATTATAATTTTTAGAAGGAACATGATACAGAGACACTTGCGGAATCATGATATGACTCGAAAAAATGTGGAATTCTTAGATGAGTCTTCCACAAATTAGCACCAGTGGGAGTTTTGTGCTTAAATTTGTAACGTTTTTGACATAGTTACTGACAGGTGAGCGAAGGTCCATGGCTTAGGAGAGAATATACTACTTGGATTAAGAATTAGTTAATGGAGACAGTACAGAGAGCAGCACACTTTTCTGGACTAAAGGCTGTTACTCATGAGTAATCACACTTATCAATGTTTGGAAATACAGCAAATTGAAAGTCAGACAAATGTCTGGAGTATAAGAAAGAAATAGCATGCATCTTATTTTGTATCTATTAAATTGTACGTGGTTAGGAAGTGTGGTTGTCCAAAAAGACCTACATGTTTAAGTCATGAATCATCAAAATAGTCCATACTCAGCCGTAAGCGAAGGGGCATTGAACGTTGTATTGTATTTCATTGTAAGATGATTCAAGAACATAAGTAAAGGCAACTTCCTGCAGTAGTAGAACCTTGCTCAGAGAGTTTTAAAGTACTGTATGCAGATTTGATCTCCTTTTCATGGAGTGATCTCCTTGCAAAGGCAAAAGCAATGGTTCCAGAAGGAGAGAGTGCAGAAGCTGAGTGATTAGTTTATCGCGCTCTGAGAGAAGAGAAAATGGTGACATTGAAATTTGGGTGTTGGTGAGGATCATTTATTTCCAAAAGAAACATTGATGGGGTGATAAATTCCAAACTTTACCCAGGTATGATTGGTTTGCTTTGTTGCCACGTGTAACTAAGTGCACGGAACAGCTTTGTGAGTAGTGCAGGCATAACTTAATAACATATACAGACAGGGAATGGATGCAGGAGTAGATATTTCGGCCCATCGAGACCACATCACTGTTCAATTAGATCTTGAATGATTATGCAATCTCAGTATCCAATTCTGGCTTTCTCTTTATACTCATTGATCCTTTAAGCCACAATGGCTCCCTAATGGATATTTCTAATGATTGACCCCAACAGCTTCCTGTAGGAAAGACTTCTTCAGGTTCACAACTCTCCAAGTGAAAAACTTCTTCCCCATCCCTGTCCTGAATGTGCTATCCCTTATGGTTAGAGTGTGGCCTCTAGTTCTGGAGTTCCCCAATATTTGGAACATTCTTCCTTCAAGTAATCAGTCCAATTCCACTTGGAGGTTATATGCTTCAATGAGATTCCTCCTCATACTTCCAGTTAAAAAAAGTCCTAGCCCATGTTCATCTACTCTTTCCTTGTGTATCAGGTCGGTAAAAATAATGACTGCAGATGCTGGAAACCAGATTCTGGATCAGTGGTGCTGAACGAGCACAGCAGTTCCTGCAGTATCCGAGGAGCAGCGAAGTCGGCGTTTCGGGTAAAAGCCCTTCATCAGGAATAAAGGCAGTGAGCCTGAAGGGTGGAGAGATAAATGAGAGGAGGGTGGGGATGGGGAGAAAGAAGCATAGAGTACAATAGGTGAGTGGGGGTAGGGGATGAAGGTGATTGGTCGGGGGGTGAGGGTGGAGTGGAAAGGTGGAAAAGAAGATAGGCAGGTAGGACAAGTCACGGGGACAGTGCTGAGCTGGAAGTTTGGAAGTGGGTGAGGTGGGGGAAGGGGAAATGAGGAAACTGTTGAAGTCCACATTGGTGCCCTGGGGTTGAAGTGTTCTGAGGTGAATGATGAGGCGTTCTTCCTCCAGGCGTCTGGTGGTGAGGGAGCGGCGGAGAAGGAGGCCCAGGACCTCCATGTCCTCGGTGGAGTGGGAGGGAGAGTTGAAAGGTTGGGCCACAGGGCGGTGTGGTTGATTGGTTCGGCTGTCCCGGAGATGTTCCCTAAAGCGCTCTACATTGGCGTCCAGTCTCCCCAATGTAGGAGACGGCATTGGGAGCAACGGATATTGGTGGATGTGCAGGTAAAACTTTGATGGATGAAGAAGGCTCCTTTAGGGACTTGGGATAGAGGTGATGGAGGTGGTGTGGGCGCAGGTTTTACAGTTCCTGTGGTGGCAGGGGAACGTGCCAGGATGTGAGGGTGGGTTTCAGGGGGGCGTGGATTGGACCAGGTAGTCACGGTGGGAACGATCTTTGTGTGAAGGGGTGGAGAGGGAAATATATCTCTGGTCGTGGGGTCTTTTTGGAGGTGGCAGAAATGTCGATGAATGACTTGGTTTAAGCAAAGGTTGGTAGGGTGTAAGGTGAGCACCAGGGGCGTTCTGTCCTTGTTACGGTTGGAGGAGTGGGGTCTGAGGGCGGATGGGCAAGATGTGGACGAGATGCGTTGGAGGGCATCTTTAACCACATGGGAAGGGAATTTGCGGTCTCTAAAGAAGGAGGCCATTTGGTTTGTTCTGTGGTGAAACTGGTCCTCCTGGGAGAAGATACGGCAGAGGCGGAGGACTTGGGAATACGGGATGGCATTTGTGCATGAGGAAGGGTGGGAAGAGGTATAATCCAGGGAGTTGTGGGAGTCGGTGGGTTTGTACTGACATTGCTACCAGTTTGGTTCGTGCAATAAATACGTAGATTGAAGTCTTCCATAATGACGGCTGTAACTTCTAATTTTGATAATGTCCCCGACTTCAGAACTACTATTTGCTGATCTGTGCACCAAATGCCTTTTTTCCCATTTGGTGCAGCTCCACTCATGCAGAAACCAACTGGTCCCAGATAATGTCCTCCCTTTCTGTTGTGTTAATCTCCTCCTGAACAGCAACGCCACCCAACTCCATTTCCAATCTTCGAAATTTCCTGAAAGTTGAATAAATTTTCACTTTGAGTTCCCATCCTTGGTCCCCTTGGTAACAGGTCTGCTTGATTCCAATACATCATATCCATTAATGACTGTCTGCACAGATAATTCAGCCATCTTATTATCCATACTCCTCGCTTTGAGATACAAACTTTAGTCTTTTTCTTGTGAGAGATTTACCGCTCCTTTAGCATCATGGTATCAAGAGGATCTTTTTGGTTTTTGTTACATTTTGATATGAATTGCTTAATTATGTGAGAATTCATGAATGGTGCTGAACAGTGTGCAATCATCAATGTGCATTCCCGAAATCTGACCTTACGATGGAGCGAAGATCATTGATGACGCAGATGAAGATGACTGGCCCTGGGCACTTTCCTGGGAATGTCCTGCAGCCATAGCCTGTATCTGAGAAGACGTACCTCAGCCATATTCCTATTTCAAACCTACGCATCCAGAGTGGAAAAGTGTGTCGCTGGAAATGCATAGCAGGCCAGGCAACACCAAGGAACAGGAAACGATCATAGGGTGGAAAGAAACTTGGACAGAGCAAGGCATACAGGACGTACACTAGACAAGCTCAGCATGAGGGAAGTGGGTACTGAAGATGATGAAGATCAGAGTCAAGATTAGAGTGGCGCTGGAGAAGCTCAGCAGGTCAGGCCGCATCTGAGGAACAGGAAAAGTCGACGCTTCTGGCAAAAAAGCCCTTCATCATGACGAACTAGATTCCAATTAGTCGAAGTTCGAGAGTCAATTTATCAATCTCATGGGGCATTCATAATAGTTGATGTGCCTCTGCAGAGCCCCAAGGCGATTAATCTGAATGTACACTGCTCACATTAATGTGCAGTCGGTGTGTGATCATGCACTGAATGTCTTGTTTTACACAAACCCCAAACCAGCCACCATATCTTGCTTCTGAAACAGTAAGACATTCCCGCCAGCCTCTGTCTTCCGTAGGGAACACAGGTATGTCTTCTCCGAGATGGAAGATGCCTCCTTGATATTTATGGACTCGACCAGACCCCCTCAAATATATCTTAAGAAGGTAGCCTAGATTCTAACGCTTTCTTATTTTCAAGGCAGATTTAAAGTCTCTGATCCAGATGCAATGTGACTAGTCAAACTACTCAGTAATAAGTTATGCACAATCTATTTAAGCCTTATAGTCAAAATATGACAAACAAAGCGTAATTCAGAATATCTTTATTGGAATACATCACACAATAATAGATACAGTAACTGTTGCTAACCAGCTGTTCAAATATTAGAACATCCCATAAATAGTCTCTTGGTAAAAAGGAAAGTTCATACACAGATTCTCAGAAACACTTCTCCAATTTAGGAGGGAAAAAAAAGAAAGAACACGAAGAGAAAATTCGCAGTCAGTACCAGTAATGAGACATTCACTGAAGCCTCTAACTCTGATGAGACCCCAATAGCTTCCGATGTTACTGAGAAACGAAAACTCAGAAATCCTAACCTGTGTCAGCTGGCCACATCAATTCAAGCTGCATTAAAATAAACACAAGGCCTCCAAAGTTGTTCACTCATGTTTTCTAACTGGACAGCTTGGTAACTCTCGTTCAATCCCTCTCAGAAGAAAGCAGGACAAAATCACTTCGTAATGCTGCAGTTTTGTCACACAAGTTAGCACATGGAGCTGTAAAACAGAAACCGGGGTAACCCAATCGGCCCCTTGGCCCTTTCGAATCGAACGAGGAAGTTGCACTTCAACACATTGACTTAAATTCACAGGAGCAGTACGAGGCCATTTAGCTCCTCGAGTCAGTTACACAGGAACAGGATGTAGTTTCAAATTTAATTGTGACACTTTCCATCTTAATGAAGAATTCTACTGCGAAAGGTCGCGCACCACCGTGTTTTTAATTAACACTTTTTATTACACAATGTTTATCCTTAGTAAAGACAGATCCAAACTATGTTTAAACTGTCCTGCCATGACATTGCTGTCCATTATGAGTTCACCTGACTCTAAGTGCACCGGACCTTAATTTGTCTTCATCAGTCTTTCTCTTCACTTGTCAACAGAGACTTTTGCTGTCAGTTATTATGTTTCCTGCAAGCTTAGTTCCTTCGACATATTGTTTGAGGAAACCATTCCAAACACAGTCAAGGAGATCGCCCTCCCTCACACTGCTACCAGTTTTGTTCGGCCAATTAATATGTAGTTTCAAATCTTCAAACAAAAACTGCTGTAACTTCATGGCCTTCATCTCGAATTTCGATATAGCCCCTTTTATCATAAATACTGTCTGGCGGTCTATACAACAAATGACTTATTACTTTTGGTGTTCAGCAGCTCCACTCATGTAGTTTTCACTCCGATGAATTGGCCTCAAGGTGCTGAATCGTTTCTTCCTTGTCCGATTGGACAGGGTCTGATTGGGTAATTTCTGGTTCCTGTTTAGCAGCCCGATGTGCTGTCTAGTGGGACAATGTGGTAGTTTTAAGATGTGATTTTGACCGGATTTTTTTCTCAGGGAGAGATGGGACGAGATGTACCAAGCTGTCTCGTTAATAACACTTGAGTAAACAGCTTGGGAGACCTTGTTTTGAACGGTGTGGCCACGTCTCGCACGTTAGGATTTCTGGGTCTTCGTTTCTCAATAAAATCAGAAATAATTGGAGTCTCAACAGAGATAACAGTTTTCAGTGAGTGTCTCCTGGCTGCTACTGTCCCTGAATTTTCTCCTTGTGTACTTTTTTTTAACCTACTGATTTGGAGAAATGTTTGTTAGAATCTGTATCTGAGCTTTCCATTGTGCCATTTTTATATGTGATGTTCCTATACTGTTACCGCATCTATTATTAGTCTGAATTACTCTTTATTTCGTTGAATGCTAACTACAGTGCTTAAATAATTTATGTATATCTCATTACCGAGTAGTTTGACAGGTCACATTGCATCTGGATCAGAGATTTTACGTCGACAAAAAAGAGACTGTCAGAACCTAGGCTACCTTCATAATATTGTTTTGAAGGGGTCTGGTCTGGTCCATAACACTCGTCTCCTTCTCTTGTTGTGTAATAGGCTGGAGGCACTAAATGGGCTATCCCTGCTCATTTCCAATTATTTCATTCGGCTGAATGACTTCTTCATTTCCCGTGAAGGCAGTGTGAGAAGCTGAATGAACTCTTCATTTCTAACTGGAGAATTGTGCAGTGACTGACAGTACTGTTACATGAATGTTGCCTGCACTTTAATACCACAAGCTTGAATATTGCCCAGGTCTTATTGCACATGGACTCACACTGTTTCAGGAGCAGAGGGGAACACAGTATTTTGAACACTGTGTGAGAATCTGTGTCCATCCCCACTTCTGATCTTATGATGGGGGAAAGACATTGATGAAGCAGCTGAAGATATTTGTGCGGAAGAATATACCCTGAGGATCTTCCACAGAGATGTCCCAGGACTGAAAGGAAAGGATAGACATCCACGAACCACAAACATCTTCCTTTTTGCTTTGATTCGATTCAACCAGTGTGGAGTTTACACTGATTGCCAATAATCCAATTATGTTTCGCTCAATGATTTCATTGTCAGTCAACCACTGCCTTGATATCAGGACCAGTCACACTTACCTGAACCCTTGTAGTAATCTCTTTTATTCGTTTTCATCGATCGTGGTATAGGAACAGGGAAGGTTTCCTTCAAATAGAGTATATTGAATTTCAGGAATTATCCATTCCAGAGTGTCAGAGGAGCTAGGTCACTGTGTGTGTGTGTCTGTGTCTGTGTCTGTGTGTCTCTGTGTGTGTGTGTCTGTGTGTGCATGTATGTGTGTGGTGGAGGTGGTGGTGGTGTTGGAGAGATGAACAACATGCTCCTGTTTCTGATGTTGTCACATTTTGTTATTGCAAACTTAGTGGGTGTTATTCTCCTGGAAGTTCTGTTATTGAATGTTGCAGTCAGGGAGAACAGAGGAATTTGTGATTTCTAGGTGTAATAAGGGGGCTATATTAACAGTGAATATGGCTCTACAAAATTACCACCAAATGAAGCATGAGTAGGGTTTTGAAGCTCTGTAAAGACAGATGAGGTGCGTCTTTCGTACCCAACCTGGGTTTTCCAATTATATTTTCCAAACGAACCCAAATTGTTCCTGGCAGTCTTTCTGGACTGAATGGTCTTCTCTGTTTCTGTGCACCAGCTTACTGAAGGAAGTGGACAGCTACTGCTCTTGTCGATCAGATCTGAAGGGCTGAATGGATCACAGAAACATCAGACTGAGGAGCAGGAGTGGGCAGTGAGATATGTTGAGCGGTGTTCACCAGCCAATAAGATAAAGATTGACCAGTTTGTGGTCTCAGCCCACTTTCCTATCTGTATCCCATTATTTGTAACTCACTTTTCTGTCAAATATTGAACTGACTCAGCTTGGAATAAATATAAACAGAAAAGCACCATAAACTTCTGCAGAAGAGCAATCCCACTTTACAGTCACTTTTATAATTTCTCCTCATCCCTCGTATAGAGTTGGAGAGTCATGCATTTCGCAAACGGACAATTTAGTACAGCTTGACCACGTGGACCTGTTATACCAAGATATACCAATCATATTTTACAGGATTTTGCCCATATCCATCGAAATTCCTCCCATTCATGTACCTATGCCGATGCCTATTAAATGGTGAAATTGGACCAAATCCTCTGTCAGCGCGCTCCATACACGCCTCACTATTTGCATGAAAATATTGCCACTAAGGTCCGTGTAAAACATTTCCTCTTTCACGTAAACCCATGCCTCTATTTGTGGACCCCCCCCCGCCCCCCCCATCCTGGCAATGAACATATTAGCTATTAATGTCATCCATGCATTTCATGATTTTGTACACCTCGATAAAGTCACCCATCAATTTTCGATGCTCCAAGTTATTAAAGAAGCGCCAGTCCGTCCACACTCTCCCTTTGACTTAAAGGCTACATTCCCAGCAATATCTTGGAAATCTTTTCTAAATTTTCTCAAGTCTAAAAATATCCTTTCTGTAGCAGGGAGAATCAGATTAACCAAATTATTCCAAATGTGGCCTCACCAACATCTTGTACATCCGCAACATGGCATTGCAACTCCAATACTCAATGCACTGCAGAATGAAGGTTAGCGCCCAAATGTGTCTTTCACTGTCCTATCTACCTCTAATTTCAAGGAACTGAGTCTGCACCCCGAGGTCTACTTGTTCAACAACACTCTCTGGGTTCCAGGATAAAGTTTATAATTCCTGCCATGCTCTACCGTACCAGAACGCAGGCCTCACATTTATCTAAATTAAAATCCATCTTCAACTCCTTGACCTATTGGTATATCTGATCAAGGGCCAGTTCAATTCTGAGACACCCCACTTTACCAAAAAATTGTGTCATCTGTTAAAAATACTAACCAGGCACATATTCACTTTTACATTATTTATACAAGTAATGAAAAGCAGGAGACTCAGCACAGATCATTGTGGCGCACTGTTGTGTGCAGGTTTCCATTATGAAAAGCAATCTGCTCCCACCACACTATGTAGCCTACTGACAATTCAATATTGCATTCAATTTCTAAGCTCGTCCTAAATCCAGTTATGATCGACCATACCAACCTGTCCACCAAGCGGTATCTTGTGGAACATCCTGCTGAAGTCCATAAGGTTTACATAATTCCGTCACGTTTCGTCTTTTGCACATCTTCAAAAAAAAACGGAAAACACAATAGAGAGACACGATTTCCTGTGAAGACATGTGTTGACTGTCCAGAAGAAGTGTGGCCTTTGAAAATTCCTCAGAATCTCCTCCAGTAACCTACCCAGTAGCTCACTGATCAGTAATTTTGTGACTTTTTCAGGTCAATGTTTCTTTTTCTAGTCCCACGTTTCCAGTGGCCATATATATAAACAGGTTGGTGAAATGCCCAGTGGTATAGATCTCAGAATGGACCATGGTCAGTGTTAGGAACGCATTCAAGCTGGTTTGTATACTCTGCAAAAATAAGAATATATGAACAAAGAGAGTAAGAAAAGCAATAACACAGTTTAGACGTTGCAAATGTGTACATCAATATCGAGACACATGCGCGCATGTACGCACACACATTCACTCTCTTCCCAACCCACCCTCGCCACCTCGTTGATGGTGTATACCAGACATGCACCTTGTAAAGGAATCCCATCCTGGAACAGTTGGAAATGAATGAAGAAATGTGAGAATCCAATGAAAACACCTCAGGAATTTCCGTGAATGGTAAAGATGCATGAGGAATTTGCAGCTGACACACGTTACTGTAAGGGGGAACACATTGAGAGCGGGAACACCAGCCTGTTCCTTCTCAGGAAGATTACATTCTCTCTCTGTTTGAGTTTAAACATGCAGTAATGTTCTCCAATCCCAAACTGGACCACGTGAGGTATCCTGTCATTTACCCTGCTCCCTGTAGGTACGTCTTTTTTGCTGCAATACACAGAGCCAGTACCTTAGCAACAAATGACATTTCTTGTTAAGTGCCTTCATATTAAAAAAGGTTAATGTTTTCCCAAGTGATGTATTAAAATGAAATTGTCTTACTCTTAAATTACATCTCCACATTTACTCGCCCATATAAGAGAAAATAGCAATCAAGTATTCACCATCTGAACTCTCCTCAAGATTGTACATCGTCAATAAAAACACCTCTCCTTTTCAAGTCTAAACTGCTAATCCTTCATAACATTACACTACCATCCCAGGAACTAGCAAATAGAAACATCTTTGAAACGTGTCGAAAGCAATTGTGTTTTGTCTTCAAGTTCAGCGATTTATGACGACACACAATACATCAGATTTGGTCTCAGGAATTGACTGTACAAATACGTAAAGAAATGTCTAAGGTTATACCTGAAACCCCTTGCATGAACCATCATCGTTCCACTTACCTTGCAAAAACACTTGCTACATCCACAGACTAACTCAAAGTGATTCCTGTACTAGGACACACAAAATCATTTGCATTTTCCCTCCATTTCAATAAATTCCTTTTGTTTCATTTATTTCCCAAGCAAACGTCCAATGATCAACACAGTATTTTTTTCTTCTGAAGGTTTACCCACTACCCTACCCGTCTTCATCCCATTGCAGAAGCTTTGTCTCCAATCACATCTTATTGAATGACTATCCTGATGCGTCAGTAAATATAGCTCCAAAACACAAATCTAGATTGTAAATGGTAATGAACTAACACCGAAGCTTGAGGAATTCCATACGTTACAGCTTTCCTTCCTTAAAATAAGTATCGATCTCTACTCTGTATTTTCTGATAGCTAACCGGGGCTCCCTGTTCCTGAATAGCATTCTCGGAACGTTGTATGGATTCATCCTGTGCTGTGCAATGTACTCATAAGACTGAAAACTTGAAAATATGCCTGTGTAATTACTTAGAGGGGCAGAATGGTCTCCCACTGTTCCATCGAATTAGTCATGACTGGTTGAAAGGTATGTTCCTCTACCCTGTATCAACGTTAAGTGTTTGAGTGAGAGATCAACACCAGGGGCACGGTCATCAGTTGACCATTTTGTTCCTCGAGCCTGCTGCACAATTTGGAGAGATCATGGCTGGTCTGATTGAAGCTGAACACTCCTTTTCTGTGGATTCCCAAGAAACACTGATTCCTTTGCTCATCAAACAGCACCCCTCGAGCTCATCCTCGAATAGCTTCAATGGACAGTGGGTAAGTGGTTAGCACTGCTGCCTCATGCAGCCAGGGACCTGTGTTTGATTGAAGCCTTGGCTGACTGTATGGATTTTGCACATTTTCCCCCTGTCTGCATGGATTTCCTCTCACAGTCCAAAGTTGTGCAGGTCAAATGGAATGTCCATGGGAGATTTCCCATTGCGTCCAGGGATGTGTCGGCTAGCTAGATTAGTCATGGGAAATGGGCGGCACCGTGGCACAGTGGTTAGCACTGCTGCCTCACGGCGCCTCAGACCCAGGTTCAATTCCCGCTTCAGGCGATGACTGTGTGGAGTTTGCACGTTCTCCCTGTATCTGCGTGGGTTTCCTCCGGGTGCACTGGTTTCCTCCCACGTTCCAAAGATGTGCAGGTTAGGTGAATTGGTCATTCAAATGTAGGTAAATGTAGGGCGATGGGTGGGTTGCAATTCAGCGGGTCAGTGTAGACTTGTTGGGCCGAAGGGCCTGTTTCCGCACTGTAATGTAATGTAGGGTTATGTGGATAAAGTCGGAGGTGAGGCTGGATGGGATGCTCTTCGAAGGGTCGGTGTAGATTCGATGGTCCGAATGGACTGTTTCTAAACTGTACGGGTTCAATGGTTTCATGACCCAATCTTTACCGTTCCCGGTGAATGAGAGCCCAAAGTACAACCCAACCAGGTGTCCTTATCTCCATCTTAAAAAACGAATCTCTTCAGTCTAAAGTGCATTCACGAAATAGCAAGTCTCTTTTTTCAGGTATTTAGGCACAACAAATAAGAAGAGCCTTAGCCTAATCAGCCCTCAGACCTATCCCATATGAAGTATTTATCAAACACAGCCTCCACTGCTTTCTGAGAACGACTTTTCCAATACATTTTCAAAAATCATAAGGAGTTGGGTCAGAATTAGGCCAATTGGCCCATCGACCCTGCTGATCGGACATGGATGACATGTTTTTACACAATTTTCTGGCATTCACGCTCTTACCTGAGAACCCTTACCAAGTAGAAATTGTCGATCTCTGTCTTCAACACAGAACCGTGTTTAAATGTCTCCGAGTCGTGTGTGTGTCTGTGTGTCTGTGTGTGTGTGTCTCTGTCTGTGCGTGTGTATGTGTGTGTGTGTCTGTGTGTGTGTGTCTCTGTCTGTGTGTGTGTGTATGTGTATGTGTGTCTGTCTGTGTGTGCGTGTCTGTTGTACTGGAGTACTGTAACCAGTGGTATTCCAGAGGCTTTGGTGGTGGATCCACTTTTGGTTGTCTTTTATATCAATGAATTAGATAAGGATTATAGAAGGCATCGTTCGCAAGATTATGCATGACACCAACGTTGGTTATATAGTGGAGAGTCAAGAAGCTTATAGAAGATTGCAAAGAGATTTGATCAATGGATCTCAGAGTGGTACAGCATGGGAAAGACCATTTGATTCAATCGTCCTTGCCAAACGGATATTCTCATTTAATCTAGTTTCGTTTACTAGTGTTTGGAAATATTGGTCCCAATCCTTCTAATTCATATACACAAACAGATGCCTTTTAAATGTTGTACACTTCTTGTGCCAGATTATTCCAAACTCATCACACAGTGTAAAAATGTCGCTAGTTAGGTATTTTAAAATCCTTCCTAAACGCTTCTGTACCTCATTCAAGTCTCTACAATGCATCAGCACTTATATTTGAGCGACATGCCACATGCACAATTGTCAAATTGAATGACTGCACCAAAATGTTCCATTTAAACAGCCTGGCATTTTTGTCCTTAAAATTTTCCTTAAAATGGGTTGTGATCAGTGTACAGGATTATATCTGTGCATTGCTGGCAACACAATCATTGAAAGGTTGTTCGGCCAACACCAAGCTTAAAGTCTCTTTCTCCACCGTTTAATACGCTTTGTTGATGAACGTTCAACTTCCTTCAAAAAATAACCGATGGGACTTTCTGTCCCTTCGTCATCCTCCTGCAGAATCACCCCACCGACACCCTCATCTTTGACATCGTTAGCCACCTTGAAAGACTTCATGTAATCGGCTGTGGCTAATAAAGGTGCAGTGGTTATAACTGTCTTTATGTTGTCAATTGCCTTTTGACAGTCCGCTATTCACTGAGACTTCTTGCCCATTTTTAACAATTCAGTCAGTGGAGCAGCCACACTGAAAAATTTCGTTCAAATCCATTCAATCCCAAGAACAATAGAACTGCGTTTTTTTTTTGTCATCAGATGGGGAAATTACAAAATTTCTTTCGTTTTTGCATCTCGTGGGGCCATTTTTCCATGCTTATTAACATGGCCGAGGAAGGTGACTTAGGAAATGGCAATTTCACTTTTAGCCACATCTAGCACCAAATCTGTCTTCCGAAGTCGATCAAACAAGTCCGGTCAATGCTGTAAATATTCCTTCCATGAGTGAGCAACATTCACCAGAATATCAATATACAGTTGGGAAATCCGGCAATGACCGTATTAGCCAGTCTCTGAAATGTGGCTGGATCGTTTTTCATACTAAATGGCATGACTTTGAACTGATACAGTCCATTTGGCGATGGAAAACCAAAATTTGCTGTCTCTTACTTGTCAGTCGCCTCTGAGCAAGACCAACATAGAAAAATGATTTGTGTGTCCCACGGTTTGGAAACAGACCTCCAGCATTGGAATTGGATGTGCATCAGTCGTTTTAATGGCTTTGACTTTGCGATAGTCCACACATAATCGTTGGGTTCCTTCTGGCTTTGTTACCATGGGTATGGGTGTGGTCCAGCCTCTGTAACCTACTTCGATTATGCCATTTGGATTATGGGCTCTTTGTCCTTCTGAACCTGTGCCAACTTCAGAGAGTTATGCCTATAAGAATGTTGATTAATCGGAACAGCATCTCCTTTACCTTCGTCATGCACATTTAGGTTAGAACTTCCCCATTGTATCTCCCCATGTGGTTGTTGTAATTCTTTCAGGTCATTTCGATTTTCCTGTGGAAGGTAACTCACTCTTTATCCCAATTTTGACAACGTCCTATTTGTCCAATGTGATTTGAAGACGGTCCAATTCAGAATCCTCTGAACTTGATTCTTCCTTCTGTGTTGTCGTCTTTAATACCTTGTCCTCTTACATTCATTCCCTGTCAAAATACTTCTTGGGCATATTCACACGACACAGCCTGCGAGATTTCTTCGTGTCTGGAGTCCTTATCAAGTAGTTCATATCACTCAATTTCTTCTCAATTTGATATGGTTCACTAAACCTTGTTTGTATAACCACACTTGTTCCTGGAAGAAACACCAATACCTTATCCCAGATCCAAAATTGCGCATTTGCGATTTCTTATCCGTGTCCTCTCTCATTGTATGCTGTGATACTTTGAAATGCTGTCTAGCCAACTCTCCAACTCTATTTGATTGATATCTAAGAATTGATAAATAGTCCACACGGGTGGTTTCTGCATCCTGACATTAACTTCTTATTAGTCAATTTTAACGGTACTCTTAATTCATGCTCAGACATTAATTCAAACG
The DNA here is from genome assembly GCF_047496795.1 of Chiloscyllium punctatum. Taxonomy (NCBI): domain Eukaryota; kingdom Metazoa; phylum Chordata; class Chondrichthyes; order Orectolobiformes; family Hemiscylliidae; genus Chiloscyllium; species Chiloscyllium punctatum. The sequence continues at coordinate 48,713,769 of NC_092789.1, forward strand.
GACTGAATTTGGTCGATTCTTTTGGTGCAGTTCTGATTACAAATGATACAAACGGAATTCTCTTATCAGAAGCATCAGATAATCCTGACCATAAGCTCTTAAAATGGTATTTACTGTTTGATAGCATCTTTCTTGCGCTTCCCGCGATTCCACATGGTATACAGTAGATTTGAGTTGCCTTATTTCCCAAGTCATCCACAACCTCCTTGAATAGTTTAGAAGTTTGATCTTGATCTGACTGGATCTCGATTCGTTGTCCGTATGGAGTTAAAAAAAAAGTCATTTTTTTACAATCTTTTCTGTGGCACCTCCATTCTAAGGAATAACACACAGGAAGGCAAACACTTTCTTTCTCTGAATATGCGTTTTGATATAACTGGTTTAACTCCTCTATGAATATTTTGCAACAGTATTTACTATGGAAAAAGATATGGAAGATATAGCCAGTAGGGACATAGATGGTGATATCTTGCAAAATTTCCAGATTACAGAGGAGGAAGAACTGGATGTCTTGAAACGGTTAAAGGTGGATAAATTCCCAGGACCTGATCGGGTGTACCCGAGAACTCTGTGGGAAGCTAGAGAAGTGATTGCTGGGACTCTTGCTCAGATATTTGTACCATCGATAGCCACAGGTGAGGTGCCGGAAGTCTGGAGGTTGGCAAACGTGGTGCCACTGTTTAAGAAGGGTGGTAAGGACAAGCCAGAGAACTATAGACCAATGAGCCTGAACTCAGTGATGGGCAAGTTGTTGGGAATCCTGAGGGACAGGATTTCCATGTATTTGGAAAGGCAAGGACTGATTCGTGATAGTCAACATCGCTTTGTGCATGGCAAATCATGTCTCACAAACTTGATTGAGTTTTTTGAAGAAGTAACAAAGAAGATTGAAGAGGGCAGGCAATAGATGTGATCTGTATGGACTTCGGGAAGGCGTTCGACAAGGTTCCCCATGGGAGACTGATTAGCAAGGTTAGAACTCATGGAATACAGGGAGAACGAACCATTTGGATCCAGAACTGGCTCAAAGGTAGAAGACAGAGGGTGGTGGTGGAAGGGTGCTTTTCAGACTGGAGGCCTATGACCAGTGGAGTGCCACAAGAACCGGTGCTGAGGCCTCTACTTTTTGTCATTTACTTAAATGATTTGTATGCGAGCATACGAGGTACAGTTAGTAAATTTGCAGATGACACCAAAATTTGAGGTGGAGTGGACAGGGAAGAGGGTTACCTCATATTACAACATGATCTGGACCAGATGGGCCAATGGGCTGAGGAGTGGCAGATGGAGTTTAATTTAGATAAATGAGAGGTGCTGCATTGTTGGAAAGCAAACCTTAGCAGGAATTATACACTTAATGGTAAGATTCGAGGGAGTGTTGCTGAACAAAGAGACCTTGGAGTGCAGGTTCATAGCTGCTTGAAAGTGGTAGATAGGATAGTGAATAAGGCGTTTGGCCTGCTTTCCTTTATTGGTCAGAGAACTGAGTATCGAAGTTGGGAGGTCATGTTGCAGCTGTACAGGACATTGGTTAGGCCACTGTTGGAATATTGCGTGCAATTCTGGTCTCCTTCCTATCGGAAAGATGTTGTGAAACTTGAAAGGGTTCAGAAAAGATTTACAAGGATGTTGCCAGGGTTGGAGGATCTGAGCTACAGGGAGAGGCTGAACAGGCTGGGGCTGTTTTCCCTGGAGCGTCGGAGGCTGAGGGGTGACATTATAGAGGTTAACAAAATTATGAGGGGCATGGATAGGGTAAATAGGCAAAGTCTTTTTCCTGGTGTTGGGGAGTCCAGAACTAGCGGCCATAGTTTTAGGGTGCGAGGGGAAATATATAAAAGAGACCTCAGGGGCAACTCTTTCACGCAGAGGGTGGTATGTGTATGCAATGAGCTGCAAGAGGATGTGGTGGAGGCTGGTACAATTGCAACATTTAAGAGGCACTTGGATGAGTATATGAATAGGAAGGGTTTGGAGCGATATGGGCCAGCTGCTGGCGGGTAGGACTAGATTGAGTTGGGATATCTGGTTCGGCATGAACGTGTTGGACCGAAGCGTCTGTTTCCATGCTGTACATCTCTCTGACTCTATAACTCTATCTTCCTGCTGCAATTATGTCAGCTTAATAGGGCTAAAGATAATGGAATGCTTGCCTATTTACTCCTTCTTTGATCCACTTATCTGACCGAAGAAGGTCTGGGATACCACTTTGTCAGCTTCCGTATTTGTTCCTTTTGATCTCCCCTGCTTCCGCTTGTGTCGCTGTGATCTTGTGATCACACAATCTTGGAAAACTCCTGGATGAAGATCCTTCATTTCTTTAGTTCCTTTCGTCTACACTGGCTTTTCAAGCAGAGTAGGCAACACACCGACCTTTGATTCAGCTATGGCATTAGCAGGCATTTGTGTTCCTGGAGTTGAGCGTTTGTCTTGTACTCCGAACGCAAATTCTCACCTCTTCTATGAGCACATTTTGTCTTACCTGTTACCAGTAACAGGTATTGGCACTAGTTACTGAGTAGTGCATACGTCATCGTCCTTCAGCATTACAGACTGCGAGGATCTTGTATCCCTTAATATTGTGACCTCTTTGCCTACTGCTCCCGGCCTATGTGAATAAACCTCACCATTGCATGCATATTTCTAAGCAGATATAGTACTTCCTCCGTTATCAACTTCTGATTGTATTGAACACTCCGAGGCAGTTGTCTAACTTCTCCTGTGCTTTTTGATCCTAGTACAACATAACTTCCAGGCTTGTCCGGCTTTCATACATCTGACTTTCGTCTAGATGACCAACGTTTTAATTTTGTGTTGCCCATTTTATTATAATGGAAACACCGGAGATGTTTAAAATCTTTGCCCCCACCATAGGGTTCTTTTAACACTGTGGTACGTTATCCTGATGATCTTCACTAATATCTGCCTTTCCCTTTCCATGTAATGATTTTCCTTTGCCGAATTTCCATCCGTCATGGACTGAAATTCATTCTGGAAGCCAAATCAAGTTTTATGGAACAGCTTTGAGAAATTCCCTACCTACATCTCTGTGCAATAGGAATTGTTTTGGTTTGGAGGTAAATCATCGAAATCAGATTCAAAACCTCCCGCCCTTCCTTCCCCTCTGTTCCTCTTTTGTTTAAAGTGATGCAATTGCACCCACTGGCCTATTTCAGGACTTTGCAATTCCTTTGCACATGCAATATCACTTGAAAGAGTAAGTTCGTAAGCATTGCGCGTTCCAGAAATTGCCATCAAATTCATCTTAACTCCGAAAAAAATGACTCAGATTGAGGGTCCTGAATATAATTGCAATGGACACCACCCTCCTCCAGCTTATCTCTCCACGCTTCAGGCTCACTGCCTTTATTCCTAATGTAGGGCTTTTGCCCGAAACGTCGAATTCGCTGCTCATTGGATGCTGCCTGAACTGATGTGCTCTTCCAGCACCACTAATCCAGTATTTGGTTTCCAGCATCTGCAGTTATTGTTTTTACCTCGTTGATTTTAACCCAACTGCGAATCCTCTTGCAAGGATGCCTGCCTTGAAGAAGTTTTCCTCCTCTCTCTCTACAAGAATCTCAGGGAGTCCCTCTCCCACTGCTACTCCCAGGTCGTTTCCTACTCTATGCTACTCTCTCCCCACCCCCACCCTCCTCTAGCTTATCTCTCCACGCTGCAGGCTCACTGCCTTAATTCCTGATGAAGGGCTTTTGCCCGAAACGTCGATTTCGCTGCTCGTTGGATGCTGCCTGAACTGCTGTGCTCTTCCAGCACCACTAATCCAATACTTGTAAATGTGAGCACTGTTTATCAGGAATAGAACATAGAACATGGAACATTTACAGCGCTGTACAGGTCGTTTGGCCCTTGATGTTGCGCTGACACATCATACCAATCTGAAGCCCATAGAAACTACACTGTTCCATGTACGTCCATTTGCCTGACCAATGACGACTTAAATGAACTTAAAATTGGCGAATCTACTACCGTTGCAGGCAAAGCATTCCATACCCTTACTACTCTATGAGTAATACCCAAAGACAAATCACTTCCACATTGCAGAGGGAGCATGGACATTTTTTAACGTGAGCATGTTCCACTCTGAGAGTTCTCAGTGTAATTGGAATCAGGTGTGTGTGTGTGTGTGTGTGTGTGTGTGTGTGTGTGTGTGTATGTGTGTGTGTGTGTGTGTGTGTGTGTGTGTGTGTGTGTTGATGCTGCTGTCATTTGGGTTGGTGCTGTGGGTGCTGCCCTCACCCTCTTCCTTTATGTGAATGACTCCAATTGCTTTTTTTCTCCTGCTGCCGCTGCCTGTACAAGATCACTTAAAAGATAGCAGATACTGCCTGAACATGCAGCACACAAAAACACACCGAGATATCCGCAGATCACAATACAGACACCCGAATAGACACATTAATCCGATGGAACTAACACCAACATGTGGAATCTGTCAGTATTTTTCTTTTCCCGCAGGGCATTTGTCAGTATTTAACTAACACTTCCTCCTGAGTTATAGTACTCTTGTTGCTCAGTTAGTAGCGTGTCAATATTTGACTGGCTCAGTGGGTCGTGTGTCTATCTTTCAGCCACTCCGTGGGAAGAGTTTCGATACTTCACTTCCTCACACACGTGAGAGTATCAGTATTTCAGCTGTTCTTTCTGGAGAGTGATTTGCAGATTTAAAATGAACTGGAAGAACTCGGCAGCTTGTGGGTGATAATGTGAAATTCCAATTGTACAGCGACAATGTCGTGCAGTGTTCAGACATGTGGCAGATAGGGATCAATGCAGAGCACTATTAGGTGATGTACTTTGTCAGGAAGAGCATTGAAAGACAATATAAACAGGCTGCACAGTTATGAAGTGGGTGAAGGAGAAAAAGGTGAAGGGTGTAAGTGAGCGCAGATTGCTGAAGATTTCAGGACAAGTGGGAGAGCAGTAAATATCACCATTAGTTTCAGTATCCGCTCTTTTTAGAAGGAAGTGTCGGAGGGAACCACCGTGCTTCCCTTCGGAGAGCTGGAAGAGATGGTGTGTTGTGAGCCCAGCCTCATGCCCATAAGACCATGGGGATTCCATTTGCACCAGCTCGACAAATAAGGGGTCATAGCATCATGGACACAGCTTCTAAGTTGTACCAGGTGGAAACAGAACTGACAGTGGCTTGAAGTAAGACATACCCTTCACTGAACATTGTTCCTTACTTGATTTGAAGAACGCAGATGCTTCAGAATCTCCCAGTTGTCCCAGCACGTGACAGTCCTGCCAACATGATGGTAGTATGGGGTGAGAGAACGGTTATCGGGCATTCTACCACACGGCTTGGCCCTTTCTGTCTTATTACAGGTTGTTTCTTTTGGAATAGGAGGAAGGAAGTGAGGGAGGGTTGAGGTGTGTGTCCTTGCTGTTAGCGCTTCTGTACGTAGGGAGAAAATGGTGAGGTGTAGAGATTGAGTCACTCCACAGTGTTGTATCCATGCAGTGAATTATTGTGGGGGTGCAGTGGTGATGAGACAGAAGGGGAAGATGCTGCATGAATTGGTGACAGTAGTGGAGGATGAGCCGCGTTCTGATGTCGGTGCTATAATAAATATACATTGAATTTGGGGAAGCAAAGAGAATACGGTGACACTTATCCTGGCAGAGCAGGGAAGGTTATTGATGCTTACCCTGTATTTTTGCACATTTTGTTCTGAGCTCAGATACTGTACTGAGTTGGGTGGTGAGTTCAGACCATGCTCCGCAGGTATGATCATGTGTCCTCCTCTAGGAAGAAGATTGTCGCCCTCCGTACTTGCCCATGCAGCAGCAGCTCTGTGACCCGTCGACAAATCGTGGTGAATTTGCCCATTAACTGCCATGCTTGGGGTAAACTCTGAAGAGCAGCTCCGAGCTGAGAAAGCTCAACCATTTATCTATTGCCCTTTTAAGAATGGCACCAATTACAGCGATCGTGGAATTTACCGGGGCATCTGGGCGATGGTGATGGGTGCGAGATTCGAGATGGATTTGAATGAGAGGGAGACATCATGGTGTTGGGTACGTAATTAATGAGGTGCCTTCGATAAAATGGCACCAGGAAACTAGTTCGGCCTCTTGCAACTGATATATCTGTCACACTCAATGAAAATGACACTGAGACATATTATTGTTGGATTCTGCCCAGTGAGTCAAATACTCTGCCAGCCCCACTCCTAGTTATAAAGCTGCAAACAAATGCCCATCCAACAGGCCCATCATCTTAACTCATATCAATATCGCGCACACCCAGCAGTCCTAGAAACACTGACTCATGTTGCAGGATGAAATTGAAACGTCTTTGTATTAGTATTGAAACGTGTGAACATATTCTTCCATGAAACTATCTCTAAGTTTCCTCCCTCTCTGGCTATTTGTTTGCATGTAAACGGATTCCCCCGCCATCTTTCTCTGGCAGTGATTTTCACAGCCATGGCACCCCCTTTCATGCAACAGTGGAGGTATGGAGCTGGAAATAGATGAGAGTTGCACTTCCTGTTAGTTCCAGCATTACCTGCAAGTTTCCCCACGCTGGGCAGCGATCTGACACAGTGTTATCAAGCCATGCACTGTGTTGGTGTATACCGAGCCAAACGCTGGTCAGACATGTTTTCATTATAAAATTGTAGATCAGTGCTTTCTGGATAGATTGTCAGTTGTCTTGAGTGGTGCACTAGCCTGGTCTGCTCGTTGCTCCGTGCTGCACAGGTACTTCATGGTGTTTCGGCTGGTTCTGTGAGGTGTATTAAGCATGTGATATAACTAATAATTTCAGCTGAACTGGTAATGCTTTTATATATTTTTGTTACTCTCGTGATTACAACCTACAAATTCTGTCTCCTCTGGATAATTCCAATCTTCAGTCTGACATCTTCAGTCTGACATAGTTTGACATCTTGTTGTCAATGAAGTAATTTACCATTTGAAACGTGAATAACTGCCCTGTATACTTGCCTGGCCTTTGATTTTGCTCATCCTCGAGCATCGGAATCCACCTGTAAACCTGCATAATGTTATTCCGCTTCGTCACCGCTCCAGCTCCAGCCCCAGCTCCAGCCCCAGCCCCAGCCCCAGCCCTTGCCCCAGCCCCAGCCCCAGCCCCAGCCCCAGCCCCAGCCCCAGCCCCAGCCCCAGCCCCAGCCCCAGCCCCAGCCCCAGCCCCAGCGTATTTAAACTCTCCATGCAACTGCATGCCCTCCCTAACCAACACCAGCACCATACTTGTAAAGCTGTTGTGCATCATTCCAAGTGTAACAAAATCTGTCCTGTAGCAGGGAGACCAGATAAGACCACATAACGGCTGTAATAAAGGCTGTATTACAGTAGTGGCTGAACAAATATCCTGTACAGCAGCAATATGCCATCCAAACGCTTTGCCAATAAAGACAAGTGCTAAAAATTGCCTTCTTCTCAACCCTGATTATCTTTAACGGCACTTTCAAGGAGCTTTTAACCTGCAACATAAGGCAACATGTTGGCTCAATGGTTAGCATTGCTCCCTCACAGCACCAGGGATCTTCTTCATTACTCCCTTGCAAGACTCTCTGTGCGAATTTTTCACATTCTCCCCGTGTCTGCATCGGTTTCTGCTGGATGCTCTGGTTTCCTGCCGCAGTCCACGTATGTGCAGATTAGGTGGATTGGTCAGGCAACAGTAACTATTATGCCCTGGGATGTGTCGTTTATGTGAATTAGTCATAGGAATGGAGAGTCACAAGGATAGCGTCGGGGTATGTCTAGTGGCATGCTCTCTGGAGGTTCGGTGTAGACTCGAGGCGCCAAATAGTCTGTTTCCACACCGTAGGCACTCTATAATTTCTATGAACATCTCTTTATTTGGCAACACTCGGCAGAATCCTACCGATACGCGTTGTCCTGATTTTATTTCCCAAAATGCAACATGGCTCGTCTATCTAAAATAAATTCCATTTGCCAATCCTCAGCCTTTCTAATCAAAGTCCCATATTATTCTGAGATAACCATTTTCACTGTCAACTAGACGATCAATATTACAATTATCTGCAAACTTTCTAACTGTACATTGCATTTTCAAATCCGAATTATTTGCATGAATGGAACAAATTAGTGGATATAGCTCTGATTCTTGTGGAACACCACTAGTCACAGGCCTCAAATCCGATATTTAAACCTCAAGGGTCACTCTGTCTCCCCTACCTTCGAGCTAGTTTCGTATCCAAATACTCAGTTCTCCCTGGATTGCAGACGATCTAAGCTTGCTAACCAGTCTACTATGTTGAACCTTGTCGAATGCCTTACTGAATTCCACAAAGATAACATCCACTGCTCTGCCTTCATCAATCTCCTTCTTCACTTCCAGATCTCAGTCAAATTAATGAGACAAGCACAAACTCTCTTCAACCGTTGCCTTTCCGAACACATATTAATCCTTTCCTGCAGAACACCCTCCAACAACTGAGTCATCATTGATGCCAGGTTCACTGGTCCGTAGTTGTCTCGTTTTACCATATATTTATTTTTAAAAAGTGTCAGTACTTTAGCCATTCTCCAGTCCTTTTGGCATTTCACCCGTGGCAATTGATGACACAAACGTATCAGCAAAGCGCTTAGCGATCACTTCCCTAGCTTCCAACAAAATTCTGGGATACAACTCATCAGATCCGAGTGATTTATTCACATTTATGCATTTCAAGATGTCCAGCACTTCTTGTAATTTTGAAACTTTTCACGATATCACTATATATTTTTCCAAAGTCTCTCACTCGTGTAGCCTACTCCACAGTGAATGCTGAGAACAAATGCTCGCTTAGTATCTTACCCACCTCCTACGGTTCCACAATTCGACAAGGGTCTTATTCTCTCCCGAGTTAGTCTTCTCGCTTTTAATGAATCCGTGGCATTTCTTCACTCTCTAGTTAACCCTATTTCCAAAGCCATGTTATGTCTCCTGTTTTTCCGCCCTGATTTCCCTCTTGACTCTACTACTCTTACTCTTGTACTCATCTAGGGATTCCCTCGATCCCAGCTCTGTTTACCTAAATAGATTCCTCCTTAATTTTCTTGACCAGAGCATCAATCTCACTAGTCATCCCGCACTTCCTGCACCTACCATCCTTGTCCGTCTCACTAATTGGAATAGATTGCCTCAGGACTGTCTGAATCCAATGTTTGAAGGTCTTCCATTTTCCAAACACCCCTTTAATTGTGAATTGCATTTCTCAATGAGCCTTTAAAAGAACTTGCCTAACACTTTCAAAATTGCCCTTTATCTAAATTAAAACATTAACATTTCATCAAGTCTATACTTTTCCATAATTATTTTGAATCTAATGGTTACTGTGAAACAGACTTGAAAGTGTAAATGAAATCCCCCTGTCCCTCTGTAATAGGCTCGCGAAACTGAATGGCCTCCGCTTATCTCTCTGCAACCTGAGAGGATGAATCGCCTCGTCTTTTCCATCTCTTAAATGTCCATGATATTACATAATATACCATCGCGTGGATTATGGGCAGCCATTAAACTACATCTGATGGAGATCCCTCCCTCCTCAATTGCAGAAACAGAAGCAGTGTACTCCAGTTGTCTCAGTAACAACTCGTACAGCAGCAGGAACACTTCTCTGTGTTTAGAATGATTCTCTTTGCAAAATGTGCAAACATCCCAGCTTTTAGCACTTCATACAGTAATGCTCCAATGTGCACCGAATGGCCTACTCCTATCCCTCTGTAACAAACAAAAAGGGACAGAATTGATATCTCCTCTTTCTGTGCAGCAATCCCAATGTTATGTGTCAAGGTTATGAAAGAATTTCATAACAGGACTTTTAAAATGAAAAGTATCCTCACCCAAAGTCACTTGGCAATAAGTATAGTGCCTCTGGATAAGGTATATAGAAAATTCCCCACCGGACATTTTATGCAGTTAGTCTGTTATTATATCACTGTGTCAATTTTTAAATGGGGTTTAACATATGCAATCCTGAAGTGCTGTGGCAATACGCTCAAATACAAGGAAAATAAGAAGATTGACAGATTTATTGGTCCATACCCCAGGAAATCTCTTACCATCCATCCACACAACGAAAATGTTTCCTTTTATTGTAATATGAAAAGTGATGTAAGGAAGGAGTTAACTTAACCTGTTTTGTTCGGTGACCGTGATTCAGACGGTCTCCATAGATTCTAATTATCCCAGTGGAGTGATTCTATCTTTTATTGATGAACGGGTCCCATTGAATGTGGAATTCAGTAGCATGAGCAGGAGGATCACTGACAGCACTCACAGGGATCAGCAGCTTCAGAGATAAGGGGAGGAGAGGTCAGAGTCTGAGAAATTTCGACTGGAATGGTCCAGCAATGTATCAGAATCTGAGAACATTAAACTGGAATGTTTCAACAATGGACAAGAGTTTATCCATTTATTTTTGGATTCTGACTAAAAGATATTGGTTGGGATTATCATCGCGAATCTATTATGCTCTTCGCCTTATTCAATATTTTTACTATCCTATCCTGGCTATGGTTGGTGTCCCTGGTAAGTCTCAATGTGCAAATATTATTTCTATAAATCTTTTATGACTGTATTACCGTTATTTCATATAGCCGACGCTTATTGCCAGTATTACTGTTGTTGTTGAGACACTGAATCCAGGTAGTCACTCTACAGATCACTACTAAATGCATTAGAGAACCTGATCAATTAGGGTCTCCATCCTTGCTTCTGGTTGTATTGCTCATGGATCACTTTGTTGAGCTATTCAGCTTCAGCTACGGACTACGATTCAGTGTCTCACTGCCTTTGTTGTTTTTACATTCGGAGCATGGAGGTCACTGTCCTCTGTTCTATTTACAAATACCATTTCCTTCCTCTAATTGCATCCAATTCCTGGTCTAAATCTGAGACTGAAGCAGACGAGTCACAACTGTGTTGATCCCATTGACCATGACCGGATCCCTGACACCATGCCCTGACCATTTAATTTCTCAGCCCTCCAGAATATATGTCATTGATTCATCCCATCTGCTCCTTCAACCTTGAGCAATACAAGGACAACGATCTTCATGTTGCCAATAATCTGCTGCTGTCACTGCCGGTTACTAAGGTGCAGAAGCAAATCTAATTCGAGTTGACACCAAAATCACATCCACTTGTGTTTCGTGTATACACTGCTCTATATTGCTATTGAGCTTGGCAGTGCCTTTAGTTTAATATTCTCAAGCACTTTATCACTTCTATCCGTGTAACGTCCCTTGGTCTCTCTCTGTCGATTACCCAAAGTTCTAATGGATGTGTATTCTCTCAAATAATGATTTTCACATTCAAATAGCCCGAGTGTACGGGCGTGCACACACAATCTCTCTCTCTCTCTCAGGCACACACACACTCACACACACACATTCAGACACACACACACTCTCACACACACACTCACACACACACTCTCACACCACACACTCTCTCACACACACTCACACCCCCCCCCCACACACACACACTCTCTCTCACACACTTTCCCTGCATTTGCATTTCTTCACTACAGATTATTGACCACTATTTAAGACAAAAGACAGAAAGTTCCTACCCATTTTCTTTTCAAGGAACTGGTAGAGATTCGTTCAGAACAGCAACGTTTTCAGCCTCAATATTACGACCTGTAAAGAAGTCATGTGTGGCTGCTCTCGAGTGACAACGTTCGGAAACTCATCGGTTTTGATGGATGTGTCTATTTGCGAAAGGGGGGATTCTTTTGTTTTATGAGGCATTTTGTTAATAATTCAGACTTTCCCATTTGTTATTTCGGCTGCAATTAATTTAACAAATCTCTGAATAAATTGACACATTTAAAAATGTCACTGGTTCCTCAATAAAACTGTTAAATTTTCCTCCAGGCTGATGTATAATTTGTTTCTTTTCCTTCCTCACAGTTAACATAGTGACGGTCTACATCCTGCTTTATAAAGATTGTGGTTTGTCTCCATGTGTCAGACGTTACCTCGGGGCCATGGCAGTAGCTGATCTACTGGTCATTATCTTCGACCTGATATTGAGACACATTCCCATTGTTTATCGGGAACAGCTTTATTTCCTGAAGGACTCCATCCCCGTGTGTAATATCCACGCCGTCCTGCTCTATGCAGCTACTGACTGCTCTGTCTGGTTCACCGTCAGTTTCACCTTTGATCGGTGTGTGGCCATTTGTTGCCAGAACCTGAAAAGTAAATATTGCAGTGAGAAAACGGCGGCTGTGGTTCTGGGAGCAGTGACTGTGCTGAGCTGTTTAAAGAACATTTTCTGGTATTTTATGCTCTCAGCTTGGTACACACTGAGGAACCTCCCCTGGTTTTGTGATATAACAGATGATGTTGTATACTCCAGTGTGTGGAGCACAATAGAGTTCCTCCACAACATTTTAACTCCAGCTCTCCCTTTCCTCTTGATTCTGTTGCTCAATATTTTCACCGTCAGACATATTTTAGTGACCAGCAGAGCCCGCAGGAGACTCCGAGCTCACACTAAAGGGGACGCTCAATGTGACACAGAAATGAGAAACCGAAAAAAATCCATCATTTTACTGTTTGTGATCTCGGCCAATTTCATCCTGTTATGGTCAATGTTAATGGTCTTTTCTATATGGTACCGGATGCGGTTTATTGCGGATTCCCATGTATATATGCATCCCGTTGTTCGGGAATTCGGCTTCATGCTGCAGCTCCTCAGTTGCTGCACAAATACCGCAATTTATGCCGTGACCCAGAATAAGTTCAGGCAACAAATGAAGAATGTGCTGAAATATCTCTTTACCCAAAGTCAAAAATCAATTAAATTCCCTCATTAATGTATCCATCCGGGGTTTTCTCATTTCAGTTCAGTGTTTCAGCGATGGAGCAACCTGTCGCTATGACAACTGACTGAGGATAGTGCTGGTATGTCCAGTCTTATCAAACAAGGACACGTTTTAATGTTTCTCTCGATTCAAAGGTCAGTCGAAAAGGCACCATCCCAGTGTCTGCATCTGTCATTTCAGTTTGTAAAGAATGAAAATGTTCATTAAAATGTGCCAAACAGCCGAGTGAAATTTTTTGTTGTTTCTCTTTGTGTTGATGAAACGGAGCTGGAGAGTGACAGATGCAGACCCAAGTCCTGGTCTTCAGGAGAGGGGAAAGCACCGCGGTGGAGAAGAGCAGTTGGGTTTCCGTCACTCTGCCTTTGTTTTAACCTCGAGGTTTCCAACTCTGCCCTGTCCTGAGGCTGAAGTCATCTCCGCCCCTTTGTCCTGCTTCCTCCACATCTCCCTCCCATTCTCACACTGCCCCTCTCGCTCTATCTTTCATTCTCTCTTGCCCTTTCAATTTCCACATTCCATTTCAGTACCATTCCATTCCTTATTATCCTTCACTCCCTCTCTGGCTTAAATCTCTAAATCCCAATTTCCCTTTTTCCAAACATCTCTTCTTTGAATCACGTCTCATCTTAAAATTCTGATCTAAAAGAGGGGTGTGTGGAGCTTCAGGCCGGTGTCAGGCGAACAGAGGAGAATGGTGCAGCTTCACGCCTTTGCTCGTGGAAGAGAGAGGGAGTGTGGAGCTTCAGGCTGTTGGTCAGGTAACAGAGGAGGGTTCTGAGCTTTAGGATGTTGCGCGGGGAACATATAGGTTTGTGAGACTTAGGTCGTTGTTTGGGGAACAGAGGGAGAGTTTGGAGCTGAAGACTGTTGCTCGGGAGCATAGTCCGGGGCTTGGGCCAAACACCGTTGCTTGGCAATACAATATGTGCATTGGTCCAACTTCTGTTGCGAGAGGACACAGTTAGTGAGAGAAAACCGTGCGTTACTCGAGGGTAAGTGTGATGTAGGAACACAGGTTGTGGCTGGGGGCTAACGGGTATGGATGGGACAATGGTTGATTACACATCGAATAGTTTGTGTGTGACACAGTGTCATTTAATAAAAAAACAGAGTGGGTATGGGGACAACGGCAATTTATCGGGGATTAAATGGGCAGGAGTTCGATGGCCAGTGCTCATGGCAGGGAGTGTGTGAGGTATAAGCAGTACGGGGGGAGAATGAAGGGGAAGTGAGTGTGGTGGTGGGGGGAGTGTGTGGGAATGTGATGGTTGGGAAGGATGCAAAGGAGTGAACAGGACAATGGGGCAGTCGGTGCGGAATGAGTGAGACGGTGGGGGAGACAGTAGGGAGTGAATGTCACAGTGTGTGAGGGCGTGGGTGAGTGAGCGTGACGGTATATGAGCATCATGGTTGGTAGACTGCGGCTGTGTGAGGGTGAAGTGGAAGCAGTTTGCAAAGAGTGAGCATGATGGTAGGAGAGTGAAGGTAACAGTGGGGGTGTGTGTAGGGAGTGACCATCATCTTGAGCGAGTGTGCAGAGGAGGGAGTTTGACAGTGAGGGAGAGATGAGATGCATGAGTGCGATAATGGGTGAGTGCATGGAACAGACTGTGTGACGGTGAGGGACTGTGCAGGGAGTAAGTGTGATGACTGGGAAGTGCGTGAGAGAGTGAGTATGATTTTGGGGGAGTGTGTGATGGAGTAAGTCCAGCTGTTGGGGAGTTTGCGGGGGTGTGAGCAATGCAATGGGGGAGTGTGCGGGAAGTGAACCTGATGGTGTGGGTATGTGGTGGGAGTCATTTTTACAGTGGGAGAATGTTTCTGGTGTGTGTTTGGCGATGTTCGACTGTGTTAGGCAGTGGGTTTGATAGTGCGGGAGCGAGGGAGGGAGTCAGAGTGACTTTGTGGAAGTGTGTGGAGGCGTGAGTTTGCCACTTGCAGAGTGTGTGGGAGAACGAGTGTGACGGCGCATAGAGTATAGTGAGTGAGTATGACGGTGTGGGAGTTTGTGGGGATGTGGGCATGACGATCGAGGGGTGTGTGGGGAACTGAGCATGATGGATGAAGAGAGTGTAGCTGTGTAAGCGTGCTGGTGCAGCAGTGCACAGAGCGTGGCAGATGGTGTTTGAGTGAAAGTAACAATGGGGTGAGTGTGTGGGGAGTGTGCCGACGAGGGAGTTTGAGAAAGCAGAGAGGTCGAGGCATGAGTATGACTATGTGTCATTGCATGGAGGAGACTGTGTGACAGTTTGGAACTGCGCAAGGGAGTGCGTTTTATGCCGGGGAAGTACGTGGGGGAGTGAATGCGTTGATGAGGGACTGTGCATGCCAGTGAATGTGACAGAGGGCAGTGGGCATTGGAATTAGGGTGCAGCTGTGGGGTATGCAGCCGTAAGAACCACAGCGGGGTGTTTGCGTGACAGTGGGCGAGTTGCGGGGAGTGGGTGTGATGATGTAGCATTTGTGTGGGCCGGTGAGTTTGAAGACAGGTGGTGTGAGTGTGATGGTGTAGAAATGTGTGGCGTCCTGAGGCTGAGGTTGGGGGAGGCTGTTGGGGAGTGAGTGAGACAATGTGGGAGTGTGAGAGGAATGAGTGTGAATTTGGCGCAGTGTGCTGGGAGTGAGCATGATACGGTGGAAGTTTAGGGAGGAGTCAGCGTGATGTTGGGGAAATATATGGCGGCGTGAAGTTGACACTGGGGGATTGTGTGTGACAGTGAGCGTGCAGGTGGTGGTTTCTGCAGGGGATTGTCTGAGCCAGTAGTTATGAATAGGGAAATGAGAATGACTAAGTGGGAGTGCTTTGTGGACTGCGTGTGACAGGGGAGAATGTGCAGGGGAGGGACCCTGACAGTAGTGGATTGTGCGGGCTGGTGAGCATGATGGTGTTGGAGTGTTAAAGGGACCGAGCAGGACGGTGTCCAGAGGTGTGAGCGTGGTGATGGGCAAGTTAGGGTGAAACTGTAGGAGTGTGCGGGGCAGTGAGTGTCATCATCAGGGAGCATGCCATGGAGTGAATGGGGCAATGGGGCAGGGTTGCAGGAGTGAGTGTGATGGTAGAGAGAGTGTGGGGAGGGAATGTGACGGTGTGTGCACTGCGTGGGAGAGTGAACATCGTGGTCAAGTTGTCTGATGGGAACTGAGCATTGTGGTGGGGGTGATTGCAGCGGTGTCAGGTTGATGGTAGGCAGTGCAGGGGGAGTGGAGATGATGGTGGGAGAGTGAAATTAAGAGCGGCAGTATGTGGGCAGTGAGCATCATGGTGAGGGATATTTCAGGGAGAGTATTTGGCGGCAGGGATGTGCACGGGAGAATGAGTGTGACTGTGGCTGTATGCGTGATGGAGTGTAAACGTTGGGGAGTGTGCAGGGGAGTGAGCAATTCAATGGGGGAATGTGCAGGGAAAGGAGCCCGATGTTGTGGGAGTGTGTGGGAGAGTCAGTATGACGGTGGGGAAGTGCATGGGAGAGTTAGTGTGACAGTGTTGGATGGCATTGAGCTGGACAGTACGGGAGTGCAAGGTTCGTCAGCATAATGGAGAGAAAGCGTGCCAGTGTGAGGTTAACGATGGGAGAGCTTTGGGGGCGTGAGTGTGTGTGGGGAGAGTGTAGAAAGTGGGTGTGATGGCGTGGGAGTGTGTGGGAGAGTGAGAATAACAATCGATGTGAGTTTGGCGAACTGAGCATGATGGTTGTGGAGTGTGGAAGTGTGGGCGTGATGGTGGGGCAGCACACGGGGAGTGACATGATTGTGGGTGTGCAAAAGTAACAGGGGAGGAGTATGCAAGGAGTGAGAATGATGGTGTGGGAGTCTGCAGAGACGGCAGGAGTGAGATCGGGGGCATGTGTGTGACTGTGGGTGATCGCACGGAGGACATTGCATGATGTGGCGGTCGATGCATGAGCGTGAGTTTAATGGCGGGGAATTGCGCAGGAGATTGAGTGTGACGGTAGGGGAATGTGTGGGGAAATGAGTGTGACGGTGGGGGAATGTGTGGGGAAGTGAGTGTGACGGTGGGGGAATGTGTGGGGAAATGAGTGTGACGGTGGGGGAATGTGTGGGGAAGTGAGTGTGATAGTGGGGGAATGTGTGGGGAAGTGAGTGTGACGGTGGGGGAATGTGTGGGGAAATGAGTGTGACGGTGGGGGAATGTGTGTGGTAGTGAGTGTGACGGTGGGGGAATGTGTGGGGAAGTGAGTGTGAAGGTGGGGGAATGTGTGGGGAAGTGAGTGTGACGGTGGGGGAATGTATGGGGAAGTGAGTGTGAAGGTGGGGGAATGTGTAGGAAAGTGAGTTTGGCGGTGGGGAGATGTATGGGGAATTGGGTGTGATGGTGGGGGAATGTGTGGTGAAGTGATTGTTACGGTGGGGGAATGTGTGGGGAAGTGAGTGTGACGTTGGGGAAATGTGCGGGGAAGTGAGTGTGAAGGTGGGGGAGTGTGCAGGGGAGTGTGTGCAATTTTGAGTGAGAGTGAGGTGGAGGGCACATGGCAGTTGGGGTGCAAGCAGGGGAGTGAGCCCGATGGTGATTTTGATGGTGGGTTTGCATGAGGGTTAGCAAACGAGTCAGTGGAGAATGTTGTGAGGGAGTTAGTGTAATAACGGAGGGCTATGCGGGAGAGTCGGTTTGACAGCGTGGGAGTGCACAGGGATCGGAGTCTAATAGTTGGAGAGTGCATAGGGTAGTGAGTGCGACGGTGTGGGACTGTGTAGAGGAGTGAGTTTGTTGGCAGGGGAGTATGTGATAGTATCAGCGTGACAGCTGGGACGTTTGTGGTACCGTGAGATTGATATTGGTCGTATATGCAGGAGTGAACATGACGTTGGTGAATATGTTGATAAATGACTGATTCGGTGAATGTGACAACAGCAAAGCGTAATGGTGGAGAAGTTTGTGATGGATTGATGGTGACAGTGGGGGAGAGTGAGGGGGAGTGAGCGTCATGGTGGGGGAGTATGCTTTAATGTGAGAGAGTGTGTGAGACTGTGTACGGGTTACTGAATGTAATGGTGAGGAAGTTTCTGGGGAGTCAACGTGAGTGGGAATGTGCGGGGGAGTAATTGTGACTGTGGAATAGAGTGTGTCAGGAATGAGCATTACTGTGGGGTATGTGGGGAGGAGTAAGTGTGACAGTGGTGTGTGTGGCACGGTGAGCATGATGGGTAGGGTGTGTGTGGGGGAGTGAGTGTTACCCCATTCCCACACTGTTCCCCTTGGTACAGCCTGCGACCCCAACACCACACCTTTCAACTGTCAACAGCCATTAACACAATCCCCGCTGTGTTCCATAGTAATGAACTCCGCAAGTATTCCCATACTGTACTTTTAGCAATGGCCTCAATACCATTCTCATGCTGTTCACCTAGCACTGGCCTTTGAATGAAGCCTCAATATGCTCTCCTAGCGTCCCGAGTGGTGGGAGAGTTTGTGAGTGTTGAGAGTGATTGTGTGTAAGGGTGCAATAGAGTTAACAGGACAGTCGATCAGTGTCCGGGGGAGTAATGAGGCAAGTGCAGGGATGTGGGCAGGATAGATGGGGCAATGTGTGGGAAAGTCAGCATGCTCGTTGAGGGTATGTGGAGGAGTGAGCATGTCAGTGTATGGGCGAGTTTGTGGAGGCGTGAGCGCGATGGTTTTGTAGTGTATTAGGTAGTGAGATTAACGGTGGTCGAGGAGGCAGAGGAGCGAGCGTGACGGTGGGTGTGATGTTGACACTGGGGGGAGAGTGCCGGGGAGTGAGCAGAACAGTTGGGAGAGTGGGGGGAGTGAGTGTTGCGGCGGCAGCTTATGCAGTGAAGTGAGCGTGATGGTGGGTGCAATTGCGATGGTCTGAGGGTGATGGTGAGGGGCTGTGGCGGGAGTGAGCGTGACAGTGGTAGAATCTGCGAGGGAGTGCGCATGGCAGTGTGAGAGTGAGTGATGAGCGTGATGGTGTGGGATTGCGTGGGGGAATAAGGGCGACGGTCAGGAGTGTGTCAGGGAGTGAAGTTGATGTTGGTGAGTCTGTGGGGAGGTTACTGAAATGGAAGGGTGCGTGCGAGGGAGCGAGTGAGATGGTGGTTTAGTTAAAGGGGAGAAACAGATTCGGCCCAACGTCCAGGTTGACAGAAGGGGAGGGAACGAACGTCGAACTCAGGTGTTGTGTCTAAGTTACTCTATACTTGCTTTCACTTCTGATGATCTGCACCCTGCCCCATTTCCTTCACTTTCCCCCTCTGGCACTATTTGCATCTCCCAATATCTCTCTCACTGTTTTAAGTCACGCTTGTGTTTCATTCTCGGGTGATGAGTGGACAAGTTGTTGCTCAGAGAGCACAGTGTGTATTGGCGTCACAATCCATTGCTCACGGAATAGAGTGGAGATGGAATCACAGGCCATTGCTCAGCCGACAGAGTGGAATTGGGTCACCGGCTAAGGTAACAGACTGGGCATAGCCGTTGCTAGGGCCACAGATAGAGGATGAAGTCACAGGTCATTGCTCCGAGAACAGCGCAGGGACAAGTTCACAGACCATTGCACGGGAAGAGTGTTGGAATAGGATCACAGGCTTTTTGTTGGGAAATAGAGTGGGTATGGGTAATAACCCGTTGCAAGGGGAATAGTTTGGGGATGGATTCACATTCTGTTACAAAGAGTACCTGGTTGGGATATGGTGACAGGCTTTGTTCGTGGAACACTTTCGTAATCTGTTCACAGTCTGTTGCAAGTTCAACAGCGTGTGGATGGGTCCGGACGCCGTTGGGAGTGGTATAAAGTCGGGAATGCTACAGAGACCGTTACTTGGGGAGAGTAGAGACAGATTGTCAGTCCGTTGCTGGGAGAACGGTGTTGGGGTGGGTTCTAGAAGAGAGAGGGAACGGGTTCAAGGGCTGTTGCTCGGTAAACAGAGTGAGGAAGCTGTCACGGGCTATGGCAAGGGGAACAGACCAGGGATGGGTTCACAGGCTATCGCGAAGAGAACAGATTGGTGATTGGATCATAGTCCATTGCTTGGACCACAGATTGGTGGAGTGTTCTCAGGCGTTTGCTTTGGGAATAAGGTGGGGATTGTGTCACTAGCGTTTATGAGGAAGTAAAGTTAGGAATCGGGTCACGGGACGTTGCTACGGAAGCAGACTGGTGATGGGTGCACAGGTGCTTTAGGCAACAAATTGCCGATGAGTTCAAAGGCTGTTGCTAGTCGTAAAGAGTCGGGATGGGGTCACAGGTAGTTGCTCGGAGAACAGAGCAATGACAGGTCATAGGCAGTTGCTAGGACAACAGTGTGGTGATGGAGTCAGAGGATGTTCCAAGGGGCACACTGTGGAGATGTGTTCAGAGGCCGCTACGAGGACATAAGAGTGGGGATGGGATCACAGACATTTGCTACGGGAACAGAGCGAAGATTGGGTCACTGGCTCGTGCTGGACAACAGAGTGGGAATGGCTTCCGAGACCGTTTCTGGTAGTACAGAGTGAGGATGCTATCACAGTCCATTATTTGGGAAACAGAGTGAGGATGAGTTCACAGGTGCTTTCTCGGGGAACAGACTGAGGATGGGATCACTGGCGATTGCGAGGTGAATAAAGCAGGAATTGGGTCACAAGATGCTTCTGGAAGAAACGAGTAAAGGGATTGAGGATGGGATTAGCGGCCATTGTTACAAGAATAAAGTGCAGATACTTGATCAGGTCGCTTCGAGGGGAATAAAGTGGTGATGAGTTCAGATACAATTGCTTCAATAACAGATTGGGGATGTTTCATCAGTCATTTTTCGTGAAACAGAGTGGGAATGGAGTCACTGGCTGTTGTTAGGAGTACAGATTTGTGATGCGTTGACAGGTCGTGAATACTGGAGCAAACACATACTGCAAACGCCTTTGCAGGTCCTTGCGCGGAAAACGGAGCAGAGACAGAATCACATGCTGTTGCTAAGGAATCAAGGTGTCAGTGGGTTCACAGGCTGTTTTTGGGAACATAGAGTGAGGACCTATTACAGGCCTTTGCTAAGGGAGTAGACTCGGGACGCTAGGAGAACATAGTGAGGTTGCGTTCAAAGGCCAGTGCGAGATGAACAGCATGTTAATGGTATTGTTCCATTGCTAAAAGTACAGAATGGGAATACTTGCGGACTCCATTGCAAGGGGAACACAGCGGGGATTGTGTTAATGGCCGTTGAGAGCTGAAAGGTGTGGTGTTGGGGTCGCAGGCTGTAGCAAGTGGAACAGTGTGAGAATGGGGCAACAGGCCCTTCCTGGGAGAGGAGAGTGAGGATGGGTTCACTGACGTTTCTCTGACAACAGATTTGGGACGTGGCTTTGTCAGTTGCGAGGGGAATAAAGTGGGAATGGGTTCCTGGGAGAACAAAGTGAATATAGCATCAGTGCGTTGAAAGGGAAACAGTGTTGCGGTGTGTTCACAGGCCGTTGCTTCGAGAGGAGCGTTGGGATTGAATCATCGGTGTTTGCGAAGGGAACAGATTGAGGCGGGAATGAGAGACGGTTGCAAGGAGAACAGTGACGATGCCTTTACAGGCTGTTGCTAAGGCAATAATGTAGCGGTGGGTTCACTGGTCTTTGCTTGGTGAAGAGAGGGAGAATCAATTCACAGGCCTTTGTTACGGAAGCAGACGGGGGATGTGGCCAAAGGCTTTTGCTAGAAGACCATAGTGGGATGAGTTCAGAGGCCTTTCCATCGAAAGAATCGCAGGATGGGTGCACAGACCCTCGCGAGTAGAACACAGTGAGAATGGGTTCACAGGACGTTGCGGGAAGAAGAGAGTGGAGATGCGTTGAAAGGCCATTGCGAGCATAATACGTTGAGAATGAGTTCACGGCCATTGCTATAGGAACAGATGGCAGATGTGTATGGAATTTGATTTTTCAGAAGTTGGTTGAGTGGAGTACATTGAAAATGTTTAAGGTAGAGTTAGACTGTTAACGAATCATAGTGGATATGGGTTTGGAGATCAAAACTCAAAATCATTAACCATTCTCATTGAATGATAAGGATACTTTGTGGAGTTGAATGGCATTCTTACTCTTCCCTATTCATGTGTTTGTATACTCACCCGTTATCCTTCAACACATCCCACTCTCTCCAACATCGCCCTTCCATTCCCAATATGCCTTGCTCTCTACCAAACCACATTCCCCAGACACAATTCAGCTCCTCCCATATACTCGTAACTGAAGTGTGAACACATAAACACAGTTCGAAAGAAGTCACTCCGAGCTTGAAATGTTAACTCTGATTCTCTCTGGACAAACTCTGTAGACCTAATAGCTTTCCTAACATTTTCTGTGTTGGTTACGTTTTCTGCATAAGTAAATACATTTCAGGCCAGGGCAAACATTGTTAGTCTTTCTGAGAACATAGGCATAAGAGGATTGGACAGGGAAGTAGAGTTTAAATCGGGGAGCAGTCACATTCACACTGAACAGTAAACCAGTCTCAAAGGACCGATGGGTCCTATTTACTGCATTCTCTAGGGTGTAGGAATGGGCCTGGATGCTGTATTTTTCTTTCATTGGAGACACCATTCCTAGATTTGGTAAAATTGTACGTTTGCAACAGAGGGATAATTACCCAAATCTGAAAATTTCTGATTAAAAGTTTGTGTATCTTGTTAGTCATGAGAGGCATAGACAAGTTTGATAGCCAGCGTGATCGGGGAGTCTATTTCCAGACGGCATAGGTTGAAGGTGAGAGGGAAAAATAACAATGGGTTGTTGATAACTGTTTTCATGTACAGGATCGTCAGTGTCTGGAACAGGCTGCGAGAGGTATTGGTGAATTTGAGGACAGTTTTGTTGCTTAAAAAGAATTGCGACATGTGTATGGATAGGAGTGGAGGGACATGGACCAAATGCAGGAAAATGGGACCAGTTTATATTGTGAAAAATGTTCAGTATGGACACCTTGAGCGAAAGGGCCTTTTTCCATGCTATGCATTCCGAGACATCTAATTGCATACCCCTCAATATCATGATGTTAATTTCCTCTGACTGCAGAAACTGTTGTTCTGAATTGGGCATTGACGAACAGGTTGAAGAATGGGATCATGTTTCAGTTGGTCAGTGAAATGCCATAAGCATTTCCACGGGCGGGGTTGGGGGTGGAGACGGAATATGGAAGTAATGGTTGTGATCCACACCTGATCGAATGAAATTCCAGATTCCCCCCTTGACAGAGAGTCTCTCCTTTGTGACAAATATCCCAGAAAGGAATCAGGAGGCCTGCTTCCTAAAGTCATAACGTCTCATTTCCACGGGTGGATTGGGGTGGACATGGTCATGGTGTCATGGCTGACCGTTAAAATGTTTCCCATGACAAACAAAATCCAACTGGACTCTCGGTGAAGTTTAAATGACTGGGAGTAGCAGCACTTCAGTTTGATGCTGCATCTACAAGAGAAACAGTTTCACCATTCTCAAACAGGATCAGTAATCAGAAACTATTAATCCTCTCAACGTATTCTCAGAATGCATTCATGTAGAACTCTGAGCTCAAAAACTATATGAATTTATTTAGAATCAATCTAAACATCATGGCATAGACAGAGAACACAGGGGGCCAACGCCTTCAACATATTGTCTAGCTATCACGATTATTAACAGCTAACCCGAGAATGCAACTTTAAAAAAAAGGTTTTGTGATTGACACATGAAAGAAGTGAAACGATCACTGTGTTCTAACAGATGAATGGCTTAACAGACAATCAATTTTTCAATGTATAATTTCAGTTACATCACACTCTAAATTTTTACTATAAATTCTGTGTTACGATCGAGCTCTCGACTATCACCTGATGAAGGAGCGTCGCTCCGAAAGCTAGTCTGCTTCCAATTAAACCTGTTGGATTATAACCTGGTGTTGTGTGATTTTTAACTTTATTCTCAGAATGTGAGTACTGTTTGATCAAAGACAAATTTACTGCCTGTCTGTAATTACACCTGGGATTATAGACTTCTTTTTTGTCACAGGTTTACAGCAAGGTATGACATTAAAGCAAATGTGACCAAACAGGTAGATGAGAATAAATCGGTTGATGTTGTGTTAATGGATTTCAGCAAGGAATTCGATAATGTTCCCCACAGTAGGCTATTGTACAAAATGAGGAAGAATGGGATTATGGGAAATATAACAGTTTGGATCAGTAATTGGCTTGCTGAAAGAAGACAGAGCATGATGGCTAGTGGGAAATGTTTATCCTGGAGTCCATTTACCGGTGGTGTACCGCAAGGAGCGGTGTTGGTTTCCTTGTTTTTATAAACGACCTGGATGAGGGCGTAGACGGGTGGGTTAGTAAATTTGCAGATGACACTAAAGTTGGTGGAGTTGTGGATAGTGACACAGGATGTTGTACATTACAGAGAGACATTGATAAGCTGTAGAGCTGGGCTGACGGAGTTTAATGTGGACAAGTGTGAGGTGATTCACTTTGGTCGGAGTTACCGGAATGCAAAGTACTGGGCTAATGGTAAGATGCTTGGTAGTGTTGATGAGCAGAGAGTTCTCACTGTCCAGGTACACAGATCTTTGAACGTTACCACCCAGGTTGACAGGGTGAGTAAGAAGGCATACAGTGTTTTATCATTCATTAATAGAAGGCTTGAGTTCCAGAACCAGGAGAGTATACTTCAGCTGTACAAAACTCTAGTGCTGCCACACTTGGTGTATTGTGTACAGTTCTGGTCACCACATTATAAGAAAGATGTAGAAGTTTTGGAAAGGGTGCAGAGGAGATTTACTAGGATGTTGCCTGGTATGGAGGGAAGGTCTTACGAGGAAAGGCTGAGGGACTTGAGGCTGTTCTCGCAAGAGAGGAGAACGTTTAGAGGTGACTTAATCAAGACATATACGTTAATCAGAGGGTTAGATAGGGTGGACAGGGAGAGCCTTTTTCCAAGAATTGTTACGGCGAGCACGAGGGGGCATAGCTTTAAATTGAGGGGTGATAGACATAGGACAGATGTCAGAGGTAGTTTCTTTACTCAGAAGGTAGTAAGGGTATGGAATGCTTTGCCTGCTAGGGTCGTAGATTCGCCAACTTTAAATACATTTAAGTCGTCATTGGACAAGCATATGGACGTACATGGAACAGTGTAGGTTAGATGGGCTTCAGATTGGTATGACAGTTCGGCGCAACATCGAGGGCCATAGGGCCTGTACTGCTCTGTAATGTTCTATGTTCTATGTAAGCAATTTCTGAGGGCTTTTACTGGTCAAGCCAGAATAAAGCAGATCAGGTAAGGATGTCAATTGAGTACAAGAGTCAGGATATCTTGTTGCAGTTTTATGAACTTTGGTTTGGCTGCCCTGAGATTATTGCATTTGTTTCTGGTCATCACATTAGGAAGGTTAAGAAGGCTTTGAGGAGAATGCAGAAGAGCTTTTCCAGGATGCTGACTGAATTGGAGGGCATAAGATTTAAGGAGAGGTTAGGAAAATCGAATACACTGGTATATTCAGCAGTCTGAATTCCAGCTTTATATACCTTGTTATCTCTAACCTGCACCAGCCCATACAGCCCATTCTACATCCATCATAGAGACATAGACGTCTGAAGCATAGAAACAGGCCATTTGGTCCGACTTTCCTTTGCCGTCCATTTTTCACAATTTAATCCAATTGTGTTTACCTGCATTTGGTCCATATCCGTCCGTGCATATCCTTCCCACAAACTTGTCTAAATGCATCTTAAATGACAAAATAGTAGTTAATTCCACCACTAACTCCAGCTGCAAGTTCCAGACTATGATCACGCTCTGTGTGAAGAACATTGCACCGCTGGACCGATCTGCATCTCTCATTCTCACCTTAAAACTTTTCCCTACCTTGGGGAAAAGCTGTCTAGAATTGAACTTATCTGTGCCTCCCATGATTTTGTATATCTGTACCATGCAACGGTACAATCCTTAATCAATCCTTAATTTCCTTTGCTGCAGGGAAAAATGTTCCAGCCTACCCAACCTCCCTTTGTAACTCAACCCTTCCAGTACAGCTCACATCCTAGTTGATCTATTCTGCACTCTTTCGAGTTTTATAAGATCCTTTCTTTGGTGGAGCGACAAGAACTGTACACAGTAAGCTAAATGTGTCCTCAACAACGTATTGTACAGCTTCAGTAAGACGTACCATCCCCTATGCTCAATGCTCTGACAGATGAAACGTACCCTGTCAAGTGCATTCTTTACGGTCCTGTCTACTCGTGACTCCACTTTAGTGTTTGTTGATGATACAAAACTAGATAGGAACGTGGGTCCTATGAAGGATTCGATCGCTTACAGGAAACTTGGATAGTCTCAGTGAGGTTTTTATATTAGTCACTCCTGAGCAGTAGACATTACAGGATACACCATTATCCGGCGAAGTAATGGCCTCGAAGTAGTATTTCTACTAGAATCTAATGTTCTTAGAAGACTGGCTTAAATCCCAACACGGCACATTGTGGAAATTGAATTCAACAAAAAGAAAATGAATTGTGAATCTACTGATAAACACATTACCGATTGTCAGAAAGCTGCATCTGTCTCAGTCAGAAGAAAGGAAGGAAATCTACCTCCACACATGGTCTGGCCTCCGTGTAAACCCAGATCCACAACAATGTAGTTGAATCTCACCTGCCCGGTCAAATGACTCAGGAAACCAACAATCACCGTGACGTCACACCTTGACTGCAGCAGTTCTACAAAGCAGCTCAGCACCACCATCTCAACAACAACGTGAAAATAAAAATAAATACAGGCCATTGTCCCACAGTGAATTAATAAAAGTATTTCCCATCTTTGTTTGCCCGCTGGAGGTGGTGGTGAGCTGCCTTGCTGACTCAAAGCAATCGTTTTGTGATGGGGAAACCACAGTGCTAGGAGGATTGAGCGTGGCTTGGAGCGGTAGTTGAAAAGACTGTGGGTAACATACACATGCTGCCTTTTCCCTTCCTGCGTGCAGTGCGTTTGAGTGTGTGAACTGTTTCTGAAAGAGTCTTGTTGATTCGTTGCATCCGTTGCATGGTACACACTGCTGTCATTGTGTGATAGACTGAAGTGAGTGAATCTTGAATTTAATAAATGAGGTGTCAAGTACGGGGCTGCTTTGTCTGGGTGGTGTCAGGCTTGTCGAGTTTTTGGAGCTGCATTCTTCCTGGCAAATAGGAATTACTTTATCACCTTGGGCAGTGTCAACGGTGGACATGTATTCTATACGGTGCAGTTTTATGAAGTTTTCAGTGGATTACGAGATCAGTTCTGTTTTTGTGAAGATTGGTTTGATCCTGAGACAGATGAATGATAATGTGTGCATTTGGAGCTGTTTATTCTCATTCCTCTGGATGGTGAGTACCCAGTGCTCTGTGTGTGTGTGTGTGGGTGGGTGTGTGTGAGTGAGTGTGTGTGTGAGAGTGTGTGTGAGAATGTGTGTGAGAGTGTGTGTGTGAGTGTGTGAGTCTGAGTATGTGTGTGAGTGTGAGTGTGTGTGCGCATGAGTGTGTGTGTGATAGTGTGTGTGTGGAAGTGTGTATGAGTGAGTGTGAGTGTGTGTGTGAGTGTGCGTGAGTGCGTGTGTGAGAGCGTGTGTTTATGTGCGTGAGTGTGTGTGTGAGTGTGAGTATGTATCTGTTTGAGTGAGTGTGCGTGTGTGAGTGTGTGTGCATGAGAGACTGTGTGTGAGTGAGTGTGTGTGTGCTTGAGTGTGTGTGTGAGTGAGTGTGTGTCCATGAGTGTGTGTGTGAGTGTGAGTGTGTGAGTGTGTGTGTGAGAGTGAGTGTGCGAGTGTGTGAGTGTGAGTGAGTGTGTGAGTGTGAGTGTGTGAGTGTGTGCATGAGTGTGTGTGTGTGAGTGTGAGAGTGTGAGTGTGAGTGTGTGTATGTGAGTGTGTGTGTGTTGAGTTTGTTTTTATTCTGTGGACTGCAGACACGTGATTCAGTGGAAGGGCCTGTTTTTCTTCCATCCTGCGCACTGCACATGGCCAGGGACTGTGTGGGGGACTGGGTTTGTCACTTGTCAGATTTGAATGATCAGTTCCCTGATTGGAGCAGACTACTATCTTTGTTCTGTGCACTGGGAGTTTTCATTCCCCAATTGAGGGTTGGTAATTATATTTTGGTCTGCAGATGGTCAGTTCTGGTGTGAGGAGCTACTTCCTTGCAATGGCCTGCAGATAGTCAAACGCAGTGTTGGTAACAGCTCCAAAACTGTGGCCTGTAGATAATCAGTTTCTTCATTACGACGAGTAGTTATCCTGTCGTCTTCAGGTGGTCATTCCCTGTGTGGGGGCTGGTTATTATCCTGTGGGCTGTCGATGGTTAATCCCTGTTTGTGAGCTCTTTATTATCCTATGGGTTGTCGATGGTCAGTCCCTATGTGGGGAAGTGATGTTATCCGGTGGCCTCTCGGTGATCTGTCCCTGTGTGGGGAACTGTTTCCAAGGTGTGGACAGCAGATCGTCATTACCTGTGTAGGGGAAAGTTATTTTCCCGTGACCTGCACATTGTCCGTCCCTGTGTGGGCGTTGTTCCAACCTAAGTCTCACAGATGGTCAGTCACTGTGTGGGCTGGATAATATCCTATGGGCTGCAAATGATTAGTCTCTGTCTGGGAGTCTGATTATTATCCTGTGAGCTGCAGCTGGTCAGTCTCTGTTTGGGGGCCTTTTATCTTCATATGACTTGCACATTGTCCCTCCCTGTGTGCGCACAGTTACAACCTGTGGCTCGCAGATGGTCAATCTCCTGTGTGGGAGCTGATTATTTTCCTGTGGCCTGGAGTTGATCAGGACCTGTGTGGGAAGCTGTTTCCAACCTGTGGCCTGCAGATGGTCAGTGCCTGTGTGGTGAACCAGTCCCAACCAGTGGGCGGAAGATGGTCAGTCTCTACGTGAGGGTTGGTAATTAACCTATGGCCAGTCCCTCTCTGGGGGTTGTAGATTGTCGCTGCTTGTGCAGGTGCAATTCGAAACTGTGGCCTGCAGCTGATCAGTCCCTGTGTGAGGACCAGTTGTTAGCCAGTGAGCTGCAGATGGCCAGTTGCCGTGTTGGGGGTCTTTATTGTCTTGTGGCCTGCAGATGGTCAGTCCCTTTGCGGAGGTGTTTATTAACCTGTGGACTGTAGTTGTTCAGTCTCTGGTGGGGGAGCTGTCTCCAACCTGTGGCTTTTTGGTGGTCAGTCTCTGTTTGAGGAGACTGTTTGTGCAGGGAGTTGTGATAAGTATTATTGTCTGGGAATGGTCAATGTTGTTTTGGTAGCAGTATATTATGTTACGGTCTATGAATGGTCAGTTTTGTATAAGGAAGCTGTGTTTAGAATTATGATTTGTGAATCGTCATTATCGTGTCAGGAGCTGTGCTGACATTACAATCTATAAATGATCAGTATTGTATGGGTGAACTGTATTTATGTTGAATGTAGATGAATGTTCAGTTTTCCATAAGGGAGGTATGGAGTAATATTGTATTCTAAAAATAATCAGTATTGCTGAGGTAAGCACTGTGTATAATGTTACTGTCTGTAAATGGTCAGTTTGGTGAGAGTCAGCTGTGTTTAATATTGTGGTCAATGTCGCAAAGTCAGCTATGTTTAATGTTGTCGGCTATGAATACTCAGTTTTGTTTGGGTGAGCTATTTATAATAGTACCGGCTATAAATGGCCAGCTTTGTTTGGATGCTCTATGTTTAATATTATGATCTAAGAATGGTCAGTTTTGCACTGGGAGCTGTGTTTAATATTTGTGTATGAATGGTCCAATTGAATGGGGTGCTGTGTTTAATATTACAATGTATAGTGTCATAGTCATAGAGATGTACAGCATGGAAACAGACCCTTCGGTCCGGCCCGCCCATGCCGACCAGATATCCCAATCCAATCTAGTCCCACTTGCCAGCACCCGGCCCATATCCCTCCAAACCCTTCCTATTCAGATAGCCATACAATTCATTATTAAATATTGCACTTGTACCAGCCTCCACCACATCCTCTGACAGCTCATTCCATACACATACCGCGCTCTGTGTGAAAAAAATTCCCCTTAGGTCTCTTTTATATCTTTCCCCTTTCAACTCAACCTTTGCCCTCTAGTTCTGGACTCACCGACCCCAGGGAACAGATTTTGTCTATTTATCCTGTCTATGCCCGTCATAATTTCGCAAACCTCGATAAGGCCACGCCTCAGCCTCTGACGCTCCAAGGAAAACAGCTGCAGCCTGTTCAGCCTCACCCTGTAGCTCAGATCCTCCAAACCTGGCAACATCCTTGTAAATCTTTACTGAACACTTCAATTTTCACAACATTTTTCGGATAGGAATGAGACAAGAATTGTATGCAATATTCCAGCAGTGGACTAACCCATATCCTGAACAGCCGCAACATGACCTCCCAACTCCTGTACTCAATACTCTGACCAATAAAGGAAAGCACACCAAACGCCTGCTTCACTATCCAATCTACCTGACTCCACTTTCAAGGAGCTATGAACCTGCACTCCAAGGTCTCTTTGTTCAGCACCACTCCCTGGGACCTTTCCATTAAGTGTATAAGTCCTGCTAAGATTTGCTTTCCCAAAATGCAGCATCTCGCATTTATCTGAATTAAACTCCATCTGCTACTTAGCCCATTGGCCCATTTGGCACAGATCCTGTTGTAATCTGAGGTAACCCTCTTCGATGTCCACTACGCCTCAAATTTTGGTGTCATCTGCAAACTTACTAACTGTACCTCTTATGCTCGCATCCAAATCATTTATGTAGATGACCCAACACCGATCTTTGTGGCACTCCACTGCTCACAGAACTCCAGTCTGAAAAAAACAAACCTCCACAACTACCCTCTGTCTTCTACCTCTGCGCCACTTCTGTATCCAAATGGCTAGTTCTCCCTCTATTCCATGAGCTCTAAACTTGCTAATCAGTCTCCCATGGGGAACCTTGTCGAACGCCTTAATGAAGTCCATATCGATCACATCTTCTACTCTGCCCTCATCAATCTTCTTTGTTACTTCAAAAAACTCAAATTTGTGAGACATGATTTCCAACGCACAAAGCCATGTTGACGATCCCGAAACGGTCCTTGCCTTTCCAAATACAAATACATCCTGTCCCTCAGGATTCCCTCCAACAACCTGCCCACCACCGAGTGAGGCGCACCGACCCATTGTTCCCTGGCTTGTCTTTACCGCCCTTCTTAAACAGTGGCCGCCTTGCAAATCTTTGATGGGCAAAAACAATGACTGCAGATGCTGAAAACCAAATACTGGATTAATGGTGCTGGAAGAGCACAGCAGTTCAGGCAGCATCCAACGAGCAGCGAAATCGACGTTTCGGGCTGAAGCCATTCATCAGGAATAAAGGTAGTGAGCCTGAAGCATGGAGAGATAAGCTAGAGGAGGGTGAGGGTGGGGAGAGAGGAGCATAGAGTACAATGGGTGAGTGGGGGAGGGGATGAATGTGATAGGTCAAGGAGGAGACGTTGCAGTGGATAGGTGGAAAAGCAGATAGGCAGGTCAGACAAGTCAAGGAGACAGTAATTGAGCTGAAAGTTTGAAACTAGGATGAGGGGGGGGGAAGGGGAAATGAAGAAGCTGTTGAAGTCCACATTGATGCCCTGGGGTTGAAGTGTTCC
Organism: Chiloscyllium punctatum; assembly: GCF_047496795.1. Lineage (NCBI taxonomy): Eukaryota > Metazoa > Chordata > Chondrichthyes > Orectolobiformes > Hemiscylliidae > Chiloscyllium > Chiloscyllium punctatum. The sequence continues at coordinate 48,745,210 of NC_092789.1, forward strand.
GAGGCGGAAGATGAGGCGTTCTTCCTCCAGGCGTCTGGTGGTGAGGGAGCGGAGGTGAAGGAGGCCCAGGACCTCCATGTCCTCGGCAGAGTGGGAGGGGGAGTTGAAATGTTGGGCCACGGGGCGGTTTGGTTGATTGGTGCTGGTGTCTCGGAGATGTTCCCTAAAGCGCTCTGCTTGGAGGTGCCCAGTCTCCCCAATGTAGAGGAGACCACATCGGGAGGAACGTATACAATAAATGATATTGGTGGATGTGCAGGTGAAACTTTGATGGATGTGGAAGGCCTCTTTAGGGCCTTGGATAGAGGTGAGGGAGGAGGTATGGGCACAGGTTTTAGAGTTCCTGCGTGGCAGGGGAAAGTGCCAGAATGGGAGGGTGGGTCGTAGGGGGGTGTGGACCTGACCAGGTAGTCACGGAGGGAACGGTCTTTGTGGAAGCCGGAAAGGGGTGGAGAGGGAAATATATCCCTGGTGGTGGGACCTTTTTGGAGGTGGCGGAAATGTCGGTGGATGATTTGGTTGATGCGAAGGTTTGTAGGGTGGAAGGTGAGCACCAGGGGCGTTATGTCCTTGTTACGGTTGGAGGGGTGGGGTCTGAGGGCGGAGGTGCGGGATGTGGGCGAGATGCGTTGGAGGGCATCTTTAACCACGTGGGAAGGGAAATTGCGGTCTCTAAAGAAGGAGGCCATCTGGTGTGTCCTATGGTGGAACTGGTCCTCCTGGGAGCAGATACGGCGGAGGCGGAGAAATTGAGAATACGGGATGGCATTTTTGCAAGCGATAGGGTGTGAAGAGGTGTAATCCAGGTAGCTATGGGAGTCAGTGGGTTTGTAAAAAGTGTCAGTGTCAAGTCGGTCGTCACTAATGGAGATGGAGAGGTCCAGGAAGGGGAGCGAGGTGTCAGAGATAGTCCAGGTAAATTTAAGGTCTGGGTGGAATGTGTTGGTGAAGTTGATGAATTGCTCAACCTCCTCGTGGGAGCACGAGGTGGCGCAAATGCAGTCATCAATGTAGCGGAGGAAGACGTGGGGAGTGGTGCCAGTGTAATTACGGAAGATCAACTGTTCTACATAGCCAACAAAGAGACAGTCATAGCTGGGGCCCATACGTGTGCCCATGGCTACGCCTTTGGTCTGGAGGAAGTGGGAGGATTCAAAGGAGAAATTGTTAAGGGTGAGGACCAGTTCGGCCAAACGAATGAGAGTGTCAGTGGAAGGGTACTGTTGGGGACGTCTGGAGAGGAAGAAACGGAGGGCTTGGAGGCCCTGGTCATGGCGAATGGAGGTGTAGAGGGATTGGACATCCATGGTGAAGATAAGGCGTTGGGGGCCGGGGAAACGGAAGTCTTGGAGGAGGTGGAGGGCGTGGGTGGTGTCTCGAACGTATGTGGGAGTTCCTGGACTAGGGGGGATAGGACAGTGTCAAGGTAGGTAGACATGAGTTCAGAGGGGCAGGAGCATGCTGAGACAATGGGTCGGCCAGGGGGTTCAGGCTTGTGGATCTTGGGAAGGAGGTAGAACCGGGCAGTGCGGGGTTCCCGGACTATGACGTTAGGAGCTGTGGGTGGGAGATCTCCTAAGGTGATGAGGTTCTGTATGGTCTGGGAGATGATGGTTTGGTGATGGGGGGTGGGGTCATGGTCGAGGGAGCAGTAGGAAGAGGTGTCCTCGAGTTGGCGTTTGGCTTCAGCGGTGTAGAGGTCAGTGCGCCAGACGACCACTGCACCACCTTTATCCGCTGGCTTGATGGTGAGGTTGGGATTGGAGCAGAAGGATTGGAGGGCTGCGCGTTGTGAGGGTGAGAGGTTGGAGTGGGGGAGGGGGGACGACAGGTTGAGGTGGTTAATGTCCCGGCGGCAGTTGGAAATGAAGAGTTCGAGGGCAGGTAATAGGCCAGCGTGGGGTCTCCAAAGCGCCCTGTAGCCCGACATTTCAACTCCCCCTCCCACTCTGCCGAGGACATGGAGGTCCTGGGCATCCTTCACCGCCGCTCCCTCACCAACAGACGCCTGAAGGAAGAACGCCTCATCTTCCGCCTCGGAACACTTCAACCCAGGGCATCAATGTGGACTTCAACAGCTTCTTCATTTCCCCTTCCCCCACCTCATCCTAGTTTCAAACTTCCAGCTCAGTTACTGTCTCCTTGACTTGTCCGACCTGCCTATCTTCTTTTCCACCTGTCCACTCCAACCTCTACTCCTTGACCTATCACCTTCATCTCCTCCCCCACTCACCCATTGTACTCTATGCTACTCTCTCCCCACCCCCACCCTCCTCTAGCTTATCTCTCCATGCTTCAGGCTCACTACCTTTATTCCTGATTAAGGGCTTTTGCCCGAAACGTCGATTTCGCTGCTCGTTGGATGCTGCCTGAACTGCTGTGCTCTTCCAGCACCACTAATCCAGTAATCTTTGATGGGCCCTATTCTCTCCCTAGTTAGCCTTTTGTCCTTAATATATTTGTAAAAGCCGATGGATTCTCCTTAATTCTATTTTCCAAAGCTATCTCAAGTCCCCATTTTTCCCTCCTGATTTCCGTCTTCAGTATACTCCTATTTCCTTGATACATTTCTAAGGATTCACTCGATCTATCCTGGCTATACCTGGCATATGCTTCCTTCATTTTCTAAACCAAACCCTCAATTTCTTCAGTCATCCGCATTCCCTGTACCTATCAGCCTTCCCTTTCACAGTGAAAGGAATACACTTTCTCTGGATTCTCATCATCTCATTTCTGAAGGCTTCCCATTTTCCAGCTGTCCCTTTACCTGCAAACATCTACCCCCAATCAGCTTTTGAAAGTTCTTGCCTAATTCAGTCAAAATCGACCTTTCTCTTATTTAGAACTTCAATTTGTAGGTCTGTTCTATCCTTTTCCATCACTAATTTAAATCTAATAGAATTATGGTTGCTGGCCCCAAAGTGCTCCCCCAGTGACACCTCAGTCACCTGCCCAGCCTTATTTCCCAAGAGTAGGCCAGGTTTTGCACCTTCTCTGGTAGGTACATCCACATACTGAATCAGAAAATTATCTTGTACACACTTAAGAAATTCCTCTCCATCTAAACCTTTAACACTATGGCAGTCCTAGTATATATTTCGAAAGTTAAAATCCCCAAACATAATTACCGTAATATTCTTACAGATAGCTGAGATCTCCTTACAAGTTTGTTTCTCAATTTCCCTCTGACTATTGGCAGGTCTATAATACAATCCCAATAAGGTGATCATCCCTTTCGTATTTCTCAGTTCCACCCAAATCACTTCCCTGGATGTATTTGCGGGGAGATCCTCCCTTTGCACAGCTGTAATGCTATCCCTGATCAAAAATGCCACTCCCCCTCCTCTCTCGCCTCCCTTTTTATCCTTCCTGCAGCATTTGTCTCCTGGAACATTAAGCTTCCAGTCCTGCCCATCCATAAGCCATGTTTCTGTAATTGCTATGATACCCCAGTCCCGTGTTCCTAATCATACCCTGAGTTCATCTGCCTTCCCTGTTAGCCCTCTTGCGTTGAAATAAATACAGTTTACTTTATTAGTCAGATCTTGTCCCTGCCTGCCCTGTCTGTTTGACTCACTTCTGTTCTCAGCTGTGCCTGTCTCGATTCGATCACTTTCCTCACTCTCTCCCTGGGCGCACCCCATCTTACGAGTTTAAATCTTCCAAAGCAGTTCTTGCACATTTCCCTGACAGTATATTAGTCCCCTTCCAATTTAGGTGCAATCCGACCTTCTTGTACAGGTCACTTCTACCCCAAATGAGATTCCAACGATCCACAAATGTGAAGCCTTCTCCCATACACCAGCTCGTTAGCCATGTATTCATCTGCTCTAACCTCTTTTTCCTGCTCCTAATATCTCGTAACACTGGGATTAATCCAGATATATATGGTTGGTCACCTTTGAGTGGGGAGCTGTGTTTATTATTGTGGTCTATGAATGGTCAGTTTTGTACGGGGAATTATGTTTACCATAAGGGTGTATGATTGTTCTTTTTTTAATGAGTAAGCTGTGATTTGATTTTTGTCTATGAATGGTCTGTTTTGTTTTGGGTGTTGTTTTTAATATTATGGTCCATGGATGTTCCGTTTTGCATGGCTGAGCCATATCTTTTATCACGATCTCTGAATGCTCATTTTTTGTTTGGACTGTATTTAATATTCTGGTCAACCAATGGTCGGTTTTGTATGGGTGAGCTGCGTTTAACATTCTGGAGTATGAGTAGGCAGTTTCATGCCAGGAGCTGTGTTTAAATTTATGGACCAGGAATGGCTCGTTTTTGTGCATGTAACCGTATTTCATTCTAGTCAATGAATGGCCAGTTTTGAGAGGGGAGCTGTGTTTATCATTAGTCTACCAATGGTCAGTTTCGTGTGGGGCAGGTGTGTTTAATATTCTGGAATATAAATAGTCAGTTTTCTTTCGGGAGCTGTGTTTAATGTCACAGTCTATGAATGCCCAGTTTTATGTCGGTGAGCTGTATTTAATATTACCGTCTGCGAGTGGTGAATGTCTCGAAGTCAGCAGTGTTTAATACTTGACACTATCAATGGTCAGTTTTGTGTGAGTGAGCTGTGTTTCATGTTGGAGTCGCGAATTGGTCAGTGTCGTGAAGTCAGTTGTGTTTGACATTACAGTTTATGAATGGTAATTTTAGCGTGTGAAGCTGTGTTTAATATTATGATCTATGCACGGTCAGTTATGATTGGGGAGCGACATTTACCATAACGGTCATTGATTGGTCAGTTTTGTGTGGGGAGCTGTGTTCCATATTCCAGTATATAAAAAGCCCGTTTTGTGTGGGAACTGTGTTTAATATTACTGTCAATTAGTCGTTCTTTTTGAGTGTGGAGTTGTGTTCAATATTGCAGTCTATGAATGGTCAGTTTTGCTTGGGTGAGCTATTTCTAGGTGAGCCGTGTTTAATATTACAGTCTTTCAATTGTCACCTTTTTTGCATGGGCTTTGATTAATATTATCATCGACGAATGATGAGTTTTCAGTGGTTTGCTGTGTTTAATCTCATCGCTTAAGAATGGCCAGTTTTTGTGGGTGAACTGCGTTTAATATTAGTGTCCATGAATGGTCAGTTTGTGCAGGGAACCGTGTTTAATCTTTTTTGTGCAAAGCTGTTTGTAATATTACGGTGTATGAATTGTCACTTTTGTGTTCGTGAACAGTGTTTAATATTACAATCTGAGCGGAAATTCTTGTTTGGGACAGTTGTATTTAATATTAGTCTCTGAAAGATTACTTATATGTGAGTGAGCTGTGATTCATGTTGTGGTCTTAGAATGGTCAGTTTTGTGTCAGTGAGATGTGTTTAATATTTTGGTCTCGGAATGGTCAGTAATCTGCAGGAAATTGTGTTTAATATTAGTCTATTGAATGTTCAGTTTTGCACGTGGAGCTTTGTTTAATAGTACAGTCTATGATTGATCAATTTTGTGTGGGTGAGTTGTATTTAATATTGAGATCCGTGAGTCGTCAGTGTCCTGAACATAGCCGTGCTCAATATTACACAGTACAAATGGACAATAATGTGTTGCATTGCCATTAATATTACAGTCTCTGAATGTTCAGTTTGTTACTTTGATATGTGTTTAATATCATGCTCAATGAATGGCCCCTTTTGCACGAGAATGTCTGTTCAATATTAGTGTGTCTGTGTGGTCAGTTTTGTATGGGGAGCTGCGTTTAGTCTACGGTCTAATGAATGGTCAGTTTCATGCCAGGAGTTGAGTTTCATGCTACGGTTTATGCATGGGCTGTGTCTAATATTACGGTCAATAAATGGTAAGTTTTGTTCTGGGACCTCTGTTCAACATTACGGTCTATGAATTGTGTATGTGCGTGTGAAGCTGTTTTTAATATTACACGCAATGAACTGTCAATTCTGTGCGGTTGAACTGTGTTTAATATTAGAGTCTAAGAATGATCACTTTTGTTTGGATGTGCCATGAGTGATATTAGTCTTTCAATTGTCAATTTTGTTTGGTAGCAGTGTTTCATATTGCATTCTATGAACAGTCAGTTTTGAATGGGGAGTTGTGTTTAATGTTACACTTCAAAATCGACAGTTTTGTGATAGGTCTGTGTCTAACATTACAGTCAATGAATGGTCAGTTTTGGGTGGGGAGCTGCGTTAAATAGAACTATCTATGAGTCGTCAGTACTGTGTAGGGTGTTTGAGTGTTAATATTTTGTGGGTAAGTTGTGCTTAATATTACATTGCATGATTGGTCAGTAATGTGTCAGTGAGGTGTGTTTAGTATTACATCTATGAATGATCAGTTTTGTATGATTAGCTGCATTTAATTTTATGGTCTATGAATGGGTAGCTTTGTGTGGGGAGATTTGTTTAATTTTGTGGTCAATGTATGGTCAGTTTTGTGCGTTCGAGCTGTGTTTGACATTTGTGTCTATGAATTGTCACTTTTGTCCGGGATTGCTGTGTTTATTAAAATGGTCGCTAAATGTTCAGATCTATGTTGCTAGCTGTTTACTCTACGGTCTATGAAAGGTTAGTTTCCTGCCAGCAGCTGTGCTTAATATTTCAGTCTGTGAATAATTAGTTTTGTGTGAATGACCTTTTTTTTAATATTACAGTCAACGAATGGTGATATTTCTTCTGAGTGTTGTGTTGTGCATTAATGTATATGAATTGCCAGTTTTGTCTGGGTTAATTGCGTTAATATTACGATGGGTTTTCGGTGGAGAGCTACGATTATGATTAATCTATAACGGGTCAGTTTTGCTCTCGGAACTTTAATTAATATTGTCGTCTATGAATCGTCAGTTTGGGGTTGGGAGTCATGTTAATATCAGGATCTTTAAGTAGTTAGATTTTTGTGAGTGAGTTGTTTTTAATATTTCTGTCTGTGAATTGTCACTTTTCTACGGGGAGCTGTGTTTCATCACACGTTCCCTGAATGGTCACTTGTGTGTGATGAGCTGTGTTTACTTTACGGTCTATGCAAGGGCAGTTACATGTCAGGAGCTGCGTTTAATATAACGGTCTATGAATGGTCACAGTCAGTGATCAGTGAAAAACACCGTTAGCCACACGTGAATTCCATCTCATCTCAATGTTCAGGAGATCTCTGACTGTGATGTTACTCTTTACTCAGGTTCTTTATTCAATGCTTGATCCGAGACAAATACATTCCAAGCCAGTTGTACAATGTTTTGTTCCAGGAAACACTGACAGAAAGAAACATTTTACAAATTCTTCTTTGAGATCACTCTTGATGTGTGATTGCCGAAGATGATATGCAGATTACTGAATCAGCCGTAACAGCTCCCAGAAGGACACAACAGAGACCGAGCGCAGCGGCCAATCCTCTATTCCGTGGGTTTGCAGTCTAAATCACCATCCCAGTATCCGTTACATATGTTTCTAGGGGTTCAACGGAGTGAGCAAGAGAGTGGATCACACAGTGAGTGAGAAAATGGATGTGGCCAGCACTCGTCAAATACAATGGCAGTGGCTGTGCTTTCCTTCCCGTCCTCTCCCCTTCCTCCCACTCTCCTCACCTCTGTCCTCGCACTGCCTCAGCGGGAGGAGTTGCCCAGCGCTGAACTGTGAAACTGCACTCGCAGTGCAGGCAATCTGAGTTCAAACAGCCGTTCCTGCTCTCAAGTTAACTTAGACCCATCCCTCGCCACTGTGCCAACCCGTTGTGCAGCTAAGCGCGTGTGGTAGCTGATTTGTAATGGTTTCCCCATGTTAAAGATGCCACACACGCATCTTTCACACCCTGAGGATGGAGTTGGGATCTGGACCATCAGGACTCGTTATGGACAGTCCCACCAGTGACAGACTGGAACGCTATACCGCCATTATTCCCCAGGAACACAGACGCTATGATACAACCGTGAGTGAAACCCAGCGGGTGTGGGGGGGGGGGGGGGGGGGGGCAGGGGAAGGAGATCTCAGCTCAGAGAGCAATGTGGCGGCGGTATATTTCTCTAGGAAGTCAAGGCCGAAGAAGAGGCCTCCATTCATGGAGTCAGCTTCACAGCGAAAACCAAACTGATGGACCAACTCTGAGTTCCCCTGTGAAATAAATCAACACCTCATGGCCCTCGGCCTTCCCCTTGTGGGAACCAATGTTACAACATGGCGTGAAGCCTTTCTGCAAATTAAACCGGACTCACAGAGAAAGCTCAACTCGCCTCGTAATCTGTTAAAGTATGAGTGACAAGAACTACCCAAATTCCACTGTTTATAGAATAAATATCAATTGTATTCTTTAACTATAAAAGTGAATATTAAACAACAGCTACTTCTGACTTAATAACTATTTTCTCTTAACAGCTTGTTATCAACCTCCCACTCTCTAACAATATACTGATCCAATAAAAGACCCCAATACATTTAAAGCAACTGAATTTTCAAAGCTACTCAGAGGCTGTCGTCGTCGTTGTCGGTCTTCTATGCACTGCCAGATGTTCCTGGGTTGTCATCAGTCTTTTTCTGCAAAGATGTTTCATATGAAAAAGGTATCTTTAATAGAGAATGTTTTCCCTGCAGTTTCTCAATGGTAATTGTTCGCTCCCTCCGATTAACTCTCAAAATGCGAGCTACTTTACAGCCCGAGCATCGGTTCGTTTCTTTGGCTTGATGTTGTCAAAGACAATAGATTAAAATCCGTTTTGTATTTTTCATCTTGGGGCATAATCTAAACTGGTTAAATTCGGACTGTTTTGAAAACAGCCAAAGATAACATATTTTCAACTTTTCAGTCCACTCTACGATTGATAGTCGGTCACATGACAGTTACCTGCAAACTCTCAGTGCTGCGGAGCCTTGACTCTCTCTCAAAGGCACATGCCGACAAATTCATAAAACCGGTATGTCACCATATTCAGTGCGCATGCACCAAGGCTCGATGTCGGAATTCTATTCCAGCATGGACCAATCTCTCTCTCTCAGGACCCTGCAGTGAATAAACTAACTTTCCATGAGACTTCAACGCCACAGTCTGGAAAAGTGCAGACCTCTGGGACAATGTAATAAGGAAAGAGGGAGGAGAGAAGCGAAACTCCAATGCAACAGTTGGGCTGACAAAATGCTGCTAACCCAACTAACTCATCACCACCTCACTGTTCCAACAGAGTGACAAATACAGGACAACTTGGCAGCAGCGGTGCCCCAAATACATCATCGTCAGAGCAAAGGATCAGAACGACGTGAGAATCACCTGCGCCATGGGACAGGAACCGCCGACTGTTGGATAGAACATCGGCTGATCAGAGCCATGGTCAGCATATATGAAGCCCTGCCGCAGTGGAGACACCTGAAGCAGAGCCACAACAAGTTCAACACTGAGGCACTCAAAAAGAGTCAAAAGAGAGCCTTATAAAGCCAGCCCCTCTCCACAAACCGAGCGACCTTCGGCAACAGGATGCCAGCAGCCACTTGTCCAAACTCAAGGCCGCCATCATTAATGCATGCAAACACTCGACCGGACACTTAACCAGGAAAAAATATACTGGTTTATCCAGAATGACCATAAGATACACTGGAAGCACATGGCATTTATCCACGATTCTTGTAATCTCCACAAACTATTTCAGATCCAACGGCACACCTTGTCTGTGTAACCTTCTTCAGTCCCCACGGCCCTCCCGTTCTCCATAAACGCTTTCAGTCCCCACGACTCTCCCTAACTTTGTAACCTTCTTCAGTCCACACGAAACTCCCTGTCTGTATTGCCTCTTTCAGTATCCACGAAATTTGCTTTCTGTGCGAACGCCAGGGCAGGGAGAGATAGAAATAGAGGGTTGTGGGGAGAGAGAGGGAGTGGAGGCGAGAGAAAGGATGGGACAGGTCAGAAGAAAGAGACTGGCTTGGATAAAAAAAGAGAATGAGAGAGAGTGGGGGACGGTAGGATCAGTGATGGGGAAGAGAGAGAGATATTGGGACCAAGTGGAGTGAAAGAGAATGTTTGGGTAAAAATAGAGAGAGAGAGAGTCGGAGGAGATTCAGTGAAAGAGTGAGGGGAAAAAATAGGGTGTTGAGAGTGAAAGTGGGAGGTGATTCGAGAGAGAGCGAGAGGGTCAGAGATTGGGAGCGTTGTGGAAAGACGGGGCAGAGTGTGAGAGGGTATAGAGAGAGAATGGAGAGACACTGTGGGAGCGGGTAGAGAGATTCAGTGGGCTTGGTGTATAAAGAGAGAGAGGGAGAGAGATAGAGAGAGGGAGGTGTGCAGAGAGAGTGGGGGTTGCGAGAGACATGGAGGTCGGTAGAGAGAGGGAGACTGGCTGGGAGTCGGGTAGAGTGAGACAAAGAGAGTAGCTTTGGCGAGAGGGAAAGGTTGAGTAGTTGGTGCTGGACGAAGAGTGAGAATGAGAGAAGAGGAGAGAGATTGAGAGTCGGCAGGGTAAGAGACACCGTGAGATTTTGGGAGGGGGTTACATAGAGGAAGAGAATAGTTGGGGGTATAGAGAGAGTAGGGAGTGGACAGACATAGAGGGGTACAGAGTAAGAGAGAGAGTGGGGTAACGTGAGTTAGAATGTGGGGTAGAGAGAAATCAAGAGAGGGAAAGAAAAGAGTGTGGGACGAGAAAGTGATAAAGAGGGACTTTTTGGAAAGAGACTGAGGATGGGAGGTGAGAAAGAGAGTGGAGCGGAGCTAGACACAAAGAGGAGAAGCAGAGAGATAGAGAGTGGGAGTGGTTAGTCAGGAAGAGTGGGGATGTAGGGGGAGAATGAGTGGGAGGTAGGTAGACAGAGAGATGGGTGGGCGAAGAGTGAGTGGGGGATAGAGAGAGTGAATGGGACGGAGTGGAGAGAGAAAATGGCACTGGTGCAGAAAGAGTGAGAGAGTGAGAGGCGAAAGAGTATCGGGGAGAAAGAGAGAGATAGGAAGAGGCAGCTGGTGGAGACGGACTGAGGATGGGAGAGGAGATAGAGAGTGGAGCAGGGCTAGAGAGACAGTGTGGGAAGGTAAAAGAAGAAAGAGAGTGGAATGGAGTTGAGAGCGGGGTGTAGTGAGAGAATTAGAATGAGGCAGTGAGAGAGACAAAGAGAGACAGTCGGAGGAGTGTAGATGGAGATGGGAGACCGTGGGCGGCGGCTGTCGAGAGAGAGGAGACAGTGGGAATGGACTAACGAGAGAGAAGGAGAGAGAGGGCTTTGGGTAGAGAGTGTGGAGGGGTGTAGATAGAATAATGGGGAGCAGAGTGGGAGTTGTTCGGGGGAAAGGGAGACAGTTAGAGAGAGAAGAGTGGTGGGATAGAGAGAGAAGGAGTGGTGAAGAGAAAGAATGTGGGTGCACATCGAGAGACTGCAAGGGAGGCAAGAGAGAGAAGGGTGAGAGACGAGAGAGATAGAGAATATGCAGGAGGAGCAAGAGATAGACTGGCGGGTGTTAGTGAGAGATAGTGGGGTACAGAGAGAGAGTGGGAGGCGGGTCGAGATCAAGGCAGTGAGAGACATTCGGCGGCGTGCAGAGAGTCAGAGAGAGAGACAGATGGAAAGCGCTATTTCGACAAAGGTGAGAGAGAGACAGTGGGAGAGTTTGGAGACAGAGGGTGGCAAGGATGTCTGGAAAGAGAGTGAGAAGGGTGTATAATGAGAGGGAGAGAGACAGTGGGAGGGAGGGTGAGAGAAAGAGAGGGTGGAGTATATATGGAGAGACATTGGGATGGAGGCTAGAGACAGTGAGAGTGGGAAGTTATAAGAGAGTGAAGGATGGAGGAACAGAGACAGAATGAGAACGTGGGAGGGGCAGAATAAGATGAGAGTGGAACTTGGGTTGACAGAGAGATGAAGTAGAGGAGAGTTGGGGCAGTTAAGAGGGACAGAGTGGATGGCTTTTGAATGCGAGGTTGGTGTCGGGAGAGAGTGCTTTAGGAAGTGTTAAAGTGGGGGAAGAGAGAGTGCGTGGGTGGGGACAGACAGATGGAGGGGGTAGCGATAGATAGGGCGGGATCAGCGATAGACTGGGAGTGGCAGGGGAGAGATACAATGCCAATGGGGCAGAGAGAGCTTGGGATGGTTTAAAAAGAGAGAGTGTGGGACAGCATTGACAGAGAGAAAGTGTAGGGGTACATAGGAAGAACAGATGGGGTAGAGGGAGAGTGAGGGGTAGAGAGAGAGAGTGGGGGTGTAGAGAGAGGTGCGACAGTAGGAGAGGCTAGAGAAAGATTAGGACGATGTAGAGAGAGGGGGAGGAGCAGGTCTTTAGAAGGAGAGAGATAGAGAGAGGGGATTAGAAAGAGTGTGGGAAGAGAGAGAATATGAGGTGGGTAGAGAGAGGGACAGTGAGTGGGAGGGGCTATAGAGGGAAACACAGTGTGAGTGGGTAGAGTGAAAACGAGAGATAGGAGAGTAGGAGTGGGGTAAAGAAGGATTTGGGAGACGCTGGAGGGAAATAGAGAGAGATGGAGTTGGTGCAGACAGATAGTGGGAAGAGTGTGGAGAGAGAGACAGACAATGGGAGATGTTAGATGGGGAGATACAGCGGAAGATAAGAGAGAAAGGGTGTAGCGTGAGAGAGTGTGCAGTTAACAGAGGGAGAACGTGAGGCGGATCGAGGGAGTGAGTGGGAGGAGAGGAGGTAGAGGGACACAGAGTAGGACGTAGTCGAGAGAAAGAGAGAAGGGGAATGGTGTGAGAGACAAATGTGGAGGAGAAAGTGGGACGTGGTAGGGAGACAGAGCATGGAAGATGAAAGAGAGACAGTAGGAGACGTTGGAAGGAGTGTGGGAGAATGGGTGGCAGGCGGATTTACAGAGAGAGACAGAGAGGAAGGTGTGGAGAGAGAGATTGGGAGGAGGTAGAGAGAGGTGGTTGGACCGGGTGGAGAGAGGCTGGGGTTTTATACAGCGAATAAGTGGGAATCAGGTGGAGAGAGAGACAGAAAAACAGTGAGAGGGGTGCATAAAGAGGGGGGGAGGGTTTGGTAGGTATAGAGGGAGATATCGAGGAGAGACACAGTGTGGGGGTAGAGAAAATACGACTGGGAAAATTGTGGAGAGAGAGAATGGGAGGGATGTAGAAGGAAATAAAGAGAGTGAGGGGGCCTACAAGAAGAAGGAGAGATAAAGTGGGAGGGGGTTGAGACAGAGAGCGGGAGGAGAGAACGTCGGGAGCCAGAGAGTCAGAGGGGTATAGAATGAGAGCGAGGAAGTTCCAACAGGTGCAGTCAGAGACAGGGAAGGAGAATGGGCGTGGTGCAGAGAGAGAGGACGAGATGGTGTCGATAGACACATATTGGGAATGTAGAGTGAGAGAGAGAGAGGGAGTATGGAGAATCTGAGGTAGGAGGGAGAGAGATTGCGAGACAGCGGGACGGGGGAAGCTATCGAGATGGACGGGTGTGAAGAGAATGAAGGAGTGGGAGGGGAGAGAGAAAATGAGACTGGCTGCGAGAGGGAGAGATGGAGAGTGTATTGGGTAGAAAGTGTGAGCGAGTCAGAGGAGGAAGAGGGAGAGAGACTGGGAGTAGTGACTGAAGCTGTAGTCAGAGAGAAAGGGAGGCGGTCGATTGAGAGAGATACACAGAGGGAGAATGGGAGGAACTATGGAAGTGGTTATAGGGACAGACGGAGAGATAGAGTGAGGGGCATTAAGACAGAGTGGGGGGAGACAGAGCGTGGGACATGGGTAGAGAGAGGCAGAGTGTGTGGTAGAGGGCTGACAGCGAGACAGAGAGGTACTGTGGTAGAGAGAGTTTTGAAAAGATAAAGGAGAGTTGGAGTGGGGTAGATTGAGAATGGGAGGAGCCAGAGAGAGAGGAGAGAGAGACATAGAGAGCTGGGGGCAGAGACAGAGCGCGCGACATTGGTAGGGAATGAGAGAGGGAGAGGAGAGCGGTGATGTATAGAGAGAGTGTATGCAGTGTACAGAGGGAGAGAGGAAGGTGTTAGAGGGAGAACGAGAGTGGGAGCAGTGTGAAAGGGGTGAGATTGGGGAAGCACTGCAAAACAGAGAGAGAGGAATCAAAGAGTGCGGAGAGAAGGGTGGGGAGAGACTGAGCGTGGGAGGAGACAGGCTGGCAGAGAGTGGGGTGCAGGACAGAGAGGGATAGGAGGTAGAGAGACAGCGGGTAAGTTGCATAAATGAAGTGGTGTGCAGAGAGAGACAGAGTAGGAGACGGGTGGACAGAGTGCCAAAAGGGTGTATATATGTAGGGAGAGAGGAGAAAGTGGGTAGTGAGTATGGAGAGGGAGTGGTGAGAGAGCGCGCAGGGATAGAGGAATAATGCTTGGCAGAGTGGTAGTGATAGAAAATGTGAAGGGCATAAGAGGGAAAAAGAGAAGGTGGACGGGGACAAGAGAGAGAGAGAGCAGGAGACAGTGGTATGGGTTAGAGACAGAGCGTGGGAGTTGGATAGATAGAGATAGAGAGGGGGAGACGAGTGGATTGGTGCAGAGAGATAAATGTTGGGAGGGCGTAAAGAGACAGATCTATTGGTGGGTCTAGTGGTTGACAGGGAGTGGGTTGAGAGAGAATGAATGAGGGGACAGAGAGAGAGGGAGTGTAAAGAGAAAGTGGGAGGAAGCGAACGAGTGAGTGTGAGAGGGGAGAGAGGGAGAATTGGATGGGAATAGAGTGGCAGAGTGAAAAAGAGAGTGGGAGGGTGTAGAGATAGAGGGAGTAGACAGGTAGAGTGGCAGGGGACAAAGGGAGCGAGACAGTGGGATAGAGACACAGTGGGAGGGGGTAGAGAGAAATTGAGAGGGATATGAAGAGAGAGAGGAGAAAGAGAGTGGGACGGTGTAGTGGGAGAGATAGACGGAGTAGCGAGACAGGGGAAGAGAGGGAGAGAGGAGTAGAAAGAGTGGGAGTGGAAGCGCGAGCGGGCAAGTGAGTAGAGAGAGCGAGAAAGAGTGGAATGGAACATTTAGAGAGACAGAGTGGGATGGGGAAAGCAGATGAGAAAGTGACAAAGGAGACTGGGAGGGTGCTAGCGAGAATAACAGTTGGATGTGATAGATGGAGAGAGAAGGGAAAGCAGAGTGCGAGGGGTGTACAGAGACACATTGAGGCGGTAGAGAAGGGGATCGGGGTGTAGAAAGCGAGAGTGAAGGATACAGAGGAAGAGGGTTGGATTCGAAAGAGAGGGAGCGTAGTCAGGTAGAGAGACAGTGGGGTGTAGAGACAGAGACAGAGTGGTAGAGAGAGTTGAGACAATGAGTTTGGGAGTGGGATAGCGATGGAGACGGAGAGAAAGAGTGGGAAGGTAGAGAGTGTACGAGGGAGTTAGACTAAGAGAGACAGTGGGAGGTGTGCATAGTAAGAGAGTGGGACGGGTGCAGACTGAGAGAGAGTATGGACCGCGACTAGAGATAGGGAGGGACTGTGAGAGGGAGAGGTAGAGAGAGAAAATGGGAGGTAGATCGAAGGAGAGTGTGTGGGAGGCAGCACACAGGGAGACAGAATTGGAGAAGGCAGAGAGGGAAAGAGAGAGAGGAGGGTTTTACGGTAGAGATAGAGAATGGGAGGTGAAACACAAAGACAGTGAGAGAATGGGATGGGGATGGAGGGATACAGGAAGGGAGAGAGAATTGGACGGATGGGTCGAGGGAAAGAGAGTGGAAGGTGGTAGTCAGAAAGAGGGCGAGAGAGAGAGTGAAGACAGAGAGAGTAGGGAACAGAGAGGGAGGAGAGAGACAGAGGGAGGGAGGAGGTAGAGAAAAAGAACATTGGAGGGGAGACAGAAAGTGGGATGAAGTAGAGAGAGAATGGGGTATAGAGGGCGAATGGGTGAGAGACAGGTAGATAGAGGGAGCGGTGGGTAGGGAAAGAGTGGGACATGATAGAGAGAAATCATGGGAAGGGGTAGATAGAATGAAAAGGAGTGTAATGGAATGTTTGGAAGGCATGTAGAGAGGGAGAAGGGAGAGAGTGGGTGGTGGGAGTAGGGAGAAAGGGGAGAGAGGTAGTGGAGGGGCTAGAGAAAGAGAGAGTGGAAGGGGGGTAGAGAGAGAATGGGAGGATTATAGAGAGAGAGCTGACGGGAGCTATGCAGACAGAAGGCGAAAGAGAGAGTGGGGGAGCGTTTGAGGCAGGGAGTGAGATGAGGTAGCGAGAGGGGTAGTCGGGTTGAGCGAGAGAGAGTGGAAAATGTGAGGGTGATATGGAGAGTAGGAGGGGGGTGCAGAGAGAAAGAGGCAGGGGTTTAGGATATATATATATATATAGAGAGAGAGAGAGAGAGAGAGGTGCAGGCGGAAAGATAGAGAGGGAGACAAGAGTGGCGTGGTGCAGAGAGACCTAGAGTGGGTGGGTGTCGAGTGAAATAGATTGGGGAGTGCAGAGAGAGACAAAGAGGAGGGAGGAGAGACAGAAATAGTTGTTGGATGGAGAGAGGTAGTGGTAGGTATTAGAGAGCAAGTGTAGGAACGTAGGGATGGAATGAATGGGAGGTGTTTCGAGAGAGAGGAGAGAGTGGGTGGTGTGTACACAAAGAGACAAAGGAAGGAGTAGAGAAAGTGAGAGTGGAAGGGGTAGAGAATGAGAATGGGAGAGTATGGAGTCTGTGTGGGAAGAGGCTTTGGAGAGACAAGGGGAAAGAGAGAATGGGAGGGGTTTCGAGGCAGGGAGTAGGAAAAGGTGAAAGAAGAGAGTGGGAGTTGGCTCAAGGCAGAGTGAAAGGCAGAGCCAGGAAAACGCTGGGAAGGTAGAGAGAAAGTGTGGGCGGAGGTAACACGAGATTGGGTGTCGAGAGATAGAGGGAGCAGGTTGGATAAAGAGCCACAGAGTGGAAGGGCTGCGGAAAGACAGAGTGAATAGCAGGCAGAAAGATAGAGAGCGCGAGAGGAGAGACGGAGTGGTGCAGACAGACATCGAGTGGGAGAGTGTCGAGTGTTCGCAAGTGTGGGCGGTAGAGAGAGAGTGGGAGAGTAGACAAAGGGAAACAGAGAGAGAGTTGGAAGGTTTTGCAGAGAGAGTGGTCGGCGGTACACATAGTTGGTTGGAAGCGGGTCGAGAGAGACTGTGAGTGAAGAGGGACAGTGAGAAGGGGTAGAGAGAGAATCGAAGCCGGCAGACAGAAAGAGTGGAGGGGCAAAGAGAGAGAGGGAAGGGGATTAAAGAAAAGGAGATAGTGTAAAGGGGCTGAGGAATACTGAGTTGGTAGGGGAGACTGAGAGTGGGAGGGGAGTAGAGAGACAGAGAGGAAGAGAGTGGGAACGAATGAAATTGTGGGAAGGAATAGTGTGAGAATGGAAGGGGGTAGAGATTCAGACTGCGAGGGGTGTAGAGGGAGAGAGACGAAGATGTTATAGAGAGACAGCGAAAATGGGAAGGGGATAGAGAGAGAGTACGTGTTGGTGGCGCCAGAGAGAGATAGAGGGATCGAGAGAAAGTGTGCGATGGGGCTAGAGAGTGAGAGTGGAGGGTTTGAGAGTGGGAATGAGGGGGAAGGGGAGTGAGGGAGAAGGGGAGAGGGAGCAGAGAGAGAGACCGTGAGCGGGCTAGAGTGAGTGTGGGTCGGGAGTAGAGAGAGTGATAGTAGGAAGGTGGTACAGAGACTCAGAGAGGAGCTCGTCGAGAGAGAGTGAGGGAGAGGAAGGGGTACAGATAATGAGAAAATGTGGTTGGTGCAAGAAACAGACAGGTGCTGATGTGTAGAGTGAGAGTGAGAGGGAGACAGTCGGAAGGGGTAGAGAGAGAGGGAGGGGATAGAGAGAGAGTAGGAAAGCAGAGAGAGAGGGAGGAAGAGTGGGTCGGGGCTAAAGAGAGAAGGTTGGAACAGGGTAAAAAGTGTGGGACTGTGTAGAGAGCTAGAAAGTGAAAGAAAGTGGGAAGGGGTTACGGAGAAAGAATGAGTTATTTGGAAGGGGTCAGAGCGAGAGTGGAAGGAGGTGGAGGGAGAGTGAGAGGAAAGATGTAGAGAGTGATAATGGGAAGGGGTAGAACGAGAGAGTTTGGCGGGAGAGTGAGTGGGAGCAGGAGAGATAAAGAGAGTGGAACGCCGTCGAGAGAGCGTGGAATTGGGGCTACAGAGATTGAGTGGGAAGGAAGTAGAGAGAGAATGCGAGACGGGTAGATGGTGAGAGGGAGAGGAAGGGGTGGAGAGCAAGGGAGAGCGAGACTGGGAAGGGGTGGTGAGGGAGAGATGGAGTCAGACGGGGCAGAGAAAGAGTGGGTGAGTGTACAGAAAAACTGGGATGGGGTGGGTGGGAGAGAGGGTTGGAGAAAGGCAGAGGGAGTGGGGTGTGTAGAGAGAGAGATAACTTGTGAACGGATGCAGGGAGAGTGAGAGTGGGACAGACAGCGAAACTGGGAGGGGCCAGAGTGAGAGAGAGAGGGAAGGGGTGGAGAGAAATGGAAATACGAAGGGAGATGGGAGAGAGAGCGAGCATGGAATCAGGTAGACAGAGGGAGAAAGAGTTTGAGGAGGCCGACAGAGACAAGTGCAAGGCGTGAGGAGAGAGTGGGTGAGGTGTAAAGATAAAGACAGTGGAAAGGGGTGGAGAGAGGGAGTGGGAGGGGCTGGAGAGAAATGGAGTGGGAAGGGGTTAAAGAGTGGTTGATTGGAAAGGCAACAAAAGGAGGGATATAGTTTGGAAGGGAGAGAGACAGTGGGTGAGGCGGGAAGAGTGAAGGAGTAGGTGGAGAGAGAGAGATTGGGTGTGCAGAGAGCGAGAGAGAGAGAGTTGAAAGGGCTTGGATAGGGAGATTGTGAAGGGGCAGAGAGAGTGTGGAAGGGGCTATACAGAGAGAGTGTGGAAGGGGTATACAAAGAGAGTTTAGGGGCTGGAGAGGAGCAGTGAGAGGAAGGCGAACGTGACATAGAGAGAGTGGGAATGGGTAGAAAAATGCAGAGAGATTGGGATGGTGCAGAGAGAGAAAGTCAGAGGGGGCAGAGGGAGAGTCACAAGCAGGGTGAGAGAGTGGGAGGAATTCGACAGGGTAGATCGAAAGAGTTGAAATATTCAGAGAAAGAGTGTGGTACGGGGCTAGAGAGAGAGTGGGAGGGATATGAAGAACGTGAGAGCGCGGTAAGGTGGAGAGAAGGAGAGAATAGGAGGGGGTAGAGGGAGTGAGTGGAAAGCCTTTAATGGGAGGCAGAGTCAGACATGGGCGGAGAGAGAGTGGCAGGCGGATAGATAGAGAGAGGAGGGGGAGATAGTGGGAATGGGTAAGAGAGAGAGTCAGAGGTGGTAGTGAGAGAGAGAGTGTGAAGGAGTACATCGAGAGAGTTTTTGGGGTAGAGAGTGTGGGCGGGAGCTAAAGAGAGAAAGTGGGAGGGGCATAGAGATAATGAGAGTGAAGAGAGAAAGAAAGCAAAAGAGAGTTCGAAAGGCTAAAAGAGAAAGAGTGGCAGATTTGGAAGCAGTTAGAGAGCGAGAGTTGGCGGGTCAGAGGGAAAGTGAGAGGAAAAGGATAGATAGATACTGGGAAGGGATAGAGAGAGAGATGGAGGGGTAGAGAGAGAAAGTGCAAAAGTGCTGAAAGAGATGGAGAGGAAGGGTCAGAGAGAGAGCGAGACTGGGAAGGTGTGGAGAGAGAGTCAGAGGTGTGTAGAAAGAAAAGGTGGGAGGGGCCAGAGAGAGAGAGAGAGAGAGACTGGGAGAGTGGCAGGGTTGTAGAAATAGGGAGAGAGAAGGATGCCGGTACAGAGAGGGTGTGGTCGAGATGAGAGGGAGTGCAAAGGTTGGAAAAAAAGAGATAAGGAGACTTAGGCAGGTTGGACGAGAGCGAGAGTGTGGGCGGTGCGTGGAGTGGGAGATAAAGAGTGGGAGGGATGAGAGAGAGTGTTAAAGTAGGTAAGAAAGATAAAATGAGAGAGAGGGAGGTTGGTAGAGAGAAAGAGTGTGGGAGGTGCATCGAGAGGTAGACAGAGAGAGTGGGACGGAGTAGAGAGAGAAAGACACAGAGTGGAATGCAGACAGAGAAAACGAGAGAGTGATGGGATAGTGTGAGAGCGAATGGGGTGCACAGAATGAGAGAACGGTTGAGATTGGGTGTTGGAGGGGTAGAGAAGAGGAGTGTGGGTAGGGGTGGAGACAGAGAGAGTCGGAGATGGGCAAAGAGAGTGGGAGGGGCGAGATAGATTGAGTGGCAGCAGGGTTAGGAATGAGAGAGATTGGGAATGAGTTAGAGAGTGTGGGGGTAAGGAGAGAGAGAGTGGGGCAGAGAGTGACAGAGATAGAATGGGAGGGGAAGGAGGGAGTGGGAAGCATGTAGAGAGCGGGGTAAGGGTGTACAGAATGATAGGCTGAATGTGGGAGGCAGTAGGGAGAGAGTCTGATCTTGGGTGGTTGAGTATGATTTAGTGACTTGGATCAGAATTTGGCGAGCTGAAAGAAGGCAGAGCTTGGTGGTGAAGGGCAAATGTTTATTCTCGAGTTCAGTTACCAGTAGCGTAACGCATGGATCAGTTTTGGGTCCACGTCTGTTTGCCATTTAAAAAAAAACCTGGATGAGTGCGGAGAAGGATGGGTAAGTAAATTCACGAAGGCACTGAGGTCGGTGGAGATGTGGATACTGCTGAAGGACATTGCAGTTTTCAGAGGAACATAGTTCAGATTACAGATTAGATTACAGATTACATTACAGTTTGGAAACAGGCCCTTCGGCCTAACAAGTCCACACAGACCCGCCGAAACGCAACCCACCCATGCCCCTACATTTACCACTTACCTAACACTACGGGCAATTTAGCATGGCCAATTCACCTGACCTGCACATCTTTGGACTGTGGGAGGAAACCGGACCACCCGGAGGGAACCAACGCAGACACGGGGAGAACGTGCAAACTCCACACAGTCAGATCTGTGTTGAAAGGTTGACAAAGGAGTTTAATGCAGAAAAGATTGAGATGATTCACTTGGAAGGTGCAACAGGAGTAAAGAACACTAGGCTAATGGTAAGGTTCATTTTAGTGTGGGTGAGCAGAGAGATCCCTGAACGTTTCCACCCAAGTTGATCGGGTTGTTAATAAGGGTAATGGGGCATTAGCATTTATTGGCGGAGGGATTGAGTTGCAGAACCATGAAGTCATGCTGGAGCTCTGTTGCCACCGCACTGAGAGTATTGCTTACACTTCTATTTATAGGGAGGACGTGAAAGCTTTGAAAATGGCCCAGTGGACATTTTGCCTGTTTTGGAGGGACGGTCTAATGAGCAAAGGCCAAGAGACTTGAGGCTGTTTAGCATAAAGAGGACAAGGTTAATGGTGACTTAATTGAGACATACAAGATAATCAGAGGACTAGATATGGTGGATATGAAGAGCCTTTTTCGTAGGATGGCGAGCACGAGCGGATATAGCTTTAAATTGCGAGATAGATACAGGACAGATATCGGAGATATATTCTTTACTCACAGAATAGTTGAGATATGGAACGCACTGCCTGCAACAGTGCTAGACCCGCCAATTCCATGCGTATTTAATTGTTAATTAGATGAACATACAGTTGAAAATGGAAAAGTGCAGTCAAAGATAGGGTTCAGATTGGTTTCATAGGTGGGCGCAAGATTAAGGAACAAAGGGCCTGTCCTGGGCTGGAATGTCCTATGTTCTAGAACAAACTGTGTAACAATCCTAACGCTGCTGTCCTTGAAACGGCTTGTCGATCTACGTCAAATCTGTCCTTCCAGCAAGAGCCTCTAACCAATCACCCACTCTCTTCCCCTTCCAAAAGTTGTGAAATCATCCTGTCTCTGTGCTTGGAGAGATAACACCTGTGACTCGATCGCCACTCTGTTTCCCGAGCAACAGCCTGTAGGCCATTCCTTCTTTACTGTCCAAGCAATGGCCTGTGCACCCATCCAACGCTGTTTCCGTAGAAATTGCCTGCGAACTCATCCCTACTCTGTTCCCCTTGCAGCTGAATATGAAACCTCATTCCCTGAATATTTACACACTGCTCTGCTCGAGGCGTCCTGTGACGCGATTCCAAATCTATTTCCCTCGCAATGGCCACAGAAACTATTCCCACTCTTTTCTCCCAACATCGACCTGTAAACACGTCTCCACTCTGGTCCCCAAAGAACGAATTATTAACACCTTTGTAAAGTCTGTTATCCCAGACCGGGCTTTGGAGCAAACTCCTACTGTGTTCTCCCATCAACAGACTGTGAACCAATTCCTACCTGTGACTCCATCGCCACTGTGTTTCGTTTGGAACAGCCTGTCAGCTCATCGGCACTCTATTCCCCTAACAATGGCCAGTGAAACCATCCCGACGATCATTGCAACGGACTGTGAGCTTATGCCAGAATGTTATGCCAGTGATATCCTGTGTATAAATCCCCATTCAGTCCTCCCTGCAATGGCCTGTGAACCCATCATAACCGGGTTCTCCAAGGAACGACCTGTGAACCCAGCCTCACTTTGGTCCCATCTAAACGCCAACTGAACCCAGCCCAACTCTGCTCTCCTAGAAACGGACTGGTAACCTAGCTTAAATATGTTCCCCTAGCAAAAGACTGAGAACCATTCCCCACCCTGATCCCCAAGCAACAGTCTTTGATCCCATTTCCACTCTCTTTACTTGGAAACGGCTTGTAAACCCATTGCTATTCTGTTCCCCAAATAAGTGCCTGCGGGCAGATGCAACCTGCGTTCTCCTCGCAATGGCCTGTTATACCATCCCCAACCAGTTCAACTATGAACGCTCTGTTAAAATGTCCACACTCTGTTCTCCTAGCAACAGCCTGTGAAAACATCCACAGCCTGTTCTTCGAAGATCACCCTGTGAATACATTCTCATTCTGTTCACTTAGCAATGGGTTGTGGTCCTACCCCTGCTCTTTTCACTGAGCAAGAGCATGTGACCACATTTTCGCTGTGTTCCCCTCTCAACTGACCTGTTCCCGTAGGAACAGCCTCTGAACCCATCCTCACTCGATTCTCTAGCAATGACCTGTTAACTTACCACAAGCATTTTCTCCTGGGAACAGTGTCTCATTCCAACCCCACTCTGTTCCATTAGCACCTTCCTGTCATCCAAGCCCCAATCTGTTCCACCAGCAGCGGCCTGTGAACCCGTCAATATGTATTACCCTCGTAACGGCCTGAACACTTTGCCACTGTGTTCTCACAGCAACCGTTTCTGATACATCCTCCCTCTGTTCTCCTAGTAATGGTATGTGAACGAATCCCCACTCAGTTCTTCGAGAAATAGCCTGTGGCCAAATCTTCACTGTCTTTCCGTAGAAATGGCCTGTGAATCATCCAAACTCTGATCTCCTAGCATTAGACAGTGAACCCATCCCCACATTGTTCACCCGGCATCGGCCTGTGACCTCAGTCCAACCCTGTTTCCCTGGCAAAGATCTGAGTACCAATCCCAGACAATTAACCTAGTAACGGTCTGTGAAACGGTTCCAATTCTGTTCTCCCGGAATTGGTTTGATAACCTATCACAACTTTATTCTCCGAGCAAAGACCTCTGAATACATCCCCACTCTCTTCTCCTACCTTGGCCTGTGAACCCATCCTTACGGTATTTCCCTAGAAAAATACAGCAAATCCAACCCCACGGTGTTCTCCTTGCAACGGACTGTTCACCCGTCCTCATTCTGTTCACCCCGCAAAGGTCTATGAACCCATATCCATGAAACGCAAATGTATAGTTCTATGTTCTATAAGGAAGTTTGAGGGGGATCTGCCTCTGGAGGTAGTATGGGCCGAAGTCAGAAATAGGAAAGGTGCAGTCACCTTGTTGGGTGCTTACTATAGGCCCCCCAATAGCAGCAGAGATGTGGAGAAACAGATTGGGAAACAGATTTTGGAAAGGTGCAGAAGCCACAGTGTCGTAGTCATGGGCGACTTCAACTTCCCAAATATTGATTGGAAGCTGTTTAGATCAAGTAGATTGGATGGGGCGGTGTTTGTGCAGTGCGTCCAGGAAGCTTTTCTAACGCAGTATGTAGATTGTCCAACCAGAGGGGAGGCCATATTGGATTTGGTACTCGGTAATGAACAGGGACAAGTGCTGGGATTGTTAGTGGGTGAACATTTTGGTGATGGTGACCACAATTCTGTGACTTTGACCTTGGTTATGGAGAGAGATAGGCGCGCACAACAAGGTAGATTTTACAATTGGGGGAAGGGAAATTACGATGCTGTAAGACAGGATTTGAGGAGCATACGTTGGGAGCATAGGCTGTCAGGGAAGGATGTGGTGGAAATGTGGAACTTTTTCAAGGAGCAGATACGACGTGTCCTTGATATGTATGTACCTATCAGGCAGGAAAGAAATGGTCGTGTGAGGGATCCTTGGTTGACGAGGGAGGTTGAATGTCTAGTAAAGAGGAAGAAGGAGGCTTACATAAGTTTGAGGAAACAGGGTTCAGACAGAGCAGTGGAGGGATACAGGATTTCCAGAAGGGACCTGAAGAAAGGGATTAGGAGAGCTAAGAGAGGGCATGAAAAATCCTTGGCGGATAGGATCAAGGATAACCCCAAGGCATTTTTTGCGAATGTGAGAACCCTGAGAATGACGAGAACGAGGGTAGTTCCGATCAAGGACAGTAGTGGAAGACTGTGTACTGAGTCGGAAGAGATAGGAGAGGTCTTGAACAAGTACTTCTCTTCAGTATTTACGAACGAGGGACCGTATTGTTGAAGAGGAGAGTGTGAAATGGACTGGTAAGCTAGAAGAGATACTTGTTAGGAAGGAAGATGTATCGGACATTTTGAACAACTTGAGGATAGACAAGTCCCCCGGGCCTGACGGGATATATCCTAGGATTATGTGGGAAGCAAGAGAGGAAATTGCAGTACCGTTGGCAATGATCTTCTCGTCTTCACTGGCAACGGGGGTGGTACCAGGGGACTGGAGAGTAGCGAAAGTTGTGCCCCTGTTCAAAAAAGGGAATAGGGATAACCCCGGGAATTACAGGCCAGTTAGTCTTACTTCTGTGGTAGGCAAAGTAATGGAAAGGGTACTGAGGGATAGGATTAATGAGTATCTGGAATGACACTGCTTGATTAGGGACAGCCAGCACGGATTTGTGAAGGGTAGGTCTTGACTTACAAGTCTTATTGAATTCTTCGAGGAGGTGACCAAGCATGTGGATGAGGGTAGAGCAGTGGATGTAGTGTATATGGATTTTAGTAAGGAATTTGATAAGGCTCCCCATGGTAGGCTTATGCGGAAAGTCAGGAGGCATGGGATAGAGGGAAATTTGGCCAATTGGATAGAAAACTGGCGAACCGGTCGAAGTCAGAGAGTGGTGGTAGATGGTAAATATTCAGCCTGGAGCCCAGTTACAAGTGGAGTTCCGCAGGGATCAGTTCTGGGTCCTCTGCTGTTTGTAATTTTTATTAATGACTTAGATGAGGGAGTCGAAGGGTGGATCAGTAAATTTGCAGATGATACGGAGATAGTTGGAGTTGTGGACAGTGAGGAGGGCATTTTTCGTTTGCAAAGGGACATCGATATGATGCAGAGCTGGGCTGAGGAGTGGCAGATGTAGTTCAACCCTGCCAAGTGCGAGGTTGTCCATTTTGGAAGAACAAATAAGAATGTGGAATACAGGGTTAATGGCGGGGTTCTTGGTCAGGTGGAGGAACAGAGGGATCTTGGGGTCTATGTACATAGATCTTTGAAAGTTGCCACTCAGGTGGATAGAGTTTGTAAGAAGGCCTATGGAGTATTATCGTTCATTAGCAGAGGGATTGAATTCAAAAGTCGTGAAGTGATGTTGCAGCTGTACAGGACTTTGGTTAGGCCACAGTTGGAGTACTGTGTGCAGTTCTGGTCGCCTCACTTTAGGAAAGATGTGGAAGCTTTGGAGAGGGTGCAGAGAAGATTTACCAGGATGTTGCCTGGAATGGAGAATAGGTCGTACGAGGATAGGTTGAGAGTTCTCGGACTTTTCTCGTTGGAACGGCGAAGGATGAAGGGTAACTTGATCGAGGTTTATAAGATGATCAGAGGGATAGATAGAGTAGACAGTCAGAAACTTTTTCCCCGGGAACAACAAAGTGTTACAAGGGGACATAAATTTAAGGTGAAGGGCGGAAGGTATAGGGGAGATATCAGGGGTGGGCTCTTTACCCAGAGAGTGGTGGGAGCATGGAATGCGTTGCCGTGGGAGTGGTAGAGTCAGAATCATTGGCGACCTTTAAGCGGCATTTGGATAGTTACATGGATGGTTGCTTAATCTAGGTTAGATGTTCGGCACAACATCGTGGGCCGAAGGGCCTGTTCTGTGCTGTATTGTTCTAAGCATAAGGTAAGTCAGGATGATTTTGTTTAGGATGTGGAGAGAAAGCTAGAAGGAGAGGGAGTGGAGTAGATTTGGGGAAGGTGTGTAACACCAGGGGTAAGAGCAAGGACTAAGAGAGTTAAACCCAACCCCTCAGATCAGGCCGCGTCCCCTTCCCTTCTCTCAGTATCGACAGGTGGGGCTGAGTCCGTCTTTCTCTTCTTCAACACGAGAAATAAGATTATAGTTGACGCTGCTGTTTTGCTCTTTTTACTGAGCATTTTTATTATTTACAAATTGAAGTGATAGATGCAGGCTGTGGGAAGGTGTATTTCCGCACTGAGTCCTGAGCTGAGAGAAGCATTGAAATGGATCCCTGTAACCCCCTGTGGGATAGCGTCACACAACCGAGCACTCACCTGAGTCTGTTGCCATAGCGAAGGCTGATTCATTGCAGAAACTTTGAATTAATAACAGAAATCCAGTAAGAATTTATTAATGATAAAATCATATTTTTAGATGAACTTTAGCAAAGTGTTACGGCACGGGGTAAAACTCTACTAATTTAAACCTGCAGCAGAGAAAGATTTGCCCGTACATTAACATGGTAAAATTCGTGAGGCCAACGTCACTATTTAATGTAAAAATAAACACATTTGCTTTTACAAGTCTAACAGAGAACAATTGATTAACAATTATTTACAAGTCCTTCCTCTCACCCATATTTTACTTTCCATGATATAATACTAAACCGATAAAACCATGGAGTATCATGGATCACAAATTCTGATTTCAAAACCAGCCAGCTGTCGAATCTTCCCCTTGTATCTTAATTGTAGAGATTCTTCTTCTTTGGGATTTCTGTGTCACAGGTCAGTGACTGATAAATGTATCTTTAAGAGAGCTCTGTGTCTCTGGTAGTTTGTACATGCTGATGGGATCGGCAATTCTCCCTCAGCTGTTCACGTTTTCCAGGTATTTTACCGCTAAAGCATCGGACTATGTCACTGATTTAAAATGTTTTCAATATAGTAAACTAAAAATGGATTGGTATTTGGTATTTTGAGGATATAGTATAAATTGATTGCCCGAATTCGTATTTCTTTTTTTCTCTGCAGGCAACCAGCTACACTGGCTGCCGGACCGAAAGGTTACATTGTATCTTGTTCAGAACACTTGATGCTGTCAGGTAGTTCTGCTCGTTTTTAACTTTCTTAAAGGTGCAGTACACCCAATTTTCATAACAAAAGAGAAATTTCAGCACATTCTTCAGCTGCTGTCTGAACTTAGTCTGTGTCACGGCATAAATCGCGGTGTTTGTGCAGCAACTGAGGAGCTGCAGCATGAAGGCCAATTCCAGCACAAAGTCATCGAGATGCACAGATTGATATCCAATATCGTACATTCGATACCATATGGAATATACCATTAACATTGCCCATAACAATATGAAATTGGCCGAGATGACAAACAGTAAAATGATGGATTTTTTCCGATTTTGC
The DNA here is from genome assembly GCF_047496795.1 of Chiloscyllium punctatum. Lineage (NCBI taxonomy): Eukaryota > Metazoa > Chordata > Chondrichthyes > Orectolobiformes > Hemiscylliidae > Chiloscyllium > Chiloscyllium punctatum. Next base: position 48,772,841 of record NC_092789.1, read on the forward strand.
ATTTCTGTGTCAGACTGAGCATTCCCATTGGTGTGAGCCCGGAGTCTCCTGCGGGTTCTCCTGCTCACTAAAATGTGTTTGATGGTGAAAACATTGAGCAGCAGAATCAGGAGAAACGGGAGAGCCGGGGTTAGAACGTGATGAAGGAACTCAATTGTTGCCCAGACAGGAGAGTACTGGACATTGTCTGTTACAGCACAAAACCAGGGGGAGTTCCATAGCCAATACCGAGATGTGTACATAAAATACCAGAAAATGTTCTTTAAACAGCTCAGCACAGTGACTGTTCCCAGAACCACAGTCGTCGTTTTCTCGCTGCAATATTCGTTTTTCAGCTTCTGGCAACAAATGGCCACGAATCGATCAAAGGTCAAAGCAACGGTGTACCAGACAGAACAGTCAGTGGCTGTATAAAGCAGGACGGCGTGGATATTACACACGGGGATGGACCTCACGAAATGAAACTGGTTTGGAAAAACAATTGGAATGTGTCTCAATATCAGGTCGAGGATAATGACCAATAGATCCGCCACTGCCATTGCCCGAAGGTAATGCCTGACACACGGAGACAATCCACAATCTTTATAAATCAGGACATAGATTGTCACTACATTAACTGTGAAAAAAGACAAACATACAAATTAAACATCAACCTGGAGCCAACGTTACCAGTTTGATTGATAACACAATGAGAGTTTGAAATGTGTCTCGACATTCAGAGATTTATTGAAATAATTGGAGCTGAAATATAAAAGAGAAATGTCTGAAATACTCACAAAATTGTGACGTGAAACGCAAGAAATCCGCCCTCCCCAAACAGACACAGACAAATCCATAGAACAGAATGGTTTCTGGAACACTCCTACAGACTCGATCACGCGAGGGCAGACACAGGTCACATCATCCCACTTCTGTCCTGAACGTTGCTGTCCTGAGTATTCTATCCCAGTTTATTGAAGGCAAATGACATTTGGATATTTCTGTCTTTTCGTCTCAATTGTGGTCAATCATTTGCCGTGAAGAATTGTAAATGCAGGGAAAATGTATTCATTCCTTTTATTGCCAGAGGGAATAACAAAACCGTGTTTCCTTCTCATTGGAAGAGGATCTCTTCCCTCAGAATCTTATCTTTTGTTCAATTAACTAATGTTGGAAGTTCACAAATCTGGGCTGCTGGGAGTAGAGTTTTCTAGAGAATGACGGGTTTCGAATATTCCAAGGATTGTCGGCTATAGAATGGTCCATGAATGTTGACTCCAGAATGTTACAGAGCATTCCCAGCGTAGAACATTCCAGGGAATGTTGGTTAAAGAATGTTCTGGGCAATGTCAATTCCAGTGAATGCCAGATCCAGAATGTTCCGGGGACTGCAAATAGAGAATGCTGTGGCGAATGTCAGGTATAGAATGCTCAACGGAATGTCGTTGCAGGGAATGTTGGGGAGAGAATTTTCCAGGGAATGTCAGGTATAGAACACCCGGGGGAATGCCTGATATCGAATGCTTTGGAGAAGGTTGGGTATACAACGTTTCAGAGAAAGTCAGATACAGAACGTTCTGGGAATTTCAGATCCAGAATCTTCCTGAGAATTTTGGCATGGAATGAACCAGGAAATGCCGACACAAGAATGTTCTGGGGAATGTCAGGTGTAGAATGTTCTGGGGAATATTGGGTATGGAATATGCTGGAAAAGTCATTTTTAGAATCTTAAAGGCAATATCGGGTATACAATATTTCAGAATAATATCTACTACAGAATGTTCCACAGAACATTGGGTATGGCATGTTCTGGAGTATGTCGGTACAGAATGTTCTGTAGGATGTCGGTTACAGAATATGCTGGGAATGTAAGTTATAGACTGTATGGGAAGTCTCGGATGCAGAACGTTCTGGAGTATGAAAGTTTCAGAATTTTCCAGAGAACGTTGGGTATAGAACGTTCCGGGGATGTCATATATATAGCGTTCCAGGGAATGTCGGTTATTGAATATCCCGGGGAATTCCAGTTCCAAATGTTCTGATGAATGTCAGGTGTAGAATATCCCAGGGACTTCAGTTTATAAAATGTTCTGAGGAATATCGGGTATGAAATGTTCTTGAGAATGTCATCCGAAGAATGTTCCAGAATGTCATTTGTGAAATGTTCTGGAGAATGTCGGATATAGAACATTTCAGGGAATTCCAGTTACAGAATGTTCTGGAGAAATTCGGGAATAGAATGATCCGTCGATGTTGGCGAGACATTGTTTGTGGAAAGTCAGGTTTAGAATCTCCCAGTGAGTTTTGATCGCAGAATATTCCTGAGAATGATGGGTATAGAATGCTCCATGGAATGTTGGTTACAGAACATTGCAGGGAATGTCGGGTGCACAAAGTTCTGAAGACTGTTGTTTGTCGAATATTCTGGGTATTTTATGTTATACAATGTTGAACCATCTAACATCCGACGATGAAGAATGACCCTGAAGATTTTTTAAACCATGAGCAACATTTGTATTTTGAGAATCCAATGTCCCTACCCCATGGCAAAGTGATCTGAAAGTAGACAGTATATGTTGGAGGAGATAGGGGTAAGATTTAAAATCTTAAATGACTTCTCGACAACATTTTTCAAACAAGTGGGTGGTGCATATATGGAACGAGCTGCCAGAGGAGTGGTAGATGTAAATGCAATTACAGTCTCTAAAATACACTGAACATTTGCATGAATATGAAAGGTTTAGAGTGGAATGTAACAAAAGAAGGTAAATGGACCACACAGTTTAAGAAACCTGGCGAGCATGGAGGAGTTGGTTGGAAGTGTCTGTTTGCATATTGTATGACTCCAAAATTCTATAACTCTGTAACTCCAGTTTCATGGCAAATTATTCATTACCCTGAATTCACTTAAATGTCAAACACCATCTTTAAATACTTCCACTTATCGAGCTCCTTTAACTTTGAATCGAGAATTCCTGACATTGTCTGCTGGTTGCAGACCACAGCAGCAGCAGAGGAAGATGTGTATTCAACTCCAATCTGTAACATTGTCCTGCAATAATCCGTCAGTCTACCACCACTATCAAGCCAACGTGTGGTTCAGTGACGAGTGTGGGTGAACATGCAACGATCATGAGTATTTAAACCTGAAGAGAACCCGGAAATATACGGCATTGGCTGCTTACATTCCAGACATGAAAACTCGCATCCAATACAGAGAGGGAAACGATCCCAAAACCAAAATAAGTGATCGAAGTTCCACAGCCCAGAATCATCCAGTCATAAATGATAAGGGACAACTGGAAAACTCACTGGAAGGGAAGGCTCCACAAATATCCTCATCTCTGACACTGGAACAGCATTGTATGTCAGTGCAAAAGGCAACAATATCGTATCTGCACCATGTGGAAAATTACTCAACTATGCCTATTTCACTGAGAGGAGAAATATTGCAATCAGGTCAATTACCACTCCCTCCTGTCCATCACGATGGTCAAATGGGTGGGAAGCTTTTTTTTGTCCGAACTGTCAACCAGCACAGAAATAACTTGCTCAGTGCTTTCTGAAGTGTCTCAAAATGGACATGGCGCTGACGTGGAAAGGTCTGTGGGCGGCACGGTGGCACAGTGGCACAGTGGTTAGCACTGCTGCCTCACAGCCCCAAAGACCGGGGTTAAATTCCCGCCTCAGGCGACTGACTGTGCGGAGTTTGCACATTCGGCACGTGAATGCGTGGGTTTCCTCCGGGTGCTACGGTTTCTTCCCACAATCCATAAGTGTGCAGGTTAGGTGACATGGCCACGCTAAATTGCCCGTAGTGTTAGGTGCAAGGGTAGTTTTAGGGCGATGGGTGTGGGTGGGTTGCTTCGGTGGATCGGTGTAGACTTGTTGGACCGAAGGGACTGTTTCCACACTGTAAGTAAGTAATCTAGTCACTCGATTACTAATCCAGAACAGGCTATTGGTCTGACTGCTGGTGGAAGTTAAGAACAATTAAAAAGTGTCGAGATCTCAAAGCTGGCGTCAGAACCATTGACCTAGACGCCTACGCCGATGGAAAACACCAACTTGCTTCCCCAGTGAACTTTAGGAAGCAAATTTCCCATGCGTTCCTGCTCTGGCGTAAAAATGACCCCAAACCTGTGATAAAGTATTTAATGGTCTCTGAAAGGGCCAAGGAAGACACCCAATTATATCAAACTGCTCCACGGACGAAAGTAAAGACCATACAGAGAACTTGCCACTTGAGTCAGCATCAGAAACGGGTGTGTAGAAATCGTTATTTTTATTCAGTGCCTTGGCTTCCATAGCGTTATGTGGTGGATGCTCCCCAAGTGGCCACATTTTTGAGGGCAGACCTTTACTCAAACTTGAGTGCACAGTGGCCTGCCGACATCTAATATTGTGGGCCCTTGTTTTAGATGCCCCAGTCAGGGGAATTATCATCCCTGTTTCCAGTCTTTCTGACGCTGTCAGAGTTTTATATATTTCACGAGATCGCCACTCATTTACCTAAACGCATAATATAAACGACCAGTAGATTCAAACTCTACACCCACAACAAGCCTGTCATCCCAGGGATCATTCTGGTTATCATATGCTGCACTCCCTGAAAGACAGGGTTGCCCTTTATTAGTTAAGGTGACCAAAACTGCACATAACACTGTATAGTGTTCGAGGTTGGGTCTCACCACTGCCCTGTACAGCTGCAGCAAGATATCCTTATTCCAGTACTCAATTAAACCTGAAGTGAAGATCAACACACCATTTATCTTCCTAACTGCTTTCTAGTCCAGCAACATTGCTTTCAGTGACTGGTGTGCTAGGAGATCCAGATCCTTTTCAATGTTACAGTGACCTAGTTGGTGGCTGTATGTACACTGGTCAGCGTGACAATGTGGTTCTTAGTAATGTCTTCTGGCTTCTGAGTTCACTGTCCTATATGGATCTTGGAGGTCTCCGCAGACAGAATCAAAAGTGCAGAATGTGTGCCTAAATACACAAACCATTTTTAACCAATCACTTTTCAAATTGTAGGCTGCTCTTCCAGGATTCATTCGGAATTCGGAAGCGCACGAAAGATGATGCCTAGAATGGTGACGAAACGTCTGAAAATGAGCTTTCCACACAGAGATTAAATCCACATCCAGCGGCTGTGGTGTTTTTTTTTGCATTAAAATGCACAACGTCACGTCTACTGACATTGTTCTTCTTCTGCGATGTATTTGCCCATTCACCCAAATTGTCTCAGGTTCCTTGGAGGTTTTTCTACATCTTCCTGTCCCACTGACCATCTAGCATTGTTTAGTGCTATCAGCAGACTTGGACATATTACATTTAATTTAATGTTTGATGGAGATAGGAAAAAGCTGGGGACAAAGCACAGATTCCTGCAGCAGCCCAATCAGACTTCTTTTAATCAATATTTTCAGTCCACGTTGCCGGTGGAGGATGGCTCCTGTGCGGCAGCTCATCCGCTCTGATCACGTTTCTTTTTTTTCTTGTTATTTTGCTCTCATTCCTTTAACGTTTCTTATCCTGAGCTTCAGAGGTGGCAAGAGGCTAGTGTGCAAAAGTCAGGTGGGCACAGCCCTAATCTCAAGCTTTCCCAGACTGCCGACCACGTGTCAGTCAAGCATGTACACTTTGAGCAGTTATACCTTGGACCTTGAGTAGCCTTACCGCGAAATCGAGTAGGCCTTCAACGGACCTCGAGCTGGGCCCAGAGAAAAGACCTAGAGCAGGATTGCTGTGGAAAATGAGCAGGTCCAGCTTAGACGTGAGTGAGCCCCAATTTTCTTTTCTGGAACAAACACGAGTAACAGGAATTCTCAGCCACTACATCAGCAGAGGCGATGTTGGCGAGGTACGCTCGGCAGCGAAAGATGGCACCTGAGGGTCATTGACTTTGTTCTTGGTTCTTTCCGGCGCTGGCACAAGTGAAGCAATGGTGGAAAGTCATCATAGCAGCATCTTGTGTAGGACTAACAGCGAGGGATGCGACTTCACGGTTAATGTTTCTGGTGCAGGATGTGACCTGAGGATCGATTACTTCAGTGTTGGTTGGTTCTTGTGTTGACGGTGAGGATGTAGTGGTGGAATAATGGCAGTCCACGCATCGTTGATGGTTTTGAGCTCAGGACTGATCGACTTTCTTCAAGCTATAGCTTCTATATTTGCCGTGTTTCTTAAATTATGCAAAATGTCAGCGCATTGTATTGAGAAATGAATGTGTTTCATTGTTTTTTACTGCATTTTTACGATTAAATACACCTGCCAATAAAATCGGCATTCATTGCTTCTCCTTAATGTATCTGTCAGTCGGTTTCTTAAAAGTGATTCTCATTCCACAAATCTTTGTTGACATTGTCTCTGTCAATTACTTTCAGGCACAATGTTTCTTCAAAACTGTGAAAAATCACACAACAGCAGGTGATAATCCAACAGATTTGTTTGAAAAAACGAGATTGAGGAGCGCTGCTCCTTCCTCAGGTGATTGTGGAGAACGAGATTGTATCACTCTGCTCCTGCCGCACTCAACTCATCTCTGTCCTGTCCCCCTTAGTCCAAGAACTTCCAACCTACTGTCGGGACACCACCCACGCCCTCCAACTCTTCCATGAGTTTCGCTTTGCCTTATCTTCACGATGGACATCCAGTCCCTATACACTTCCATCCGCCATCACGAAGGCGTCCACGCCCTCCGCTTCTTCCTCTCCCATCGACCCAACCAGTATCCTTCCACTGACGCACTCCTTCGACTGACTGAACTGGTCCTCGCTCTGAACAACTTCTCCTTCCAATCCTTCCACTTCCTCCAAACCAAAGGAGTAGCCATGGGCACCCACGTGGGCCCCAGCTCTGCCTGCTTCTTCGCCGGATTGCTGGAACAGTCCATCTTCCACAGCTACACGAGCATCAACCCCCACCTTTTCCTCTGCTACATAGATGACTGTTTCGGAGCTGCCTCGTGCTCCCACGAGGAGGTTGAAGAATTCATCTACTTTACTAACACCTTACACCCCGATCTCAAATTTACCTGGACCTTCTCAGACTCCTCACTCCCCTTCCTAGACCATCAATTTCTATCCCGGGTGACCGACTCAACACAGACATTCAGTACAAACTGACCTACTCACACAGCTGCCAAGATTACACCTCCTCCCACCCTGCCCCCTTTAAAAACGACATCACATATTCCCAATTCCTTCGCATCCGCCGCATCTGCTTCCAGGAGAACCAATTCCACTAGCGAACAGCCCAAATGGCCTCCTTCTTATAAGACCGCAATTTCCCCTCCGACGTGGTCGACAAAATTCTCCACCGCATCTCCTCCACCGCCCTCTTGACCTGCAATCTTCTTCACGACCTCCTGCCCCTACCCCCTCTCTGGCCTATCACCTTTACCCTCACTTCCTTCCACCTCTCGCATTCCCACAGCCCCTCCCCCAAATTTCCTCTCCCTTTTATCTCAGCCCGCTTGGCACACCAGCCTCATTCTTGAAGAAGGACGTATACCCGATACATCGATTGTCCTATTTCCCGGATACTGCCTGGCCTGCTGCACTTTTCCATGACCACACTTTTCGACTCTGGCCTCCAGCATCGGCAGTCCTCACTTTCTCCAACGAGATTGTATGACACAGAATGTAGAGCAAAAGTATAGTGCGTGATGCAACTGAAATTGTGTAGTGAGAAAGATGTGCTTTGTTTGTTAAACCTATCATCTTTTAGAATGGCGATGTTGGGTTCAGTTCTTTCACATGTAAATCGTTAAACAGCTTTTAAAAGTTGTATTCTCAAGTGAACTTGAACAATTGATCTTATGTCGGCCCAGATAATGTATTTAGGTGTGAACTTCCCAGTGTGAGGCTGTCTGTGCCACAGTGGACAGACTGATTTTAATCTAAAAAACGGATTTTCAGAATCTTGCATGGATTCATGCAGCTTTTGAGCAAAGTAACATGTAATTGTGCAAGTACAAATTACGCTGTAAATTTTGCTATAAATTCTGTATCGTACATTCTTATTTTCCATAACCACCTGATGAAGGAGCAGCGGTCTGAAAGCTAACACTTGCAAATAAACCTGCTGAGCTATAACCTGGTGTTGTATGACTTTTAACTTTGTACACCCCAGTCAACACCTGCGTCTCCAATTCTAAAACTGTTGATATGCTTTATGCATTCTTAGCCATTTTCTCATCAGACCCAGGTTTCCTCGTGTTGCTGAGCAGTTTTGTTTTTTTCTTGCTTTTTTACGTGAAGCCAGAACTTACGTAGTTGCTTCATTGTTCTGCTATTTCCCTATTTTCCATTCTCTGCACCTTGACTGCAAGGGAGCTGTAATTGTTTTGTCTGACCTTTTCCATTTGCATAACTTTAGAAGCTATGAGAGTTCATGACTGTAACCCTTGTTAATATACAGCTGTAAAAACCATCAAGTCCTGTCATAACCTGCTCAACAAATGGCCTTTAACAATCATCCGTTCACAGAAGCATGGACCCTCAAATGCTCTCTAATGCTCAACTTTGCAGCCGCGATAGCAGCAGTGTATGATACTCCCGCTGGAATTCTGATGCTCACCAGTCGCCGTTCCTGTTTCTTTATTCTTTCTCTCTTTGTTGCAGTTTTTTCTCCCTCCTCCCAACTTTTAACTTATTAAACGACCCGACTTCGAGGGAATGGAGAATGGGGTCCAAGCTCAGCCCAGCAAGGGAAACAATTTGGAGAACAGGACAGTGCAGCAAGTGAGTTGGAACAAGAGCCTCAAGCAGGAGCAGATCACTCATAGTCTGGCCAAGGCGACGAGACTTGGAGGTCAATCTGGGAGAGAGGCTAGCGCTTGGTGTTAACGTAGCCTCGTGTACAGAAGCCCAACGGGCACGGGCTCGGTGAGTAAGCACAGCAAGTTCTGTTATCTTTTATTATCATTTTTGACGTTTTAAAACTCTCTGTTTCCATTCTAGTTTTCTTTTTGTTATTTCAATACGGTAAAAATGCCTAAACTATCTGTACTGATCTACCCTGCACCTAAGATATTCGACATTACAGATTTTTCACTGAACACATTCACATGGACTTGCCAGCAAAGTCTTTTATATTCTATTCCATTCAAGCCTCAACTCTTTCATATTAAAGATGTGTTGTCTTGATCTTTACCCTTTGACTAAAATGAGCAGCTGCTGTCTCTCTGCCCGATCCATGTCCCTCGAAATCCTATATTTCTTAATTGCTGACAAGTCAGTCTTCTCTGCTCCAATGTAAACAATCCGTGTTTATTTAGCTTCCCTTCATAGCTGATGTGCTCCATCCCACGGTCCATCCTAATGAATCTCCTCAACAAACCCTCCAGTGCAATTCCTGGAATATGGCCAGCAGAAATGCACACAATATTCCAGCCTGTGTAATGTCCTAACCAGATTTTGTTATTTATACTTCGATGAATGCCCGCTCTGCATTTGGAACCCATGCCTTCTTAACTAACCTATTACTCTGTCCAGTCGCATGTAGTGATCTGTTGTGAAACATCTTCCCAGCTTCCTCGTGTGCTGCTATTCATTGAGTACTCTCCTGTCTCGTTCCTTCTTCCAAAGTGCATCACCTCACATTCCATCTGCCACTGATCTGCACAACTGACCATTCCATCTGTATCTTCCTGTACCATAAGATCTTCCTCCTCGCTGCCAAGCAAACGGAAAATTTTTAAATCAATCTGTAAAGTTACCAATCACAATCCACCCTTCCCCACCAACATTCACTTTTATATCATTGTGAATACTATATATAATAAGGTACACAGCACTGATCACTGTGGTACAGCACTGGACACTGGTCTCCAGTTACACAAGGAGGCTTCCACCAGCACCGTCTTTTTTCTGCCACTAAGACATTGTTGGATGAGTTACCCTTGATACCATGAGATGTTAGTTTGCTAATCAGTTTCCCATGTGGGGTTTTGTCAAAGGCATCGCTGCGAAACTATATAAAAAACCTCCTTGAAAAAGAAAATCAATCACATTAATTCAACATTCCTTTCCTGAGATAGGTTCATGCTGATGATCCCGGATCAGACATTGACTGTCTGAATGGAGATCGATTTTCTCCTTTCATATTTTCTCCGTTAGTTTCTCCAACACTGATTCTTGATACTCATGGTCTATAATTCGCTTTCTGCACACATCCTACAAATTGGGGCCTCATTAGCTGTTCTCCAGTCCTCCGGCACCTCTGCTGTTGAAAGGTTCTACTTGACCAATTGACTCAGGTGTTTTCCAACGTTGTCTCTAACGACAGCCTATGATTCAACCGATCCAGACATGCCAATCAGTCCCGTTTCATACTAGCCCATGTCTCCATCCCTGCTTTCATATCAATCTGGTCAAGAGATCGATTTCTGCACCGGGAACCTCCAGTTCTCTGAATAAAAGGCTGACCAAGATACCTCGCCATTTTTCTGAGACAATTCCTTTCATCTAATGCAATTTTATTTTTTTTAACTATTGTTGTGTCTCCTTTCCTAATTGCTGTTTGCTCTGTGGTGGACGCTTTTAAAACTTAATGCCGTAGTTTTTATTTAACCAACAGACATTGCCTCTCTTCCTTACATCTTTGTCACGTGCTTTTGCAATTCGCTGAAGTCATCTGACCTCCCATATATTAATCGTAGACAAAAAGTTGGCTGGAAGAACTCAGCAAGGCAGGCAGCATCAGGAGGTGGAGAAGTCGACGTTTTAGGTTAACTCTTCTTCAGGACTGTGCGTGGGTGTAAAGCGAGCTGCAGTTAAAGGAGGTGTCGGGGCAGGGTGGTAAATTGTAAGACATGCAGAGGGCACCACCTGGTTGATTAATGGGAGAAAGAAGTCTGCATGCAGCTGGGACGATTGAAGGGAGGGGGAGGGGATGGGAAGGAAGTCGGGTGTTGGGATGGGAGGTTACTTGAAATTGAAGAACTCAATTTTGAATCCTTTGGGTTGCAGGCTGCCCAGGCGAAACATAAGGTATTGTTGCTCCAATTTTCCTATTGGTTCAATTTTGGTAGTAGAAGAGGTTGTCGTTTCGGTAAGGTGTCTGCGAGCTCCGTTCGGTCCCTGTAGGCCCAGCTGTGATGCTTGGCAAACGGTTCCCTAAGGTTACGTTTGATCTCCCCGATGTAGAAAAGACCAGATACAGTAAACTAGATTGTGAGGCATGTTAACCTCTGTTTCACGTTGATGGATGGCTTGGGGTTATGAACGGAATTGAGAGGTTGCTGTACGGGCAGGTTTTGTGTCTTTTTCGGTTGCAGGGGGAAGTCACTGGGGGTTCTGAAGGATTGGTGTGCACACCAATGACTGGCGAAGGGAAAGATCCTTGTGGAAGGCAGAGAGGGGTGGGGAGGGGAATATGTTCCTTGTGGTGGGGTCTGATGGAAGTTAGCGAAAGTTTTTAAGGATGATGTCTTGGGTGCGGAGACTGATGCGGTCACAAGTGAGGACAAGGGGGCTCTAAGTTTATTAAGATCGGAAAGTGTTGTTTCGGGCAGTGGAATGAGGAATCGAGGTGATGCAGGGCTGTTAAATTACAGAGGGAGAAAAAAACACGTTGTTCGAAATAGGTGGGCATCTGGATTGCTCACGAGTAGAACGTCTCCTCGTCTAAGCAAATGCAGCAGAAGCGGAGGAACTGGGAGAATGAGATGGAACTATTGCAGGATACTGGGTGGCAGAAGTTGTAATTCAAGTGTTTAATGGGTGTACGTAGGTTCAGAGTAAGTTTCCATTTGGAGACAGTCACCGAAAGTGGAAATGGAGTGGCCAAGAAAGAGGAGGGACGTGTCCAAGATGGATCAAATGAATTTGACGGCAAGGCAGAAGTCGTGGACGAAGACGATGAACTGCTCCAGTACAATCTGGGTGCAGGTTGCTGCGCCGATGCAGTCGTTGATGTAACCGCAGGAGAGTTTTGTCACAGTGCCTCTGTGGGTATTGAAGAGGGGCCGTCTGAAATACCCAACAAAGGGGCATGCATAGATCAGTTCCATCTGAGTGCCTATGACAACCCCCTTGGAGTTGGAGAAAATGGGAGAAGTTAAAGGACAATTTACTGAGAGTGAGGAATTATTGAGTGGGCAGACGAGGGTATGAGTGGAGGAAGATTGAATGTTTCAGTTGGGATAGGAACAAGATGAGGGCCTGGATGCCACCCTTGGTAGTTTTTGACATGTATAAGGAATGAATATCCATCGTCATGTACATTCAAATTATTATGGTCACTATTTCTAAAATCCTTTTCACTGCAAGGTTTTCACATACTGCTCATATCAACTGTCTCATACATGCTCATGAAATCTATTTTAGAGCATTACCATTCACTTAGGTTAACAACGTTTAGATATAACTTGACGCTGTCCATTATTGCTGCATGTCCCACAAACGTGGTTTGTCTAATTTCCTCTTGTTTAATATGGCCAACATTGGTGTTGCAATTTTAACTTCGATACATAACTGCCATCAACACTTACTTCTACTTGCTGTTTTTTAAGCTCCACGTTTGCAGATTCTGTGGAACCTGAGAGACGTGGCCTCTGGGGAGATGAATGGCAGGTTCAGCAAAGGTGAGGCGAATCTGGACATTATCGGATCATCTCGTCACATTATTCGTTCTTCTCTTGCGTCATTATGACATATTCACCACATATCCCATTATTCTGATGGAGTAGAGTAAGACAAAAATCTTTGTCCACTGCTATGCATTCCTCCAAATGGCTGAGCCCGCTCTGACCTGGGTGGGAACCTTAGAGCAGGCTGGAGAAGTGTTGCTGTTGCTGTTCAGGTTCTTAGTGCGATCACATTCGAAGGAGTGTTTACAGATTTAGTCTCCTCACTGTAGAAAAGATATTGTTACACTTTTTTAAAACTACTCAGAGATTGGTCCCTCAACTCATTCCTGCAAAGCAGATGTTGGCTTTCAGAGAAAGGACGGTCATGTTGATCTGGTAGCTGCTGGAGTTTATAAGAATGAAAGGCGGTTTTAATTTTATGTGAAACATCAGAAGGAGACAGCAACAAAAGCCAATAAGACACCAAGGTGAGAGATTCAGCAAATTAAATAATCAAGAGGAGATGGAGAGTATTCAATTGGACATAAACAAGTAGAGTGAACGGATAATAATTAGACAGTGGAATGTAATATGATGTATACCCTGTCTTATTTACCAGGAAGAATGGAAGCCTGGATGCTCCTGCAATGGAGAGGGATTACAGGACTTAGTGATGCAATGTACACTGGAGAGTTCACACTGACACGCTCAGACATCAGAGGTGTTGCTCCATTTCCCAGATGTTTTGTTCCCTGATATTCCCAGTGAACCCAATGCTCTCAGTACACACAGGATATTTTGTGTGGTTGGTTGACGGTCGGGAGTGGTGAGGGGATGGTATTTTGAGCTGTGTATCATGGTAAGGATCTCTATCTGAGAGTGGGTATTCACCAACATGATGGACAGTGCATGGGCACACTCTAACATTAATTGAGTGAGAGGTCATTCTGTTCCTTACCGGGCCAGGTCTCCAGACTGCAGCAGGCCAAGTTGGTCTCGTCGTGTTGAAGGAGGTGACATCGTTCTGTGATCAGCTTCATGTTCAGTCACACACTCTGTTCCTAGATTATGTTTAGCTTGGAAAGTTGTCTTGGAAAATCGTGGGTGGATACGGCAGATCCCTTTCCCCACACGCACTTACTCTGTGGTTCCTGTGCTTCCTCTCCCTATATCCTCTGATCCATTTTTTGTTCATGTTATAGGCCCATATGGTGTCACTACAGTCCCAATTCTCCATACAGAATTGGGATTCCAAATTATAACGTCTTCCAGAAATTCTGAGGCAACTCACAGAACAACCTCCATCAAACCGTCCCCAGCAGCTCCACTAACCTTTCAATAACAGGACACAGCCCTTCAATTGCAAGTTAGATTTCCGCACGTTTCCAGTTGTTCACGAGGGACTTCCTCGTGTTATTGGCCACGCGATCAACAAGTGAGACATACAGTGGACAGTCACAAGCCAAGCTTCAAAGATGTGAATCAAAGCTGCTGAAACCCCCATGCCCAACATTGCACACACCGGGAAGTGAACACACACCATTTTATTGTTTCTGAGCTTCACAATGCCAGCACTGGATACAAACACGAAGCCAGGAAAGATTAAAGATACAAACATACAATTAATTAACTAGTAAAATGTTGTGGAAACATAAACAAAAAAACGAGATATTGAGACCTTGGAAGGTCCAAACACAAGAACGAGAACATTGCAGAAAGGCATTGCCAGATCAGCTGGAATGGCTTGATGCATCAAATTCTGAAGCTGTCTGACAAAATGAGCTCAGAAACTATAAACAAGACAAGACCAGATGACAGCCCAACAGCGACAATTATGCAGACAATGCTTGTTTCTGCTCGGTTAACTTGGGAATCAGTGAAAAACTACAACAGTATATTGCTATTATCCCGACAGGAGATATCTGCCTCACATAGGGAAATTAACAGCCAATGTTGTGAGTGACAGTAGTTGGGGCTCCCAGAAAGTAATGACTCAATATATCCACCACAGCAGAAAAAGGCAAGGAAGTGTGCGTGTGTGGGTGAGTGTGTGTGTGTGTGAGTGTGTGTGTGATTGTGTGTGTGTGAGTGTGTGTGTGCGTGAGTGTGTGTGAGTGTATGTGAAGTGGGGGCAGGGGGACTGTGTGTGGGTCTCTGTGTGTTGATGTAGTTGAATGTGAAAATTATTGTTTGAGAGAGAGAACGCATGGACAAAATGAGTTTGAATGTGAACAACTGGCGGAGATTTGGCGAAACGACAGACAGTGACTGAGGGATGGTTTCATGAACAAATATGATGATATGTTTTAGAATATTGAAATAAAACCATTACCAGACCGAATAACAATATTAATCAGTGCATTCATGATTGGCGGATGGATGGGATTTTGGTGTGAGGTCGGATATAAACCGTGGAATACCGACTCAGATTGGTTTTTGCAGGTGTGAAGCTGGGAGAGACAGAGCAGATTATTGGCATCATTAATGCTGCATTTCATAGCTCAAGTTTAAAGAACAGATTGATTGAGCTATTGAAATTTACTCTGTAGGTGTCACTAGTTAAAATTAGGAATGTGAATTTGACAACAGCTCATGGTCAAAGTGATCCAGCTTTCATGCGTCTGTATCAACCTCAAATATTGTACATAGATGCGATGGAGTCAGAAGAAGGAAATAGAGTTCAGAACCAGAGCAGAAGACAGCAACCTCCATGTTCCCAATATTTAAATAATAAAGGCATTGATACAATGAATAGTATTTCATATCTGAATAGGTCAGCTTAAGGACACATGAAGGGCATTGCCAGAAGCAAAGAGGAGAGAGTGAATGAACAAGTCTACTGATGAGGTTAGTAATCGTCTGTAGAGTGAACAATTGGATCCAGAGTCTCAGCAGGAACAATAATAAGGAGTGCACAGTAGATGTGATGAATAGTAACGCAGTCTCTGCCTCATTGAAAGAAATAACATCTGAGACTTACCACAGGCATCAATGATAGCCATAATTGGACAATAGAAAAAAGAATAATGAAAAATGCATAACAGATTCATGAAAATAATGACAACCAATATGTAGCAAGCTCCCAAACATTCCCAGATAAAGCCCGTTCCATCGTTATAGTATTCCAGTCTAACATTCTCAGATTCTGATCCACTGTTGGAAGATTCCATTCCAATGTTCTCAGATTCTGATCCATTGTGAGAACATTCGAGTTTAATGTTCCCAGACTATGATCTCTCTTCCCCGTCTCTCTGGAGCTGCTTAACCGTGATACCACTGTCGGTGACGCTTTTCCTCATATAATGTGATAACATAATGAACAGAGATTATTTATCATTGAAAGATCAAAATCCTTCACATTGCTTAACTCCACACAGAAGCAGGTAGAATGGTTTAACTGTGACGTGCCCTCCTTTTCCCTCTTAAAAAGTGAAGACTGCAGATGCTGGAGATCAAAATCGAGAGTGCGGTGCTGCAAACATTCAGCAAGTCAGGCAGCACCTGAGTAGCAGCACTAAAGATGTTTTGGGCAAGAGCCCTGCATCGTTTTCCCTTCCTGATGAATCATATCCCACGCCCCAAACTCTCATGGACAGGGCTTTCAGCTGTAAATGACCCGTCTGCTGCACTTCTGCCCTCAACCTTTCCCCTCGATCCCAGATCAAGTCAACCATTAATACCGCAGTAAACACAATACTTTCTGATCTGAAATAAAACACAGAACTGCAGATGCTGGAGATCTGAAACAAATCATCTTACAATCAAGAGTGTCTAGATTTGACATGCTATCTCCGCTTTCTTCCTACAGGTGCAGCCAGAACCGCTGAGGTTTATAAACAATTTCTTGCATATCTTATTTCCTGAAAATAACAAGCATAAAAATTGCCCTGCAGGCTTGGAGTGGACATAAAAAATTACACCAGTGTTTTTAAGTCTCCTTGCTGTTTCGAAGATCCACACAAATTGTTTCTGTGTAATATTAGCACTGTTCTAACTGTTGATGCTAATGGCGCATTCAGTGATGTGTTTCCAGAGGCCTTCCTTAATGTTAAGATAATCCCACTGCCTCTTCTTCGTTATTCTCAAGGGGAATAGTGAGCTTGTCTCTCACTCTACCCTTGCTCAGGCAGGGCAGAAAAGGACAATGTTTGCCCAGCAATGCTGTGCATTCATCCTGATGGCTGTAGATGCTGTAACCTGGAGGGTGGGGGAGACAACCACAGGCCAAGCAAGCATGGTTTGCTTTCATGGCTTCCATCCTCGTCCCAGGCCAAGGGGAAGTCATGTTTGTGACGCTCCCCACCCAGTAGAAGCTTCGTGACCATTCCCACAATGCAGGTTTGGGGAGGGCAGTAAATTTCCCCTTGCCTGACACATGCAGGCTCAATAACAGGGCTGTGCATGGTAGCTCTGCATGGACTGTGCTTGTCCCAGTGCACTATGGAGCTTTCACAAATTGCACTGGTTTCCGTGATACTGGGTAATTCAGGACTCCGGTAAATGGGAGTTTATCTGGAATGGTTTGCATTAAGCAGTGGGAATAAACCGACAAGATTATCACTGTGAGGCCTCAAACACATGTGTTGAGTTTGGTGAGATTCACTCAGCCACACGGTGGGAATCTCTCCCCAAACCCATCTCAACTGGCATTTTGCTTAAAATACGAAAAGATTAATTCAATACATAAGAACAAAAGCACGTGGAGCAGGAGTAGGTCATCTATCCCCTCTGCCATTCAATAAAATCATGATTGATATTTTCATGGGATCAGCTCCTCTTACGCTCCCGCTCACTATAGTCCATAATTCCTGCACTGTTAAAAAAACTATCTTTATTTTCCTTCAAAACATTCAACGAAGTAGCCTCAGCTGCTTCCCTCGGCAGGGAGTCCCACAGAGGACGGCATGGAGGCATAGTGGTGAGTACTGCTGCCTCACAAGTTGGAGACCCGGGTTCTAGTCCCGCCTCGGGCAACTGACTGTGTGGCGTTTGCGCATTTTCCCCATGTCAGCGTGGGTTTCCTCCGGGTGCTCTGATTTCCTTCCAAATTCCAAAAATGTGCAGGTTAGGTGAATTGGCTATGTTAAATTTCCCGTAGTGTTAGGTGTAAGGGAATTGGTCTGGGTGGGTTGCTCTTTGGTGGGTTGACGTGGACTTGTTGTTTCATAGGGCCTGTTTCCACACTGTAAGTATTCTAATCTCATCAAATTCATAAGCTTTTTGGTCAAGAATTTCCTCCTCAACTCAGTCTTAAATCAACTAACCCTTTTCTCACGCAATGTTTCATCAATCAGTAGACACAGCCTCCCTGTATTGATCTTATTTACTCCCTTCATAAGCTTGTAATTTTCTGTAAGACCCCCCTCATTCTTCCTAATACCAATGAGTATAGTCCCATTCTATGTTATCGTTTCTCATGAGGCAAACTTCCCAACTCCAGAATCAACCTCGTGAACCTGCTCTGCACCCAATCCATTACCAGTACATCCATTCTGAGGGAGGGCGATCACAACTGAACACATTACTCCATGTTTGGCCTCACCAGCTATATATATATAGCTGCAACATTATCTTCCTGTTTTGAAACTCCATCCCTTTATCAATTAAGGACAACGTCCATTTTTCCTGTTTATTTGCTGCACCTGCAAACGAGCTTCAATCGATTCCTTCACAAGGACACACAGATCCCTGCACACAGCAGAATGCTGCAAGTTTTCTCCATTTGAATCTTACTTTATTTTACTGTTAGTGCGAACAAATTATTCCGGCAAATGGACGACCTTACATTTCCCAACGTTGTACTCCATCAGTTAGAATATTGCCTAAACTCTCTACTGGTTAAGACTGGCTTCTGAGCCGGAATATTGCAGTCATAGAGTCATCGAGATGGAAAGCATGGAAACAGACCGATACTTCCAACCCGTCCATGCCGATTATATATCCTGAACCAATCTAGGCCCACCTGTCAGATCCCGGCCATATCGCTCCAAACCCTTCCTATTTGTATACCCATCCATATTTTTTTTAACTGTTGCAATTGTACCAGCCTCCACCACTTCCTCTGGCAGCTCATTCCATACATGTATCACCCTCTGTGTGAAAAACGTTGCCCCTTAAGTCTCTTTTATATCTTTCCCTTCTCATTCTAAACCTCTGCCCGCTAGTTCTGGACTCCCCGACCCCAGTGTAAAGACTTTGCCTATTTATCATATCCATGCGCCTCATGATTGTGTAAACCTCGATAACGTCACCCTCGACATCCGACGCTCCAGGGAAAGCAGCCCCAGCCTGTTCAGCTCTTGCAATAGCTCAACTCCACAAACCATGCCAACATCCTGGCCAATCATCTCTGATTCTTTTCAAGTTTCACACCATCTTTCAGATAGGAAGGAGACCAGAATTGCATGCAATATTCCAACAGTGGCCTAACCAATATCCTGTACAGCTGCAACATGACATCTCAAATCCTGTACTCAATGCTCTTACCAATAAAAGAAAGCGTACCAAACGCCTTCTTCACTATCCTATCTACCTGCCTCTCCATATTCAAGAGCTATGAACCTGCACTCCAATGTCTTTTTGTTAAGCAATACTCCCTCGGACCATTACAATTTGCTTTCACAAAATGCAGCACCTGCATTTATCTGATTTAAACTCCATCTGTCAATTCTTACCCCATTGACGCATCTTGTCGAGATCCCGTTGTAATCTGAGGTAACTTTCTTCGCTGTCCACAGAATCTCCAAGGATAACTTAGTTTCTATCGGTTTATCAAAGATTGAGGACTGCAATGTCACAGTGATCAGTGCTGGATTCTCAACGATTTTCATGTTATGTCAATAGTTTAAATAAATTGGTAGACAACATTAACATAGGCAGGAAATTGAGTTATTAAGAGGGGGCAGCAAATCTGTAAATGAATTTAAAATGGACAACAACTAACTAAGCAGTTGGAATATAATGTAGGTCACTGTCGACCTTATTTCAGGAATAACAAAAGGCAGTATATTAAATAAATGGAAAGAGATTACAAGGCTTACTGATACAGTGTGTGGTAGTTGATTCATTCTGAATCGTTCAGACATCGGAAATGTGGCTCCATCCACCAGATGGTTTACTCCCTGATGTTCACGGTGCCCTCCCCCCCCCCCCCCCCCCCCTTGCTCTCAGTATACAAGAGATATTTTCATTTGATTGGTTGGCCGGAAGGTTGGGGAGTGGTGAGGGGGAGGGTTTTTTGGCCGTGATGGTGGCCCTTATCCAGGTAAGTGGAGACTCGAAAAAGATTGGAATTTTTAACTGCTTCTCAATGAAGAGGCTTCGGCTGTTGCCAGGACAGTGCGTATTCACCAATATAATGTACCGTGCATGGTCACACTGCAACATTAAGGGAGTGAGATCTTGAGGGTCCAGTCACAGGAATGACAACATAAAATAAAGGCATTGACAGATCAGCTGTAATGATGAGTTATGTCACATTCTCAAACCCCATCAGAGAACCGCTCCAGGCACCATAAAGCCAGAGGACATATCCCTTCAGCATGCCAAACTGTATATACCAAGCTGGATCCAACCCGGAAATCTGCCCAGAGTAGAACGCTGAACAGACCATAGTAGTGTATGATATTTCAACCCCGACTAGACAGCAGTATCCCAACAGGAGCTATGCAGACAACAGCAGGATCATTCTATCTTGGCCACAGTAAGTGAAACACGTCGGAGGAGATTAAGATAATTTTAATCATACTGTCATGAACTTCGCATGTGTTTTGATGTACTCTTCCAAATTATAGTGTGGATTTTAGAGTCCGGAAACAAACCCCATGGCAACATACAGGTCAGCAATGTGCATTTTCATCTTCTTCTGTTAATATCAAAGGGACAGCATTGCAAGGAATCGGACAAAACTGCTCTGAGTCTCCAAAGTATTCTTTGAAGAAGAAATCAGCCACTAAATGTTCTATCGATGACGGCAGAGTCAGAATGTCCCAGCCGGAGCTCCTCTGCTACACTGCTCTTTGTTCATTTTTTCGCTTTAATGGAGTGATTGCATTCTCCAGACATTTCACTTTCTAACGTTACTTGGTTGTGAATAGAGGGGGTGAGTCCCAGACCAGTTTTTGACCTTGGGGCATGAGGTCTGGGGGAATGAGTCCTGGAGGCGAGACGTTTACCAGACGCTGGTGTGGGACGTGAGTCCTCAGGGTTTGAAGCCTGGTGCAGTCTCGAAATTGGCTCAATGCGGTCTGGAGAATTGGCCCGGCTTTGGTCTCTGGACTGGACTCGTTCTAGTCTGACTACTAGTCCCAGTGCAGTCTGAAGACTCGGCCCAATGCTCTGTGAATATTTGGTTTAGTTTGGTCTCGCGATTCGGACTGATGCAGCCTGGATACATAGCCCAGTACAGCATGGTCACTCTGTCTGATGCGGTCTGGACTCTGGGCCCGGTGTAGTCTGGAAACTGGACCCAGTGTGGTCTGGAGGCACTTCTCGGTGCGGCGTGGAGACTCAGTCTGCTGTGGTCCAGAGGCTGGGCCCAGTGCTGCCTGGAGACTGGGCCGGTTGAGATCTGTCGACATTGCCTGACGTGGTCTGGAGACTGCGCCTGGTGTAGTCGTTAGACTGAGTGTGGTGCAGTATGAACACTAGCCCCAGTGCGCTCTAGGTACTTCGAATTTTTAAGCTTGGAACTCAGTCTGGAGGAATCGGGAGACTACGCCTAATGCGGTCGGGAGACTGGGCAATGCGCGGCCTGGAGACTGGATTGGTGAGGTCTGGAGACTTGACCCAGTGCAGTCTGGAGACGGGGCCCAGCACGACCAAAGACTGGGACAGACTGGCCCTGGTGCGGTTGGGAGGCGGGGCTCAATAACGTCAGGTGACTGCGCACAGTAGGGTGTGCAGACTTTCCTTCTTGCAATCTGGAGACTTGGCGTGGTGTGGTTGGGAGACGTGGCCTACTATGTTCTGGAAACTTGGCCTGGTGCAGTCAGGAGACTTGGTCTTGTGCGGTTTGGGTATTTGACCTGGTGTCATCTGGAGACTGGGCCCGGTGTGGTGTGAAGACTCGGCCTAGTGCAGTCTGAAGACTTGGCACGGTGCAGTCTGGAGACTCGGCCTGGTCCCATCTGGAGAGACGGCCTGGTGTGGCAAGGAGAAACGGTCTAAAGCTGTGTAGAGAATGGGCACAGTGCGGCCTGGTGACTGAGCCCTGCGCAGTCTGCAGAATGGGCCCGGAGTGAACTAGAGACTGGGTCTGGTGTGATCTGCAGTCTTGGCATGGTGCAGTGTGGAGACTGGCTCCACTGTCGTCTGGAGATTTGATCTGTCGCTCTCTGGATACTTAGCCTACTCCAGTCTGGAGACACGGCCCCATGTGATCTGCAGTCTTGGCTTGATATGGTCTGGATACTGTGTGCCGTGCGGTCTAAGGACTGGATCTGGTAGAGTGGGGAGACTGGGCCGGGTGCAGTCTGTATAGTTGGCCTGCTGTTTGATGGAGACCTGGCTCAATGCAGTCTGGAGACTTGGCCCAGCGCAGTCTGGAAACTTGTGCTGGTGGAGTCTGGAAACATGACCTGCTACGATCTGGAGACTTGGCTCAGTGCAGTCTGAAGACTGGGCCCAGCACCCCCGTAGACTGGGACTGATCCAGTCTGGAGGCTGGGCCCAGCACGCCCGTAGACTGGGACTGATCCAGTCTGGAGACTGGACTTCGTGCAATCCGGAGACTGGGTTCAATACCATTCCGACACTTGACACGGTAAGGTGTGCAGATTTAGCTTCTTGCAATCTGGAGTCTTGGTGTGGTGTGGTCTGGAGACATAGCCTAATGTGGCCAGGAGACTGGGTCCGGAGCAGTCTGTGGATTTATTTTGGTGCAGTGTAGCGACTGGACCTGTTGTGCTCTGGATATGTGGCTCAGTGCGGTCTGGAGACACGGCCCAGTGTGATTTGGAGGTTTGGCCTAATGCGGTCTGTAGGGTTGGCCCAAGGTGACCTGCAATCTTGGCCAGTTGAGGTCTGGAGACTTGAGCTGGTGCAATCTGGAGACGCAGCCCAGTGTGCTTTGGAGAATTGGCCTGGTGTGGTCTGGAGACTTAAAGCAGTGTGTTCTGGTGACTCGGTCTAGTTTGTGGTATGGACACTTGCCCTTGTGCGGTCTGGGGATTTGGCATTGTGTGGTCTGGAGACTAGGACCAGTGTGGTCTGAAGACTCGGATAGGTGTAGTGCGAGCTTTATGTAGTGCAATCTAAAGACATGATCTGATGTGATCAGGACGCTGGGTGCCATACAGTCTGTGGACCAGGGACAGTGTGATCTGGGGACTGGGCCCGGTGAGCTCTGAATACTTGATCTGGTTCGGTCTGGAGTCGTGGCCCAATGCACTCTGGAGGTTGGGCCTGGCACAGTCTGGAAACTTGGACTGCTGTAGTATGGAGGCGGGGCCCAGCACAGACTGAAGACAAGGCCAAAGCGGTCTGGAAACTGGGCTCAGTGCAGATTGGAGATTCAGCCTGGAGTGATCTGGAGACGTAGCCATGTGATTTTTGTGGATTTGGCTTGGTGTGGTCGGGAGACTAGGCACAGTGCACTCTGAAGACTGGGATCGGTGCAGTCTGGAGACTGGGCCTAGTGAGACGTGGAAACTAGACCTGGCAACAGTCTGCAAACTGGGCTGGGTGCGATCTGCAGTCTTGGAGTAATGTGGTCTGGAGACACAGTCCAGTGTGCTTTGGAGACTTGGCCTGATGCAGTCTGGAGACTAGGCCCGGTGTGGTCTGGAGACTAGAACTGTTGTAGTCTGGATATCGGGCCTGGTGCGGTCTGGAGTCAGAGCTCAATGCAGTCTGGAGAGTGGGCCTGTTGCGTTATCGAGACTTGGCCTGGTGTGATCTGGAGACTGGGCCCAGTCCGGTCAGGAAATTGGGCTTGGTGTTGCCTGGAGACTATGTGCTGTCAGAGACTGGGGTGAGAGGACAGTCAATATTATCCATTCCTTTTTCATTTTTTTTTCGTTTTGCAGGAGTTTCGTTTGCTAGTATTTCAATTTTCTACCAAATCCATAAGAATCTCTTCTGAGGTATATTGGACCGAAGGTGGTTGAATAACCAACAACATTGCAAACTTTTCACTGCACACATTCGAGTGCTTCTGAAAATGAAGCCAATTAAATTCAAATGTGTGAGTGTAATTATCTTTGATTCTTTTTCCAAACAAAGCAGCGGTGTGTGGCAGCCAGCAGCGGGTGGTATTTCATAAATTTTAAACACAATAGGAAGAGACAGACGGAAAGAGAGTGAAGACGGACATTTTGATTCCAATTTAAATGGATTCACCCCCAAAACAACAGAAATCCAAATGCGTGGAAATGCATCTGCCGAGACACGCGCATTAATACACGAAAACACGCACAGGCAATCACAAATACACACACAGATAATCACAACACAATACACACAGCCATATGCAGACATTCGCCCCCTTATGCCTGTCTTGCCATTCGGAAAGACCATGGATGATCTACTCTGGGCATCAACTTTATTTCCACTTCAGAAATAAGGCAGAGCAAGTAACTGAGCTGTTCGACTGGGAGCACTTTTGGGACCAGTGACCATAATTGAATTAGTTTTGCAATAGTTATGGAAAAGGAGACGACTGTTCCACAAGTTAATGGTGTAAATAAGAGCAAGGAGAAAGGGAGGACTGCAGATGCTGGAGATCAGAGCTGAAAACGTGTTGCTGGAAAAGCCCTTTTTCCTGAAGAAGGGCTGATGCCCGAAACGTCGATTCTCCTGTTCCTTGGATGCTGCCTGACGTGCTGCACTTTTCCAGCAACACATTTTCAGCTCTAAATTAGAGCAAGGTCAATTTTGATGGTCCTTGCAAAATTGGTAAACTGTTCCCAAGTTAAGGGACATCTGACAAGTTTGGGCCGAATGGCCTGTAGTCATGCTGACATACTGTATGGCTTGATACATTTACCTGCTTATATTCATTTACAGTCTCGCTCTGCCTTCTCTTGTTATTTTAGTTTCCTGCTTACATAAATTGTAACTTCAGGTACTAGTTACAACATATTTGTTCTTACAACTTTCCGTTTTATACATTAACTTTCTTAAACAGTAGAATAACTTTCGCCACCCTCCATTCATCCGGAACGTCCACAGTGTCTGAGGAAGAAACAGAATGTTCCTCCCAAGCCTCCCACCACATTAAAGGATGGACCTTGATCAGGCCCAAGGTATTTATCCACCGTAATGCAATTGAACGCTGCAAACAGCTCCTAGCTGGAATAGGAATGCGGCGCCAAAACATGCGCACTTTTTAAAAACAAGTTCTTACCTTCACATCCATTATCTGCCTTCTGTAAACACGGAGAAGAGATTTTTATTTAAATTTCCCCCATCTCTGGTGGCTCCATACCGAGACAGACAATTGATAACAGTTTGGCTGGTGGAATATAACGTGACAGCTCAGCTGTCATTTCCGATCCAGGAGGAATGACAGGCAGTTTGTCAATCAAATGGACAAAGATGACAGGACTGAGTGATACACTGTGTGCTGGATGTTTTGCTCTGATCCGTTCAGACAGCGGAAGTGTTGTTACTTCTCCTTGATTGTTTGTTTCATGACGTTCCCAGTGGCTGCATTGCTCTCAGTACACACGGGATATTTTGATGCATTTGGTTGACAGTGAGGACTGGTGAGGGGGAGATGGTTTGGTGCTGTTATCCGGGATGGCTTTATCTGAGAGGCCATTTTTCTTTTCTGCACGGATACGCTAAGACGATGGGAAGGGCTAACCGCTTTTGAATGAAGAGGCTGTGGTTGCTGCGAGGACAGGGGGTATTCACTAGCATGATATATTCCGAAAGGTCACACTGCAACATTAATTGACTGAGAGTTTCTTCGGAAACTCTACATCTCACTAGTGACATGGGGACGCCGCAAATCCATGTACACTATCGGGAATGTCGCTATACTGGGAAAACAAGGATACATCTGGCAGCGAGAAGAAAGTGAGGACTGCAGATGCTGGAGATCAGAGTCGAGCGTATTGTGCTGGAAACGTACCGCAGGGCGGACAGACTCGGAGGAGCAGGAGAATCGACGTTTCAGGCATCAGCCCTTCATCAGGAATGAGACTTGTGCTCCGGGGGGCTGAGTGGTAAATGAGACGTGAGTGGGCTTTTGGGGATGGCAGCTGAGAATGCGCTAGGTAGTTGAAGGTGAGGGCACATGGTAGCTCCCAAGTGAGGGAGAAAACATTGTATTCACCTCATCCACCGTACATATCTTCCAACATCGAATGGTGTCATTGTTGACGACATACTTGTAGATGATGGATATGTCAGCAACTCCTGACGGGAACGTTCCAGATCATAGAAGCTGAATGAAATTGTGACCCTAACAACAACTGGCAGCACCAGCCTCCCCTCAGTGTAAAGCTTCAGGTCGCGTTCAAAGAGGTGACACCGTTCAGTGACAAGCCCCTTGTTCTATCAGGATACCCTGACACTCTGCTCCTGCGGAAACTGTAGCTTGGGAAGTTGTTCTTGGAAAACCAGGGTGGATATAGCAGATCCCTTTCACTAAAAACAATCAGAAATTGACGTTGTCTATATGGACCTCAGTGGGGTGTTCAACATGGTGCAGCCTGGGAGTCTGGTTAGTGCAAAAAGATGACATGGAATAAAGAGAGAACGAGCCAATTGCATATAGAACTGTTTCCAAAATAGTAGTTAGAGGGAGATGGTTAAGGGTTTGTCAGACTGGAGGCCGGTGACAAGCAAGATATGACAAGGACCTGTCTGTGCCATTGCTTTTTGTCACAATGATTTTAGTGAAAGCGTAGGATGTATTCTGAGCAAATTTGCAGATATCACCAAAATTGGAGGTGTAGTATACAGCAAAGAAGGTTCCCTCAGAGTACGATGGGATCTTGACCAGTTGGGCCAATGGACTGAGGTGCAGTATATGGAATTTATTCAGATAAATGTGACGTGCTGCATTTTGTAACGGCAAATCGGGGCAGGACATGTCCAATGATACGTAATATCCTGGGCAGTGTTGCTGAACAAAGAGTCTTTGCAATGAAGGTTGACAGTTGCATGAAAGTAGAGCAATAGGTAAATAGGTTAGTGAGGACTGGGTTTCATATGCTGACCTTTACTTTTCAGGGCATGACATAAGAAATTAGGAGGTCGAATTGCAGCTTTACAGCACATTGGTTTAGGCAGATGTGGAATACTGCATTTAGTTCTACTCTGTCTGCTGTAGAAAAAAGATTGTGAAACTTTAAAGGGTTCTTTAAGAATGCTACAAGGATATTGCCGGTTTTTGTATTTTGAGCTCCAGGAAAGGCTGAACACGCTGGGTCTGTTTTCGCTGGTGTCAGGGGCTGAGGGATGATCTTATCGAATTATTTAAAATCATGAAGGGCATGGATAATATGATTTTTCACAACCTTTCTCCAAGGCTGGAGGAGTCCAAACCTAGAGGGCAAGGATTTAAAGTGAGACAAAAAAAATCTAAAAGTTTTTAGAGTCCATGTTTTCACCCAGACAGTGGCGTGTGCAAGGAATTTGAAGTCTCTGGACCCTGGAGGCTGGGACAATTACAACGTTTCAGAAACATCTGCAGGGGTGCATGAATACGAAATGTTTAGAAAGACATGGGCCAAATGCATCCCTCCCACCCATCCTCCTCCTCTAACCTACAAAAACAGTTGTGGGAACCAGACTGACAAGGTAAGAAAACTAGTTTATTTCCTAATCCATTTTGTTAGTAGTCACTTCGGCAGTTAGAATACTGGGAATGGAGTTGAGGACAGTGGAATGTTCCTCCTGCAAAATGTGGGAAGTAAGGGTCACCACTAGTGTCCCTGCTGACTATATCTGTGGGAAGTGCACCCAACACCAGCTCCTCGAAAACCGCGTTAGGGAACTGGAGCTGGAGTTGGATGAACTTCCGATCATTCGGGAGGCAAAGGGGATTATTGACAGGACTTACAGAGAGGTAGTCACTCCCCAGATAAAAGAAAACGTTGGATGGGTGACAGTTAGGGGATAGAAAGGGAACCGGCAGGCAGTGCAGAGATCTCCTGTGGCCATTCACCTCAACAATAATTATACCATTTTGGTTACTGTTGGGGGAATGACTTACCAGGGGAAAGCAGTGGGGCACCGGCTGCTCAGAAGGTAAGGAGGAACAGGAGCACAGCAGTAGTCATTGGGAACTCAATAGTTAGGAGGACATATCGGAGGTTCTGTGGGGACGATATAGACTCACGGTTTGTGTGTTGCCTTCCGGGTGCCAGGGTCCGTGATGTCTCTGATCCTACTTTTGGGATCCTTCTGGAGAAGGGAGACCAGCCCAAAGTCGTGGTCCACATTGGCACCAACGACATAGGTCGGAAGAGAGATGGGGACTTGAGGCAGAAATTCAGGGAGCTCGGATGGAAGCTTAGAGCTCAGACAAACAGAGTTGTTTTCTCTGGTTTGCTGCCCGTGCCACGTGCTAGTGAGGTGAGGAATAAGGAGAGAAAGGAGTTGAACACGTGTCTACAGGAATGGTGCAGGAGGGAGGGTTTCGGGATTTTGGATAATTGGAGCTCTTTCTGGGGTAGGTGGGACCTCTACAAGCAGGATGGTCTTCATCTAAACCAGCGGGGGACCAATATCCTGGGTTGGAAATTCGCTAACGCTATTAAGGTGGATTTGATAATACAGCGGGGGGTGGGAACCAAAATTTTAGGAGAGGTATAGACGAGGATGAGAGTAGGGTGTTCCAAAATCAAGTATCTGACACTGGCAAGCAGGAACCTGGTTTGAAGTGTGTGTACTTCCACGTGAGGAGCATTCCAAAATAAACTGGGTGAACTGGCAGCGTGGGTTGGTACCTGGGACTTCGATGTTTTGGCCAGTACGGAGACATTGATCGAACAGCGACAGGAATGGCTGTTACAGGTTCCGGGATTCAGATGTTTCAGTAAGAACAGAGAAGATGGTAAAAGAGGGGGAGGTGTGGCATTGTTGATCAGGGACATTATTACAGTTATAGAAAGAATGTTTGGGGACTCGTTCACTGAGGTAGTATGGGCTGAGGTTAGAAACATGAAACGAGAATTCACCATGCTGGGAGATTTTTGTAGGCCTCCGAATAGTCCCGAATAGTAGAGACAACCCTGGTAATTACAGAACAGTGAGTCTCACTTCAGTTGTTGGAAACGTGTTGGCAAAAGGTTAAAAGAGATAGGAAATATAACCAATCTAGATAAGAATAATCTGATCAGGGACAGTCAGCACGGTTTTGTGAAGGCTAGGTCGTGCCTAACGAATCTTATCGACTTTTTTGACAAAGTGACCGAACAGGGAGATGAGAGTAAACCGGTTAATGTGTTGCATACAGATTTAAGCAAGGCGTTCGATAAGGTTCCCCACAGTAGGCTATTGTACAAAATTCGGAGGAATGGGATTGTGGGAGACATAGCAGTTTGGATCAGTAATTGGCTTGCTGAAACAAAACAGAGGGTTGTAGTTGATGGAACATGTTCATCTTGGTGTTCAGTTACTAGTGGCATACAACAAGGGTCGGTATTGGGTGCACTGCTGTTCGTCATTTTTATAGAGGACCTAGATGAGGGCTCAGAAGGGTGAGTTAGTAAATTTGCGGACGACACTAAGGTCGGTGGAGTTGTGGATAGTGACGAAGGATGCAGTAGGTTGCAGAGAGACATAGATAGGACGCAGAGCTGGGCTGAGAGGTGGCAAATGGAGTTTAATGTGGACAAGTGTGATGTGATACACTTTGGATGGAGTAATCGGAATGCAAAGTACTGGGCCAGCAGTAAGATTCTTCAGAGTGCAGATGACCAGAGTGATCTCGGTGTCTATGTACACAGATCCCTGATAGTTGCTACCCAGATTGACAGGGTTGTTAAGAAGGCACGCAGTGTTTTGGCTTTTATGAATAGAGGGATTGAGTTCTGGAACCAGGAGGTTATGCTGCAGCTATACAAAGCTCTGGTATAGCCAGACTTGGAGAATTGTGTACAGTTCTGGTCACAGCATTATAAGAAGGATGTGGAAGCTTTGGAAAAGGTGCAGAGGAGATTTACTAGGATGCTGCCTGGTATGGAAGGAATGTCTTACGAGGAAAGGCTGAGGGCCTTGAGGTTGTTCTCGTTAGAGAGAAGAAGGTTGAGAGGAGACTTAATAGAGACATACAAGATAATCAGATGGTTAGATAGGGTGGACTGGGAGAGCCTTTTTCCAAGTATGGAGACGGCAAACACGAGGGCATACAACTTTAAAGTGAGGGGAGATTGGTATAAGACAGATGTCCGAGGTAGTTTCTTTACTCAGAGACGAGTAAGGGTATGGAATGCTTTGCCTGAAACATTAGTAGATTTTCCAACTTTAAATAGATTTAAGTCGTCATTGGACAGGCATATGGACGTACATTGGAATAGTGTAGATGAGCTTCAGATTAGTATGACAGGTCGGCGCAAAGTCGAGGGTCGAAGGGCCTGTACTGCGCTGTTATGTTCTATGTTCTATGTTCTATATGGAAGGAGATTAATATCAATCATCCAGTCGACAAGGACGAGTCGGACCGACGGATCTGTTTCTGTGCTGCACATCTTTATGCCTGTGTGGCACTCCGTGGTTTCAGAGATTCCTCTCACTTCAGCCTTTGCTCCATCTGTTGTTCATGTTGTAATCCCAGATGCTGGAACAGTGAAGAGTTGGATCACCAAACCCTCAGGTCTCCCTGAAATTGTAAGGCAGCTCATAGCATAACGTCCAGTAAACCATCCCCAGCAGCTCTACTGACTTTTCAACATCAGGAGTCAGTCAGTAGCCACTCTGCTACAAATGGCATGCCTGGTGTTTTTGAGTACTCCTCAACTGGCTTCCTCATGTTCCTGAATACACGATCAGCTGACTGGAGCAAACACAAGCGTTCAGTAGACTGGCACAGACCATACTTGCAGACGACACCACCGTTGTTGACTGGATATCAAATAACAGTGAATCCCAAAGCAGAAAGTTGTTGTGATGAAATGATAACAACCTGTCTCTCAATGTTGGCAATACAAAAAAATAAAATGATCATTTAATTCAGAAAGACTGTAGGTGAACACGCCCATCTACATCAATGGAAATGATGTCGGGAGAGTGGAGAGTGTCAAGTTCTTAACAATGACGAAAACCAACAATATGTCCTTCTCTTACGACGCAGAAGCGACAGCCAAGAAAACACAACAAAACCTCTTCTTGCTCACACTGCTCAGGAAGTTTTTTTTATGTTCATAAGGGCCCTCACCAACTTCTACAGACGAACCATTCAAATAATACTGTCCAGATGCATAACGGTCTGGTCTGGCTGCTGCTCTGTGCAGCAATGTAAGAAACTACAGAAGATGGTGTGCACAGCCCATTCAATTACAGAAGCTAACGTCCCATCTATAAACTCCATTTATGGCTTCTGTTGGTGCTGCAATGCTGTCAACATCATCAAAGATCCCTCCCACACCGTTAATGCTCTCCTACAAACTCTGCTGTCAGACAGAAGATACAGGAGTTCGAGCATACGCACCAATCGGTTCAAAAACAGCTTCTTCCCTACCATTACGAGACTGCCTATTGGACCTCTGCAACGTCAAATAATGTTGATCTTGCTAATCTTGATCTTGCTTTGTGCACTTCCTGTGCAGCCTTCACCTTGTATGCCTTGCTCTGTCTCAGCAACCAATGATCTGTAAACTCTAGTTTTCTATGACGTTCCTCTACTGCTCCCACAAAAAAAGCTTTGCACTGTGCTTAGGCTCTTGTCACTACAATAAACCACGAGTGTGCCATCGCAATCAGGAGAACATTGAATAAAGGCAGTGCCAGATCAGCTGAAATGGTTGGTTTCATCAAATTCTGAATTTGCTTCACAGAATCAGACCAGGCACGATAAACTGGGGCAAGGTGATAGCCCACCATTGTCAGCTGAGCAGAGTTTACTGGGGCATTGCTTAGTAAACTGCACTACCTGCCCAGCTTGGGGAGCTTTAGAAACCTTTGACAGTACATTATTGCAATGCTTGCAGTTGATAACTGTTTTGCATGAGGAAATGTGCTGCTCATGTTGTGAGTAACACTAAATAAGGCTCCCATATGTCTCTGCAGCTCCATTGTAAGAGAACAAGGCAAGTTTGTGTGTCTGTGTGTGTGTTGGTGTGTATATATATGTGTGTCTGTGTGTTGGTGTGTATATATATGTGTGTGTGTGTGTGTGTGTGTGTGTGTGTGTGTGTGTGTGCACGCATGTGTGTTCTACTTGAAAGTCACTGGGAGAGAACATGCATGGAGGAAATCAGTATAAATGTGAACAACTGGCAGGGGTTTCAGGAATCGACAAAGACTAAGGGACAGTTGTGAGGACATGCTTGAGTATATTAAGACATTGCGAGTTCCAATAACAATGTAGATTAGTGTGTGCTGGAATCTCAGATGGGTTGGATGTTGACGTGCATTTGGATATAAACCATGGAGTATCGACTCAGATTAACTTCTGCAGATTTGAAGCTGGAAGTGTCAGTATCCTATGATTAAAATCACAAAGACTGTATTTCATTGCTCAACGTTCAAATAGCAGATGGGATGAGCCAGTAAAGAATATTCTCGCGATATCACTATTTAGAATTAGGAATGGTCAGACTATAGTGTCAGGAATCAGCTCATAGACAAAGGGATCACTACAGCTGTAAATCACCTGTTTTAGCCACATAGTGTTGACAGGGATTGAATGGAGTCAGACTGATGTTTAGTTTGCAACCAGGAGAGAAGACAGTGATCTCCATGATCCCCGTATTCAAATAACAAGGGCAGTGATTCCTGTGGTTCCTGGCTGCAGCTCAGTCAGTCAAAATAGAAATGTTTCCAGAGGCAAAGAGGGAGAGAATGACTGAATATGTTCACTGATGCAGGTATAAAACATTTGTGGAGTGAATATCTCGATTCAGAGTCTCAGCAAGAACAAAAGCAGTCGTAAGGACAGTAGACTAAATGTAAAAAAGAAACAGTAGTAGAGTTACACATCGTTCATGCAAATGATAACTGAGCAGTGAGATTAGCAGTGACAATAACTACAGTCGGGATAGGATATTGAAAAAATACTGAATACTGTAAAGTTCATATTGGATCAACCATGATAGTGACCATCAATCATAATATTTAGAAAATTGTCAAACTGAAGAAACTGATGTCAATTTGAATAAACTCCTATCCATTGTTGTGATATTCCAGTCTATTGTTCTAAGATTATGATCTCCCGTTCCCCTTTCTCTGGAGCTGCTGATCTCTGGTAGTGCTGTCGGCGATACTCCCGCTCATACTATGGGATAGCACATTGAACTGAGCCCATTCATCATTAAAGATAGAACCTCTCCAGCGGGATAATTAGAGTTGATGGAGACTGACATTAATCACAGTCACTGAACATACGGGTTCAGGTAAACCCTTCTTTGCCTCATTATTAATACAACAATTAAAGGAAACATTTACTCACCATGGATTGTAGATTAGGGTTGCTGAGGGACTGACTATAAATCTTCCAATGTATTAATTCCCCTATCTTGTATGTGGGAGTACTGCTAGAACTTTGCAGGGTTGTGTATATTCTATATTGTTTATAAAAGGAGACAGAGATAAAATAACAGACCAACTGCTTATAATGTCTGTAAGGGAAATTTCTAGAAACCATACCCCAAGGCAACAACGTTTATTGCCCATTGACTTTGTGTAATGCTGCTCCTAATTTTAAAGTGCCCCGTAATGAAACCCTTTCAAACCTTGAGATACCATTCAGAGCATTGGGACCGCTCCCCAGGAAGCAAAGGGAGCAATTCTGTCCACATGTACCTGGTACAGAGTTATTGGAAGAGGCCATTCAGCCCACTTCCGCTTATTATCACTTGATGAGCTGCAAAGCTGGATTAGTGGCATATTATTTCAAAGGGAATCATTCAAAACATAGAGATCATGTAACTGCAGCTGTCCATGTGTTACTGAGAGGACACCTGGAGTACAATGTGTTGTTTGTGTTTCCATAACGAGTCTGTTACAGAGGGACTGGAGGAGGAAATTCATCCTTTTAGATCTGTTCCAGACCGACAGGTGGAGGCCATTCAGCCTCTCAGATCTGTTACAGAGGGACATGAGGTGTCCTTTCAGCCTCTCAGACCGGTTACATAGCGACATGAGGAAGCCATTCAGCTTCTTTTCCCTGTTACACAATAAGTCTTAGTTTTCAAAATATATATGGAGAACAATAGACCTGATATAAGTTATAAAGTTCGAAATACAGTGAGATATAGTTTGTATATTTTAGGCAAGCACTTTGAGAAGCTGATCGGGAAAGGTTTTTCGCAGGTGAAGGGGAATTTGGAAAGCAGAAAGCCTTCAAGGATGTGATAATGAGAGTCCAGCGACAGTATGTCAGTGTTGGTGAGAAGTGCAATGCTGGTCGGTGCAGGGAATGCTGAATGGCTAGCGAAATTGAGGTTCGGTTCAAGAAAAAGGAGGAAGCATAGACAGGCATTGACAGTAGGGATCGAGTGAAGTCATTGAGGGCTATAGCGTAATACTCGAGATGGAAATTGGAGGGCAAAATGGGAACATGATCTACTTTTGGCAAATAGGATCTTGGAAAATCCAAACAGGTTCCGCAAGTATGTCAGTGATAAAAATGATATGAGGGAGAGCAGGGCCTCTTAAAGTACTGCAAGGCTGCGTTTGTGGAACCACAGGAGATGGGGGATTATGAACGACTATTTTTTGTCAGTATTTACTTTGCAGAAGGACATGAAATAAACGGGTAATAAATAGTGATATCTTGAAAAGTGTCCAAATAACAGTAGTGGAGGTGCTAGAAGACAGTAAAACTCATAAAGGCGGCTCACTTCCTCGGACCTGATCTTCTGTACCCCAGTACTATATTAGAGGGTAATTATTTATTATTGAGCCCTTTGCGAGCAATTTGTGTCATGAATAACCTTGGGCAAGATGCCAGGAAACTACACAGTGGTGAGTTATTTGGTAGTGAAAAGCCATGGAACAGCAGACCAGTCAGCCTGATTGCCATGGTAGGTAAGGTGTTGGAGGGGTTCCTTAGGATCAGGTTTTATATGTATTTGCAGTGCCAAGGATTGATTAGAGACAGTGAACACGACTCTCAGGAAAATGATTGAGTTTTTTTGAAAAAATCAAAAAGACTTTTGTGAAGGCACAGCAATGAAGGTTGCTTATATGGCCTCCAGTAATGCGTTCGACTGGTTACACATGGTAAACAGGTTAACAAGTTTAGGTTACATGGAATCCAGGGAGGGCTGGAGGCAATTGGCTCGAAGGTAAGGCACGGGGGTGGGGCTGGGGTTTGGCAGGGTGGATCGTGATAGAGTGTTGCTTTTTGGAATGCAGGCTTTTCACTAAAATTGTGCATCAAGAATCGGTGTTAGGATCATTGGATTATGTCATTTATATCAACAATTTGGATGTGAATATTAGGAGGAATAGATAGAAATTTTGCAATGACAACAAAAGTAGCCGAGTGTTATAGTCAAACTTCTTGATGTACCTGTAGTTTAACCTTTTGTGTTTAATTCAGAACAACACGCAGAATCCTCTGTGCTGTTCTATTTTTTAGAATTTCTCTACACTTGAACAATGGTTTACGTTTTGAGTTTTCTGCTCGACTGCATGACCTCACATGTCCTTACAATGAGCTCTATCTATCTATTTCACCATGCAAATTTCTTATATTTTTATCACACCATTCAATATAACCCATTTACGTCATCATCGGTAAATATTGATAGATTGCATTCTAAACCGGTCTCCAAACCATTAATATAGAGAGTGACGAGTCCAAGGGCAAATACTTGTGGTACATCACCAGTTATATCTTCCGTTCTCGTCGAGATATATTAAACAAGACTCACCCTTTTGTGTCTTAACAAATCACTAACCTCTGGAAAAAAAAGGTCATAACTTGTGCAAGAAATGTTTTCTATGATAGCTTACCAAAGGTTTATCTAATCTAAATACACGGTCGAACGGTTAACTTTTAATAACCTTGCTTCTTACATCCTCAAACAACACAACAAATTTGTCACACACGAATTCCTTTTTCAATAACGATTTTGATTTGTTTGATGTCATTGAGGTTTTGTAAGTCCCCAAAAGGGTCATCGTCTTACAGATTCCTCTTCGATCATTATGAAACCTACTTTCAGTTACCTGCCTTTGTTCATCAAATAAGCTTCCCCTTCGTCCTATTTCCCAGCTCATGTCGATCAATAAGTAAGTAAAAGTGATTGAGCTGCGGATTAGACACCTTTCTTTTCTCAAATCGTCAAGGGGTGTGTTCCGGGAAGATGAGGATGGGTGGGAGCTTCCTCATCTGTTTAAACACATGATCAACTTGACAGTGACAACAGTCACTTTCAAAGGATAGCCAGCAAACAAGTTTCAAAGACAAAAGTCACACTTGCACCAAGGGTGATATACTAGGAAGTAAATAACAGTACAAGCAACACTACGGCACCACTGAATTAACAGAGGATACATTCATGTTTAGTGACGGTAACAGAGAGAAACACATTTGCTTCAAACATCGCGTTAGGCAGCGCTGAAAGGGAGAGGGGCTGAGGAAGACATTAATAAGGATTTGGAGGAATAGACTAAATTGAAAAGTGATGCCAAAGACGAACCATCATAAGAATGATCACATGAAAATAGGTGTTAGAGCAGCAGAATTCAGTGCAGGTTAATAGACACCGCAGTTTTGGGCGAATCGGGCAGTATAGATCACCGAGTATACGAAAGATGGGTGAATGGCACAGGGTAGGTCCGTGTGTACCGGGATGATGGACGACTTGGACAGTGCCAGTCAGTGTGTACAGTGGAGATCGGTGAACGGGGCAGTATAGTAAAGGGGTGATGGGTGCATGTGACAGTGTAGGAGAGTGTGTTCAGGGATGATCGGTGAATGGGACAGTTTAGATCAGAAAGTACAGGGGTGCTGGTTGAATGAGACAGTGTAGCTCAGTGAGTACAGGGGTTTCTGGGCAACGCGAGTGTGTAGGTCATTGGGTTCTTTGATGATGAGTGAACGGGACAGTGTAGATCAGTGAGGACAGCTTTGATATGTGAATGGGACAGTGTAGGTCAGTGAGTACAGAGTAGAAGGGTGAATGAGACAGTGTAGGTCACTGAGTACAGGGTGAATGGTGAATGGGAAATGTAGGTTTACAAATACGGGGTAATGGATGAGCAGTTCTTTGCAGGTCAATACGTACAGGGGTGATGGGTGAACGGGATAGTGTAGGTCAGTGGGTACATGGGTTAAGGGTGAACACCATAGTGTAGGTACGTGAACACAGGGCTGTTGGGTGATGGGGACAGTGTAGGTCAATGAGTTCAGGTGTAATGGATGAATGGCACAGAGTAGATCAGTGCCTACGTGGGTGTTGGGTAAATGTAACAGTGTAGGTGAGTTAGTTCAGGGATATTGGCTGACTGAGACACTGCAGGTCAGTAAGTACAGAGGTGATGGGTGAACGGGACAGTGTAGGCATGTGACTACAAGGGTGATGCGTGAATTGGACAGTGTAGTCACTGACGGGAGGGGTGATGAGTGAATGGGACAGGCTCGGTACGTTGGTAAACGGATGATGGATGAATGGAAGAGTGTAAGTCAGTGAATGCAGATGTGATGGGTGAATGGGATGGTGTAGGGAAGTGATTATTCGGATGATATGTGAATGGGACAGTGCAAGTCAGTGATTACAAAGAATGATGGGTGATTGAGACAGTTTAGGCCAGTAAGTACATGATTGTTGGGTGAATGGGGCAGTGTAGTTCAGTGAGCACGGGGTTATGAGTGAACAGGACACTGTAGGTCAGTGAGTACAGGGATCATGGGTAAACGGAACAGTGTAGGTCAGTGATACTGGGAGTGATGTGTGAAATGGACATTGTCAGTTAATGAATACAGGGGGATGAGTGAACAGGACCTTGTATGTCAGTGATTAACGGGAGTGTTAGGCGATTGGAAAAGTTTAGGTCAGTGAGCCCATGGATGATGGGTTATTGGGGCAGTGAAAGTCATTGAGTACATTGTGTCGAGTAATGAGTGAATGGGACAGCGAAGGTAAGTGAGCACAGGGTTGATGGGTGAATGGAAGAGTGTAGCAAGGTGAATATCAGGCGTGTTGTGTGAATAGGATTGTGTAGGTTAGTGAGTGTTGAGCTGATGGCTGAAAGTGACAGTGTAGGTGAGTGAGTACAGGTTTACAGCATCTGCAGTCATTGTTTTTACCTCAGAGAGTACAGTGGCCATGAGTGAATGTGATAGTGTCGATCAGTGAGTGTAAGAGTGATGGGTGAACGGGACAATGTCGGTAAGTGAACACGGGGTGATGTGTTAATGGGACAGTGTATTTCAGTGAGTAGAGGGGTGTTGGGTAAATGGGACTGTGCAGGCCAGTGATTACAGGGGTGATGAGTGAACGGGGTTATGTCGCTCATTGAGTACAGAGATCTTGGTTGAACAGGGCATCGCAGGCCAGTGAGTAGAGGGATAATGGGTGAACGGGATAGCCTAGGTCAGTGAGCACACGGATGATACCTGAATGGGAGAGTGTACGTTAATGAGTACAGTAGTGATGGGTGATCGGGACTGTTTACGTCAGTGATTACCGGGAGTGATGGGTGATTGGGACAGTTTAAGTCAGTGAGTGCATAGAAGATGCGCGAATAAGGCACAGTATGTCAGTGAGTACAGGGATGATGGGTGTTCTGGACTTTGTCGGTAAGTGAGCACAGGGCGATGGGTGACTGGGACAATATCGGTCAGTGAGGAGAGTGGTGATGAATGAACGGGACAGTGTAGGTAGGTGAGTATCAGGGTAATGGGTGAGCGGGATAATCTCGGTCAGTGGCAGATGGTGATGCGTGAATGGGAGAGTGTAAGTCAGTGAATGCCGATGTGTTGTGTGAATGGGATTGTGTAGGTCAGTGATTATCAGAGGTGTTGTGTGAATGAGACAGCGTAGGTACATGAGTACAGGAATGGTGGGTGAACAGGACAGTGTAGTTCTGAGAGTCGAGGAGTGGTGGGTGAACCGGACAGTGTTGCACAGTGAGTACAGGACTGATGGGTGAATGGGACAGTATAGGTCAGTAAATACAGGGTGATGAGTGAATGGGATAGTTTAGGGAAGTGAGTGCAGGTGTGATGGGTGAATTGGGTGGTGTTGGTCAGTGGGTAGAGTGGTGATGAGTGAATGGGACAGTGTAGGTACGTGTGCAAAGGGATGATGGGTGGTTGCAAGAGTGTAAGTCAGTGAATGCAGATGTAGTGGCTGAATGGAACTATGTTGGTAAGTGATTATCAGGGTAATGTGTCAATGGGACAGTGTAGGAACGTGAGCGCAGTGATGATAGGTGAACAGGACAGTGTAGTACTGTGAGTATAGGAGCGGTGGGTAAATGGGAAAGTGTCGCTCAGTCAGTGCAGGTGTGATGGGTGAATGGGAAAGTGTAGGTTATTCAATACAGGGGTAACGGGTGAACAGAACAGTGTAAGTCTATGAGGACAAATGTGGTGGGTAAACTAGAGAATGTAGGTCAGTGTGTACAGCGGTGATGGGTGACCGTACAGTGTAGGTCAATCTGTACGGGGAGAAAGGTGAGTGGTAATCGGTCTGAATTGTAAGATAGGCAATAGAGTTGAGGATGAGCTGAAGGATATGGACAGTACAACTAGGATGTCACTAAGATTAGTATTGAACAGGTCTAGTATCGATCTACCACAGGTATTGACAATGATTTTTTTTAACAGTGGGTCTGAAGCACAGGCAGAAATGGAGCAAAGTTTGTGAGATGATTTTTAGCTTGGGTGCTCGTTGTTGTGGTTCTGTTCGCCGAGCCGGGAATTTGTCTTGCAGACGTTTCGTGGACAAAATCCCATGCAAGGACTGCACAAAACACTACATAGGACAAACAGGAAGACAGGGAACGATACGCATTCATGAGTACCAACTCGCCACGAAACGACACGACCAGCTATCCTTAGTAGCCACACACGCAGATGACCAGCAACATGAATTCGACTGTGACAACACTACTATTTTAGTACACGCCAAACAGAGAACAGCCAGTGAATTCCTAGAGGCATGGCACTCATCGACAGATTCAATCAAGAAGCACATTGACCTGGACCCAATATACCAACCACTGCAATGGACAGCTGGAACTGACAACCAGAGGCGGCAGATTCAAACCACTACAAATGCCGGAGGAAAGATCACAGAAGTAATTCACAGGAGGCTCCCAAGCACTGATGATGTCACCTAGACAGGGGACGAAACGTCTGCAAAACAAATTCCAGGCTCGGCGAACAGAACTACAACAACAGAAATGGAGGATTTAATTGACGTGGAAGTAGGTTAATGTCTTGGTGATAGAATTCAAAAGTGGCAAGAAACGCAGTCAGTGTGAAGTAGAATGCTGAGGTTGTTCACCAACTGGTTCAGACTGAGATACTGGCTATGACAGGAATAAAGTCAGTGTGTATGGGAGATAGTGTGTAGAGATTAACGATGTCGGCTCCTCCGGTTTAATTGCACACTCAGAACTGATGAGTGCAGGAATTATCATGGAGCAGGCGGCAGAAACAGAAATGAATTTACGGGAACAGGAAACAACACTTATTCCATCGTTGGTGTGATGGTCAGGGGAACTGTTTCACTATTTGGACAATGCTATAATTTCGAACTAATGGATCACCGACAGTTTGCGTAATATGCAGAGGACAGCTCCCTCAGTGTTTCCTGGTGTGGAGATTTAAAATTGCAGTAAGGATGCCATACTACAGTTTTACAAGGCATTCCTGAGATTGCATCCTGAATCCCATGTGCAGATTTGGGACAGTAGCTTTTTTGTGTGTTTCTGTGAACATGTTGGCGATTGGCCAGAGCGAGGATAGTTGTCAAGCTGGCCTTGTTTCCATTGGTGTTCTGAGGATTG
Source organism: Chiloscyllium punctatum (assembly GCF_047496795.1). Taxonomy (NCBI): domain Eukaryota; kingdom Metazoa; phylum Chordata; class Chondrichthyes; order Orectolobiformes; family Hemiscylliidae; genus Chiloscyllium; species Chiloscyllium punctatum. The sequence goes on from NC_092789.1 coordinate 48,813,489, forward strand.
AGGAGTGACTTTATAATTTTCTGTAAAATCTTCACAATGTGTGTATGATAACGAACAATTAGCTCGTTGATGAGTCTTCGGCCAGAATAATTGGTCAGTGCTTAGCACTGCTGCCTCACAGCGCCAGGCACTCGGTTTCAATCAGTCATAATCATATTGAATATCAGAATGGAGGGGCCAAATGGCCACTTCAGCTCGTAGTCCCTGTGGAACTCCCTGTACAATTACTTTCTGGATGATCTCCTTTTCATCAATACTAACTTCATCTAATTATTTGCAAGTACGTCTTGTGGAATCTATAATGTTCTCTGTGGAAAGTCAGCAATGTTCCTCAGACAGTATCTTCTAAAACTACAAACACATCCATTCGAAAAGAAGACTGCAGTAGACACATCGGAACACCATCATTTACGAGGACTCCTCCAAGCCACTTGTCATCTTGACTTGGAAATATATCAACATATCATTGTTCCTTCAGGGTTTCTCCAAATCTTGCAAAATCTCTCCCCCCAAATACATCGCATCACTGAATGGTATTATGTTTCAATCTACACCAACTAGACGGCAGCAGACCAACAAAGAGCTGACTGCCATTTTTTTTCCAGGCAACTTTGGATAAAAAATAAACGCTGGCCCAGCCAATAACGCACACAATCCATGGACATGTTAAACTTAATACAAGTTACTCAGTTCACTGGTACTGCTCGGTGATTTTCTCTTCTCCATCCATAATTACAGAAACAATGTATGCTGCTACCCTGCAGCAGGTAACCTGATGACCTAATGGATTAATCGATGGATTGCATCCTGGGAGTTGTTGGAAATCAAACCCATGACTGCCTGGGAAGTTCCAAATCATAGAAATTCAATACAACTGTGACGGTAATGGCCACAGGAAGCACTGCCCGCAACTTGGTCTGACACTGAATATTTAGCTGGAAGTGGTGACCTAGTTCTGACGCCACCACCTCTTTGAACCAGGCTTGCCTCACTCTGCTTTTCCAATTTGATGGAAAACGTTTCCAGCAACAGTCAGGATTTATCAGGTGAGCACAAACTGCCTCACCTCCTCAACTACCCCACCATCTTCCTCCTATTTCTTTTCCGAGCGTTTCCTCTCTGAAGACTTCGCTTAGATTTCACAGACTTTGTGGCTCCTGATTGAATCTATGCCGCAGCTCAAACACAACCGCGACGAAAGCATGCACCACACCGACACAACATTTCTGATGGTGAAATTGCATTACGTTTCAAAAATACAGAGGATGCCCATTCGCTACTTAACAAACTAACTGCCTTTCCTTAATTTTGTAGCTTTATGTTCTTTTCCCTTTCTTAAGAAACACTTTCAGATTTGAAAATTGGACATTTCGTCTTTCCATAGAAGTATTTGACAGTGTAGCTCGTACTGAAGTACAGCTTCTCTAACACCATTGGTGCCTGTTGAGGTAAACACCACACTCAGACAAAGAAACAGAGGGAAAGGAATTCACTTGAACAGGGTAATGCACATGTACGGAAGTGGAAACAATTTTCTGGACAAAATGTTAAGGCCGAGGAAAAGGACTCATCTTTCTTTTCAGTAATCTTTTAAGACATTTGGGCAATATTGGAAAGAACAGCTGTCCTTGTCAGTCCTGTTATTCCCTGAGTTGGGAGGCTTGCTCATCCATTGTGGAGGACAAGAGTGTGGTGATGGAAATGCACTGTCGGTCAGGCAGCATCAGAGAGGCAGCAGAATCGACGTTTACAGCATAAGCACTTTGTTCGGGTGTCCATGGATGCTGCTTGACCGGCTGTGCATATCCAAAACCAAACTCTTTGACTCTCAACTCAAGCATCTGCAGTATTCACCTTCTCCTATTCCAGAGGACACGTGAGAGCTAATGACGTTTTTGCTTTCCGAAGTCAATATCACAACAATCCTGTGGTGTCCCAAGAAAAAGACATCTGTTGGCAGAACAGCAAGGAAAGTTCCCTGTTGAATTTTTACGATTAGAACTGGAGAGGGAAAAGTACTGGAATACAAATTGCGTAGGAAATATGTACAGATAAGTCAGCAGCTGGAGTGAGACTGAGATGGAAACAAGGGATATTGTGCAGTTAATGATGAACAGTGTTATTGCTGGGCTAAATATGGAGATAGAAGTCAATTCAGGGCAAGGTTACTCATGGAGGCTGTGAACAGATTGCTTCCTCCTTTAGTTTCAGGTTTAAATTTGTTTGATAAGAAATACAGTTCATAACTGGAAATGATTACATTTGTGTCAATCTTTTCTGAACTTAAATGCATAGGACAGTAATTCAAAGCAACAAGTTAATTAGAGTTCATGGTCGGATAGAGAGACTCACCAGGAACACCAACGATAGCGAGGATAGGAAAGTATCGAGCTTGGATCACCCAAAATGCAGCCCAGAGCCGATAGGATAATGGTATTCCATCACCAAAAAGCCAGTAAAGACCCAAAGGTAAACTCCTGTATATTGGTGGAACATTCCAGTCTATTGATCTCAGATTCTGATCCATTGTGATAACGTGCCAGTCTGTAACTTTAAGATTCTGATCTCTTGTCTCCTTTGCTCTGCAGCTGCTGATATCTGTTCGTGTCGGAGGTGATGCATACGATCATACTATGGAGTAACACATCGAGTGCAGTCCCTTATTAATAAGAGTGATAAATCCTCTAGCGAAGTGTTTTGAATCCTGGAGACTAACACTAATTACAGTCACTGAGCAAACAGCTTCATTTAACTCCTTTCAAGTTAACACATGTTCTCTCACAATAAACCTAATATGTTGCCAATCTGGGTAGAAGGCATTGCAGAGGATGTGGGAAACATTTGTGGAAATAGGAGAGGGAATGACCAGGGTCATTCTATCCTCAGAGGACCCGATCGATTCAGCAGATGATTGAAGAGTTGTAAATCTTATAGAAAATAAAATGATATGAACACTGGAAAAATACCCATTTATTTCATAATCATCAAATTATTTCGGAAATTTGAAGAGTACAAGATCTGGAGAAAAGAGTTGCTGTTCAGAAAACATGCATTCATAAGGAAAAGAAAGTAATCTGTGTTTGTGAATAGAAAATTGCACTTCGTAGATTCCATTCTGTCCTTTGACAGAGTAGGCTGAAGTGCGTATTTTGAGCTGGAGATCTTTATGGCTCAAGGTGCATCAGAACCAAATATAATGTCATTTAGTTGGACTTGGTTTGGAAACAGAATATAATCAATTGCAGTGGTGTGAGAATCTGGACATGGCTTTGAACAAAAATAGAGAAAGCAGGGGAAGTGAAGAGAGATGGTTCTTCTGATATTAATCACCAGGCACCAGTATTTGTGCAGTGCATTTGTGGAACGATATCAAATAAATCAAATGTACAGTTTACTGAAGACTCCAGAGGAATGAAATACAAGAGCTGATATTGTAAAAGGAAACAAAAGTCTGTGAGCAGGAAGAGTGTGACTTTATGAAAACGCTTATCATTGCATTTGAGCATTTGTTTCGAGATTATTTACCGATTTGATTCATGGGATGACTTGTTTATCATCTGGGAATATTGAGATTAATAAATTCTACTGGAGTTTACTGGAAGAATCGGTGATCTTTTTAAGACGTAAAAGGTACAGAAATAATTCGACAAGTAGCTGCTAAGATCATGTTTCCTCATATAAGCGTGTCAAAACTGAGTCCCTCCGTTTCAAACGTCGAGTCTCCTAATGACTGGAGGTACTTTTTCGCCTCGATTTGATTTTCACCATTTTAACCTTTTCTATGCAGGGAACAATGGAGAGTCTTTATTCGTGCTTCAATGGTGAATCAAGTCCTGAAGACGTATTACACCCGAAACATTAACTTCATTTCCTGATGCTGCCTGGCCTGCTGTGTTCTGTCAGGCCCCTGCATGTCTACCTTGCATTCCAGAATCTGAAATTTTCTTTGTCTGGAACATTTTTGATCACCTGAAATGCCGGCATCGGTTCCTGTATTTGATATTGTAATACACAGCTTCAACTTTGTTGTGTAGGAACACAACTTAGAAGTAATAAATCTCCATTATAAGATTTACAAAAGTATATAATTTCCTTCTTAGAATTGAGCTCTCTTTAGCATTCTGCTTGTCAGTGAGCAGGACATTCTAACTCACTCATAGTTTGTTGATGGACAAATGCATTAATGTTTACTTAGATGGGACAGGAAAGGAGTGTTCCGCCACAATCAGATCAGCCATGAGCATTCTAAATAGTACAGTAGGCCTGTGGGGCTCAATGGCAACTGCTGCTTTTCCTCATGTTTTTGTCTTTTAATCAACGCTTTAAGACTGCTATTGTGGCCAAGGAATACACGATTCAAACAATCAGGATTATTACACTCGGAAAGAGCATTTGTTTCCTCTTAAATTATAAGCAGCCGTACGATGATATGATTGAATTCTCTGACTATGTTACACGACACAGAACGAAGACTATAAAATTGCAAGAACAACAACAGAGATTTCCTACGCAGTCAGAAGGAAGCAAACTGTGGGGTAAATGTGGCAGAAGTGGCAGAAGGAATGCAACGTGGGAAAGTATGAGGTTGAAAAGGTAGTGGTCGGAATGGAAGTGAAGTTGGTATTCTAAATGGGGAAGGCAAAGGTAATATGAAGTGTGCAGGGATTCCCTTATGGCTATCACTTGAAAATTCGGAATAATACAAGCGCAGGGATGTACAGCTGAGGCTGCGGAAGGTCTTTGTCAGACTGCAGTTAGAATATAGTGAACAGTTTTCAGAGTTTTCTTTAAGGAAGAATGTGCTACTCTTGGAGGGGTTCCGGAGGAGATTTATTAGAATGATGAAGGGCTTACAATTAAGGAGTTATTGAAGACTCTGGACCTACGCAATAGGTTTTGAAGAATGGAGAGAGGAACTGTTTGAAGTACACAGATTGCTTATAGGCCTGGATGCAACGAATGCGGGGAAGATGTTTTTCTTGTAGTCGAGATTAGAATCCGAGGGAAAAGACTTAGAATGAAGGGACGATCCTTTAGAAATGAAAGGGGAAGGAATTTCTTCAGCCAGAGGGTGGTGAATCTGTGGAAATCATTCCTGCAGAGGGCTATGGAGAATAAGTGAATTTCTTACCAAATTATACAGAGAGGTTACACATGCACACCAGACTCTTAGTTACAGCAGTCACCACCACAACACCCAAGAACAGAGCTGTGTCAAGACAGCTATGACAGCTATGACACACTGCAACAGCTTCAGCTCCCCAAAATGAAGAGAAACTCTTACATAAATTCTTTGGCAATGATTGGTATCCGAACAGATTCATCCATCAATGCCTGGCATACAAGCAATGTCAGGAACACGCTCTGCACCCCAAACCCCGGACAACAGTACCATTTATTAGAAACGTCTTAGAACTGACGAAAAGACTCTGAAGTCCTCTTCGAATAATGACAGTATACAAACTCACAGCCATACTTCACCAGCTATGGTCCAGGACTAAAGACCCCAGACCAACAACATGCAGCATCTGTGAATACATGAGCACCACCTTATGAAAAAAACAGCACGACCGGTCTTACCTCACATCAATGCACACTGACAATGAAGGACACCAATTCAGCTGGGACAACATCAGAATACTGGGACAGGCTAAAAAGACTGAAACACGAGAAATCCTAAGGCCTGGTATTTATCGTATGGTGCCATAAACAAACACGTTAAAATAATCCCCATCCAGAGACCATGGGAAATACTGTACACGTTGCTGGGTTTACACGGGTTTACATTAAGAATGGGTGGGATAACAGGGTCGGGGTGGGGTCAAAGGACGTTGCCAGGAGATCAGGGTGGGGATGTGTTTACAATCTGTTGATTGGTGAAAAAATGGGGGTGATCTCACAAGCCGTTGCTCGGGTAATCGAATGGAGACTGGATCACAAACTGCTTCTTGGAGAACAGACTGAAGAAGATTTCAAAGGTCTTTCCTTGGACATCTCGCTCATGATTGGTTCACAGTTCATTCCAAGGGAATGCCAGCCGGATTGCCTTCACGCACCATTGTGATGGAAACAGAATGGAAACGGTTTCAGTGGCTGTTGCTCCGGAAATAGAGAGCTGGTTGGTGCACAAGCTCTTGCTCGGAGGACCAGACTGAGAATGCATTCACAGACCATTCCTAGGGAGACAGAGGACTGTTGGATTCACAGTCAGTCGCCAGCTGCACATCGCGGAGGTGGGTGTAAAGGATGTCATGAGGAGAACAGATTGTGAAGCGGGCCAATGGCTATTTCCAGGGGAACGCAATGGGAAAGGTTTCAGGCTGTTGCTGGGAGAATTAACTGTGTAAGACTTCAAACTCTATTCTAGGATTGCTTCACAGTCTGTTCTGAGTGGATTTCAGCACGAATAGGTTTAAAGGCCATTGATCAGCGAACTGAGTATAGATGCATTGACAGGCAGTTGTTAGGTGAACAGAGTGGAGTTAGATTTACAGGCCTTGACAAGGAAATAGAGTTGGGATGGTGTCACAGGCTGTCGCAAGGAGAACACAGTAGGAATGGGCTCACAGCCTTTTGCAGGCAGGGCTGCTTTGGGAGGCTTTTTCAGTATGTTGTGAGGACAACAGTGTACGAACGGTCTCATATGCCGTTGCTGGGAACAAAATGATTGGGGAGGGTGTCACTGGCCCCTTTGCTATGCGAATAGAGGGCAATGGGTTCACAGTCCGTTGATACAGGAAATGATTGGGAATAGATTCAAAGGCTGTTGCAAGGAGAATATAGTGGGGATTGGTTCATGGGTGGTTGCTCGGAGAACAGACACTGGCCATTGCTAGGAGAACAGACAGGGCTTGAGTTCAAACCAATTGCTAGGACATCCTGTTAACGATGTCTTCACAGGCCGGTAAGAATGGATAACAGCGGGATTGGCTTTTCAGGCCAGTGCTACACAACTGACTGGGGTATTATCACTGTCCGTTGCTAGGAAAGCAGAGTAAGGATGTGATCTCAAACTGTTGGGAGAGGAATAGAGTGGAGATGGATTCCCAGACCATTTGTGTACGAGCAGAGTGGTGATGTGTTCACAGGCAGTTGCTTGGAGATTTTGATGGGAATGGGATCGCAGACCGTTACCAGTGAAACAGCGTTGGGATGAGGTCACAGACAGAATTAACAATTATCTGCCACCACTCTCGGTCTTCTGCCAACAAACCAATTTTGTATTAAATAAGCTAGCTCTCCGTGGATCCTATGAGATTGAATCTGAGTCAACAGCTGATGTGCTATTGTTTGTCAAAGCATTTGCTAAAGTCCATATAAACAATACCTGCCTCACGGCCTTCATCTATATGCCATGTCACCTCTCCTCCAAACTGAACCAATTGCGTGAGACACGGTTTACCATGCACAAAGCGATGCTGACTATCCGAAATGAGTCCATCTATTTCCAAATCTCTGTGGATATAGTATCTCAGACTCCCCAGCAACAACTCACTCGGTCCACCAATCTGTAGTTAACAGGTACTTCCCCGAAACACTTCTTAAATAATGACACAAGTATTAGCCACCCTCCAAGCTTCAGACACACTGCTCTGGCTGTCAAGGATGTAAACATTTCCTTCAGGAGACATGCAATTTCCTCCCTCGCGTTCCGTCATCAGGTCCCAGGAATTTCCTTGCCTTTAAGACGGCCAGCAGTTTGAGCTGGATGAGCTGGAGATGATAGGCAGAAGCAAATATTGTATGAGCTGGAGACGACACATAAAGAAAGCATTGTAAGTTTTGAGTTCTTTTTGAGAGGCCAGGGGGGAAATTGTGGACTCCCAGAGGAGATATTTGCATCAGCTACAGCTACATTTGAAGTGACCAGAGATTGGATGGTGGCTAATGTTGATCTATTATTTAAGAAAGGCTACAGAGAAATACCTGGGAAATGCAGACCGGTGAGCCTTCGAGGGGCATCACAGAGGGGTTGCATGTAATGGTCCTGCAGTCCGAGGAAGGGATCATTTCTGATGTAGCACTTTTACTGCGATTGGTCTGTTTGGACAGACTGAATCAGTTTGAACATCAAAAGAGTGTTATCGGGGCTTGCGGTGGTCACAGAAGAGGGCATGGTATACAGTCAGGAGAAAGCAATCATGATAAGGCAGTTTCTAGTAGCACACCGAGTCTTCAGATGCAGAGGGGTTTGTAGGGGCCGTACAAAATAACATATAGGTAGGGTAACAGCTGCTGAAGAAGGTAACAGGAATATTTTGCTGTGGAGATGGTAGCAAACTACACAGATAGGGTGTTAGAATTGGAGGAGATTGCAGAGACAGGGAAGGTTGTCCTATATTTATCATTCCTCAATTTAATGGTATGTCTCCTCGTGAGAAACATCATCATCTGAGGAGTTAGCCATTTCACTGTCCACCTGTCTAACTCTGAAATTATCTTATAGGTATCAACTAGGTCACCTCTCAGACTTCATCTGTCGAACGAAAGCAACCTCAAGTCCCTCAATCTTTCTTCATAAGACCTTCCCTCCATACCAGGCAACATCCTTGTCAATCTCCTCTTAACGCTTTCAAAATCTTCCACATTCTTACTGTAACGTGCTGACCAGAAATGTATGCAATACTCCATTTATTTCAAAGTTTGGGAGAAGATTTTTAGCTCGGGCGCTCGCTGTTGTGGTTCTGTTCGCTGAGCTGGGAATTTGTCTTGAAAACGTTTCGTCCCCTGTCTAGGTGACATCCTGAGCGCTTGGGAGCCTCCTGTGAAGCGCTTCTGTGCTGTTTCCTCCGGCATTTATAGCGGCCTGTCTCTGCCGCTTCCAATGTCAGTTCCAGCTGTCTGCTGTAGTGGCCGGTATATTGGGTCCAGGTCGATGTGTTTGTTGATAGAGTCGGTGGACGAGTGCCATGCCTCTAGGAATTTCCTGGCTGTGCTCTGTTTGGCTTGCCCTATAATGATAGTTTTGTCCCAGTCGAATTCATATTGCTTGTCATCTGTGTGTGTGGCTATGAAGGATAGCTTGTCATGACGTTTCGTGGCTAGATGGTGTTCATGGATACGGATCGTTAGCTGTCTTCCTGTTTGTCCTATGTAGTGTTTTGTGCAGTCCTTGCATGGGATTTTGTACACTACATTGGTTTTTGTCATGTTGGCTATCGGGTGCTTCGTTCTGGTGATTTGTTGTCTGAGAGTGGCTGTTGGTTTGTGTGCTGTTATGAGTCATGGTGGTCGCAGTAGTCTGACTGTTAGTTCGGAAATGCTCCTGATGTATGGTCGTGTGGTGAGTCCTTTGGGTTGCGGAATGCCCTCGTTCCGTTGTCTTACCCTTAGGCATCTGTGATGAAATTGCGAGGGTATCTGTTTTTGGCGAATATCTTGTATAGTTGTTCCTCTTCCTCTTTTTGCAGTTGTTTTCATAGTTTACGACTTGTTCTGTGTGTGTGACTTTCCTGTAAACCTTTGTGGTGAATTCTCCGTTCGGTGTTCTCTGTACCATCACGTCTAGGAATAGGAGTTGGTTGTCCTTTTCTTCCTCTCTAGTGAATCATAGTGCACTAGTTTCTTTAGTGAATCACTGCATTATATTGAAGATCAGAATCTACTGTTGGATTCATCTTTTCTTTTCTATGCAATGCCATACATGACAGTTATTAACCTTCTAATATAAAAGTCTACTTCTGCAGGATAACGAGGAATATCTAGCACAACCTGGTGTCCAAACACGAAGTACAATTCTGCCTATATTTTCCACTAATCTCTTCAGGGGCACAGTGTGAGGTGGGCCACTGACCTTTTGTACATTCGAAAACCACGAAACTATAGTTAAAATTCCATACTGGAGCCTATGGATAGAATGCACTGCGCGCTTATCAAGGGACAGTTGTGCATTAAGACCAACAGTAACTGAATCAGAGACAAAATGTCCGACTAAAGCCACCGTTTATTATTACACATCGGAAAAGTTGTGGGCAATGATTGAAATGTGAAGACGAAATGGACCATTTTTCTGCTTTGTTTGCTCTATCTTTTCCCTTGTCTCTTAATTTCTTCATTCTCCCGACTTCCAACTTCTTTTCCATTTCTAATTTTTACCTCTGTCTTATCTCTCCTTCGCTCTCTGTTTTCCCTACCTCACTGTCTCTCGCTCTCTCCCTCTCTCCCTGTGTCTCAGTCTAGCTCCCTCTCTTTCACTCTGTGTCTCTGCACACATATTTTCGACAGCTTTCACACTGTTTGTACAATTTCCCTTTTCCCCCATCTGTATGCATCCGTCCTACTTCACGATCTTGCACTTGGAATTGAGTGTCTGCTTGAATTTATTTCCCAACCAAAAGTTTCAGCAGGATATCTAAAAACCAATTGTCTTGTCAGGTGTCAACAACTGGTCTGGCAGCATTTCGTAAGATGTGATCAATGTGTTATTCTGAAACATGAATCAGCAGTTGGCCTCAGAAACAATGCATTAAGTTTAAATCATTAAGCTTTCGATTGTCATTAGGTCTGTTGATTACTTGCTGAGAATTAATATATTGAAATGTTGTCTGTGATCACTTTATAGGGAAATGTACAGGCAACGTCATTGAACATCTTATCGGTATTTTGTGTGTCATCGGGGATATATTTCTCCGAACAAGAAAAGTCAGATTTCTTTCATATTGAATTTTTTTGGTGTTCTGGTTATGTGACTTCCATTGAACATGATGCAGCCGTCAAGTAAAGGACATGCATATTGCTGCTAGCAAAGGATATAATGTATGGTGACAAATTGACAGTACAGGATATATTTCGAAATTCATATATTAATTTGATAAAGTGCACTTCATTCGTATTTTTGCTATTCCCAGAAAAATGTTCGCCAGGAGCCTTCGGATTGTAAAATAATTCAAGCAGAACCTGAAGTCCAAGAACTGCTTTCAAGACTTTCCATTTTCAGGAGGATCACAAAGTTATGCATACGAATGCCTTTTGTCATTCACCACTTCTTGCAGGATATGATTTCATACATATTGCATAAACTTCGTGCAAGTTAATTGAAAATGTGGGGGAGAGGAATCGCTCCAAGAATGGCACAACCGACGAATAAACGCTTGAAACAGGAAGCACAATGCACTGACAACTTGAGTCAGTTTCACTGTGGCAGTGTGGCAGATATAAAAACGGTCAATTGAGAATTCTCCGTGCACAGTCCTCTCTATCTCATCTGCCCGAAATAGATTGAAGTTCGAACTGTGAATTTTCTCTGAGTGTGTAGTCTCTCCAGGCACATGCGAACTTGAACAAACACCTGAATTGAAGTATGATCTAACCAGTTTATTTCGAGAACAAATGTCTTCGCATTGTTCCTAATGTGCTGTCTCCAACTCACCAAGTTGAGATGTAAAGTGAGCACCTTCCTCAGATTTGATTCTACGATAGTCAGTTGGATGTCCAACAGAGCCCTAAGAGATGATATGGAAATCAGAACTCAGAGGTCCACGTATGCACGGATTAAGGATTCCTGGAATATACACAGTTTGTAACGGGGAAACTCAACTTAAAGCGATTCACGAAATGAAGCACCCGCTGAATGTTGCCATAAGCGGCAATAACAGAATAACCAGGGCTGAATCACGTCAGCAATTAATGGAAAACAAGTTGTTCAAGTGATTGACCAGAGACCGTTTTATTTACGAGAAGAATGTTTAGGATCACAATTTTTTCAGCTACCTGCTCAGTTTCCACTGGTTGACAGAACTCTGCTCTTTGAAATCACACGTGGCTTTAATTATTGTTTTATGCTGAAAATGTGTTGCTGGAAAAGCGCAGCACTTCAGGCAGCATCCAAGGAGCAGGAGAATTGACGTTTCCAGCATGGAAATCCTGAAGAAGGGCGCATACCCTAAACGTCGATTCTCCTACTCCTTGGATGCTGCTTGACCTGCTGCGCTTTTCCAGCAACACATTTTCAGCTCTGACCTCCAGCCTCTGCAATCCTCACTTTCTCCCATTATTGTTTTATGGTCGACCAGATTCACAAAGAACTTATTATTTGATTTCACTTTCATCTCCGTGTTTAGATTGGATTTCATGAGCTTTAAATTCTCTTTGTAATCAGCATTTTTACAGACAATTGGAAGCCCCAGTGTAAGGACACCACATGTTCAAAATATAGATTGACAGTTTGACCATGATTTATAACAACTTAGATTTATAAGTTTGTTACTGAGGTTTCAGTATTGATTTATGAGGACGCGTTAAATTAGGAGAAAGTGAGGACAATGTACTTAGGAGATCACATTCTAAAAGCACGGCACTGGAAAAGCATAGCAAGTTAAGTCGCAACCGACAAAAAGGTCAGTCGATGTTAAAGGCTTAAACCCTTCACCGTGAATGTGTGTGGTGAGGGTTTAACATAAGTGGTGGGGGGGGGGAGGTGAAGCGAGGTGTTGGGGAAAGACATCTGTGATGGCGACAGTCGAGAAAGGTGTGGAGTGATAGTGAAAGGTCGGAGGAGAGGGTGGAGTTGACAGGTAAGAAGGAAAATGGATAGGTAAAGCAGTTCAAGAGGGTGGTGCTGACTTCGAGCTTTGCATCTGGGATGCAGTAGCGAAACTCGAGATAAGGAAACGAGAAGGAGTCGATGTTCCACAAGTACACGGCATCAACAGCGACTTGACTAGTTTCCTACTCTCCTCTCCATCATCTCATCCCAGATCCAACACTCCAGCCCAGCACTGCCGTCTTCAACTGTCATACCAGGCCTTCTTCCTTCCCACTTATCGTGTCCACCCTCTCCTCCGACCTCTCATTTTCATCACCCAGCTCCATCGACTATTGTCTTCACAGCTACCTACCCCACGCATCCACCCCTACCGTCTTATTTATCTCTCAGCTCCCTTGGCCCCACCATACACATGCCTGATGAAGGGTTTATGCCCAAAACGTGGATTCTCCTGCTCCTCGGATATTGTCTGACCTGCTGTGTTTTTCTAGCGCCAAACTTTCAACAGTAGCAACTTGGCCTATGTTTAGCAGACCTTAAATAATAAGACGTAATGCAATTGGTGCATTCAAGGCATTCACAGTAAGAGCTAATGTAGGTAAAGATAAACTGTTTCCATCGAGTTGCGATTCTAGAACAACATAGCATACCATTGTCAAAAATATTAGGGCGCGACCTTGCTAGAGATACTTCAGAAAATATCTCAACACACGAAGGGTCATAGAGGTTTGGAAGACTCTTTCACAGACAGGAGCTGATTGAGGAGAATATGTTCCTTTAAAACATGGAAACAATTTGGTTTCGTTGAGAAATCTAATTTTAAAAAGTGCAAAGACAAGTACATGAATTGAAGCCTCATTAAGTGGGTTAACATGAATAGTCTCCTCCTGCTTCCATATACTGCCATTTTGTTCTCCAGTTTTCTTCTGTGCTGTTTCTGAGTGTTTCCCTTCCTCGCCGTCTCAGTCACACTCTTTCCCTTCTCTTTGACACCATACTGTATTTGACTCTCTATTATTGCTTTAGAAACTTTGCTTCCGAACCCCCTTTGTCCAATCACTCTCACTTGTAATTCTTCTATTCTCTCCCGATGTGGTCCAAGAGATCTCTAACTTGTTCCACTCATTTCGATAATTCTCATTAATTTTAACGTTCAATTTCTTCACAGTAAAAACACACAATTCCTTGTTGTGACATTGCCGCAACATGTTTTTGGTTTGTGTTTTTTTTCTAAATCTGAAGTATCTCTTTAATCCATGTTAAACATTTGCCTTTTCAGTGGAACTGCAAAGTTAACAGTTGCAAAACTGTGTGAGGCCATTTTGCAACACATGATGATGAACTATACTTGAATGTGAGCAAACGGATCATTGTCTATCCATGGCGCCAAAAGATGAAAGCTTTTAATTTTACTGCAACAATGGCGTTAACATGAGAAGAGTGAGTTTTGTATTCTAAAACATCCGATTCTTCACATTGTTACTATCATGTTTGGTGTCGAATGGATGGTCAAATGATAGTAGAGGTTTGAAATATGAAATATTATGTCAGGTAAAGCACACACACACACACACACACACACACACACACACACACACACACACACACACACAAACACACATAGAGTCAGCAATACCATCATTTGTTGGAGAGATCATGTACCCCATATTTTGTGATTTTTCACATAACGAAAATAGCGAGTATTTGTTAAACATCCGTCACAGGAAGTAAGCGAATGGATCTCTGGTTCACTTATGAGAATTGCAGATCTAGACAGTGCAATCAAAAGAACATGAATAATAATTTGTTGCGTTCAGTCAATCTCTCATCATATCGACCAAGAGTTTAAGTAAAATGCAGTGGAACTATAGTCTTTACTGATTTGGTTGAAAAAATGCTCCGCGTGAATGTAAGTAGCCTTGGTCACAATCTTGATGGAAAATGCGACAACTTCCCCTTGGCCACCAAAATCTGACATTATATTTTTCAACGTCAGTCACTCGACAGTTTGTGCAAATGTTTCAGGCTCTGGACAACTTAAATAATTGTTGCGGAGATAGTTTCACTGAAAAAATACATTTAATGGAGATATTAACAAATTACAGCATTTGTCAAACCTCTGCACAATTATGTATAGAAGTTGATTGCAAATTTCTCATTGTTTTTTTCAGAATGGTATTAATTCGCCGTGCAAATGGACATATGTTACGTACTAATTGTGAAGTCCATATTTTTGTAAAGTTTATAATTAATTCATGTTGGTTTGACAGCTTAAGTAAGTTCAGCAAATCATCCTGCAGATGGTAACCTCAGCTTCCACTGAGTTTTGCTGGTGCAGTGAATGCAAGTTCACGGCGGGAAACTGATTATTCTCGATAATACGCCATCATCCTGGGTGGTGGGAATCCCGTTGCATCTCTACTTCTAGCTTCTATTAATATATCTCCACAAACATCGGTTAATCTATCCATCTATCTATCTATCGATCTATCTATCTATCGATCTATCTATAGATCTATCTATCTATCTATCTATCTATCTATCTATCTATCTATCTATCTATCTATCTATCTATCTATCTATCTATCTATCTATCCATCTATCTATCTATCTATCTATAAATCTATTCATTCATCTTTCTATCACTCTCTCTCTATTTTTCTATCTATCTATCTATCTATCTATCTATCTATCTATCTATCTATCTATCTATCTATCTATCTATCTATCTATCTATCTATCTATCTATCTTTCTTTCTTTCTTTCTTTCTGCCTTTCTATCTATCCATCTATTTTCCTATCCATCCGTCTATCTATGTATCTATCTATCAATCTACCTGTCTGTCTATCTATCTATCTATCTCTCTGTATATATCCATCTACCTAACCATCTGTCTATCTATCTATCTACCTAACCATCTATCTATCTATCTACCTAACCACCTATCTATCTATCTATCTATCTATCTATCTATCTATCTATCTATCTATCTATCTATCTATCTATCTATCTATCTATCTATCTATCTATCTATCTATCTATCTATCTATCTATCTATCTCTCTATCTATCAATCTACCTGTCTGTCTATCTATCTATCTATTTATCTATCTATCTATCTATCTATCTATCTATCTATCTATCTATCTATCTATCTATCTATCTATCTATCTATCTATCTATCTATCTATCTATCTATCTATCTATCTATCTATCTATCTGTCTATGCATCTATCTATCTATATATATATCGATCTTCCAGTGTATCAGTCATTCCATCCCCCTCTCTCTTTTCCATTATGTGAATCCAAGTTTGTCTTTCTGACTTTTCCTGTGTATGTAAAATCTTGGTTATCGCAATGCCAATGGAATCTGTGGTTATGATTTCATATTATTTCTTCCCTCCTTTGGAGCAGCCATCCGTCTGCCTTATCCTGCAGCCTTAACACCTTCGTCATCACTGGCCCAATCGTTGTGTCATACTAAAACTACATTATAGCGCACCACATTATTCTTGAGGCCCCTCAGTTGCAGTATAAACATTAGGGGGAGCAGACATTCCTGCGTTATTCCACTGTTTTTCAGTAAAACCACTTTCATGCCAATAAGCCCAATTTAGCGGCCAGCATGTGAAATACCTTCTTCACCAGTCTTTCCATTTATGATCTTACTTTCAAGGAACCACTGCTCTCACTGCTAAGGCCCTGTATTCGACATTACGGACCCCAGACCCGACTATTACATGTTAATATCCTGCTCTCTTTTACCTTTCCAAAATATATCACTGCTTTTATATGAATTGAACTCTATAAAATCATTTTTCAAAATTACTCTAATATTCCTTCTCACTTGCCCATTTGCTGCATGTCTTGTTGTGTTCTGAGCTAACTTTTTTAACTGTTCACTTTACCACATTTTATTGTCATCATCCCTTCCATATTATGTTGTTTTAGTCATTCACAAGATGAGGGTATCGCTACATAAGCCAGCAATTATTGTGTATATCTATCGGCCCAATAGACAGTTAAGGATAAACCATATTGCTGTGTGTCTTGAGTCATATGTAGACGTTTCTAGGTAAGGATGGCAGTTCTCTTCCAGAAAATTCAGTCTTGAACCAAACGTGTCTTTTTTTTCAATAAGCGATAATGGGTTGTCCGTTTTTTTCAGCTCTTATGTCTGGATTTTTAAAAAAAATTGAAGTTCCCCGATTTTCAGTTGGCAGGACTCAAACCGGGTCCCCAGAACTTTACCTGGGTCACTGAATGAAGAGTCCATCTCTCGTACACCTATGGCATCGCCTCTTCGATTTAATGATCCGAATGTTGAACCAACTTTCCCATATCTCATCTCCGTTACCCAATTAATCTGATCTCCCACCGTCAGTGATCCTGCCGACCGAAAGTGCAAGAACAGTTGGAGATGCCTAGCGTCCAGCGTTTCATTGAGTAGTCCCTTATCTGGTTACTTCTTGAAAAACTCAAGTTCAACAGGATCAATTTCCAAATGCCACTGATCTGCCCAATCCATCAGCGTCCTCCTAAACATTAGACCGCTGACATACTGTCAAACACTTGACTGATTTGGCGCCATCTGTAATACTTACTTGTCATCCCTTATATTTTCATCGACGTTCTTCACAGAACATTGCAAACAAGGAAGGGGACCCAGTGTGTCTTCCTGCGTTACGCCGCTACTTTCCAGTCAGACACAAATTCCACCACCACCATCATGCTGCTCAGCCTCTTGTATCTCTAACTTGGCCAGATTCTCCCCGATCTGACGTGTCATAGTTCCATGATTTATCAAGCACAGAGGATCAGGGCTGTTCCATGCACATAGTTCCTTCAAGAAGGCTGGGCAGGCAGACGATTTGGTTTAGAAGTCAGAAGAGACAGCTGACTTTTACCAGGCTATCTTGCCTCATCATGGCGTGATTACCACTTGAGAGAAATACCATGATGTTTTCCTCTCTGGTCACATCTGCAAAGATGCTGACCTTCGCGTTCGTAATGATCGTGTGTTTGGATGATGCTGCCTTAAGAGCCTGTTCAATTACTGTAGCGTATCTGATAGATGGTACACACAACTGTGATAATGCATCGTGGCCGATGAATTGAGCGAGGGAGGGAATGGCCGGTGTTATGTGTCGGCCACTGGCGAGTTGCTGAACTGTCAAATTTCTTAATTGATGGTAGCTAAGTATACAATTCAGAAAATGGTGCGTATTCTATCATAGTCCTCAATTATGTCTCATCGTTGGTGGCAAAGATTTTGGGAAGAAGTGCGTTGTCAAAAGTTGTCGGTCTCTATGCGGGATTCCAGCTTCTTACCTTCATAAGAAAAGTCAATTTCAGTTTCCACTTCTTTTGGGGATGTGCAGGACATTTTGTGGGGCAAAGCTGGAGACTGCGCATATTTCTGGTCTCCATAGTTTAGGTTGGATTTGATTCCACTGGAGAGGTGGTGAAACGAAGATTCAGCAGGACGTTACCCGGGGTGAATCAGGTTAGGAATGAAGAGAGAGAGGATAGTTCGAAGCCATGACTCTAGTGAGGCAAAGTGGGAGGAGAGTCGATGGACAGTCGGTGTTGCTTTTAGTTGATGCAGACTCAGTGATTCAAGGGCCTTTTTTGTACTGTCTTATTCTGTGATTCTCTGAGACTGATGGTAAATGTGGTGGATGCAGAAACCAGCAGGACATTTCAAAATGATTTAGACAGGTACTTGTGATGCCAATTCATAGAAGGTTTAATTCAAATGCAATCAGCCAAATGGTGAAGTCTGGGACGCGAACATTTAGATCCTTGTATTTCCATACAGCGCAGAAATAACGGGCAGAAGGGTTACTTCATTTGCCACAGATCTCTATGCCGTAGAGACAGGGGGAAAAAAAATCGGTGTTGCAGATGGAGGGAAAAAAAGACTAGAGAGACTCCAATAGCCCCAGTCCACAATGTTTACGGAGATGGTAGTTTTGCTAGTCAGGGCTTGTGGTTGTACAATCTCTCTTCTCCATGTTGAACACATTTCCTTGTTGGAGGGACAGAACAACTTCCAATTTTTCCAAATTACCACTTAAAAACCACAGTAAAATCCCTCTTGGGGGAAATAAATCTAGCTTTCCTCACGGCCTTTGGAAAATTATTGGAGACAACAAAACACCTTGTAGAGATCCAGTGTTAAGTGACAATAAGTCCCCCTCTCCCACGATAGCTTTGCAGCCGCAAGTCAAATCGTCGCCTGTGACCTATAAAGCTCATTTTCTAGAGTTTACTGGGTTTTGGTGAATCTACAAACAACCTTCTAATTGGAGTTCCCTGCAGTCTTCAGGATTGAACATTGAGTTCCCTTATTGCACAGCACATACGCCAGTTTACTCTTGGATTATCAAAATGTGTCTCTGTTAGATTTTACATCAACAACTAATTCTATTTCCAATGCCATTTGTGGAAGACATTTCTTACCATCTTCCACCCAACCTTTGTGTGTAGAAGTAATTGCTAACATCAATTGTAAAGAGCACGGACGTAATTTTCAGTGTGTGCCTGCTAATTCTTGAATAAAATAATTCATCTTCACCTCTCTTTCGTTTTTCGAATTATGTCTCTGAGATACACTTCAAATCTCACGATTCCCTTCAAAATTGTGGACAAGAGTGGCCTCGTTGTATAATTTATCCTCAGAACTTCTACGTGTGATGTCCAAACATCATTGACGTAAAACTAAATTGCACTTCTTCCAATGTCAACATATCCTTCCTTACATATGATTTTCTGATCTTAGAATCCCGACTGCGTGGAAACAGGCCTTGCGGCCTAGGAAGTCTCCACCAAACCTATTCCCAATCATCTAGATATGTCCATGACTAGTACTCTAAAATGCAAATCCCTGAACACTATACACAATTTGACATGGACAAATCCTTGGATTGGACGATGTAGACAGAATTCCAGGAGGAAACCATTGGAGACACGGGTAGAATGTGCAAACTCCACTCAGAATGTCTCCCGAAGCTGGAATCAAACCCGGTCACGAGGCGCTGAGGCAGAAGTGCTAACCAATGCGCCGCCGTGACACGCCAATCTTATCAGAGAACTCTCAGTGGGTACGAAGGAGCATTTTGTGTTTTGATGAAGAAGACTGTCCCAGCTGCCCATTCCAATCTATAAATACTCGCCTTCCTTTCGCTCTGTCATTTAAAAATTTCAAGGTTATTTGGAAGCAAAGTTATAATTTTTACAGAATAACGAACAAATGAATAACGGGAATTAGTGGGGTAAATATGCATGGAGTTTTCAGGGGCTTGCTCGAGTAATTAGGTTGTCTTAAATGGCCATAAAGAGGGAGAGTCCACCACTGCTATTTCATGGAATGCCCTGCCAGTAGCAGTGGTGGACTGTCCCTCTTTATGGATATTTAACCGGGCATTGGATAGGCATATGGAGGATAGTGGGCTAGTGTAGGTTAGGTGAGCTTGGATCGGCGCAACATCGAGGGCCAAAGAGCCTGTACTGCGCTGTATTCTTCTATGTTCTATGTTCTATGTTCTATGTCTTGCTTGGGGATTTTAACTTGGTGAACTTGTGCTGGTACTTACAGACCAGTTCCATGCTTAGATGGTTTGAAAATTGTTATGTCCGTTCGGGAAGGTTTTTTCAAGCAGTACATCAAGTTTCCTACTCGGCAAGCGGCAAATCTCGACCTACTTTTGGGATATAGTGCAAAGCAGATGACGGAGATGACAGTGGCAGAGCAGTTTGAAACCAGTGGCCATAGTTCTAATAATTGTAATATCGTTTGGACAGGGAGTAAACTGGACCCAAGGTTCAAGTACTAAATTGGAGCAAGGCTAATTTTGATGGAAATAGACCAAATATTGTAGAGGTTGATTGGAACAGTTTGTTTCCAAGTAAAGGCCTTTAATAAGCTTCTACATGGGAGGCTGCTCTGGAAAGTAAGATTGCATAGTTCTAGGCTAATCTGGCAAACGAAATGCACTTTATCTTAATGGTCGGAAGAAGTTTTTAATAGTAGAAGGATGCTTGTTGGACGGGAGGCCTGTGAATATGCTCATTTCTATTTGTTATTCATGTCAATGATTTGGAAGAGAATGTACAAGGCATGATTAGTTTTATTTAGATGCTGCAAAATAGAAGGTATCCTTCACATTGATAAGATTATCAGAACTTGCTGTAGAAATTTGGTCAGTTTGGGACGCGGGCCCTGTAAAGGCAAATCGGAGTGTAATATAAATACGTGCGAGCTCTCGCATTTTGCAAAATCAATTCAAGGTAGGACTTTCATGATGGATTTTCGGGCTGGAAGGAGCGTCCTGGAACCGAGGGACCTTGGAGATCAGCTGCACAGTTCTCTGCAAGTGGAGCCACATCTAGATAGGGCAGAGAAGAAAGTTTTTGGCACTCTCATTGGTTAATCCACTGACATATGACGTTGCGAAGTTATATTGAAGTTGCACAGGTCATCAGTGAGTTCGCACGAGGTGTATCGTGTTCAGTTTTGGCCAAATTGTTAAAGGGAAGTTGTTATTTATCTGAAAAGAGTGTTTAACAAATTTGTAAGGATATTTCCAGGACTCAGCAGTCTGAGATACAGGCAGAGTTTGGACAACCTTGGACTCCTGAATATAGAGCTTCCGAGACTGAGAAGGGAGATCAAAGGAATGTATTACAACATAGAACATAGAACATAGAAGTTAAAGCGCAGTACTCGCCCTTCGGCCCTTGATGTTGCGCCGCCTGTCATACTAATCTGAAGTCCATCCCACCTACACTATTCTTTGTACATCCATGTACCTGTCCAATGACGATTTAAATGCACTTAAACTTTGCGAATCTACTACCATTGCAGGCAAATCATTTCAAACCCTTACTACTGTCTGAGTAAAGATAATGAGAAGTATTGATTCACTCTGTCTTTTTCCCAGGATTGTGGAATCAAGGAATGTAGGGCATCAGTTTAAGATTAGAGAGAAATAATAAGAGCGAACATGAGGGGCAGTATTTTTTGCTTAGAGGGTGGTGCACATACAGAATGATCTGCCAGAGAAAGTGTTTAATGCGAGTACATCAAGAACATTTAAAAGGCATTCGTTCACCTACATGGATAAAAAAAGGTTCAAAAGGAGAGTCCGTCGACACATGTCATCAGTAATGAACCGTGGACAAATAATTCTAACAATGAAAACACTAAGTCGCTGATATACTTCCTGCAACACACGGATACAGGCACGGTTAAAAGTATTGATGTTACAGGCGGAGGGAAAGATAATTAACTGTCCTCACGGCATAAACATTACTGGCAAGGACATTTTGTTACGCATTGTATTGTTTCTTGACCTTCACTTTTTCGGTTCTTTGAATTATTTGCAGAAGATACATATTGCCTAGTTAGAAAGTGGAAAGGCCGTTTTCATTAAAAGCCTCAGAGAAAATGTGAGGGGAAAGGAACCGTGCATTTTCATATTTTATACATGCATCAACTGAAGAAACGTTTGTGGACTTGTGATGTTTTCGGTCCAACAGCCCACTCCACAAGCTATTTATTGATCGAAGAGCTAAATACATCGTTGTTGGCAGGCAATCAGATGCGTGATCAATAATTTCACACATAAATAAAATGGTGTCGTGATAAACAGTGAGGACGATAATCGTCGCTTACAGAAAGACGCAGTTAGGATGATCAGAGGCAAATGGAATTCAACCTGGAGATGTGCCAGGTGATGCCCTTTGTCTGGACAAACGAGAATGTAGCATGGTGAACAATCACATGTCTGACTAGCACCGAGGAACAGAGGAACCTCAAAGTGTTTGTCCACCAGGCAATCCCGACAGTGTGTAAACAGGCCATTCGGCTCAACAAGCCCACACCAACCCTAAAAGAGCATACCCCAGGCCTACCCCTTATTCCTGTAATCCTTCATTTCTCTGGCGACCTCACACAAAACACACATCCTTGAAAACTATGGGCAATTCTTCATAATCCATACATCTTTTGACTGTGAATGGAAACAGAAACCCATGCATAAACGGGGATAACGTGCAAACTCCTCACCTACAATCGCCTGAGGTTCAAGTCAAGCCCATGTCACTAATGATACTTGCAGCCATGGAAATGACTGAGCCACCGGGCCACCTGTTCTATAGTATGTAAGGATTCCGGGATAAACTGATTAAAAAGGCATATGGTGTACATGCATTTGTTAATCGAAATATTTGGTTTGCGTCCTGAAACTGTATTCAACGTTGGTTTGGTCACAATTAGAGCACAGCGTACGTTCCGGAATCCACATCACAGAGTGACGTCATTCCACGACCAAGGCTGAAATGATGATTTGGAGGGTGAAGTGGGGACTTAACAGGAAAGGTTCAGTGACGAAGAGAGATTACACAAACTGGGGTTGCTTGCATGACAGGAGGGTAGAGGGAGTTGGGATGTGATGGAGATATATAACGTTATCAGCTGCATGCACAGGGTGGACAGGAAGAAATGTTATTCCTTCAGGAAGGGAACAATGAAGAGGTGGCATAGATGGAAAGTCAGCGTCAGGCGGTGTCGAGGAGATTTGAGGCTTTTTTTCACACAGAGAGTAGTTAGAATATGGAACTTAGTACTGGAATGTTGCTCAAGGTGGAACCCTTCAAAGCATGATAGAAGTATTTAAATGAGCACACTTCATGGCGAGCCATCTGGGGTTAAATGCCGAGTGCGGCAAAATGAGATTCAAAATGTCCATTGGATGGGTTACCGATGCTGAAAGGATTAGCGCATTGGCCTGCACCTGTCCTACAGATCTTTATGTCTACTCACTTTACAGAGCTTAGCATATTTCACATTATCCCCACCCGATTGTTGAGAAAAAAGCTGCGTAAACAGTGCTTACAATGAACACAGAACGTAGAATGTAGATTTTTACAGCAAAATCCAGACAGTTAGGCACTCGATGTTGGTCCGAATTGTGAAAATAATCTGATGCCCACCAAACCGACACTATTCCATTATTATCCAAATGTATGTCCAGTGCCCAGTTAAATGTCTTTAATGATGCCGAGTCCATTATTGTTGCAATCAGGCTGTTCCACGCTCCTACTACTCTCTGATTGAAGGAAATACCCGGAAAAACTGTCTTAAATCTATCACCTCTCAATTGAAAAATTAGTCTTCTTCTATTAGCCTTCACCATTAGAGTAAAATGGCTCTCACTGTCCACTCTAACTCACAGTCAGATTATCTTATACGTCTCGATTAAGTCACCTTTCAATCTTCTCTCCAAGAAAAACACGCACAGTTCCCCCTGTCTTCCCTGGTATGAAATTCCTTCCTTACCAGGCAGCATCCCAGTAAATCACTCTGAACCGTATTCCAAATACTCCAGGTGCGGTCTTACTATTGTCTTGTCGAGCTGAAGCATGACCACGTGGCTCCTAAACTCAATCCCTCTCCGAATAAACGCCAACACGCCAGCTGCATTCTCAACAACCCGACCAACCAGGGTGGCAGCTTCCACGGATTTATGTATCAGGACACTTAGATCTCTCTGTTGACCGACACGGCTAAGACTTTTATCATTATCCAGTACTCTGCATTCCTGTTATTTCTTCTGAAGTGAACTGACTCACAATTTTCTGCATTAAACTCCATTTGCCTTTCCTCAGCCCAACTCTGCAATCTATGTATGACCCTCTGCAAACCACAACATTCTTCGTCACTATCTGAAACTGTGCCTACCTTAGTGTAATCCACAAATGTATTAACCCTTATTTCTAAACTCACATCCAGATCATTTATAATAATGAAAAACAAAAAGCAGTGGGCTCAAAACAGATCCTGGTGGCACGACACTGTAAGTGAACTTCAGAATGAACATTTCCCATCAATCACCACCCTTTGTCTTCTTTCAGCTAGACAATTTCTACTTCAAACTGCTCAATCACCTTCAATCCCAGAACGGCATTTTTTGTGCAAAATACTATCGTGTGGAACCCTATTAAACGCCTTACTGAAGTCCATGTGCACAATAGCTACGCTTTACCTTCATCCACCTGTATTGTCACCTTCTCGAAGAAATTATTAATGTTAATGAAACTCGACCCAACCTTCACAGAACCGTGTGGACGAGACATATATAAATTATTCATTTCCATATGATTATAAATTCTATCGCTAATATTTTTTCCAACATCTTATTCTCAACGAAAGTAAAGCTCAAGGGCCTAGGAATATCACGGTTGTCCCGAATCCCATTCTTAAACATGAGCACAACATTTCCTATCCTCCAGACTTCTGGCACTACTCCTGTCAATAATCAAGAAATAAATATAGAACACAAAGTCTCTGCAAACTCCTCCCTGGTTTGCAAGAGAATCTGTGGATACATCCAATCTGGCCCAGGGTCTTTTCTATTTTCAGATTTTCCAAAATTGCGAAATACCCATCTTTGTCAACTTCAGTCCCATACAATATTGTAGCCTGTGTCTCTGTATTCTCAATAACATTGCCCTTTTCCAATGTGAATACTGACGAAAAGTATTCATTATGTGTTTCCATTATTCCTCACATTCCACACTCAACATTCCACTATTATCATCGGTTGGCTAGAATCTTCCCCCAGTCATTCGTTAATTCCTGATATACGCGTGGAATGCCTCGTGGTTTTCATTGATCCTGTCCGCCAATAACCTCTCTTTCCCCTCCTGATTCTTCTTCGACTTCTCTGTTTAGATCAATTCCAGCTAACTTATAACTCTCGAGCCCAAAGTCCCCCGCAGCTGCAACATTCGCTATCCTTTCTATATCGCTGAAACAATTCAGAGGTCGATAGAAACCTGACCTCTCCTTTCTTATTTCCAATTTCATCCCAAATTACCTCAGTAGCTGACTCCTCAACCCATCTCTTAGCTGCTGTCATGCTATCCTTGATTAACAATGCCACATACCACCTTACCATCTTCTCTGTTCTTGGTGACACATCTAAATCCTGGAATTTACGAAAACATTCCTGTCCCTCCTCGAATCATGTCTCTAAAATGATCCCAAGTTCGAAATCCTAGGGACCAACCCATGATGCAAGATCACCCACCTTATGCCAGAGCAAAAGCGAGGTCTTCCACTTCGGAAAAAAAAGATAAAGAGACTGATTATTTTCTAAACGGTGAGAAAAAAATTCTAAAGCCAAAGTACAAATCTGACGGGGTGTGCTACCCCAGGTTTCTCTAAAGGTTGACTTGCCAGTTGAGTCCGTGGTTAAGAAAGCAAAAGTAATGTTGTCATTTTTCTCAAGACAGTTGGAATGTAAAACGAAAGATGCGCTACTGAGAATTTATAAAGCTCTGGTTAGGACACATTTAGAATACTATGTCGAGTTTTGGACCCCAGAACTCAGGAAGGACGTACTGGTACTGGAGCATGTTCAGCGGACTTTCACACGAATGATCCCTGGAATGGTAGGCCTAACGTATGATGAAAGGCTGAGGATCCTGGGATCGTATTAATTGGAGTTTAGAAGGTTCAGAGGAGATTTTTTTAAAAGTCAGACTGGACTACTGGGAGCCGTGGGCACAGCCTGAGAATTAGTAGAGTTCAATTTAAAACGGAAATGAGGAGACTTTTCTTCGGCCAGCGAGTGGCAGAGTTGTGAAATTCTTTACCACGGAGCGTAGTGAGGCCGGGACGTAAAATGTCTTCAAGGCAGAGATTAATAAAGTCTTAATCTTACTGGGATGGGGGAGAGTGCAGGTAAGTGGCGTTGAAATGCTCATAAGCCATGGTTAAATAGCAGAGTGGATTCGATGGGATGAATGGCTTTACTTTCACTCCTATGTCTTATGCTCCGGATCCTGTAAACACCATCAATGACATTGGGAACCTTGGCACCTGGGAGGCAACGACCCAATCCTGAAATATTCTCGTTCCCACAAAACCTCCTCTCTGTTCTCCTGACGATGACTCCCCAGTGACAATACCTCTGCTTGTCTCCCCCTTCCCCACTGAGCAGAAGTGATATATTCTGCCCCAGCGACCTCTTCCCCATTAGTTACGCCTGGTTAATCGTTCCCCCAACAGTATCCAAAATGGTATACTTTTTTTTGCGGCGAATCACCACAGAAGATCCCTGCACTGCCAAACGACTGACGGGAACAGATCTATCTTCTTCGCGTGGCTGTGGCGTAACTACCTCCCTCCAACTCCCCACAATAACTGCCTCTGTCTTGTGAATGACACGACGTTCATTCAACTCCACCTGCAGTGATCAAGAAATCCAATGCAATTTTGTTATAATTCCCAAGAGACTTAGAATGTAAAAGGAGAGATGTGCTACTGAGACTTTATAAAGCTCTGGTTAGGACCCTTCTAGAGTCCTATGTCGAGTTTTGGGCCCCATACCTCAGGAAGCAACGACCCAATCGTGAATTACTCTCGTTCCCACAAAACCTCCTCTCTGTTATCCTGACTATGACTCCCCAATGGCAATACCTCTGCTTCTATCCCCCTTCCCCACTGAGCAGCAGGGATAGACTCTGTACCAGCGACCTCTTCCCCATTACTTACGCCTACATAGTCTTTCCCCCAACAGTAACCAAAATGGCATACTTGTTGTGGCGAGTCACCACAGAAGATCCCTGCACTGTCTAATAGTTCCCTTCCTTACTCCTGATGTTAACCTATCTACCATATTCGCGTGGCTGTTGTTTAACTACCTTTAACTCCTCACAATAACTGCCTCGTCCTTCTGTATGAACCGACGCTCATCCAGCTATCCCTGCAGCTCCCTAACTTGGTTCTCGAGGCACTGGATTTGGGACCACTTCTCACACATGAAGTCAGCAATGAGCGTGAGTTGACTGACTTAGCAAACATGCAGAAATCCTTTGAACCATCGTTAGTATTTAAAAATAAATATTTTTCCCCATTTCAATAGAGAGCGTAAAAGAGAAAATTATTTATTTTAAACATTGTATTCCAACAGACCAAGCCGTTTGCTCTCGGTTCTGCCAGCTAAAAAGAGTGACTATAATTTTCTGAGTTTAGTTTGACAAGCTCATTTCAGTTTAGCAAAAAAAGACGTCTGGATTCCTCGGGATAGCTGAGGTCATCTGCTCAGTGACTGTACATGGAATAAACAATCCTATTAACGGAACCCAGGTGTTGACGATAAAATAATGTCAGCTCCACAATTAATAAGTAAAGTCTCTCAGGGACTTGTCTCTCTGCTCCATAAAAGGATTCCTGGCTTAACTGCACAGAATTACCCTCCACCCACTGGAAGAAAACGCGGCATGAATTTCAAAGATTTCTATCTATACTTTCTTGAAGGACACTATGTCGCATTTTCATGGAATAATGGGGCTTTCGACATCAAAAGTATAATTCTAGAGTTTGAGAGGATATACTACCCAATACTTGCTGCTCTCAGTGTCCCCCGTAAGTGCTAAGCGTCCTTATCAATTTTCTAAACCGTGTTGTACTCTACATTTATTGTTCCGAACTGTTTCCTGATCCACGTTTGCTCATAGATGGATTGCTGATTCCTCCTTACTCCCCTTGGTATATATGGTGAAATGTAAAGCTATGTTTGACCAGACTACATTACACTGTCTACATATTCACTACCGGAGACGAATTCGATTGATTTGCTGCTTCTTATCCTCGTGGCTATAAATCTAATTATCTACGAGCAAATGTGGAAGGATAACCTGAAATCCTCTGCAGTAGTTGACGATATTTGTTTGAGAGACCGTGAATACTTGGACCAGAATTCTGCGTTGGTAGATTCACTGTATTTCATGTAAGATGACGGCATATCAGTCAAACAGACAAACGTACACACTCTCTCACAGACTCTCACTCTTGCAAAACTGCATACACCCACTATCACTCACATAAAACCTTTTAGAACATTGCCAAATGCAAAGAGAAATTCTCTCTCTCTTTCTCGATCTATCGATCACACACACGCACACATGCACATGCACACACACATGCACACACACACAATCAATGGCAAACATTCACATATTCAGATAATCTCACGCAGCAACTCTGTCAGAATGTACGCCGTGTCGTAAAGTGTGGTGCTGGAAAACACAGTGTTCTGGCAGCATGCGAAGTGGAGGAGAGTCGAAGTTTTGAGCATCAGCCGTTCATAACAAATGAGGGGGTGGACCAAGGGCCCTGAAGAAAAATGGGTGATGCTGGGGAAGGTAACTGAGAATACGATTTTTAGATGGAGGTGGGCGATGTTGGAGATAGTTCGGAAAGGAGATTGGAGCAAATTGGTGGGAAGAAAAATGGAGAGTTACGACAGTTCAATCGGCGGAGCTGAGTTGAAAGGTTGGCTCTGGAATTGGGTGGCGAGTGAGATGTGGATCATGAAGCAACTTGTGAAAGCTGCATCGATCCCGTGTGGTTGGAGGGTCCCAAGTGTGGAAGTTGAGGCATTGTTCCTCCAGGCATCGGGTGCCTAGAGTCTGCCGGTGGACAAAGTCCAGGATTTGTATGTTTTTAATGGTTGGGAGGAGGGAGTGAAAATGTTCTGCCACAGAAAGGTGGAATTATTTAGACCATGTTTCCTCGAGATGTTCTCAGAGGCGTTCCGCCAGTCCTGTCGCCCAGTGTTGAGGATGCCACAATAAAACCAACGGACACAACAGGTGATGTGCATGGAAGCAAAGATAAATCTCTTTGCAAGTGTGAAAGGATCGTTGAGGACCATGGACGGCGGTGAGTTTGAAGGTGTAGGCGCAAGATTTACTCTTTATGTGGTGTCAAGAAAAGGTGCCAGGTGTGGACGATGAGTTGGTGGATTCCGTGGCCCTCACAAGGGAGACTCAGCGGTTATCATCTCTGTGGAATGCAGGTAGTGGTGGAAAGTGAAAGATATCCAAGGTGGCGGACATGGCTGAAGATGTTAAGTTGAATGTGGAGGTTGGTACTGTGCAAGGTGAGAAGCGAGGAATCCTATCCTTGTTCCGATTGAAGGGGCAGGGTTCAAGGGCAGTGGGGAGCGAAAAGGACGAGATGCACTGGAGAGCATCGTCGACCAAAGGGAGGGGAGTTTGCAGTCATTGAAGAAGGAGGTCATCCGGGATTTTCTTTGGTGGAATTAGTCTTCCTGGGACAAGATACGGAAGATAAATTGGAAGGAATCAATAGCGTTTTTACAGCTGCCAAGCTGAGACGAGGTGTCGTCCAGATAGCTGTGGGAGGCAGTTGGCTTGATGTCGATGTCTATTTTGGGTCTGTTCACGGAAATGAAGATGGAGAGGTCCAGGACGGGGTGAGCAGTGCCCAAGACGGTCCAGATGAATGCCAGGTCAGGGTGCAATGTACTGGTGAAGTTGATGGACTGTTCATGCTGCTCGCAGGAGCATGCGCTGGCGCCGGTAGAGACATTGATGAAGCGGAGGAAATGGAGGAGATTGGTGTCAGTTTAGCTGCGGAAGATGGACTGTTCCATGTACCAGAGGACGGGGCATGCACAGTTGGGGTCTATGCGGATGTTCATGGTTACCCTTTTTCTCTAGAGGAAGTGGGAGAATTGAAAGGACATTTTGTTGAGGGTAAGGTCCAGTTCAACCAATCAGACGAACGTTTCAGTGGAAGTATGCGATTTGCTTCATCGGTTGACGACGGCATTGAGGTCTTGGGAGAAGAATGTCTGAAGGTGAAATTTGGGAGCCAGAGAAACGAAAGTCATGGAGGCGGTGAATGGATTAGGTGGCATCCCGAACATATGTGGGGAGATCCTCGACCAAGCTGAACAGAACGGTGTCAAGGTGTGCTGGGGTACGTTCTTTGGGGAAGGAGCTGGGTGAGACATTAGGTCAACAAGGGCAGTTCAGGTTTATGAATTTTTGGTGAGAGATAGATCCGAGCAGTGCGTTGTTCCCGGCCTATAAGTTTTGAGGCTGAGGTTGGGAGATCCCCGTGGTGATGTGATTATGGATGGTCTAATACATGGCAGTTTGGTGTTGGCAGGTGAGCTCGTGATTCAGTGGGCAGTAGGAAAAGGTGAGTTGTGCCTGTCTTCAGTTATGTAGAGATTGGTGCGCCAATCTATCATTGTGCCCGCTTTGTCTGTTGTTTGATGGGTAGCCAGAGGCACCAGCATGGTTCTCAGATGTGTCTACCTCATCCTCAAGTACGGGGAACGGTGTGTTTTCCGCAGCTGCACCGGCACCATTTCCAGCCATTTCCTCTGTATCAACGCCACATCATGCTCCAACAAAGAGTTTGAAAAGTCATGAATTTTAGTAACAATTTATTCCCTGACAACACATTCATCTGGATCATCTCGCCCACATCACTCTCTTTCCTGTACCTCTCCGTCTTTGTTTCCAGTTAAAGACTCAACACAGAGAGCAATTTCCCCACTCATTTGGTCGCAGACTCCCTCCAGTACATCTCCTCCTCTTTTGCACATCTGTCCTTGAAGCGCCCCCATCCAATCACAGCAAGCACAGAGCTCCCCGTCCTCACCTTCTGCCCCAACAACCAGCAAATGCGACACGTCATCCTCGACCATTTATACTACCGACAAACAGACCACATCACCAGAAATAAAATTCCAGACCCACCCGTACCTGCGCTCCATAGGGGCAATTCTCTCCGGGACTCCTTCGTTAGGTCCAAGAACACCACCAACCCATCATCCACTCCCAACATCTTCCCTTGCCAACGGATGAAGTAAAAAACCTCCGCCCACACCTCCCTACTCACCACAGTCCAAGGCCCCAAAGGATCATTCCACAACCGACAGAGATTTAACTTCACTTCCACACACATCATACACTGTGCCAGTTGATCTCGCTGTGCTCTCCTCCAACTAAAGCAGACAGAATGCTTATTTGCAGAAGTTTTCAGAGATCATCTCTGAGACACATGCACGAAAAACCCTATTGCCCTGTGGCCAAACACTTAAAGTCGTAATCCCACTCTGCCAAGGGCATTCGCACCCTGTGCCTTTTCCCCAACCAACATGTAGCCAACCAATAACTGGATGAATGACGCCGTATCTTTCACCTTTTTATCTTTGCAGCCACATGGGAACAATACAGTTTTCACGAGTTTTTTCATTCCCCATTATCCCTCTTTCCAACTTTATCCACAGCCAACATTCCGACACGACACCACCCTCTGGAACTGTCCAAACTGCCCATCTCCCTTCCCACAATTCCCCTCCACCCTCCTTTCCGACATATCACCATAATCCCTTATCTCCATCTACCTATCTCATTCATAGTTGCCTACACCACTGTCCAACTCCTCCCATTTATGTCTCACCTCAATGGTCTATACCGTGATTACTGATGAAAGCATACGCTCCAAATGTCGAGTTGCCTACTCCTTGGATACTTCCTGACCGGCTGTGCTTTTCCAACACCACAGTTTTGTCAATTTCTCCAACAACTTCATCTTTACTAATTACCTAAATTGGAGTGGAGAATGTGAATTTGGAAGGTATTCATTGAGGATTCTCAACATGCTTTCTGAATGGGAAACACAGTCATGACCATGCACCACTTATGGATGAGTTAAAATTGATCATTTGAATTTCTTCCCTAATCAAACCTTATTTCTTATATCGAAGTTTCCATTCCCACAGTTAATATAGTGACGATTGTGATCCTGTTCCGTGGGAAGTGTGGACTCTCCAGTTGTGTCACTCTCTATCTGACGGCCATGGCGATGGCAGATTTACTGGTGGTCATCCTTGACCTGATATTGAGACATATTCCGATTGTTTATCCAGAGGTCTTCATTTTCGTGGAGGAAATGGATACGTGCAACATTCATGCTGTCCTGCTTTATGCGGTATCCAATTGCTCAGTCTGGTTCACAGTCACATTCACCTTCGACCGCTTGGTGGCCATTCGTTGCCAAAAGTTCAAAACTAAATATTGTAGTGAGAAGACAGCGGCGGTTGTTCTTGGAACAGTGACTGTACTCAGCTGTTTGAATAATATCAGCTGGTATTTTATGTATAACGGTAATTATCGTTTATCTAATCATCCTATGTTTTGTGGTATAGAATTGAGTGATGATAATTTAGAATTATGGGCCATAATTGAAATTGTTCACTACATTCTCACACCCTGTCTCCCATTCTTTCTGATTCTGCTGCTCAACATTTTCACTGTCAGACATATTGCAGTGAGCAGCAGAGCCCGCAAGAGACTCCGGTCTGACAGCCAGAGGGAGGGTCCTAGAGACGTGGAGATGGAGAACCGAAGAAAATCAATTGTTCTTCTGTTTCTGATTTCCGGCAACTTCATCCTGCTGTGGGCAGTGTTCGCCGTGAATGCAATGCTTGAAAGAATGGATAACCTGGGCTATTTGATTTATGTGCCTGAATATGTCCTAGAATTAGGATTTATTCTCCAGCTCCTGAGTTGCTGCACAAACACTGGAATCTATGTCGTGACTCAGAATAAGTTCAGAGGACAATTCAAGAATTTGGTGATATATCCATTCAGTTTGATCACTCATTTAATCAACCGTTAATATTAACTCCTGCTCTTGTTTCCCATCACACGCCCTAATTCACAACGATGATTTAGACTAATTGACACACGATATTCCAAATGTGGTCCGACTACAGCCTTGCACACTATTAGCAGTATATCCATGGTTTTTCATTCTCGCACTGTCAAGATGAATGTCTTCCTTCCCTCCAATTGAACCTGCAAACCAAACTGTAGAAAGCCCGAAACAGGACTCACAGCTCTCTCAGTTCTTCAAAACTCCGAAGTCCTTCCTAATTTAGAAAACATTCTATGACCCTGTTCCTTCAATCAAATTGCATTTCGTCCTATTTTTTTCCATATTGTATTTCGTTCTATCATTACAGTTGGCTGTTTTGTTGGGAAAGCTTGGAGAGTAATATGGTTATTCGATGTTGATTGCCACAACAATTAAAAATATAGATGGATAAAATCTGTCGTGGTTTTTAGACAATCATTTGACATAAAGATTAAAAATATTGTCTTCAGACACTTCCTTTTCGACCAACTTGCCCTCCTATCGAACCCTTCCTAATTTAGAATATTATTTACACATGTAAACATCGATGAACGTTCTAACCTCAGATTGTACGCCCTTATTTTCGATCAGTCACTTCATTGTCCACTCTCTTCGTCTGCCGTAATCCTTCAGCATCCTCCCCATCTTGTTAACACTCCTGCCAGACTGCAAGCTATATGACCGAGATCTCAGAACTTTTCCAAAATTTCGTTCCCCTCAGTCTACACTCTAGGCATCTCTTGGTCAAAATTCAAAGTTCAAAGGCAATTTCCTTTACTTCATACCCCTTAAATCTTAGTGTGAAGCAAAAAGTATTCACGCAGAATTAAAATTAAAAATTGATGCAGCAACCTCTGCCACTTGTGCAAGTGTTCCGAATATTTTGCACTCCTTGCGTGCAGCAGCTCTTTCAAAAATCTCACCTGAACAGTCTCGTCCTAACTTTCAGAACATACCCAGTTCTAGAGCTCGAAATGTGTGGATAGGCCATCTCTTTAAATAAGTTAGGGTGGTGCTGGAAAAGCACAGCAGGTCAGGCAACATCCGAAGAGCAGGAAGATCGGCGTTTCGGCAAAAGCCGCGGCAGGGTGCCTGCAGGGTGGAGAGATGAATGAGAGGGGATGGGGAGAGGGAGAAAGTTGCATAGGTTACAATCGGTGAATGGGTTGGGGATGGAGGTGATAGGTCAGAGAAGATATCAAAGAGTACAATAGGTGAATGGGAATGGGGTGAAGATGGTATGTCAGAGAGGAAGATGGAGTGGGCAGGTGCAAAGGAAGGTTCTTCA
Source organism: Chiloscyllium punctatum (assembly GCF_047496795.1). Classification (NCBI taxonomy): domain Eukaryota; kingdom Metazoa; phylum Chordata; class Chondrichthyes; order Orectolobiformes; family Hemiscylliidae; genus Chiloscyllium; species Chiloscyllium punctatum. The sequence goes on from NC_092789.1 coordinate 48,847,802, forward strand.
TTTTCCCTACCCCCACCTCAGACCAGTTCCAACCATCCAGCTCAGCACCATCCCCATGCCCTGTCCTATTTGCCTATCTTCCTTTCCACCTATCCACTCCACCAACATCTCTGACCTATCACCTTCACCTCACCCCAATTCTCCCATTGTACGGTATGCTACTTTCGCCCTACCCCACCCCTCTCATTTGTCATTCCACTCTGCAGGCACTATTACTCTATTCCTGATGAAGGGCTTTTGCACGAAACGTCGATTTTCCTGTTCCCGGATGCTGCTTGTCCTGCTGTGCTTTTCCAGCACTACACCAATTAATGAAATACATAAAAAGGCATTGATAACTCAGGAGATATTTTGAGATTTGTTGGAAACCATGAGGGGATGAATACTATCATTCGGGCACTTTACCTGAATTCGTAATTAGGTCAATGAATTAACAGCACAACTCATCGCGAATGAATATATTTTAGCAGATATTGCAGAAATTTGGTTTCAGAATGGTCATGACTGTGAATTAAGTCTCCAGCGTTTCAGAGTATTCGGAAGGAAAACAGGAAGGTAAAGGAAATGGTGTCGCTCTGATTTTCAAGAACAACATCAGAATAAGTTTGAATTCATTTGGATGGCAAATAGAAATTCGAAGACAAAAAATCTCACTAATACGCACAATCAAAAGGACACAAAATAATAACATCACACTGGAGTGGGCAAAAAAATAAAGAAATAACTAATGCCTGCAAAAATGACACGCAATTATCATGTGGGATTTTAGTCTCATTTGATTTTTCGAACCAGCTTTGTCTGGGCCGCCTTGTGGAGGGGTTGCGTTGAGTGCATCCGTGATAGTATCTTTGAGTAGAATGCAATGGAACCGAAGAAGGACCAAACAATCCTTGGTCATGCCCTGTGTAATGAGACAGGAATGATTAATGACCCCATATTTAGGGATCCTCTTGGAAGGAAAAATCACAGTATCGTTGAATTCAGAATACAGATGGACATGTGAAGGTAAAAGCCAAAAGCAGACTTCTGTGCTTAAACAAAAGATACTACAATAGACTGAGGGGGATATTGGTCAAAGTAGATTGGAAATAATTATTTTTTGGCGCGACAGTTGGCGTGCATTGGAAGACTTTCAATGCAATTTTCCAAAGATTTTAGGAAAGGTCTATTCAATGAAAATGAGGAACTGTAAGAAAATGTATAATCTGTCACTGGTGATTTTGGGGAAAAAAAGCAGTCTATCCAGTTGGAACAGAGGACATACAAATTGGTCAAAATAGCAGGAAAATAGAAGATTTGGAAAAATAAATTAAAGTTCATCAGAAACTCACAAGCATAGTTATAAAGAAAGGAATGATAGATCACGAGAAAAAATGATGAACACAAACTATAAAGATGGAAATCAAAACCTTTTGTAAACTATAAAAGGAAAAGAGTTGCAGAAATAAATTTTGATTCTTTGGAGGATGAGAAGGAACATTTTGTTATAAGATATGATGACTTGGCTCAGGCATCGAATATGTATTTTTCATCGGTCCTCACAGTGGATAACATTAATAACATGCCAGTAATTGACAGAATGATGAAGGTAGATGATTTCATGTAAACAATCATTATTCGTGTACTTTTAGACATGCTCATGTGGCTCAGGTAGATCGGTCTTATGGCCCTGGTGGAATGCATCCCAGAGCAGTAAAAGAGATGGTGGGAGAAACAGCAAGTGCACTTGTATATTTATCCAAATTTCGCTGGAATTTGGGGTAGATCTAGTAGATTGGAAAAGAGCAAGTGAGACACCACTGTTTAAAAATGAAAGTAGTCAATAAATGTATTAGGTAATTGAACGGTTAGCTTAATCTATCCCATGGGAAGATGTTTCAGTCTAATATGCAGGGACAAATAGCAGGCATCTAGATCGAAATTCTCCCGTTGAGCGGACGCAGCATGTATTCATGAAAGACAGGTCATACTGAACTAGTCTTTAGAATTCTATGAAGACATGCTGAGCAAGGTGGACAACGATGATCCAGTGGATCTGGTGTGGCCAGATTTCCAAAAGACTCGGACAACGTGCCACACAAGAGACTGCTGCGTAATATAAAGTTGCATATGACGTTACGGGTTAAATATTAGAAAGGATAGAGAATTGGTTGACTAACAGGATGCAGAGAGCGCTGATAAAAGTCTGACATACTAGTTGGCAATACGTAACGTGTGATGTGCCTCAGGCAGAAGTGTTGGGACTGCAATTATTTACAATTTATATCCATGATTTGGAGTTGGAGACCACTTTGAGGTGGTCAGGTTTGTAGGTGGAACTAAAAGGAGTGGCAGATCAAAGTGCACAGAGGACTTTGAAGCGTTGGAGAGGAACATCGATACTTAAAGTGAATGAGCAAATTCCTGGCAGATGGAATACAATTTTAATAAACGGGAAGTACAATACTTTATTAAGAGTAAAAAAAAGTATGATTGTTTAAATGGTAAAATGTTGCAGGACGCTGTGTGCAGAGGGGCCGTTGGTCTGCAGGCAGAAGACGGAATTAGGAAGGCAAATGAAACTTTGCCTTTCATTGCTGAAGGGATGATATTTTAAAGCAGGGACTTCCTGTTGCAGCTGTAATAGGCGTTGATAAAGCCACAATTGGAATACTGCTTGCAGTTTCGGTTTCCATACATGTGAAAGGATGCACTATCACTGGAGGGGCTGCAGACGACGTACACTAGGTTAATGGTGGAGGTGAGGGGGGCCGGCATATGTGGACACACTGACTCGAAAGGCATTACATTCATTCGCATTTTGATGAAGAATGAGCCGGTGATCTTACACAAAAAATATAAGTATGAAGGGAACAGAACAGATAGAAACAGAGAAGATGTTTTCATAGCCGGTCATACTAGGACGGGAGGGCGTAGAATTAAAATCATGGGGAGCAGAGTTAGGACTGAATTGGAAAAAGACCTCTTCACGTCCAGAGTAATAAAGCTGTGGAAATCCTTGCGCAGTGAAGTAATTCATGCTATTTTAGTCATATTTTATAAAGGTAAGACAGGTTTTTAAACAAGGACGGAATGAAGGATGATTGTGACAGTGCAGATAAGTGGAGGTGAATCCAGGAAAAGTTCTGCAACAGGTTTATTGAATGGCGGAGCAGACTGAAATCGCCAGATGGCCTACTCCTGTTCCTAGTTCTCATGTTATTAGATTAGGTTCCCTACAGCGTGGAAACAGGCCCTTTGGCCCAACAAGTCCACACCAACCCTCCAAAGAGTAACCCACCTAGACTCATTTCCCTCCGACGAATGCATCTGACACTGGGCAATTTAGCATCGCCAATTCACCTGATTTGCAGATCTTTGTGACTGTGGGCAGGAACCGGGGCACAAGGGGGAATCCCACGCCGAGACGGGGAGTCTGGAATCGCACCCGTGTCCCTGATGTGGTGAGGCACCAGTGATAACCACTGAGGCGCCATGGCGTGTTTGCATGTGCACATTGTTCCAAAAGCAAAGACAAGGAGGTGGAGTTGCTTTCATGATCAAGCATGAAATGACGGCTGCACTAAGAAAAGAAACTGGCATGAAGGATCAGAATATTGAATAATTCCATGTGGAAATTAAAATCAAGCGAGGAAGATTAAACATAGAAAGATTCAAGGTTGGAGTGGGAGGATGTCATTCAGCCATACGAGCCTGCTCCGGCATCTATCACAATTATGACTGATGGTGGCACAGTGGTTAGCACTGCTGCCTCGCAGCGCCAGAGATCCGGGTTCAATTCCCGCCTCAGGCGACTGACTGTGTGGAGTTTGCACGTTCTCCCCGTGTCTGCGTGGGTTTCCTCCGGGTGCTCCGGTTTCCTCCCACAGTCCAAAGATGTGCAGGTCAAGTGAATTGGCCATGCTAAATTGCCCATAGTGTTAGGTAAGGGGTAGATATAGATGTAGGGGTATGGGTGGGTTACGCTTCGGCGGGGCGGTGTGGACTTGTTGGGCCGAAGGGCCTGTTTCCACACTGTAAGTAATCTAATCTAAAAAACCTAACCCTTCTTTCGCCCCATCACTTTTGATAATAAGACGGCCTAAAGTACTATACCCAAACTCTTCTTGACCATATTTAATGTTTCCTGTGGTAATGATTTCCACAGGTTCACACTGTACCTACGTCATAAATGGTCCACCCGAATCTTCAGACAGTGACCATTGATTCTGAACATACCAACATCAGGAACATCATCTCTGCATCTACACTGTCTTGTCTTCTTAGAATATTCTGAGTCTATATGAGATCCACGCTCATTCATCTGAACTCCACGAGAAAAAATAATAACTGAGTAATTGTCTGCTCATACATTAGTCCCATCACCCCCGGAATCACCCTGTAAAACTTAACTGCACTCTGACGAGAGCAAGAGAAGTCTTCCTCCAAAAAGCAGACAACATTTAGATGTTACCACACCAAGGACTAGTAAAACTTCCAAAACACATCCTGGTTCCTGGACACGCAGTGAAGGCCAATATAATAGTTGCCTTGTTTACCATCTGTTACATGGGTGCACAAGAAGGCGCAGGTCCCACTGCATACTCCGCTGCTCCCAATTCACAGTTCGTAATCTGACATCTTGTTTTTGCATCCGAAGTGAATATCCTCACATTTCTGCCACTTAACAACATCTGCCATTGCTTTGCCCACTCCGCTGATCTGTTCACAACATGCTGAATGATCTCTGAATCTTCGAAGCAATTTACCCTCCCACCGAACGTGATACTGCCTGCTGAATTTGAGATGTTACATTTTTTCCCTCATTCAAATCATTAACATATATTGTGAATAGCTTGGATACTTGAACAAATCACACTGACGCCATACCAGTTATTCTCTAACAAACAAAACCTAAATATTAGAGCCATAGAGTCATAGAGATGTACAGCATGGAAACAGACCCTTCGGTCCAACCCGTCCATGCCGACCAGATATTCCAACTCAATCTAGTCCCACCTGCCAGCACCCGTCCCATATCCATCCATACCCTTCCTATTCATATACTCATCCAAATGTCTCTTAAATGTTGCAATTGTACTAGCCTCCACCACTTCCTTCAGCAGCTCATTCCACGCATGTACCACCCTCTGCGTGAAAAAAGTTGCCCTTAGGTCTATTTTATATCTTTCCCCTCTCATCCTAAACCTATGCGCTCTAGTCCTAGACTCCCCAAACCCAGGGAAAATACTTTGACCATTTATCCCTCCATGCCCCTCATAATTATTTAAACCTCTTTGAGGTCACCCCTCAGCCTCCGACGGTCCATGGAAAACTGCCCCAGCCTGTTCAAAGGCAATTTTCTTTATTTCATACCTCTTAATTCTTGGCTTGAAGTAAGAATCATTCACGCAGACTTAAAATTAAAAATTGATGCAGCAACCTCTGCCATTTGAGCAAGAGTGTTCCAAAAATTTGCACCCGTTGAGTGTAGCAGCTCTTTCGAAAATCTCGCTTGAACAGTCTCGTCCTAAATCGCAGAACATGCCCCCAGTTCAAGAGTCCCCAATGGGTGGATAGACCATCTCTTTAAATAAATTAGAGTGGTGCTGGAGCAGCACAGCACGACAGGCAAAATCCGATGAGCTGGAAAATCGACGTTTCCGGCAAAATCCCTTCATCATGAAAAGAGGCAGACTGCCTGCAGAGTGGAGAGATCATTGTGAGGGGGTGGGGTGGAGAGAAAGTAGCGTAGAGGACAATCGGTGAATGGGGTGGGGATGAAGATGATAGGTCATAGAGGAGGGAGGGATGGATAGGTGGACAGGAAGATTCTTCATTTCCCCTTCCCCACCTCACCCCAGTTCCAAGCTTTCAGCTCAGCACCGCCCCATGACCTGTCCTATCTGCCTATATTCCTTTCCACCTATCCACTCTACCCATCTCTCCGACATATCACCTTCATCCCCACCCCATTCATGCATTGTATCTTTGCTACAGTCTCCCACCCTCTTCTCTGACCTTTGACCTCCAACCCCATCCCCATTCACATATTGTACTGTATGCTACTTTCTCCACACCCCCTCCCCCTCGCATTTGCCTTTTCACTCTGCAGGTACCATTCCTCCAATCCTCATGAAGGGGTTTTGCCCGAAACGTCGATTTTCCTGCTCCTCGGATGCTACCTGACGTGCTGTGCTTTTGCAGCACCACTCTAATCAATGTAAGATTTAAAAAGGTATGGATAACTCAGGAGATATTTTGAGATGTTTTGGAAATCATGACAGTATGAATACTACCATTAGGGCTCTTTACCTGAATTCGTAATCAGAACACTAAATTAACGACACAGCTCATTTCAAATGAATATATTTTAGTAGACGTTGCGGAGACATGGCTACAGTATGGCCATGAGTGAGAGATAATTCTCCAGCGTTTCAGAGTATTCGGAAGGACCAACAGGAAGGTAAAGGAAGTGGTGTTGCTCGGATATTCAGGGACAACATCAGAATGCGATTGAATTAATTTGGGCGGCAATTAGAAATTCGAAGTCAAAAAAATCTCACTGACATGCAAAATCAGAAGGACACAAAATAATGACATCACACTGGAGTGGGCAATAAAAAAGAAAAAGAAAACTTATGCCTGCAAAATTACATGGCAATTATCACGGGGGATTTTAATCTCATTTTATTGTTCGAACCAGCTCTGTCTGGGCCGCGTTGTGGACGGGTTACGTTGAGTGCATCTGAGATAGTACTTTTGAACAGAATTCAATGAAACCGAAGAATGAGGAAACGATCCTTGGTCATGTCCTGTGTAACGAGTCAGGAATAATTAATGACCCCATAGTTAGGGATTCTCTTGGAAGGAGCAATCACAGTATCGTTGAATTTAGAACACAGATGGACATGTGAAGATAAAAGCCAAAAGCAGATATCTGTGCTTAAGCAAGAGAAACTACAATAGACTGAGGGGGAACTGGATGAAAGTAGATTGGAAACAAATATGTTATTGTGGGACAGTGGACTTGCAGTGGAAGACTTTCAATGCAGTTTTCTGAAGATTTTCGGAAAAGTCTATTCAGTGAAAATGAAGGACTGTAAGAAAATGACTAATCTGTCATGCGTGTTTTTGGAAAAATAAAGGTAGTCTACCCAATTGGAACAAAGGGCATAAAAATTGGTTAAGAATAGCTGGAAAATAGAAGTTTTGGAAAAATAAATTAAAGGTCAACCGAATCTCACAAGCATCCTTATAAAGTAAAGGAGGAAAGAACGCGGGAAAAAAAAAGATGGAAAGCAAAAATGCCTATAAAGTATAAAACAAAAAGAGTTGCTAAAACAAGCGTTGACCCTTGGGAGGATGAGAAGGGGCATTGAGTTATAAGATAGGATGACGTGGCTCAGGCATCGAATATGTATTTTTCATAGGTCATCACAATATCTAATATGAATAACTTGCCAGTAATTCACAAAGTGATCAAGGTAGATGACATGGAAACAATCATTATTCGTGTACAGTTAGACATGCTCATGGAGCTCAGGTAGAGAGGTTTCGTGGACCTGGTGGAATGCATCCCAGAGCAGTAAAAGAGATGGCGGGAGAAACAGAAAGTGCACTTGTATATTTTTCCAAAATTCGCTGGAATCTGGGGCAGATCTAGTAGATTGGAAAAGTGCAAGCATGACACCACCGTTTTAAATGGATTTTAGACAAAATATGTCTTAGGCAATCGAACGGTTAGCTTCATTTTTTCATGGGAAGTTGTTTCAGTCTATGATACAGGAAGAAATACCAGATATTTTAATGGAAAATTTCCCATTGACCGGACGCAGCATGTATTCTTGAAAGACAGGTCATACTTAACAAGTCTTCGGAATTCTATGAAGACTTGCTGAGCAAGGTGGACAATGGTGATCCAGTGGATTTGGTGTAGCTAGGTTTCCAAAAGACGAGGACAACGTGCCTCACAAGAGGCTGCTGCAAAACATAAAGATGCATGGTGTTATCGGTTATGTATGAGAAAGGCTAGAGAACTGGTTGACTAACAGGAAGCAAAGAACGGTGATAAATGATTGACAGAGTAGTTGGCAATATGTAACTTATGGTGTGCCTCAGGCAGCAATGTTGGGACTGCAATTAGTTACAATTTATATTCATGATTTCGAGTTGGGGACCACTTTGAGTGTGTCAAGTTGGTAGGTGGAACTGAAATGAGTGACAGATCAAAGTGCACAGAGGACTTTCAAACCTTGCAGAGGAACATAGATGCTTTGAGTGAATGGCCAAAGCCGTGGCAGCTGGCATAAACTTTCAATAAACTGGAAGTCCTACACTTTGTTCAGAGTAACAATAAAAAAGGATGATTGTTTAAATGGTAAAATATTGCAGGACGCTGTGTGCAGAGGGGCCCGATGTTCTCTTTCATAAATCACAGAGCTGTTGGTCTGCAGGCAGAAGAGGGAATTAGGAAGGCAAATGAAATTTTGCCTTTCATTGCTGAAGGGATGGTGCTTGAAAGCAGGGACTTCTTGTTGCACCTGTAAAAGGCGTCAATAAGGGCACAACTGGAATATTGCTTGCAGTTTCGGTTTCCATACATGCGAAAGGATGTACTATCGCTGGAGGGGCTGCAGAGGAGGTGCACTAGGTTAATTGTCGAGGTGAGGGGGGGCGGCGTATCTGGTCACACTGAGTAGACTGGCATTATATTCATTCGAATTTTGAAGTATGAGAGGTGACCTTACTCAAATAAATAAAATTTATGAGGATCAGATCAGATAGAAGCAGAGAGGATGTTTCCATAGGCAGGAGTACCGAGGATAGGAGGGAGTAGCATTAAACTCATGAGGAGCATTATTAGCACTGAATTGGAAAGGAACTTCTTCATCCAGAGGGTTCTCTTTCCGTGGAAATCCGTGCGCATTGAAGGAACTGATGACAGTTTTGCAATTTTTTAAAAGATAAGACAGGTTTTAAACAAGGAAGGAATTAAGGATGTTGGTGACAGGACGGCTAAGTGGAGTTGAATCCACGAAAAGATCAGCAACAGATTTATTCAACGGCAGAGCACGCTGAAAGCGCCAGATGGCCTACTTCCGCTCCTAGTTCTCATGTTATTAGATTAGCTTCCCTACAGCGTGGAAACAGGCCCTTCGGCCCAAAGGTCCACACCAACCCTCCAAAGAGTAACCCACACACACCCATTTCTCTCTGACTAGTGCACCAAACCCTGGGCAATTTTGCATGTCCAATTCACCTGATCTACAGATCTTGGTGACTGTGGGCAAAACCGGAGCACCCTGAGGAAACCCACGCCGAGACGGGGAGGCTGGAATCGAACCCGTGTCCCTGGTGCGGTGAGGCAAGATTGCCAACTACTGATGCACCATGCCGTGTTTACGTGAGCACAATATTCTGAAAGCAAGGACAAGGAGGCGGAGTTACTTTCATGATCAAGCATGAAATGACTTCTGCACTAAGAAAAGAAACTGGCAGGAGGGATCAGAATATTGAATTATACCAAGTGGAAGTTAAAAGCAAGGGAGGAAGGTTAAACATGGACAGGTTGAATATTGGAGTGGGAGGATGCCATTCAACCATTCGATCTTGGTCCGCCATCTGTCACGATTATGACTCATGGTACAACACAATAACCTAACCGTAATTTCTCCCCATAACTTCTTGTGGAAATGATTTACAGAGGTTCACCCTGTATTTACATCCAAAATTATCCACCCGAATCCTCAGACAGTGATTCTGGACGTACCAACCGTCAGGAACACCCTCTCTGCATCTACACTGTCTCATTTTCTTCGAATATTCTTCGTCTATATGAGATCGATGCTCATTCATCAGAACTCCACGAAAAAGAAACATAACTGAGTAAATGTCTTCTGATACCTTAGTCGCACCGTCCCCGGAATCACTCTGGTAAAACTTCACTGCACTCCCACTAGAGCAAGAGCATTCATCCTCAACAAAGCAGACAACCTTTAGATGTGACCATACCAAGTCCTTATATAACTGCCATAAAACATCCCTGCTCCTGGACTCGCAGTGAAGGCCAACATAATATTTGCCTTGTTTACCGTCTGTTGCACGGGTGCACAGGAAGTCCAAGTTTCCAGTGCACACTTGCCTCCACCCAATTCACAGCCATTCAGTTTGTAATCCGCCGTCTTTTTTTTGCATTCTATGTGAATATCCTCAAATGTATGCCAATTACACAACATCTGTCATTGCTTTGCCCACTCAGCCGATCTGTTCACAACATGCTGATGGACCTCTGCATCTTCGAAACATTTTACCCTACCATCGAACCTGATACTACCTGCTAGATTTGAGATGTTGTATTTTGTTCCCCTAATCAAATCAATACCATATATTGTTTATAGTTTGGATACAAGAACGAATCATTCTGACACCATACCAGTTATTCTCTACCAAAGGAAAAAATAAATATTCATTCATCTTCTTTGTTTGCTCTCTGCCAAACAGTTTTCTATTCAGGCATTTATCAAACCCATGCGCGTTAATTTTGCACTAAAATCTCTAATGTGCGGCTTTGTCAAACATTTTGTGAAATTCCAAATAGACCACATCGACTGGCTCACTCTTCCCATCTCTCCTGGTTCCATCTTCATATAATGTCAGAGTTATTTATACGCCCCCGTTCAGTTCTTCCAAAATAGGGCATAGCATAAACAGAAAAATAATGAGCGATTGTGAGAAGGGTGCAACATTATTTACATGTGACGTGAGCACGCGAATTGTTTGAATTAATGAATTAGGCAAGGAAACCTTGATGGAAGTCTCATGCAATGTCTTAGAAATGGCTCATTGTCGCAATATGCTGTAGAGCCAGATAGCGAACAGGTTGTTTTACATTTGATAACAATTAGCGATCCTTAAATGGTCATACAGTGAAAGATGCGCTTGAAAGGAGTGGCCACAATCTGCCAGAGAAGAAATTCTTTTTAAGGAGTGAAGAAAGCATCACATACAAGATGCACAGCTTTGGACAATGTAATTATAAAGACCTGAATAATGAGTTAGCTAAGCTTGGGTTTGGCAAACAATATTGAAGGGTAGGACTTCAGTGCAACTATGGCAACTGATTAGAGAGATGCGACACATGGCAGCATTAAATTATCTTTGTGAGAGGAAGCAGAATTGTATAAATGAGAAAAAAATCATTCGTGTATTAATAAGGAATTCATGGATAACAAAAAATCAAAGGCGAGGGCATATCATACTCAACAAATTCAAAGCACTCTCGAGAATTGGGAGAACATTAAAAGTCAGAAAGTGGTCGCTCAAAATGAAATCAAAAGAGCTAAATGAGCAAAACAAACCATACAAGCAGAAACCTTCAATACTGATGCTACTTACATGAATACTGATGCAAAAAAAAAATGAACACCGTACTGAAAGTAATTAATTGACCTTTCGAGAACGAAATGGCAAATAATGAGGAGGAACTGAGAAATTCCAGAGGCAGGAAACCAAACCTTTTATCCACAGTGGATAAAATATCTTCGTCTGAAAAACTGCAGTAACTACAGAGTACGTTGGTGAAATTACAATAACTCGGGAGAAAATGTTCAGTGAACTGTTGGGTGTAAATATATTTAAGTTTTCCGGGCCTGATGGCTTGCATTGTTGGTAGTTGAAAAAAGTGACAGGAGAGATGCTGATTACATTAGTAATGATTTTACAAAATACTCTGGATTATGGACAGTTATCAGAAGATTGGAAATAGAATAACATTACACCCTTATTCAAAAGAGGACATACACAAAAAGTGGTGCCAGGAGATCAATGTGTTTCGTGTCTGTTGTGGTTAAGTTGATAGAGTTAATCAGAAAGGAGGAAATAACTAAACACTAGGATTAACGAAGTGTCAGCATGGTTTCATGAAGGGAAATTTGTGCTTGGAAAATTTGCTGAGGTTCTTTTATGGTGTAAACTACAAGGTGAATGATGGGAATGCAATGGGCACAATCGTCTTAGACTTCCAAATTGTGGTTGACAAAGTGCAGCATTGTAGACTGATCGAGGAGGGTAGCTCACAGAGGTTAAAGGGCGGAGAATTGGTTGTAATACAGTATTAACTGCGTGATGGAATGCAGAGAATTGAGTGAAATGCGGCATTCTGTGCATGGTGAACGGTAATTATTGTGATTGGACAGTAATTATTGATTCTCTTGTCGAACCTTAACTATTTATATTCTGTAAAAAATGACCTGGAAATGAATTCCTGGCATTTAATGCAAAAATGGGAAATTATAAATAGTAAAGACGTGTTGTTACACTTTTGTCAAGCTTTGGTAAGACCACACCTGAATATTGTTTCTAGTTTTGGTCTCCTCACGGGAGGGAGGGTATGTTGGCACTGAATGCAATTCAGAGGATGTTCCTCAGGTTATTTTCCAGTCTTGAACGGGCTGTCATAGGATCAGTATTTAATAGACTTGCGCTTCTACTCGCTGCAGTTCAGAAGAATGACAGTGGGTCCGAGTTGGGTAAAACAAACACTAAAGCACATTTGCTAGCTGAGTTTGTTTATCAAATGATCCCCCTTATAGAACAGTCTCAAACAATAGTTCATCGAGGGAGACAATGAGAGGAGTCAGATTAAAAATTGAGATGAGGAGAAACTAATTCTGTCAGAGAGTTGTGAATCCGTGGCACTCGCTGAAAGTAATTCAGTGGTGGCACAATCAATTGACGGATTCAAGGGACGAATACATGTGATTACGATGAAATTTGTCAGAAAATGAGATAGGTAAAATATAGGATACTGGAGTTGAGATCAGTATAAGTTCAGTCATGATCATGTTCACTGGCAGAGCGGGTACCGAGGAATTGGTTTGCCTACACCCACTTCTAAATATTCTTCTCCAGTTTTTTAATTGCAGCCAGTCCAGCGACCAGTTATGAACTTGGCTTCCTTTCATTTTCTGCCACTTTCCAATTGATTAGGTTTACACGGAACTAAAGTATGCAATTTCACAGTTGTTACAGACCAGGCCCGACACCCACAAAACAATGTTAAGCAGTTAGCCCAGATGGTAAATTTGCTATTTGTTTCAGGTAAATGTATCACAGATATTCCCAGAGTGAACTCTGATCAGACTTCAAAGGTTTAGGCAAATAGAATTAATTCGAAAACTATGGATTGCAACGGAAAGACCAGTAAATAGAATACCGAATAACTTACCTGATTCAAAAACGCGAGGGATGTCCAGACCCAATGATGCTGCTCCGATAAAAACCTGCAACAGTCTCCCAAGGAACACATCACTTTGCAAAACGAGGAAAACTGAAACAAATTAGGTCTTACACGCCAGAAGTGTGAGAAAGCGAGTTGCCATCTGGACTGGGCTCAGAAGCCTTTCGTCACACAGAACTGCTGATTTGACTCAAATCTCCAATCAGGCCAGAGGCACTACCTGGTGTGGTAAACAAAAAATGCCCCCAATAAACCTTTCAAAGCAGCCGAGTTGGAACCTGGCCAATTACAAACTCTCTGGAATCTCAATGGCAGAGTAAACTTGTAAAAAGACTAACATTGTGACACAGTGTAGCTCGTAAAATACATGGGTCATGGTACAGAAGAAAGTACGAACGTTCGGTCTTGAATGTATCGTTATGTAGAGATTTGACATTTCTGAGAGAGGTAAATATCTATAAGAGCACAAAGAATTTCTGGCATTGCAATGACTTCCAATACACGTTGTCAAAATTCGTTTCCTTATCCTCTTTAGAACTGATTTAGTTTTGACTTGGGTTCTCTATTCCCTCTATGCATTCACTGTAACGCAGTTTTATTTTATACTGTTCCAGTTCTCAAAAACCTCTTCTGAGAGTGGACGATGCATTTTGTGTACTGACCTGTCAGTTTTGTTTGCATCAGACAATGCCTACATTCATTGCACGATCCTTGCATCGCAAATGACAGAGAAAGTACCTCCATATACTTTTTTTCTCAACATTCAGTAAGTTGCCAGCAGGTCCTCCATATTCTGGGAATCAACAAGCAGGTTAATGGATTTATCAGTTTATGCCAACGCCCCACCAAAGAACAGGCTCAGAAGCAAAGTGGTTGCGGCCAAAATTTGGAAGACTGTGCTCACAGAACATAGTGCTTGATCAGACTTCATAGTCCAGAATCCTCAGTAATATACAGTCGCATTATCCCTCAGAGACGAAACTTCGTAAATGAAAGTCCCGTTAATCTCAAAGTTGTCATAAAAGTGCACATTGAATGTGCCGAATTTCCCAATTCGTCGGACCTAATCTGGCAATAAGCGCAGACCAGATGTCTGGACTTGCCAAGAATTATTTCATAACTTGTAACAGTGGCTAAAAAGTCATGGGCTATCGACATATAACTGTAAAAATGAAAACAATAACTCCCAAATAAACGTCGAGCAACACACAGATGTAGACAGCATAAATGTATTGATGTTATGCGTGGAGGCATTGACTGAGAAACCAATCACATTTTCTCTCTTCACACACATGATCGCAAGATAATGTTCTTAATTATAATATTGATTATCGGACTACAGGTTATTTCAATTGTTGGCAGAAGGCACAGGATAACTGTTAAAAGTTGAGTGTTCACGTATATTTAGAGAAAATGAATTATGAAATACAGAATAGGGTCTCTCAAGCTAATATATGCGTGTGAAGGGAGATGGACGAGGTCCTCTTTGCTGTGTTTATCGTAGAGAAAGAATTGAAGTCATGGGATCTTGCTGAAGTTAGTGGTCAGTCTCTTTCCCAATAGAGGAGGTGTTGCATGTATTAGAATGTTTGGAGGTGAATAAACCTCCTCGTCCTGCCCAGATAAATCCAAGAACACTGCAAGACGCGCTGTACGAATTTGTGGGGGCTCAGTCTGATATTTTTACATTATTGTTAGCCAGGGGTGAGGTTCTGAAAGATTGGAGGTTGACCAACATTATGCAATTATTCAAGAAGTGTGAGAAGAAGAAATTTGGGAAATATGCACCGGCAAGCATCAGCTTTGTGGTGGATAATTTAATTGCGAAGATTCTGAAAGAAAAGCCTGTCATTTATTTGGAAAGGCAGGGTTTATTAGGAAGAGTTAGAATGGCTTCTTGTGCGGGAGATCATGCTTAACAAATTAGCGTTATTTAATGAAGTGACCAACAGGGTTGACGAAGGCTGGGCGTTGGGCATTGTCTGTATGGATTTCAAAAAGGTCTTTGGTAATGTTCCAAATGATAGGGTGATCGGGATGGTCACATCGCATGGAATCCAGGTAGTGCTGGCAAATTCGATGCATTATTAGTAAGATGGAAGGAAGCAGGTGGTAACAGTGGAAGGATGCTTGTTGGACAGGAGATCTGTGTCCAGTGGAACGCCTGAGGAGATGGTGCTCGGCCGATTATTGTTTGTTGTCGATATAAATGACTTGGATTAGAATGCACAAAGCATGACTACTAAGTTTTCAATAGCTGTTATTGTGGACAATAATGAAAGTTGTCCTGAAATTTCAGCTCAGCATTGGTCAGCTGGGGATGGAGTCCAAGAGATGTTGAGCGGTCCAAATTATTGCTCAATGTGAGGTCTTGCAACGTCAGCAATTATCCAGTCCTCCAGGACATCACTTGTGTTCAAGTATGCTGCAAGGATATCTATTAAGTTGTCTGTTAATTCCTGTCTCACTTCCCCCAAATAACCTGGGATAGACCCCATCTGGACCTGGGGACCAGTCCACCTTCATGCCTTCTGAAATAGAACACTTTCTGCCTCCTTATGCCGACATGACCTGGAGTAACCAAATATCTATCTTTCGCGTTAGCAGCCGCCACCTCCGTCCCTTCGGTGAATACTAATTGAAAGAACTCAAACATTTTTTCTGACTCCATGCATACCTTTCCTCCTATGTCTCTTGAGTGGGCCAACCATTTCTCTAGTTAATCCCTTACTCCTAATATATGAATACAAGGCTTCATGATTTTTATCAACCTTGTTTGCTAAAGATATCTCATGACCCTTTTCTCCTTCTGAATTCCTCGATGCAGATTGGTCCTACATTCTCGATGTTATTCCAAAGGTTCATCTGTCTTCAGTATCCTAGATCTTGCTTCATTTTTCCTCTTAGCTAGTCTCACAATTTCATCTGTCATCCGTGGTTCCTTCGTCTTTGCAAGTTCTATTTTCATTTTGACAGGAACATGTTTCCACTGCATTGAATCCACTGCTCTCTAAAATCCCCACTCCCACCAAATATGGATTTACCGTCAGACAGCTGTTCCCATTCTAAATTTCCCAGCTGCTGCCGAAATTTGGAATAGTAGTCCGGGCTCAAATTTAGCATTCTTTTATTAGGAGCACTCTCATCTTGTCCATGAGTATTCTAAATGGTATGTGATTGTGATCACTATTCCCAAGCTAATCCCCTACTGAAACATCAAACACCTAGCTCGTCTAATTCCCCAACACCACGTCCAGTATGGCCTCTTCCTGAATTTGATTATTTATATACCGCTCTAGAAAGCCCTCCTGGATGCTCCTGAAAAATGCTGCTCCATCTACACCACTAATAATAAAGGAATTCCAGTCAATGTTGAAAAACCTGAATCCCCTGTCGCCATCACCCTGATGCCCAATGTCTTTGCATAATCTGTTTATATATTTGCACCTCGAAATTACCCTCTTCATTGGGAGGCCTGTAGTACAGCTCCAACATTGTTACTGCACCTCTATTTTTTCTGAGGTCTGCCCATATTGCCTCACTGCTCTAGTCCTCCATCAAACCCTCCTTTCTGCCGTGTAATGCAAAATCTCCACTACTTTTACTGCCCTCCGTATCCGGCCTGAACCATCGATATTCTGGCAAATTTAGTTGTATATCATTGCACAAAATCACTCAAGGTGATTTAGCCATCTGTATCGGTAATTGGCTAACTGAAAAAGACAGAGTGTGATGATTGATAGGAAATGTTCATATTGAAGCTCAGTTATAAGTTGTGTGCCACAAGGACCTGTTTTGGGGGCAAGGATGTATGTCATGTCTATTAATGATCTGGATGTGCTGCCGTTGATGGGTAAAGCGATTGAGTTTCAAAGCCACGAGGACATGCTGAAACTGTACAAGAGACTGGTGATGCTGCACCTGGGGTTTTACTTATAGCCTGGTCACCAAATTGTCGGTAAGATGTGGAAGTTTTGGAAAGGTTTCAGAGAGGATTTACTCGGATATTTCCTGGTATGAAAGAATAGTCTTACGAGGAAAGACCGAGGGAACTGAGGCTATTTTCGTTGGAGAGAAGAACGTTGAGAGGCAACTTAATCAAGACGTGCATGTTGATCAGAAGCTTAGTTACGGTGGACAATGGATGCCTTCTCCCCCCAGGATGGTGACGACTAACATAGCTTTAAATTGAAGGGTGAGAGACTTTGGATAGTTATCAGGGGTAGTTTCTTTACTCAGAGAATAGGCGGCTCGTGGACCGACCTGACTGCAACGGTAATAGACCCGCCGACGTTAAGGGCATATCAATAGACATGGGACATACATATGGACATTAACAGAAAAGCGTAGGTTAGATGGGTATCAGATTAATTTCACAGATTGGCGCAACATCGAGGGCCAAAGGGCCGGAACTGCGCTGTTACGTTGTCTGGTCTACATTCTATGTTCTGTGCCCTTCCCTCAACCAAGTCTCAGTAATGGCAATAATGTCATTCTGTCAGGTAGACGTTCATCTTCCTTTCCGAACAAACTTCCTGCATTAAAACAAGTGCATCTCAGGCAACCACTCTCTTTTCGATCATCATGAGCACCCTGCCTAAACTTCTCTTGAATCCCGATGACTACAATTTCTAGTTCCTTCAACGCTTCAGTTACTACCTCCAAACTGTCCATTACTCTCCTCATTTGTTTCACTTCTGCTGCCACATTAGTTTAAAACCAGCACAACAGCGTTAGAAAAAGCATCCCCAAGGACATTGGTCCAGTCCGACCCAGGTGTTGACAATCCAAATTGTCATATTTCCATTTAACCGGAAACAGTTCTGAAATCTCAAAAATATGAACCCCTCACACGGACGGTCTCTCAAGCTGCACATTGATCCTGCCTATGTTTCAACATGGAATCTGAGCAGCGGGTGGCAGTGTTGGCAATCCTGAGATTACTACATTTGAGGTCTTAATTTTTAACATCATTCTCAACACCCTTAGTACTGCTTGTAGGATCTCTTCCCCTTTCCTACCACTAACATTGCAATCTGTATGCACCACGACAACTGGCTGTTCATCCTCCCACTTCAGAATATTCTGCAGCCGATCTGAAACATCCCTGACCCGTGAACCTGTGAGGCAACATACCATTCGGGACACTAGTTTCCAAACACAGGACCGACTATGTATTCCACTTACAACTGAATACCCTATGACTATCGGCCTTCGACTCTTTTTCCCACCCTTCTGTACACCAGAGCCAGTCAAGGTGCTCTGAACCAGATAGATGCTGCGTTCTCCTGGAGTGCCATCTCTCGTGACAAAATCCAAAGCAGTATACCTATTTGGAAGGAGATGTCTTGAAGGCTGCACCTGCACTGCCTTCCTGCGCTTTCTCTACCGTTTCGTCACCCATTCCGTTTCTCCCTCAGCAATCGTAATATATGTTATGACCAATTCACTAATCGTGCAAACCACAACACTCTCAGCATCTCGTCAGCTCCAAGGTGAGTCCATTCGCAGCTCCAGAGCTGTCATGCAGTCGAACAAGTGTTGCAGCGAAACACATTTACTGCACACGAGGAGTCAGGGACATCAGGTGTCTTCTTAAGCTTCCACATTGAAAAACCGAAGAAAAACACAGTTTATCTCCTGCCATTTCTAATCGTAATCTTAACTTAGATAAAGGGATATTGAACAAAAGGAAATGCACAGGATGAAAAAAGTAAAACTTGATCAACATACTACAGAGTCCTTTGTTTTTGATTGGAGGACAAGGGCGGGTGGGAAACATTACACGTGTAGAGGTCTCGGATTCATTCACTCACCAAATGTATTTGTTCTCTCACCTTCCTAGTGGCAATTCAACAGCTCCCACTTCGTTCGTCGCTCTCACTGCTGTTGCAAATGGAGGCCTGACGCTTTAAGTGGGAAATTTCCCTTCGCAGCAGGCCCCTGGTCCTCTGTATCTCTGTTTCTCTCCATCGCTACTGCGAAAATATACTTTAATCCCTCCCCAACTGTATCACCAAGAGCAACCCTGAGGACATTGATTCCAGTCCAGTCCAGGAGACGACCGTGAAGTATGTAATAGTCCTACCTGCCCCAGAACCAGTCTCAATGTCGCAAAAATCAGAACCCTTCCTCCTGCACTATCGCTCAAGCCATGTTTATTCTTTCATGTCAACTCTGGTGAGGAAGCGGCACTGGTAATAGCCTTGCTATTACTATCTCTGAGGTCGTACTTTTTTTAACTTGGCAAAAACTCTCTAATTTCTGCTTGTCAGATATAAGTCCACTTTTTTTTTACCTACATCATTGGTGCCTTTATGCACCACGACAATTGGTTGTTCACCTTCCACCTTCAGAATGCTCTGCGGCCGCTCTGAGTACACCTTGGTGGCAACATACCATTGGGGAGTCTCGTTTTCGAACACAAACTGTACTCCCTAAACGACATCCGGTCACTCAAAGCTCGAAGGCCACTGATGCCCGAGTTTAGTGCCTTTTAACTGGGAAAATTTACCTTCCCGTCAGCCACTAGTTTCCTCTCTCTCTAACTCTCTCTTTCTTTCTCTCTCTCTCTCTCTGTCCCATTCTCCATTACACATTATCTCTCTCACTCTCTTTCCTCCCAAATATTGATGGTGCTTCCTCGCTACTTTGCAATCCTCTGAAGCCCCGTATGATCCTCACCTCTTCAACCTTAAATAATATTGTTCATCCTGTGGACTAGATATTCCACATTATTTGTTATCCGAAATTCTTTCAAACTACCATCACTTTCTTGCCTCACTGGGACAAAACTGGGTAGCACTTTCTGTAGGTGCTTCTGAAAGAAACTCCACATTTTTGTTATTGACATCCCTGAGAATATTGCTTCCAAATCGAGGTACCTCAGTTCTTGCTGAAAAGTAACATAATTCCCTAGCCCCCAATTAAAAACATTCCCATACCGTCTTCTGATATCCTTCTCCATGAGGAGAGTGAATGTCATGGAGCTGTGATCACGATCACTAAAATGCTCTCCCACCGAGAGATTTGACAGCTGGCTAGGGTCATTGCCATGCATTAAAGTTTAATTTGGCCTCCCTTCTACCCAGCCAATCGATATATTGCATCAAGTAACCTTCTTGGATACATATGAGAAAATCCTAATCCAACCACTTGATCTAAGTAGGTTCAAAGCAATATTTGTAGCTTTGAAGTCACCAAGAACAGGGACCACATTACTTGTACCCATTTCCAGTATCTGCTTCGCAATCTGCTCCTCTGTTGGTATTGGTGTTCGATAGAAAATTCCCAACCAAGTGACGCTCCATTACTGTTCCTAATTTCCACTGGCACTGATCCTGGAGACAAACCCTTCTCGATGATTTCTGTTTCTTGAGCAATTATCCTATTCCTGACGAGCAATGCCACTCCACCAAGTCTTTTACTTTCCTCTCATCATTTCGAAACTACTAGACCCTGGAACATTCAATAACCATTCCTCACTCTGTGATATCCAAGTCTTCATAACAGATACAATATCATAGTTGCAAATACTGATCTATGTTCCAAGTTCGCCAAAATTTATTCTGACACCCTTGTAATAAGATAGACACAGTTAAACACACTGACTGCACCTCTTCTCTTTCAAGTGCCTCTCCCTCCTCCCAGATACTCTGTGTGCTGTATCTGGGCGTTCGCTACATACTCCATCATTTGAACCGTAGCTCAGTCCCCAGCACCATGCAAAACCAGTGTAAACCTTCTCGAATGTTTCGAGCAAACCGGATACCCAGGATATTGTTGTTCCTCCATTTCAGATGCCATCGGTCATTCTTGGAAAGCTCCTACCTTCGCTAGAAAGTATCCTAAAGATTCGCATATTTGAAGCCCTTCCTTGCACAACAACCTTCCAACCAATGTTTCCATCCGGTCCGGCTCCCTATTCCTAGCCTCACTAGCACGTAGCACGGTCAACAATCTGAAAATTACTGCTCTGTTCGGACTGCCTTCTAGCTTACAACTAAATTCCCCATATTCGCTTTTTAGGTCTTCCTCCCTTTTCCTACCATCGCCATTGGCTACTGATGTGTACAACGACTTCTGGCTGCTCTACCTCCCCTTAAGCATCCTGTAGACACTATCACAGACAGCCCTGAACTTGGCAGCCGGAAGGCAACACGATCCAGTAGTCTAACTCAGGCCACAGAATTTCCTGTCTGTTCCACTCACCACTGAACCTCTTATCCCTATTGCTGTCCCATTCTCCCCTCTTACTTTCTCAGCCACAGAGCCAGGTGCAGTGCCAGAAACCTGGTCGCTTTGGATTTCCCCTTATCGGTCGATCCCCTAGCAGTTTCCTTTTTATATACTCCTACACTTTTTTGCCCCCACGCTAACGCCTAACTGTGGTAGTGCTTATTTTTCCCCAGCACCCATGTTGTGTGTGTACAGGTGTGAGACCCATTGAAAGACACGAAATACACGAACCTTTATTCAATTTTACACCACCAGGAATAAAGGAAACAGCCGAATGGCCTGTGACAAGCAGTACCCTTCACATCCATGGACAATGCTGCGTGATCAAACAGTGAAGGGGACGGCAGGGATCAAATCAAAATAGTGTTGGATTGGGCAATAATGGACTCCACTCCCTGCGGCGCTCACCTCTCCCTGAACAATTCCATGGTGTTGGTGGATCCGCGTGCTCCTCCGCTCACAGTTTCCAAAACGGTATTCTGAGTATTGATTGGACGGCCATACAGTGTCTGCCTGTTCCCTTAGCCGTCTGATCATGTTAACAGAGACACCTTTGTATTGCAAATTAAGTGTGACTGCCTCCCCATAACTCCTCTGCATTCACCCCACTCTGCCTCCCTAATGTTCCGAAGTTTGTCCACTTCCAATTCCAGTCTATGAGGAGCTTGGGTTCGGTACACTTCTCGCCAGCGAAGTCAGTAAGTACACCGGTGGCGTCCTTTATTTCCTACATCCTGCAAGAAGAACATGTAACTGTGCTTTCCTTCATTCTGACTGCTGTAAACTACAGAGATTGATGGAATAAATGAATATTAAAAAGAAACAGACTGCTGGAAAGGTGAGTCTGACTGCTTCAAACACTTACTTCAGGCGTCAGGGCTTGCGTTTGCCGAGAGGTGCGAGGGAGGAGCCAAGGACTGCTGGGAAGTTTTTAAGTGGTTGAGATCTAAACCCGAAACCTTACAGCGTAGGGCCTCCCTCCAACACACCTCTTCTCACCTTAATAAGGGTCTGTAAACTAGGTAAGTTTTCAGGTTTCTCTCCTTTTTTCTCCTCTTCCTTTGCTTAGTCGTGTGCTGGCTTTCAGAGTACCGGGATATGGATGTTACGGCAGTTGCATGTTCCTCCTGCACAATGTGGCAGGTGAGAGACACTTCACCTCTCTCTGCCGACTAAATCTGCGGGATGTGCGCCCAATTCCAGCTCCTCGAAAACCGAGTTAGGGAACCGGAGCTGGAACGTGATGAACTATGGATCATCTGGTAGGCTGAGGGGGGAATTGAGAGAATGTGCAGGGAGGTGGTCACTCCCCAGACATAGGAAAAAGCACAGTTGGGTTGCTGTCAGGGGGAGGAAAGGGAACCGACAGTCAGAGCAGGGACCCCTGTGGCTGTTCCCCTGAGCACTAAGCATGCCGTTTTGTGTACTACTGTGAGGACAGCCGACAAGGTTGTCAGACCTCTGGCACTGAGTCTGGCGTTACGGCTCAGAAGGGAGATGGGGAAATTAGAAAAGCGGTAGCGGTATGGGACTCAATAATTAGACGGATTGACAGGAGATTTTGTGGTCAGGCACGGAACTCCGGGAAAGTATGTTACCCGCCTGGATTCAGGGTCCAGGATGTCGCCGATCGGGTTGATAAAATTGTGAAGGAGGAGGGTGAGCAATCAGAAATCCTTGTACATATTGGCACCAATGACATGGCCAAGAAAGGGATTGAGGACCTGGATAGTGACTACAGATAGTTACGTTTGATGCTGAATAGCAGGACGAGCAGAGTAGTGATCACAGGTTTGCTCCTGGTGCCATGAGATAGTGAGATGCGGAACAATGAGCGAATGCAGCAGAACACGTGGCTGTGAGCCTGGGGCAGGAGGGAGGACTTCAGATACCTAGACCATTGGGATACCATCTGTGGAAGTTGGTGTCTGTACATGAAGGACTGGTTGTACCTGATCTGTAGAGGCACAACTACCCTGAGTGGGAAATTTGCTCGTGTGATTCGGGTGCGTTTAAGATAGATTGGCAGGGGGGTGGGAATCAGAGCCACATGTATGAGAGGGGGTCAGTTGTAGATGGGTCAGTGACAGGATGTGTTAAATCTATTAGGAAGGTTTATCACGCGATTAAACAAAGGGATCAGTTCAAGAGTGCCTGCTTTAATGTAATGAGAATCGGAAATAAGAGTGACAAACGTAGAGCATGAAGCAATACTTGGGCTATGATGTTGTGGCAATAACGGAGACATGGGTTTCACAGGAACAGGAATGGTTGCTTGATATTCCAGGGTTTAGAACGTTGAAAAAGAACAGAGAGGGTGGCAAAAGAGGAAGGGATGTAGCATTGCAAATCAGAGAGTGCATCATAGCTACAGAAACGAACGTTGTTGAGGAAGGTGCGTCTACTGAGTCAGTATGAGAGGAAGTTAGGAACAGCAAGGGTGCAGCCACTACAGTCCACCTAATAGCAGTAGAGAGATTGAAGAACTCATAGGCGGGCAGATACCAGAAAAATGCAGAAGTAACAGGGTTGTTGTTAAGGGTAATTTCAACTTTCCCAATATCGACTGGAACCTCATAAGAGCAGATGGTTTGGATGGAGCCGTTTTTGTCAGGTGTGTTCAGGAGGGCTTCCTTACTCAGTATGTATAAAGACCGACGAGGGGAGAGGCCCTTTTGGATCTGGTGCTCGACAATGAGCCAAGACAGGTGTCAGATCTCGCTGTAGGAGAACAATTTGGTGACATTTATCACAAATGCCTCATATTTGGCATAAACCTGGAGCGTGAATGTAGCAGTTACCGAGGGAAAATATTTAATTAGGGAAAAAGACATTGTGACGCTATCAGACAGGTGTTGGGAAGTACAGACTGGGATTAATGGCTCCACTGAAAAGGCACAGCAGATATGTGGAGACTATTTAAGTGGCAGTTGTTGCGAGTGATGCACGAATTTGTCCCACAGAGAAATCTAAGAAGGGATAAGGATAAGGAACCTTGGATGACGAGAACAGAAGAACCTCTCGTCAAAAGAAAAAAGCCAGCTTCCATAAGGTGGAGGAGGCAAGGATCAACTTTAGAGGATTACCGGCATGCGAGAAACGAGCTAAGAAATAGACTGAGGAGAGCGAGGATGAGGCATGAAAAAGGCAAGAAGCATTAGGAAGAAGCTAAAGGCATTTTATTCATACATATGGAATAAGAGAATGATCAGGGAGAAGATAGGGCCGAACAGTGATAGTGGAAGGAATTTGTGCATGGAATCTGTGCAGATAGGGGAAGGCCTAACTGAGTGTTTTGCTTCGGTTTTCTCCAACGAAAGGGAAGTTGACGTAAATGAAAACTTTGAGGGGCTCGGATACAGTCTTGACCAGATCAAAATCGATGAAGTTGATTTGGTGAAAATTTTGGCAAACAAGAAGGTTGATTCTGTCCCCAGGGCCAAATCAGATTTATCTTAGGCTGCTCCGGGCAGCAAGACAGGAGGTTTCTGAGGCGTGGGCGGGAATATATGTCTCCTCAATCTCCAGGGGCTTCGTACTGGAGGATTGGAAGGATGTGAATGGTGTACCGTGTTTCAAGAAGGGAATAGGGAAAAGCCTGGCAATTATGGACGAGTCAGTCTTCCGTCTGTGGTCAGTGACGTTTTGGAAAGAATTCTGAGGGATAGGAATTATAACTGTTTGGCAAAGCATAGTGAGATTAATGGCAGTCAGCATGGCTTTGTGAGGGGAAGGTCATGCCTCTCAAATTGTATTGAATTCTTCGAACAAGTGACAAGATATGTCGACGCTGATCAAACAGTGGTTGTGGTGTATATAGTTTTCAGTAAGGCATTTGATAGGATTCCTCATGGTAGACTCATTCATAAAGTCAGGAAGAATGGGATACAGGGAGATTTGGCTATTTGGATTCAGAATTGGCTGGCTGATAGAAGGCAGACAGTGGTTATAGTTGGAAAGTATTCTGCCTGGAGGACAATGTTGAGTGGGATACCGCAGGGCTCTGTTCTTGGGTCGCTGCTCTTTGTAGTGTTTATAAATGATTTTGATGAGGCAGTTGAGGGTTAGTAAATTTGCACATGACACAAAGGTTGGAAGTGTCGTCGATAGTATAGAGGTCTACTGCAGGCTGCAGCGTGACATAATGAGGATGCAGTGCTGGGCTAAGAAATGGCAGAGGAATTCAACCTGGATAAATGCGAAGTGATGCATTTTTCAAGGTCGAACAGGAATCCTGAATATAAGATTAAAGGCAGGATTCCTGGCAGTGTGCAGGAACAGAGGGATCTGTGTGTGCAAATACATAGAGCCCTCAAAGTTGCCACCCAAGTGGACAGGGTTGTTAAGAAAGCAGAAGGTGTTTTGGCATTCATTAACGGGGAATCGAATTTAAGAGCCGTGAGGATTTGCAACAGCACTACAAGTACCTGGTGAGACAACACTTGGAATATTGCATCCAGTTCTGGTCTTCCTACACTAGCAATGATACAAAGGCTTAAAGTAGGGTGCAAGCAAGTTTTACCAGGATGCTGCACTAAGAAGAAAGTTTGAATAATCTCTCTGGAGAGAAGTTGGAAGAGAGGAGACCTCACCGAGTTATACCAGGTAATGAGTGGAATAGATGGATTCATAGTCAGAGACTTTTTTCCCCAGGGCAGGATTGACTGGTACGAGGAGTCATAGTTTGAAGATATTAGGTGGAAGGTATAAAGGAGACGTCGGAGATAGGTTCTTTATGCAGAGAGTGCTGAATAAATGGAATGCATTGCCAGCTGTGGTGGTGTAAGAAATGTCATTGGGATCATTTCAGCGACTGATGAATATGCACATAGATAGCAGTGAGTAGAGTAGTGCGGAGTTTAGGTGACTATATTTTAAATTTGGATTATACCTCGGCACAACATAGGGATAACTCCGGGAATTACAGGCCAGTTAGTCTTACTTCGCTGGTAGGCAAAGAAATGGAAAGGGTACTGAGGGATAGGATTTATGAGTATCTGGAAAGACACTGCTTGATAAGGGACAGCCAGCACGGATTTGTGAGGGGTAGGTCTTCCCTTACAAGTCTTACTGAATTATTTGAGGAGGTGACCAAGCATATGGATGAGGGTAGAGCAGTGGATGTAGTGCACATGGATTTTAGTAAGACATTTGATAATCTTCCCCATGGTAGGTTTATGCAGAAATTCAGCGGGCGTGGGATAGAGGGAAATATGGTCAGTTGGATAGAGAACTAGCACACCGGTCGAAGTCAGAGAGTGGTGGTAGATGGTAAATATTCAGCCTGGAGCCCAGTTACAAGTGGAGTTCCGCAGGGATCAGTTCTGGGTCCTCTGCTGTTTGAAATGTTTATTAATGACTTGGAACAGGGAGTCAAAAGGTGGGTCAGTAAATTTGCAGATGATAATAAGATTGGTGGAGTTGTGGATAGTGAGGATGGCTGTTGTCGGCTGCAAAGGGACATAGATATGATGCAGAGCTGGGCTGAGGAGTGGCAGATGGAGTTCAACACTGTCAAGTGTGACATTGTTCATTTTGGAAGGACAAATAAGAATGCGGAATACAGGATTAACGGTAGGGTTCTTATTAACGTGGAGTGGCAGATGCATCTTGGGGTCTATGTTCATAGCTCTTTGAAAGTTGCCACACAGTTGGATAGAGCTTGTAAGAAGGCCTCTAGTGTATTTTCATTTGCAGAGGAATTGGATTCAAGAGTCGTGAGGTGATGTTGCAGCTGTACAGGACCTTGGTAAGGCCACATTTGGAGTACTGTGTGCAGTTCTGGTCGCCTCATTTTACGAAAGATGTGGAAGCTTTGGAGAGGGTGCAGAGGAGATTTACCAGGATGTTACCTGGAATGGAGAATAGGTCGTACGAGGTTAGGTTGAGAGTGCTCGGCCTTTTCTCATTGGAACGGCGAAGGATGAGGGGTGACTTGACAGAAGTTTATAAGATGATCAGGGGAACAGATAGAGTAAAAAGTCAGAGACTTTTTCCGCGGTTACAACAGAGTGCTACAAGGGGACAGAAATTTAAGGTGAAGGGTGTAAAGTATAGGGGGGATGTCAGGGGTAGCTTCTTTACCCAGAGAGTGGTGAGAGCATGGAATGCGCTGCCTGTGGGAGTGGCAGAGTCAGTAAGCGGCAATTGGATAGGAATATGGATAGGTGCTTAAGCTAGGACAAATGTTTGGCACAACATCGTGGGCCGAAGGGCCTGTTCTGTGCTGTATTGTTCTATGTTCTAACATCGTGGGCCAAAGTGCCTGTTCTGTGCTGTAACTTTCCACTGTCCTGTATTCTTAAAAAAACTGAACTTACACAATCCACGTGGGTTTTTATTTTAGAGGAGGAGCTCTGAAGCACTGCAAGAAGCTTCCAACGGAAATGTTGACAAGGGAACAATGTGATGTGTTGAAGGAGCAAGCAACAGGAATCTCAGCGATTTTATTTTAAGGGCAGAATGTTTTAGCTCGACGAAGACGTCATCCAGTCTACACTTCGTTTCCGCAAGACAGAAGACACTAAATTGCGAACGAGCCGTGAATACAGAAGGCTGGACTGAGTTAAGTGCTGGTAAAGCGGTGCCTCAACTGGAAGGTGTGTTTGGGCAAATACACACTGGGTTGGCAGGGGATGGTGCCATGACTTGTGGGAGGTGGTGTCGGGAGTGGATGTGGAATTGGCACGGATCTTCCAGAGGGAAAAGTACATGTTGATGGTTGACAAGAGAGACAGAAATATGAGTCTTGTGGTTGCATTCCTCTGCAGGTGGAATAAATGATTTCTCATGGTCCAGATTAAATAAGAATCTTTTACAGAAACTTTTGTTATCTGTCTTTCCGTTCAGTGCTGGTTATTTTTTCATGATTCAATCTTACTATTCTTTATAGCTATTTTTTCTTTAAAGCACTATAAAAACTCTCCTTATACAAAGGTGAGAACTTAAGAAACATCATCTGTGCTGTACCTTTCTATGTACTGTGTTCTACAAAAAACTGAACCTACACAATCCAAGCAGGTTCTTTGTTTTAGAAGAGGAGCTCTGAAGCACTGGAACAAGTTTGCGACAGAAATGTTGACAAGGGAAAAATGTGATGTTTTGAAGGAGCAAGCAACAGGAAACTCAGCGATTTTGTGTTGAGGGCAGAATGTTTCAGTTCTACGAAGACGTCAGCCAGTCTAAACTTCGTTTCCGCAAGAGACAAGACACTAAATCGCGAGCGAGCAGTGATAAAGAAGACTACACTGAGCTCCTTCATTCACCTCCTTCCAATCCTCCTGTTCCAAGCTTGTTGCAGTGCTTCAGAGCTTCTTCTGTATAAAAAGAACCCGCATGGATTGGAGAAGTTCCGATTTTTTTTAACACAGAACATAGTAAGTTACAGCACAGAACAGTCTTTGGCCTACAGTCTTGTGCCGAGGTTTAAACCTAATTTAAAGTGTAGTAACTTAACCTTCAGTGTAAAAAGCAAATTATGATGCATTAAAACATTCCAATATGTGTATTAAAATCTCAAACAAATTGCAATTGCAAAGAATATTGCCCTTATCTGAGATGCTTAATTTGGTCTGCAAACAGAACATTGAAAACAGGATTTTCCATTAATCACGAATGGAATACCTCTTGCAAGTGTCTTCCTATTTGTAGAATGGATGAATATTCATACAATAGAGTTTATTTCGATTGGAAGTTAATGTGGTAATTTGCTTTCGCTTCTACACTTGAAACAAATGCAGCATTTATGAATATAAATCCAAAAGTTACAGTCCTACATTAGACAACTGAACTACATTAAGAAAACAAACATTTCCCTGTATACAGCGCAGTAAGAATAGGGTTACCAAAACAAATATATCAACAGATTTCGCTGAGACACGTTTTTCACAATTGCTGCACGGGTGCAAAAAGTACTCAGAACTAATCAAAATTAACTCCAATCATAAAATATCAATGTCACCAATATGACATTGCAAACCTTTCTTGAATATTCTATGAATCTCATGCTCACCGCTCACTCCTTCCAGTTTACTTGTGAGTCCTCCATCTTTAAAATGAGCCATTGTCTTTACTCTATAACGTGATCTTATTTTGAAACCAACATATTGGCCTAAGGGATATTCGGATCTAACACTGGATATAGACATTAGTTGGATAGGCAATTTGCAGCCCGATTTGGTCTGAGAATTCATGTGATCTCCTTCTGAACTGTACAATTCTATGTCGCCAATCATTGTGTATTCTTTTATTTCTGAACACCCACAGGGATTGTTTGATGCAACAGTTTGGCAATTACATTACTTTGTATGTAGTCAGGCGCTGTATCTGCATTCGGAGAATTTTACTTTTCCACAGATTAAAGGTAAGTTTCCTTGCTACCAAACATTGGTCTGTACCAATCCGTGCTGTGTCTGCTACACTGTGTTTCTTTATTAACTCATGAACAGGAGAAGAACCGTCAGTCGACTCTGAATGACAATAAATAATATTTATTGAGCAGAATTAATATATAACAACAAAATGCACTATAAACTAATGATTTAATCTTCAAATCTGGCTTTGATGTAACTGAAATCTAGATGAGGCAGGTTGGCTCAGTGTTTCGCACTGTTGTGAGATAGTGCCATGTAACCAGTTTTGATCCCCGTCTCGGCCGACCATCTGCGTGGCGTTTGTACATTCTCCCCGTTTCTGCATGGATCTTCTCCATGTGCCTCGAATTCCTCCCACAGTCCAAGGATATGCTGGTTAAGTGAATTGGCCTTGCTAAATTGCCAATTGTGTTTTGGGGTTTTCAGGAAATGTGAACTCATCTTGTGAGGGAATGGGTCTGCGTGAGATACGCTTCGGAGTGTCCCGTGTGGACATGTTAGGCAGAATGGCCTGTTTCCACACTGTAAGGATTCTATGATCACATACCACCACATTAGAACCAGGCCTTGCTCCATGTCGTGTTTTCGTTTGGTCTTCAACCGAAGAATACAGGTGGCATTTCTTCTGGGTGGTTATTCTTGATTGACTGCTTAGAGCGTGGCTTGCACTCAATTCTTATACTCAAAGGTATTAGCGCCCACTTGGGGAGGTTTCCACTGTTTACCAATGGATCAATCAGGCCAGATCACACTGATTAATCGGACCCAAAAAAGGCAGTACTTGGGTGTCCATTACTGCAGGTGCTCGGAGCATGTAGCATACTCCAAATAAGAGTGTGATGCGCCGCTTCACACCTTCATGACGAAGACATTCCATCGAGACTCGGGTGTATATGGTAGGTTTGCAAATACGGGGTTGATTGCTTACTGGCTGTTGATCGGTGCAGCCTGTCTGGATAATGCAGCATGTGTAATAGCACTGTTATTTTTGTCAAAGTTCGACTTAGTTCGACTGTTTGACTTAAAACTGATGTAAGTTGTCTGGCTCACATAAAACTTCCAAAATTTGATAAGACCATGGATGATCTGTCTGTGGTGGAAACATCACTTCCTGTCTGTCCCGATGTCCTTCAACTATATAACTGAAATGGTGAAGTCACTCTTTTAAAGCAATTGTAGCGCCAGATCCCTGTTGTGTTTATGGTACACTCTATAATTATCGCACAACAATCACTGTTTGATAAAAAGCTAAACGATCTATTTTCCCTTTAATTTTTATAATCATGTGATTTCGAGTATAGAAATACAGCACTACAATGAAAATGAATACCGTTGCCATACATGGCGCCATCTAAGATGCCAAGGCACATACGATTGTAAAATGAAGCTTTGACACAAAAGACACAGAGAAAGAAAACGTTGAAAAGTTAAGTGTTAATTGATAGAATGTTAGAAAAACAAAGAAATTGATAATAGTTCACATCAATTCGTTCTCATCATTTAGACTAGGATAACAAAGACATAAGTTAAAACTTCAGCAGACTTTGATGAGTCCTTCGCTTCTCTCGCTCTGCTCTCTGTTGCCAACACCACCGCCATAGATTCCGTCAATGCTGTGGCTCCCATCACCCCCGTTGGTATGACAACATGTCTAGGCAGGTTCCACTCGCATTTGAAGCTGACAGACAATCATAAACTGAAAAGAGAACAGCACATCTTGCCGCCAAGAGACCAGGTCGTGTACAACCATGAACCACTGCGAGACCAGGCTGACAGCCGCCGAGAGAATAGGCTGAGACCTGCCAGAAGCTGCAGATAGGCCAGATTGAGATCTACAAAGGAGCAACATCAGGTAAAAGAGATAAAAAAGGAGAGAAAAGGCAAGGAAACCGAAAATTTAAAGGAGGCCTGCTGGAGCATTCTATTCCTCAGTGATAATACTAGATTATCAACGTTTTTCATATAAAAGTTGTCCCGCTTCTGTCATGTTATGACGTTAGTAGCAACGATCCCAATATAATGGAGGATGATCCATGATAACAGCGCAATATGTTTACTCTCATAAGACGACTCTAAGTGTTTCCTACATTGATAGGCATGGACTGAATTACTTTACGCCCCTAAACTAGTCATCTGTTTCATTTTGCTGTTTCGAACATCCCACCATCTTCCCCAATTTTTGCCAACAAAAATTGAAAAAATGGGATGCGACCGTCTCTTGCTGTCTATTAAGTACAAATGCGACAGGTCAACTGATTTGGATGTTGGGGAGTACGAAAAGTCATTTTGTTGACCCTAAAACCTGTAGAGACTCTTTTAAAAATTAACTTGATGATTAAAATATTTTCAGTGCGCTCGAGGCAAATCCTCGCTTCACGTAATGAGCACAGTGATGGTTTCTGCTTCTGCTGACCTAAAACTGCCAATGTCGTGCTGTGAAATGTGAATGGTCACGTACACAAACTTCATCGATTAATTTTAAAATACACATTTTCACTCGTTTTGTTTGTTGTGTCAAATTGTAAGGCATAACTAATTTTAGGTATCACGGTGGATTAATACTTATTCAGATCAAAAACAGTTAAATATCTCAAAAACTGGAAATGTCTTTTTGTTGCTTTCTTCTCAGGTTCGGAATATATAAGAACGAATTTTGCACCAAGCGAAGCATAATGGCGACCACAGCACACATTGCTAGACAGATCCATATGAAATGAGATCTGGACAGGTTCTGCCATCGATATGAAGATATCAGAAAGTCAAAACAGAATGTTAACTGTAACTATGTTCTTTTCATCATACATGTTTTGCATAAGTAGCAGTCTTGGTGTGCAGGTGTTCAATTATAGGAATTTAAAAACCCAAACATCCCAAGTGAGGATGCTGCCACTTTAAAACCGAAAAAAAATGAATTTTATCCTTTTCTTTTCAACAGACGGATTAACAGCAGACGTGCTGAAATGTCGGCATTCCCAATGGCAGGGGAGTGCCCAATTCTCCCAGTTCAGGTTTTTGTTCGCTACTCTGGTTCAGTTGTGACACCGAGACGCTGCAGCTTCAGCTGTGTCAGATACTGTTGCAGTCAAAAAAGATTCCAGGATTCAGCAGATATTTCCTGGCTGACGTTTCTCTATGAAATGTCTCCTGCCTGTAAGAACCTGCGTTTGAATTTACACATTGCCAATTAAAGTGTTCCTGTAATGTTATGAGAACTGGAATTGCTGTGCTGGCTCCGTTAAGTTTCCAACAGTTATGTTATTTTAACTTTCGCTTTCAGTTGCTTGTGTTTCGACTGTAATGTTTAAATAAGTTCTGTTTTGCTTAAAGCCGAGTTGTTTGACCAGCTGCATGTCACCGGGAAAATCTAATACATTCCTGCCTTTCAAATAATAAGATGTTAGGATATCGGTTTCCTTCTGAAAATGTTTTCATGTGATACTGCCTGATTCATAACACATTGGGGCACCTTGTCACGATTAAATCCGTAATTCCACTTTCGGATAAGTGTTGTTGGACTTAAAGGCAGCGGGTGGAATGGTTTAATACCTTTGATTCCGGGTGTTGAATTCAGTCGGTATCAACAGCACTTGGTTCAGTAATAGGACGTTGAGCCACTTCGAGTTTTCTGGGTTAGAAGAAGTGACTTTGTGGCTGTACAAAAGAATACCAAGGCAAATCTGCTAGAAATTGCAGACAAACTAGAGTCAGAGTTGCCTCCAGTTCTGAGTAACGGTGACGTAATGACCACAAAAGCTCAACACTTAAATTTGATGGAAATGCTATCAAAATCGTTGGAAAAGATGAGAAATCAATTGTAGATGATGCAGCTTGAATATGAGAAGGAAACAAAACAGTTTGAATGACGGTTAGAAGAAGAGGAAAGAAGAGAATATTACTTGCCCTGGCATGACAAAAATAAAGGGACAGAATCGCTTTTGCAAAAAAAAATCAAAAGAAATGTAAGGCCCCAGGAGAACAATTGGAGAAAGAGAGCGTAGAAAGGGCGAAAAAGAAAGAATAAAGGTAAAATGAGAGAGGAGAAAGCGAGAGAGAGCTTCAAATTTAGAAATTTGCACCGAAACAGTACAGTCGGCTTACATGAAGGGAGATAAATGTAGAAGGTAGGCTTAGTGAGGAAGATAGAGATATTTTCCAAACACATCGTCGCTAAAAGTTTGGCAGGGATCTGTTTAAAGTTTGTTAATGAGGAAGTGCCAGAGCTTCTTAAACTATTTACTTGTAAAGTTAAAGTTTACTCACAGGCAGGAGCAGCAGGTGAAATAGTTACAGCATTGATTGATACGGGATAATCTCAACGTTTGATGTTGAGAGATGAAGGGAAATGTAACTCAGAAAGTCAATTACCAGAAAACGTGATAGTGTGTGGAATTCATGGTGAGACAAGAAGAGGTTAATTATGTAGAGTGAGGTTCAAATGACCAGTGAAAAGTGGAGAAGTGGTGTCAGGAATACTGAAGGAACTATCAGCTTCATGAATACATTATCGCATACTAACGGGTTTGCTCGGTCAGTGGTAGGAGTACAGCCAACTAAGATTGAAAAGAAAGTGGAAAATAAGGCAACTTCGGTAATGCAGAAAACATATTCTGTTCCCCCCACCACACCTCCCTCCCCCAACCCAATACCCCTCCCCCCCCCACACACACACACATACAATATGGTAACAAGGTCAAAATATCACCATTTGAATTGAAAGGAGGAATCAATTAATACAGATAAGGAAGTTAGGGGAGAATTATCAGGAAACTTTTTTAAATGGTTGAGACAAAACAGAAACAGGTGGTGGAGAAAGTGAATATTTTCAGCTCATGGAAAATTCACTGTTTGCAGCAGAATGCTGAAACTCTGAAACAATTGTATCAAAAAACATGCATGGAAGGAGAATATACTTGCGACCCTGAGTGCTACTATGTTAAAAATGAGGTCTTGTTGAGAAAATAAAGACTATCCCATATTCAGGCACTTGAGAAATGTGCAGAAGTCCATCACGCTGTATTGCTGGTCGGTGACAGAAAGTAGGTGTTGCGAGTGGCACATGAATTAACTGTAGAAGGTAATTTAGGGGTAAGAAAAGCTGGACTGAAAATACAAAACCATTGTAATTGGCGTGGACTGCATAAGGAGGGAGTGAAATTTGCCACACACGTTATAAATATCAGGTAATTGGAAAACTAAAGGTATCAATAAAACTAACACCTTTAATACCATTTCCTGCATTTGAGGAGTGTATAAATTGATTGTGTAGGAATCCTACCGAAAAGAAAAAGTGGGAATCGGTATTGTTTAACCATAATGAATGCGTGCATCAAGATTCCCATCGGCCATTCAATTACACAATAGCTCATCTAAAAGTATTGTAGAGGTGTTGCTCAAATTATTCCCTGGATATTCACTATCCATCGAAATACAATCAAATTAAGGGATAAAATTTAAACTTATTCAAAGCAGTTCCGAAAATCTGAGGAATTAAACAATTGAAATCAACTGAGGACCATCCTGAATCAGAAGGATCGCTAGATATCTGACATCAGACATTAAAGACAATGATGAGGGCGAACACCTAACACTGTCCAGATGATTCAGATGAGGGATTTCGGTTTTAACTCTTTGCCATTAGAGATGTACCAAATGAATCGATTAAGTTCTCTCCATTTGAATTTTGTCATGGGCATGAAATCAGAGTACACTAAAATTGATTAAAGAGAAACTTATGATACAGAATTCAGACACCACATATTTGGATCATGTGTCAAATTTTAGAGAACGTTTAAAGAGAAGGCAAGGCTGCATTAAAAAAATCGCAGTAGACGATGAAACAGGAAGCAGATACGAAATCAAAAACTGGCAAATTCTCTTCAGGAGATAAAGTCTCAGTATTACATCCACTGAGAGATGAACCTTCGAAAGATAAGTTTAGTGGATCATATCTGCTCTAAGGGAGATTGAGTGAGGTGAACTATTTCATAATGATTCCAGACAGGAAGAAATCACACAGGGTGTGTTATGTGAATATGCTGAATAGGTGTTCTGACAGGGAAAGAAAACAAGCAGAAAATGGGTTCCGCATTGCAGCACACAGTGAAGAACAAAGTTCAAAGCATTTAGAATTGAACATTGTACAAATTACACAGGAAATGGAGATGTTGTCAAAATTCGAATTAATTATTGACTTACCCTCAAGGGGGAAAACATTATGACCGGAAAGAATTGTTGAGTTTGAATGGGGAAATACCTGGAATTAAGCTGAGAAGTGTTAATGCATGATGTAGACGTGGGAAATCCTGTTCCAATTAAACAGTATCCTTATAAACTTCAATTCTAAAGTTGGCAAGGGTGCAAAAACAGATTGAACGAATGCTCCAAGGCAACATATTCGAAGTGAGTTGCCATGACTGGAGCCCACCCACAGTGATATTGTCAAAACCAATTGGTACCTACAGGTTATGTGTAGATTTTTAGAACGGAAGTTCTGTGACTAGAACATAGAAGATAGAATATTACAGCACAGTACAGGCCCTTCGGCTCTCGATGATGCGCCGACATGTCATGCCAATCTGAAGCCCGTCTAACCTACAATATTCCATGTACGTCCATGTGCTTGCCCAGTGATGACTTAAATCTACTTAAAGTTGGTGAATCTACGACCGTTGCAGGCAAAACATTCCATCCCCTTACGACTCTTTGAGTAAAGAAACTACCTCTGACATCTGTCCTTTCTCTATCACCCCTCAATTTAATGCTATGCACCCTCGTACTCGCCATCATCACTCGTAGAAAAAGGCTTCCTATGTCCACCTTATTTGACCCTCTGATTATCTTACATGTCTCTATTAAGTCACCTCTCATCCTTCTTCAATCTAATGAAAACAGCCTCAAGTCCCTCAGCCTTTCCTCGTAAGACCTTCCCTCCATACCGGGAAATATCCTGGTAAATCTCCTCTGCACACTTTCCAAGGCTTCCACATCCTTCTTATGATGTCGTGACCAGAACTGTACACAATACTCCAAGTGCGGCCGCACTAGAGATTTCTACAGCTGTAGCATAACTTCATGGTTCCGGAACTCGATCCCACTATTAATAAAAGCTAAAACGCTGTATGCCTCTTAATAACCCTGTCAACCTGGGTGGCCACTTTCAAGGATCTGTGTACCTGGACACCGAGATCGCTCTGCTCATCTACACTACCAAGAAGATTGCCATGAGTGGAATACTTTGCATTCTGGTTGCTCCGACCAAAGTGAATCACCTCGCACTTGTCCGCATTAAACTCCATTTGCCACCTCTTCGCCCAGCCCATGCAGCTTATTTATGTCTCTCTGTAATCTACAACATCCTTCGTCACAGTTGTTGGAAATTGTGAGTGGAGTTCGAGGATATAAGAGAGGCGCTAGATGAACACTTCTCGTTAGTAATTGTATTGGAAAAAAGCAATGCTGTCGAGGACAATGTCGAGATACAGTCTGTTCGGCGAGACGGGTTTGAAGTTTATGAGGAGCGCGTCTTAGCAATTCTGGAACGTGTGAAAATACACAAGTCCTGGACCAAATGGCATTTATGCTCGGATTCTCTGGGAAGCAAGGAAGGAGATTGCAGAGCCTTTGTCACTGATCTTTATGTCGTCATTGTCTAATATATAGTGCCAGAATCCTGGTTGAGAGCCAATGTTGTCTTCTTGTTCAAGATGTGGAAGAGAGACAGCCTTGGCAATTATGGACCAGTGAGCCATAATTCTGTTTTGGTTAAAGTGTTGGAAAGGATCATACGAGATCGGGTTTATAAACATCTGGAAAGGAATAATTTTATTACGAATATTCAACACGCATTTTTGAAGTGTAGGTTGTGCCTCACAAAGCTTATTGAGTTTTTTGAGATGTTTACCATACAGTCAGATGATGGTAAAACGATTGATATGGTGTATATGGACGCGTTTGCTAATGTTACCCACGGAATTGCATAAAAAACAGAGGAATAGTGTTGAGGGTGATTTAGCCGTTTAAATCAGGAATTGCCTATCGGATAGAAGCCAGCGTGTGGTTGATAGAAAACGTTCAACTTGGAGTTCAGATAAGAGTGGTGTCCCGCATGGATCTGGTATAGGAACACTACCGCTTGTCAATTTCACAAATGATCTGGATGAGGGTATGTTGAAGGATGGGTTAGTAACTGTGCGGATGACACTAAGTTCGGTGGAGTTGTGGATCGTCCTGAAGGATCTTTTAGGTTACATAGGAATACAGATAAGCTACGGAGCTGGGCTGAGAGTTGGTAAATGAAGGTTACTGCAGAAAAGTGTGAGGTGTTTCACTTTGATAGTATTCTTGGTAGTGTCGATGAGCAGAATGATCTCGGCATCCATGTGCATCGATCCCAGAAAGTTGCAACCCAATTTGATCGCGTTGTTCAGAACGCATACGGTGTATCAGCCTTTACTAGTAGAGGGATTAAGTTTCGAGGCTATGAGATCATGTTGCAGCAGGACTACACTCTGGTACAGTTGCCCTTGGAGTATTGCAAACAGTTCTGGTCACTGCATTACAGGTAGCACGTGGAAGCTTTGGAAAGGATGCATAGGAGATTTACTAGGATGTTGTCGAATATGGAGGAAATGTATCATCGGGAAAAGGTGACGGTCTTTTGGTTGTTTTCGTTTGAGAGAAGAATGTTGAGAGGTGACTTAACAGAAACATAAAAGACGATCAGATGATGAGATATTGTGGACAGTGGGAGCGTTTTTCTTCAGTTGGAGATGGCTCGCACGGGGGTGCAAAGATTGACATTGAGGACTGATAGAGAGAGGACTGACATCAGGGGTAGTTTCTTTTCCCAGAGGGTCAGTCAGGGTGTGGAACACTTTGCCTACAACCATAGTAGAATCGCCATCATTAAGTGCATTTAAATGGTCGTTGGGTAAACCGATGTATGATCATGGAATTGTAGACGTTTGATGGGCGTCAGATGAGTTGAACACGTCGGCTCTAAGTCTCGGTCCGAAGGGCCTGTACTGTGATGTAGTGATCTATGTTCTGTACATGTTCTAAAGCCCACGTCACATTCCTGGTCCTTGTTATCAAATACAGACAGATGCATCATGGAATGTGAAAACAAAGGTTATTCGGGTTTCTCATATTCTCGACGAAGACAGCAATACTCTGATTCTTGTGGTTGAGTAGGCTTTGTTGGGAATTCGTAACGAATTGAGCAGCGCGCTACTCCACTCACTGAACTACTGAGAAAGTGCACAATGTTTCAGTGTGCAGCAGACTGTGGAATGGCATTTGACAGCCGTAAAGCTGTGTTCAGGACGGCCCCAGTATTAGCCACATTTAATTAGACAAAGACATTCAAGATGGATGTCAATGAGTGTGATGTGAGTGTCAATGCTGTGCTGTCGCAGGGAGATAACGAGAAGATTGAAAGAACTGTCTATATTTCGCCAGGAAATTGAACATGTATCATCACAAGTATTCAACAATTGAGAATGACACCTTGAGATCGCTATTGACGTTCCAGCATTTCGACATTTATATTGCCAGGAATGTGTCTGAGACAATCACACGGACCAATCAAAACTCATTCAAGGAGAAAGTTAAGGAGAAGAAAATGCAGACTGTTCAAATGGACCTTATTGTTGCATCCATTCAATTTGAAAATTATACGTGATAGGAAAAGACATCACAACTTGCGGCGAGTTATCGAGGCTTGGATGAAAATATGGAGGTTTTCAATGGCAGGAGTAAACAGCAGCACTATCATGTATTTGTATTATAGTATACTGACAGAGTGAGACGAATGTGTTTTAAAGTGAATTCATCTTTGTGAACATATTTTTTAAAGGGGGCTAATGTGAGGACGCTGTCACCTTTAGGTTATTTTGTCTTTGTTTTTTTTCAAGAGACGTCGTGTTGGTAGAGGTCCCAAAATGCATAGATTAACAATGGCAGGGGAGCGGCCAATTCTCCGAGTCCATTTTTCTCTCTACTTTACTTTACTTGTAAAAGCTGCTGTTGTGGTGAATGGTTTCAAGATTCAGGAGATTATTCCTGGCTGACTTTTCACTTGGAAATTTCGCCTGCCTGAAATAATCTGTGTTTCAATATACCGTTTGCCCAGGGATGTGTTATCAGGATGTTACATGAATTGGAAATGCTCCTTACTAAAATTGGTTGTCGGGACATTTAATTTTCCAATAGTTAAGTTATGCTAAATTTCGTTTTCTTTCGTTAGTGTTTCACATCTAGTGTTTACATAATTTCAGTTGTACTTAACAACGGGTTGTTTTTATGAGTTGCATTTTACCTGGAATGTCTACTTCACATCTGCATAAAACAAATAAGTAAAGGTTTTTAGCTAATTTCTTAAATTATTTTGAAGTTACCCTGGCCTGGTTCATGACACTTATTTTTAGTTGTGACTATGGATATCTTCCCATTCAGAGCTAACACATCTACTTCAACAGGAAATATTCTTATCCTGAGCCTTTGTGGCTTGCAGAAGAGACAAACCCTGAAAAATAAAATCTCTTTCGCACTTGGCTGTCATCAATGTAAAAACCGGTTGATTTTTGATTCTTCTCTCATTGGTGTGAATGAACAAGCTTGGGAACCCTGATGATATCCTCACCAGAATTGCTGAACTACAGATTCATAGTGTTGCATGTGGATTTATGAACTGATAAGTTACATCAAGATATTTATCAGGATTCACTGTTTATGATATTTCGTAACAACTTTGGAAAACTATGTAAACACATCTTTCAACTGACCTCTGAGTTTTGTCTGTGTCCCTGCATAAATATACGCATTGGTGCATGAACTAAAGAGCTGTAGCATGTACGAGCTTTACTTCAGAATACATTTTGGGGTTAATTGGGCTTGGAACCGATAGAGCAGCTACCGCCTGAAATTTGCACAAGTCGAAAATGTGCAGTGTACGTCAAACACAACAAGAGGAAACTGCCCGTGATGGCAAAGAGTAAAACAATGAACTTTCTCCTGCACTCCATTTCGGAGTCGTATTAAATACTTTATTTCTCTTTGGACCTGAGTCTCCTTCAGGCTCGACGAACAACTACAATATGTCGAAAATTCGGTACATTAAACAGAAAAATAAGGAGAAACGGGAGGCATGGAGTTTAAATGAGAGCAAAAGTGTCAAACAATATCCAGTCAAGCAGTGTGTGATAGATCCCAGCCTACGTTATTAAAGATATTTAACGCCGCAAATACGAAGTGAAATGGAATGTTTTTCAAACAGCATGGCACACAAACTATTCCTGTAACTACAGGTGATACCTTTATCTGTTCACAACTTCTTTTTGTCCTGCCAGTGACAAATAGTTAGGAATTGATTTAAGATAAAAGCGACAATCAATCACAAACAGTTTCAAGAAGTGTAAATAATTAAGATTATCACGTGACATCCCTGTGTGATGTTTTGAACTAGCTGGAAAACAAATTGCCGAAAGCCGAATTAAAATCACGCCAAAAGTAATAACAAGGCAATCCATTGTCACTAATGTACAAGGGTATCGAGTGAGTCGTCCTGGGGCATCAATTCTTCCTCGGGAAAGTGTCACTATGGTCGCTAGGTTGGCTGTAAGGGACCGAGTTCGAAAGTAAGTTTGTAAGTGTTAGATGGAGAGATAGACAGCGAGAGAGAGAGAGACAGATGGACAGACATTCTGAGATATAGAGAGACACAGACATATGGACAGACAGGGAAAGTGGAAAAACAACTTTGACAGTTTGGCAAAAGGATGGCATGGAATCTGTGTAAATTAGTTTGGATTCAACAGAGAAAAATACCCATTTGAATCCGATGGTTCGTCAACAAGAATGTCAATCGCAAACAGTAATTCATGCCACAATATAAAATATTTGAGAAAATGTGTACTGAGATATGTTCTATACTAAATAATGTAAGGAATTCTCCTGCGTTTCATTATCAAACAGACGGAGTAACGATGGTAACAGGACACATGTTGTGTCATATCTGAACATGGTAAATAATGACAAAACCATACAGTCAATAAGCAATACCCTTCAGGTGATACATAACTGGTCTTTTCTCCAAGTTTAAGTCAGAATTGGTGGCATTCACGTACCGTTGCATAAGTTTCAATGTCATCCGCAGCTTATCAGCTTCTGTAACAAATGATATTGAATTGCACTAACGGTGTTAAGTTGTAAATAATCGTGCAACACTACTGCCAGACATTTGCCGTCTCAAAAAAGATAACAGAGAACGTGCTCAAATATCTCACTTGATGAATCGTCCACTCTTGAACACATTCTACAAGGCATTAAGTATGCAATGCAATGTTTACTGATTATAAACAGTTCCAATCACAATTTTCCCTCATTTCCGAATAAAGATGTAGCCCATTTGACTGTCACCATTTTAATGAACATGCACTCTCTCCAGCAGTAAGAGAAATAACCGGTTGTCCATACCATCCATAAGATGCTCTCCAGAAATTCACAAAGAAACGTGAGATGGAACCGTTTAAACCCATGGCCACGACCTGAAAGAACGGCAAATACCGCAGAGCAGTGTGAATAGCAGTACATAGTCATCTTCAAGCTACTCATGATACTGACTTGGAAGTATATTGTCTCTCTTTCAGTGCAGCCGTGTCACTGCCCTGGAACTACTTCCGAACTACACTTCGGTGTACTTGCTTAAAATGAACAGCAGTGGTACAAAACAATAACTTAACTAACATCTTCTGAAGGGAATCTAGGGTTGGCTGATACGTGCTGAACCAGGCAATGGTGTACACACTCTAGGACAGTCTAGAAAACAAAGTTAAAAAGGCAAAATGTCCAAAAGGGAATCAAGCAAATAACATAAAGTTGACATGAGTGTTCACACGATTGTAATAACTATCTGAGTGAACCAGCTTGTGAATATATGGAAAGACACCTTGAAATTGGAAGAAAAAATGTTGATTGGCATTGTTCACTGTTTCGGTGAGTTATTTAAATTGGGATTTTAATGCATAAACAACAAAAATGCATTGTGGCATTACGATGCTTCATTGATTAACCTAGAAGTTTATGGGCCCGCTCAGAATATAATAAAACACAGCTATGTTCAAAACATCTGATTAAACATCAGTATTCCAAGCATACTGCATTCGCAGCGTAATAAAATACAAATATTGGCGTTTTTGCAGGAGCATGTATTTTCAAGAAGAAAAACGAATGGGAACACACTGACTTCTGAAGTAAGGATTGTGATGTACCAATTTATACCTGATGTGCACAACTAGGGATACGATACTTTGATTCATTGTTTGTATCTGGTACAGGCCTTATTAAAAATAAATAAGTTAATGCAGCCATATTCACGCTAAGAGGAACTATTGCAATCGACCATGATGAAACGATAAAAGCTCAGTGTGGATGACAATATAGTTGTCATACAGGAGGAAATCATGCACAAATCAGTAGATTTAAGCTTTGAAACTGTTATGACTTTAGGTAATGGTAACAGAAGACAGATTCCAGATGGAATCCTAGTTTGATTGATCATATGTTTAATATTGAACTTGGTTGCTGGGGTTGTGTTTAAATGAATGCAATCGAAACTTCGCAGCATCATAAAATGGGTGGACAGATTTGTGGAAGAAAATTGTTCCATATTCTCAACAAACAAAAACCTGCAGACACAGAAAGGTATTCAACATTACTCTCTACACTACGTGAAAATGAGGCTCGGATCTGCGACGTAGTATATTGAACACATGGTTAACGTGGTGGCATCTGTGTGTGGGACGGGGCCAGCTTCAGGAATGCAGATTATTGAGACAACTTCCAGAGAAGGTGGGACCAGAATCATGGAGTCATGAAACGTAGAGCATGGAAACAGGTTTTTTCATCTAGTGCATCCATGACAAGCAGATATCCTAAATTAATTCAGTCCCATTTGCAAGCACTTGTTCCATCTCCCTCTAAACCCTTTCGATTCAGCACCCATCTAGATGTCTTTTAAATGCTGTCATTATATCAGCCTCCACCATTTCCTCTGGAAACGAATTCCATGCACACCGCAGCTTTTTGCGACAAACGGGTGACAAGTAGGTCCCTTTCAAACAGAACATAGGACATAGAACAATACAACTCAGTACAGGTTCTACGGCCTCGATGGTGCGCTCAACTGTGGAAACAACCTGAAGTCCATTTATCACACACTTTTCCATTTTCAAAACATGTGGTTATCCAATGATATTTAAATGCCCTTATGTTTGACGAACGTTCTAATGTCGGAGGCAGTGCGTTCCACGTCCCGACTGCTCTCTGAATAAAGGAAATATCTTTAACGTCTGTCCGAGATCTATGTACCCTCCTGTTCGCCATCTTCATCCGAGGAAAATGCCTTTCAAAGTCCCAACCATCTAACCCTCTGATTTATACTGTACGTTTCACCTCTCAACCTTCTCCATCTGAAGAAAATAGCCTCAGGTGCCTCAGAATATTTCTCGTAAGACCTTGCCTCCATACCCAACATCTTCGTAAATCTCCACTGAATCCTTTCCATAGCTTGCACATCCTTCCTTTAATGTGGTGACCAGACCTGTACACAATACTCTAAGAGCGGCTGCACCACAGTTTTAACAAATATTGCCGCATGCCTTCCTGACTCGTAACTCAAACCCTCGATCAATAACGGCGAATGCACCATATGCCGAATTAACAACTGTCTAAATCTGTGTTGCAACAAAGATCTATGTCCATCAAAACCAAGATTGTTCTCCTCATCTGCACGGCCAAAAATCTTACCATTAGCTCAGTACTCTTTCTTATTGTTACTCCTTTCAAAATGAATCACCTCACACATTTCTGCATTATATTTCCCTTCTCGTTGTGGTTCTGTTTGCCGAGCTGGGAATTTGTGTTGCAGACGTTTCGGCCCCTGTCTAGGTGACATCCTCAGCGATTGGGAGCCTCCTGTGAAGCGCTTCTGTGATCTTTCCTCGAGCATTTTGTAGTGGTTTGCATCTGCTGCTGCCGGTTGTCAGTTCCAGCTGTCCACTGCAGTGGTCGGTATACCTGTCCTCGAAGACTCCAGTTCTGTTTAGGCTGTTGTTTAAATCTGCCCTGCCCTGGATACGCCATCTGCGGCAAAGCGGCTCTACAACCGCCA
The DNA here is from genome assembly GCF_047496795.1 of Chiloscyllium punctatum. Classification (NCBI taxonomy): domain Eukaryota; kingdom Metazoa; phylum Chordata; class Chondrichthyes; order Orectolobiformes; family Hemiscylliidae; genus Chiloscyllium; species Chiloscyllium punctatum. Next base: position 48,892,800 of record NC_092789.1, read on the forward strand.
TTGCTGGCATGTGACTTTCTGGTCCCTGTCTGGCTACCTGATAGGAACCCACTTGCGCCAGCACTTGGTTCAAGCAGATGTTGATTACTGCATTGGTTCTTACTGGCAACACCTTCTCTTTTTGTTTCATTTTAAATTCTTCGAGCTGCATTTGCGCCAGGTTCCTTTGCACCTTCTCCTGCTGTTCAGTGTCTCTTTGTCTTTTCGAAATCTCTCAACTTTACGAGCTACATGACCTGTAAATTCCTGGTGGCTCATTGATGACTTCAGACCCACCTCCTCCTCCAGTCTTGACCTGACTTGGGAGGGCATTGCCTCAATGATGGAATTTCGGAACATTGTGATCAGTAACTGGTTATTCTCTATGTCTTGCTCTCTTTCAAGCCTCCACTTTTTAAACTGTTTCTCCAAGTCGGTTGCTGGGTTTTCACTTTCTCCCAGTAGATCTCCTCTCAGTGCCTGGCGGTCCATTTTGGGTGGAAATGAATTGTCTCACTTGATCAAACCCGACCCCATCAATCATTGTATTGTCTGCTGCAATTTTCAAACGGGGTCGGACCATTGTTTCGTTTAACTTCGGGAGCCCTACCCCCTCCCCAGCAAAACTTTAAAGTTTCCTATAGCCAGCAATCCCCCTGTGGTTTCATCTTCAAAAGCGCTGATCCACTTTCCCGCTCCCTCATGTAAACTGGGCAGCGGAATCTTTGGTACCTCCAGATCCTGAGTTCCCCAAGGAATGCATTTCGGGTTTCTCTCCTCTTTTATAAGCGACGATAGCATGAAATCCTGTTGGCCCTTTTCCCCATTACCTGAGTTACTTCTCAATTATGCGCCCTCCGGCTTGTGTTCGATGCTATTTTTAATTCATCCCATTCTTTAGGTAATGATGCCTTTTTCTTTCCTTGTCTCTCATTATCCCTTACTGCTTCCTCTGCGTCACCTTCACTGCTTTTCTCTTTAGCTCTCCTTTCATATCGTCATGAGTATTCCTGAGTTGTTTTTCATTCCCTTCGCCCATGAAGAACACTAATCTCATGTTTCAGCTTTTCTTGCTTCATTGGGTAGCTTCTATTTGCTCCTGCCTGTCCCTTTTCTCTTTCTCTTGTTGCCCTCAGTTCATTTTTGTTTCTGCACCTCCATCCCATTCGCACTGTCCCTGTATTTCTACAGTTCACTTAATTACTGGACACTTCTTCAATGCCTCTTTATTCGACCAAGGAGATCTATTCACTTACTCTACATCTCGGTATAAGGGGGTGGGGCTGATTCCTGTTTTTTTCTGTTTCCCGTAACTGCTCAGCTTATTATTTTGCAGCTTTCATGGTCACCACAGGTGCCTGAAAACCTACCTTCAGTTCCTCAAACACTTTACTGAGAAGTTTCAGTATTTCCATCTCCTGATCACTCTTTTAGTTTCTATTTTTAGATTTTCGTCTTAGAGTTCTTAATTAGTCCTTCCATCTCATTGCACATACGTATATCAAAGGTCCCTTATTATGGCCATTTAGTCAATAAATCCTTCGTTCTTTTTTCCCATTTCTCAGAACTTTTTACAATATCATTTGTTGCCACGACAATTTCTTACTCAGCAGCTGAACTACAGTCCCTTTATCCATCCTAACATATATTCCAATCCAGCTAATGTATTATCTCTGCACTCACAAATCACTTTCTCATACCATTCAAGTCCTGTCGGGCTTTGTCAACACTATGAGCAATCCGTAAACTTATAACTTGCATTTGTCCCTTACCAATCTATCAATTCCTAAACGTCCTCAATTGCAGCTTGTTAATACAAACAATCTATTTTCATTCATTCAACCGAAGCCAATCTAGCACTGCATTTTCAAAATACACCAATCACTCACGGTTTCTCGAAAACGTCTCTCTCAAAAAAACTATCTTAAATTAGTACACTGCAAAATAAAATCAAAATACCCACGGAGTTCGAGCTCCAGACAAATAAAACACAAAACACTCACCCACAAAGAAACAATTATGCATTCAAACCAGATCACAATGATTAAACCGCAAAATCGCTCTCTCACACAAACACACAGAATCCTTCTGCACGCAGTCAAATATTCAACATTAAATCAATTTTTTTCTCTCTCTCTCTGCTAGACGCTAAGTTAAAGAGACCCTTCGTTCAATTCCAAAAGTACAGTTTAAATACCCTGCAGGCCTTGTCGAAAACAGTTAACAGTCTAGTAACATTTGAACATTTTGACTTAGTCTGTTGTATTTTGCATTTAATCAACCACTACAAATCTGCTGGCTTTCTAAAAAGGTTTATTCGAACTTTTATTAAAACAATTTTCCTTTATTATTCTGCCCTATATATTCAGGCCCACATTTTCTCTGAGGCAATATCTATTATGTCTTATATTCAACACGTGGATTTTTTACGACAACCACGTGGACTTTTATTAAAACCAACGGACTTTTGATCGTTACACTTATTCTGTCCATCTTCGGATTTGCCCCAGTAGACCGAGAAGCGCCCTGTTGCTACTGCCCTCTTTCCAGGTGTGTCTCTGCACGACCCTGCTCGCAGCGCCAAATTTGTCGTGGAGAAAATGTAGAGAATCAGCCAGAAACACAGAGATCTTCAAGAAAAAAATGTGACACTGCGAAAGCAGATTTTCTAATGCCCCCGAACCTCAGAGTCCGTGGTTTTTTGAACTTTTTATCATATTTCTGTTAGCTTGTCAGCATGCCTAACTATATTACTCAAAGTACTCACTCGACCTACTTAATAAACCATTGATGTTAGTTCCCATTATCTCTTCAGTCGTACATTCTACTTGATGTTATTCTAATGTCACGGTTAGATATTTCGTGTCAACCTTTGCAACAATGGTCTTTCATTCCAGACCCTACTTAATATTTTGATAATGTCATGATTAGATACTTATTGTCACCTCTGCTACAGCGATCTTCCATTCCAGACAAACATATCATGATTAGATATTTATCTGTAACATCTATTACAATAGTCTCTTATCTCAAGCTGATTCTGCTAACTATTAATTAGATATTTAATGTCATGTTCCAAATGTTTATGGTCCGAGACTTGTCACAATGATACTAGCAGGGAGATCAGCTTTACTAATCGTTACCTCATCTCCTCAGAGTGACCATTCAACATCAACCTTGCTCTGCTAACTGGTGTGAGAGCATCCGACTAATCTTATCCCATTCTGCCTTCCTCAGACCACAGGTTGTCAGAGGTCTTCATGCTTTAGCCCTTCCCATGTTTTCATGCTCTTTAATTTCCTTAAGCTCATCTCATTTAGGCCTTCAATTTGAATATTCTTTACTGTTTTCATTATTTTTAAAGGGTCAGTTTCGTGAGATGCAGGAAATCGATTCCAAGTGGAGAGAATGAAACCTTTCTCATTAACTCTGACACATGCAGTGGGTTTTTGTGGATTCTATCCTTTTCTATGGACAGTCATTTAGAGAATTGTTTTACCATGGAGTCTGAGTGCTGATTGTCTTTTCTGTGCAGAGTTAGTCATCATGTAAATGTAACAGAGATGTTGTGTTTGTGCGCAGGGTGGAACAGTGTAATACCTATCCGATGGTATCTCATTGACTGGGTCAGAGGTAAGTGCTCTTGCCCTGTGCACCTGGAGCTGGGAAACCTCATACTGTTTGTATATGGGGCTTGGCCTCAGAACGGATGAGAGCAGTTTACTGAGAAAATGACTGATAGGGAGCTTGGAATCTCCCTGTTGTGTCTGGCCTTGTGCCATACATATCCACCTTTTGTTAAGTGTGCTTGTTCCGTTTTCCAGTCCCGACATGACAGCATCACGGTAGCCCCCTTCGACTGCTGAACGATTCCACTCTCTCCAACCCCTTCCAGCCCTTCCAGCCTGGCTTTCATCTTTTATCTCCTGTCGTCCGCAGTTCTTTGTAATCCTGTCAAATTCCTAGGTGCTATGTCAAAACGAACCTGAAGTAGGTTTGGATCACGGAAAAACAAGTTGTCTCTTCCTCCATCATATATGGGAAGTCTCTCTGTCAAACTGAGTCTCCTTGCTTGTCTCTCCTGTAAGAGGAAAAAATAATTTCAGCGTGCACTCTGTCTTTTCCCCAACTTATCCCAACATTTTAATGAGGTTAACTCTCATCCTGATGACTCCCATCGGATACAGGACACAAGTGTTGAAAATGATATCCGTCTATGGTTCTGCAACCACTTCCTGTTGCTCTATTCCTCCTTAACTGTGAATCCTGCCCCGGTATGGACAGTTCTCCAAACGAATAATTACTTCTGTAAAGTTCACCAACTCTTACAATCCGCCTCATCCCTGTGGGATCCTAGAGCTTCTACAGTGTTCCCAATTTCTAGTTTCTCATTTTCTAGTTTCTCCTGCAGCCATCACGAGTTCTGTGTTCTCCAGTCGCTACATTTCTCCCTGTCTCGGTAACCTCCTCTCTTTCTAAGTTCCTGCAGCTCCAACAACCATCCTTCCATGCGGAACTTCCCCTGGACACCACAGCCCTCCCAATGTCTGCAAAAGCATACAGCCCTTGCTATCTCTGTAACAACCTTCTGTCCAGCTAAAGCCATTTGCATTTTATCAAGTGTCTACAACCATCCAGATTGGTGGAGTCTCCACCAGACATTGCAAGTTTCTCGCTATATCTGACCGTCTCCAATGATTTCCAGTCTCTACAACACTCGCAATACTATAAGGTCTTCCAGACTCATATCATGGTGAGCTACTCCAGTCTCTAAACCCACCTGCCTGTGTAGACCACCCAATTGATACAATCCTTCTCATTTCTGTAATCACCTGCAGACTCTACAATCCTCCCTATCTCTGCAAACACTGCCTCCTATTGTACTATCCCTTTCTAGTTAAATGCATCCAGTAAGTGCAACCTCCTGTCTGGGTCATCCCCTACAGACACGACATACTTCACTATCAGTGCAACATCCTTCATCCCCATATCCTCCAATTTGCTGAATCATATTCTCAACATTGCAACCCTCCCTATTTCTGAACATTCTGCATTCCCTAAATTCCTCCCTATCTGTGTAATCTCCTCCAGTACATTTAACAATCCATGTCTGTTCAAGCTCCTCAAACACTGATTAGCTCGCTCCCTGTTTAAGACGTTGAGACAATTATATACAACTTATATGTCGGCAAATCCGTTCTCTCACTTTAGCCCATCCCATTATCGTAAGGCATTCCAGTCTGTTACAATATTCTCTATGATTGTTGCATCCACCAGTCACAAAAGGCGTACTTAACCTTGAAAATTCATCTAGCTTGCTAAACAATCACACTTTCTGAAATATCTTCCAGTGCATAAAATCATTTCTCTCTCAGAAATTGCAATGTTGTTGTTGTATAAAACTTCAGAATAGCCGCAGGTGGAGCATTGTACCCACGTCTCGTCACCACACTACAGGAAAATTGTAGAGGCTTTTGAGAGGGGTCCAAGGAGGAGGTGTGGGAAGCGGAAGTGATCCTTGAAAGATGAGGCCATCTGGAATGTCCTGGACTTTGCAAAAGAGATTTATCAGAATTTTGCCTGAATGAAAATGCGTTTTGGGGGCACGTTGATTATTTTACTGGAGTGTCGGGGTCTGAGGAGTGACCTGGGACAGGTATATGATTTTAGCAGAGGCATAGATCGTTTGGGTAGTCGCAATCTCATTTCCAAATTGGAAATGCCATATAGTAGAGTGCAAAAGTTTAAGGTGCGAGAGAAAAGTTTTACATTAGATTTGCAACACAAGCATTTTTACAAAGAGGGCGGAAGCTAATATCGGGAGATGGTGAAAACAGAAATATTAGCAAAGTTTTGAAAGGGCATTCAGCATGACACATAAACAGGGGGTGAATAAAATGGAATGGATCTTGTGCATGGCGATAATATTATGTGAGTATCATACATAGAGTTCAGAACAATGTATGGTTGCTTTAAGACAGAGTGCAGGGTACAGCAACGGCTATCAGTAATAATAATAACAGCAACAACAAATGCAATGTGGTCGGCACAGCCCTGGAGGGCGGAAGAGCCTATTGCTCTGCTGTGCTGTTCTATTTTCTATCTTTCCAGAATCGACCTCAGAATATTGGATGATTCTTTTTTTTCTCATTCTTCTAAACGCTACAGGAGTTCCGGGAGATCTTAATGAAAGGTTTCTCTTCCATATTTAGATTGAAGAAAGACAAAGAACCTTGGGAACTTGGGGAAATAAGTAATGGTGTCTTGAACAGTGTTCACGACAGAAAAGGAGGGGCTGAAAATCATAAGACCCAGAAAGATGGCGAAATCTTCAAAACCTGATCAGGTGTATCCCAGGTTTCTGTGAAAACCTTGGGAAGAGATTGCAGGGCCCCTTGCAGATTTATTTGTGTCATCGACAACCACGGCGAAGCGCCAGAGGACTCAGGGTGGCTGATGCTGTTGCATCATTTAAGGGCTACAAGGAAACGCCAGAAAACTACAGGCGAGTGAGACAACCATTCGTGATGGGTGATGTGTTGGAATACATTCTCAGATTTTCATGCATTTTGGAAACAATTGCAGATTAGGGATAGTTTGCATGGCTTTGTGCGTTGGAAGTTATATCTCACTGACATCAATGCGTTTTTGAGGAGGTGGTCAGGAGACAGTGCGCGAGCTATTGTCTGTGTAGTCTATAACAATGCCTTTGGCAAGGTTCTGCAAATTCGATTCGTTAATAGGGTGGGATCCAGTGAGATATAGTCAATTGGATGCAAAGTTCTCTTGACAGTCGGAGACAGACGTTGGTGATTGAGGTTTGTTGTTCTACTGGATGCGTGCATTGCAGGACAACGGACGATGTGGGGTATGCAGATGATTTGGAGCAAAAAACAAGAGGCTCAGCTTGTACGTTTCTGGGTGACACTAAAATTGGTGGTAGACATGGCGTTTCAATAAGGATGTTTAATATTACCTTGGGATGTTGATCTGCTGGGTTAATGGTCTGAGGAGCAGCAGGCGGATTATAATTGAGATAAATGCAAGACGTTGCATTTTCGTAAGGTGAAACAGAGCAGGACGTAACAGTTAATGGTGGAGCTCTGGCCTGTGTTTTCAAGCAGAGAGTGATGACGGTACAGGTACACAGTTCCTTGAAAGTGGTGACAGTGGTGGGCAGAATGCGGAAGAAGGCATTTGGCAAATTTGTCTTCATTGGGCGGAGCTTAGAAGGTCGGGGTTGAGACATTATGATATTGCTGTCCAGGACATTGGTTAGACGATTTATTGTAATCTAATGATGACCATAAAACTTGCTGATCATTAAGAAAAACTCATCTCGTCCACTTATATCCTTCAAGGAATGGCATCAGACATTGTTCCGAGGTATGGTCTAGATGGTATTCCAAACTCACAACAACATGGCTGGCTCTGAGCTGCACTATTTCAATTAGCAGTGGGGAATAAAAGCTGTTCCAGCCGATGATACGCACATCCCATGAATGCATAAATAAAAGTACACATTTCTCTCCCTACTTTACACACAAATGACTCTAAGGTGGTGTTGATATTAATCCTGTGGATTGTGAGTGTTTGTGAACGTTTCTGATTATTTTTGTGCATGCGTGTGCATGTGTGTGCGTGTGCAGTTGTGAATCTTCAGTTCTGTGTGTATGCGTCGGCATATCTTCCGCAAGCAACAGAACCATCTCTTACCGCTCGATCTTCTTCCAGTCCCTTCACTTTTCGTTATGTCTGTAACTGCCTGTCTGCCCAAATATCGTCCTGTTCCTACAGCTCATCCCAATATCGAACCTAATTTATACCCTCTTGCCCGGTTAACGTCCACTCAAAACTCATTGACAGAATTTATCTCCATAAACTGCATTGGGTCCCACAATACGGTCTTTGTTTGTAGTTATTTCAATGTCCCATAACCCTCCATATCATGAACCAACTCCATCCATATTTCCCTCCCTAAATATGTGAAATCATCCTGCAGCAGCAATTCATACTGGGTTCATAATGTCGTTCACGCCCTTATCACACTTCATGTCTGTCATTACGTCGAGCACATTAACGTCTCCCTTATCACCTCATTAAAGACCAACAATGATCGCGCTTCAGGCAAACCTACTTCCGCTGGGAAAACCCTTGCTCTTCCTTTAAGAACTGCTTCAACATTTCGATAGTCCTTGTCAGTTTGTAAAATGCTCGGTCTTCAGAATTATTAGACTTTGTTGACTGTCTTTGAAGCCTATTTTAATCTAATACATGATCTTGAAAGACCTGAGTCTTTCTTCCTGAATTTTTGTCCGTGTCAATGGAATGTCCTTCCGTTGAATATTTTTCTTGCTGTTAATTTAGAGCCATGCATTTCAGTCCGTTTACTCTGATATCCTTGGGCAATTCTCCCCTCATACCCATGTAGCTTGCTTTGGTTTAATTTCAGACATTTGGGGGAGCTTGGAATGATCGGTGTGAATCTTCATGACCCATTTGAATTCCATCTTATCACCCAATGCTCCAAGGCTTGTGTTACTGATGAATAAGAATAAATAATAGTGATCAATGGCTCCAACATCAACCCATTCCCTGTTTGGACCGGTGTCAAGCATTGTCCCAACACTGTTCCCAATCTACCTTTTTGGAATGCCTCACCTCACCGCTGGAGTGGTCCCAATAGGAATTACTCATAATCCCAACGCCTTCAAAACCAAAACCAAAATCACCCCAAACCAGTGCCATCGAGCTGCAGTTCGTAGATGGTGTTTTTAAGTGTGGATGCAATCTGAGGGTGTACTCAAGACTAATGTCAGCACCTTTACAGGGACAAAGGATAACATGGGTCTTGTCCTGAACATCCGCAAGACACAGGTTCACAAGTAAACTGGCTCGGTATTGCAGAGCGAATCCCCGATTATCAATGTTCACAGGGTGGCCTTGGACCTTCCAAAACCTCCGTAGTACCATGTCGACCACAGCAGGTATTGCAAAGAGATCCAACACTGCATCCATTGTGCTAGGACTGCCCCCTGACGTCTGAGGGAAAGGGTGTTGGAGGACAACAATAGCAGATCCAACCATAAACTCATATTATACTGATCTATGGAGATACCCAACCTCTGATATGTTTCTGAGACGTGGACTGTCTGAAGCAGGGCCATCAAGGTGCTGAAGCGTTCCAGCTAATGCTGCCTGTGCAAGAAACTGTGAATCAGTTGGGAAGACAGATTCACCAACACCAGCGTCGTCGAACAGGCCATAATCCCCAGCATTGAGGCACTAACACACCAACTCAATCAGCTGAAATGGGCTTGGTAAATCGTCTCAATTACTGACACGTGACTCTCCCAAACAGGTGCTCTACGCCCAGCTCTGATACGGCAGGCGAGCCACAGGTGGACAGAGGAAGTGCTCCAGCAAGACCCTCAATGCCCCAGGTGGGAAGGAAAGCATCTGGGAATCACAGGGCCAATGCCGTCCAAAATTTGGGAGCAGCATTGGGAAAATGTCGAGAACCTTGAGACTTGATGTTGGGTAAAAAAGGGGAATCCAGGAGCAAACAGCACAAGGAGCACGCTGGCACACCAACGCCCCACCCATCCCTTCCCAAGGCTCCCTTTGGCCCCAAGTGTAACAGAGTCTGTGGAAGATCTCATCCGTCTGTCAGCCAACTACAGACACTGCCTGCGAGTGGGAACAAACAGCATCGGCTGTGACCTATCGTCAATGAGATGATGAGTTCGGAAGAGTGGATCCTATCACAATTATCACAGTGCTCTGTTACAAATTCAAATAATTTCCTGTTTATGCAGTATCTCAATGCAATGCTCTAAAGTGGCATTAACAGTGTCCTTCCACTTCTGTGTTCTGACACTTACGAGCCACAATTTGCGTTCATACTTATTCATAATCTGAGGCCACATAGTTTTTGGTCATCTCATTTTTATCCTTAAGTATTAGAGCTCCCCATCCAGCTTCCAACTCGGCTGACTTTCCACAATGTTGTGTATCGATGCATATTAATGCCCTACTTATATGTTCACCATGTGACCACATCTCCCTGATTAGATAGAAATCACTATTCACATATTTACCTTATTTCAGAAACTTCATGATTTAAATTAAGAAACAGTAGTTTTCTATTTTGCCACAATTCCCTGTCACAACCTTTATTTGCTCATGTATAATTTTTGTGACACTCAGTCCCTTCATGTTTCTTTCTTCAGCCAAAATCCCCATGGTGATCCAATATCTCAGAATTTCCCAGTGGACTTTGAAATTTCCTTTCACCTGAGTCCTGTCCCGACTCATCGATGTAAGTTTAATGGACTCTGCATAATTATGGTCATATAACTGACCAGGGCACTGGCCCCAGCACAATTCCAGATGAGCCCATCCCGATATAATAGCTCACTCCTCACTGAGTAGTCTTTCAGTGCTCATTGAATAGGTAATACTCACTGCATCAGTCTAATTTCTGACTGTTCCTATTTCTCTGTCTCCAGCAGATACACAGAACGTTGTTGACTCAACAGAAATCTCAAAAACATCTCGTCCATCACCTCATGAAAGACAGTTGGTCAGCCAGAGAGAGAGATAGAGAGTGATATCTGGACCCTTCAGTAAATCCTGCAGACCATAAGATTACTCATACTAGACAGCATGGGGAAGTTAGTGGACTGCTATATTCAGACCCACAAAACAGGACATAAATACAGTGCTGGGCAGGGAAACGCACCGTTCTCGGCATCATTGCCACCAGCTTGTGAGAGACACGTTTTCACCTCTGTTGACTGGTCCGCACTGAGATTGCATAGGGGATTCAAGACATCAATCCTACCCCATGCTGAATGAGTGATCCTTATTATATCCTTTAGATAGTTCTTCTGTTTGCAACCTCCCCAAAACGCTCCATATTTCTGTCAGCTTCTCTAATCCCTAACACTCTCATCCCTAAACTTCTAAAGTAGTTACTACCTTCCTTTATCTCTGTAAATTCCGAAAGTCATGTCTATCCCTGTAAGCTCCTCCTACCAAGATATCTCACCAGGGTCCGTATATTGAATTCTTTCAGGATGTTACAAAACACGCTGATTGCTTGTTCAGAAATTACGGAGGCATGGGGTACAGGGAAATTTGACTGTCTGGATACATCATGGGCTGGCCCATAGAAGACAGTGTGGCAATAGAAAGATGGCATTCAGCCTGAAGCACGATGACCTGTCGTGTTGTGCAGGGATCGGCTCAGGGACCTCTGCGCTTTGTGATTTTTATAAATGAATTGGATGTCGATGTAGAAGAGTGTGTTAGTCATTTTACTGATTATATAAATGTGGGTGAAGTGGTGGATACTTTGTAGGGCTATTGAAGGTTGCAACGGGGCATTGATAGGATGCAGAACTGGGCTGAGACATGACAAATGCAGTTACTGTTGAAATGGTCTGAAGTGATTCATTTTGGAAGGTCAAATTTGAAAGCATATTACAGAGCTCAAGGCAGAATTCTTGGTAGTGTGTAATAATAGAGGGATCTTGGGGTTAATGCACATTGATCCCTCAAAGTTGCCACACAGGTTGATTGGGTTGTTGATAAGGCTTATCGTGTGTCGGTTTTCATTAACTGGGGGATTGAGTTTAAGAATGGTGTGGTTTTGCGGCAGATCTCTCGAGGCCTCGTAAGACAATACTTTTAACATTGCTTTCAGTTCTAGTCCTTTCAATACAGGAAGGATGTGGAAGCTTTTGACTGGGTACAGACGTGCTTTACAATGACGCTGCCTGGACTAAAAGGTATTTGTTAAGAAGAAAGGCTAAAGGAGTCAACGCCTTTTTGATTGGAGCGAGGAAGGTTGTGGGGCCACTGGATAGAGGTGAACAACATGATTAGAGGTATCGATTGAGCGAATAGTGAGCGGTTTTTTGTCATGGCAGAAATAGCTATCACAACAGGGTAACTGGTAGGAGGTTTTGGTGCGATTCAAGTTGCTGTTCTTTACACAGAGTGGTGCATGTCTGAATTGCTTTGTCAGTGGTGGTAGGAGAGTCAGATACATTCGAGGCATATAATAGATACTTAGATAGGCAAATAGATTATAATAAAAAGAAGCTTATGCAGGTTAGTTTGATCTTAGCATAGGATAAAAGGCTGCATTGTTCTTTGTCCCGCGTTTCATGTTCCGTATGGTGGACTGGGCAATCAGTTCAGATCAACCTAAAAGGAGATGGCATCCAGGAGGAGCTAGTCAAATGGACATAAAATTGGCTTGACAGTTGGAGACAGAGGGTGGTGGGAGACGTTTTGATTTGCTGACTGGAAGCATGTGACCAGCGGTGTAGTGGGTCCACTGTTATTTGTATTTTGGATAAATGTTTTGGATGAGAATTTTGGTTTCCTGGGAAATAAGTTTGTGGGTGATACAAAAAATGGTAATACAGTAGGTAATGAAGAAGGTTATCTGTTATACAACAGGATTACCAGGATTTTTGGAATAGAGGGATGAAAAATATTCGATAGAGTTCAATTTGAAAAATGTGAAATGATCCATTTTAGTGAAGCAAACCAGGTCAGAACTTGGGAAGTTTTTGTTTGGCTTTAGGATCGTGTTGTTAATCAGTTACCTCGGAATGCAGGTGCACAATTCTTGACAAGTGGCGTTGCAGGTGGACAGAGTGGTGAAGCAGGAATTTGGGTTCCGTTTCTTCATTGGTCTGAACATTGAGAGGAGGGGCTGGGATGTTATGTTGTGGTTAAGCAAGACTCTGTTGGGACTCTGCTGATCAGTAGGACGAACTCATCTGGTTCACTTACGTCCTTTAGAGAAGGACATCGGACATTCTAACCTGCTCTGGCTCACAGTGACCTCAGACCCACAGCAGTATGGCAAGACTGAGCTGCCCTCGGGGCGATTAGCTGTCGGGCAAAAAAGGCTGGTAAAATCAGTGACACGCACATGCCATGAAGCAATTTTAAATAAAAATACATATTTCCCTCCCTACCGCTGCAAACACTACCAGTTGCAGCATTTTCCTTTGGCTTTGTAAAACCGTCAGGCCCTGGCAACACTCTGTAACACTCAAACCACCTCCAGAACCTTCATCTCTCTGTTTATCTGTATGTCATTAAACCCCGACAATGATTACTCTTGCCACTGCCCTCCTCTTGCTCGTATGCATTCCCTTCAAAATTTACTCCGAAAACACTCTCTCACTTCAGATTTTCATGTAATGTTTGGTGATCTTCCAAGCCTCATAATCTACTATAATCCGTTTTGTCCTCAATAAGGGACGAGTGGGAATTTTATGTTTCAATGGAATATCCTTTTTTTGAGTGATTTACATTGTTCCTTCAAATTTTTCATTTGCAGACATGTTTAGCCTGTTTTCCTTCGTCAGTTCTCCCGTCAAACTCATGGAATTGGCTATTTTTGTTTCGAGTTGTCCTTTCTATGATTCTCTTTACAACTTTATTTTTCTTTAAACTGCATTTAACCAATATTTCCGAGGTGAACTCACCATGTGACATTGCTCATTCACTCAGTTTTACGACACGTTGGTCGATCTGATATAGTTATGTCCCTAGCCAATTTCACAATGTGTTATTAAAAGAAACACTAACAGAAACATTCCCAAAACTCATTCTCGTATATTACTCTTGCCAGTGTGATTGTCCCAGATTATACGAATATTGAGGATTACCAAACTTATTGCAATTCCATGGTTAATCATTCCAATGAATTCCAGTTTAATACAGTGATAGCAATGAAATGCTGTTCGGTGCCCTGAAACATTTCTCCTGCGTGTGTCCTTGGCGGGGAGAAGCCAGAATTCCCATCCGTACTGACACTAATTCATGAACTGAGGCCAAATGCTTTCACGTTGTGTGCCATTGAATATCTATGTTCCACCTTTTATTCACCCTGTAACTGTGTATCTCAGGTGGCACAAATCAGTCTGCCTTACTGTGGAGACTTTGTCCATTCCAGAGAAAACACATAATTTACTATTTCCAACAATTTCCTGTCACAAACCTATGCGCTGATACGCAATTTTAGTTAAATTCCGCTCCATCCTTTTCCGGTGTGCTCGTCTTCAGCTACATCCCTATGTTGTCCTCATGTTTCACATTTTCTCTTTGGATTTGGAAAACTCCTTTTCACGTGAACCCTGTCTCTATAGCCTCTCTGTCGGTTTACAACCCAACCATAAACTTATCGATTCTGTGGCAGCTCATTCAATACTTGCACCATCGTCTGTCTGGATGATTCTTTTTAAGTATTTCCTCTCTCACTCCATATTTTAGTCCTTTAGGTCTGGATTCCTCTACCCTGGGGTAGAGGCCATGGTTATTCCCCTTATTTATATCCCTCATTTTCTTATTAACCTTTATAATGTCACCCCTCAGCCACGAACGCCCAATGGAATACGAAGGACAATGATACAAATATCTCTTCGGTTCCCCGCCACTATTTTCCACAATGTTCTGGGTACACTTGTTCAGGACCTCGAGCTTTCTCTACCTTCATATTTTAAGATCTCCAGCACCAGCTCTTCAGTCATGGGAATCTCTTTACAAGTCATCACTGCTTCATTCCCTTAATTTAAATGCCTTTGTCCACAGTACGGTCTGACATGAATTATGCATTTCTGGTCTCGCCCAACTCTTGTGATTCCACACATGAATGGCCTCATTGAAGTTTGAGAGCCCTATTGCTTCTCTTGTTGCTTTTTTGTACTTGTATCCTGAGAGAACTTTTTTCCATTCTCATTAACCTTATCTGCCACAGCTGTCTCAATCCCCGTTTTGCTTTCAGCTATTGGAGCCTCTACTTGTACGTCAAATCCCCCAGTGTCAGTAACACCTTTTTCAATCTTTGCTCCATTTGCAGGTTTCGAAAATGCTTCGTAAAACAGGATGATCAGAATTCTACGCAGTACTCCAAAGGGAGATCCATCAGTATCTGGTACAACTGTATCATGATGTATCAACTCATGCACAAATTCATCTGACCAATGAGGGCAAATGTGCCAAATGCAGCTTTCACCACCTTTTCCACATGTGATGTCACTTCCAAGGAGCTATGCAACTGCACCCCTTGGGCTCTCTCTATTCGACAGAACTGCCCAGGGTCCACCATTAACTGCGTTAGTCCTCCCTGTGCAGTCTTGACAAAAGCCTACACCTGATTTAAACACTATCTTTCATTCCTTGACCTATGGACAGATGGTCAAGATCCCCTGTATTCACTACCCACTGTAACACTAATTTTGGCATTCGCAAAATAACAATGACTCCGATATTCTGAACAAAATCCTTCATGTAACCGATGAACAGAAATGGATCCACCACTGGTCGTCGGCCTCCAGTGTGAAGAACAACCATCGAACAGCACCACCTGTCTCCAACTTCCAAGCCAATTTTGTATCCATTTGCCTAGCTCTCCCTGTTCCCATGTGATGTAACCTTACTACCCAGTGTCATCTGGAAAACCCTGTCTAAGCCCTTGCTGAATTACCTATAGAGACAGTCTTCTGCTCTGCCTTCATCTATCTTCTTAGTGAGCTCATCAGCAAACTCAATCATGTTCATGAGATAGTGCTTTGTATCCACCGACACCTACAAATGGACCCCACCACCAGGGATACATTTCCCTCCCCAACCCTATCCACTTTCCGCAAAGACGGTACCCTCTGTGACCAATTGGTCAGTTCCATGCCCCCTATTAAGCCGCACTCAACTCCTGGTACTTTCCCTTGACACGGTACATCCTTCAAGGTTTCATCTGCACTTCCAGATATGTCAATTATTGCATTCATTACTGACGATGCTGTCTCCTTTATATTGTGCAGACTGGATGCCTTCACGTAGAGTGCTTGACAGAACATCTCCAGGACACCTGCACCAAAGATCCCCATCGCCCCCTCTCTGAACATTTCAACTCTCCCTCTCATTCTTGCGAGGGCATGCAGGTCCTAAGCCTCCTCTATCATCACTCCCTCACCACCCGACGCCTGGAGGAAGATCGCCTTATCTTCTGCCTCGGAACTCTCCAGCTCCAGGGCATCAATGTAGACTTAAACAGTTTCAGCATTTCCCTTAACCCAGTTCCAACTATCCAACTCAGCATCGCCCTCATGACCTGTCGCACTTGTCAATCGTCCTTCCCACTTATCTGCTCCACCCTCCTCTCCGATATATCACATTTTCACCACCTCCATCGACCTATTGCATTCTGAACTAATTTCCCCCCGCCTCCCATCTCTCTCTCCACCACTGAGGCTCTCAGCCTCATTCCTGATGAAAGGCTTTGGGCTGAAACGTCCATTTTCCTGCTCCGAAGATGCGGCATGACCTGCTGTGCTTTTTCAGCAACACACTCTCACACCATGCACAAAGTTGTGCCGACTATCTCTCATCAATGCTTGCCTCTCCAAATGTACGTGATTCGTGTCCCGCAGAATCGCTTCCAACAATAGTACGCACCACTGAAATCAAGCTAATTGGTCTTTGGATCTTTGGCTTTCACACGTAGGCTTTGTTTTCAAATAACTTGCTGTCACAACATTATTCAAACTCTAGGATTATAGCTCATTACCTGTAGCGGTCAGTAGAGATATTACCTAAGGGGCTCCGAAATTTCTTCCTGAGCTTTCCATTATGATCTGGGGCATTCGTGATTAGTTCCCAGGGATTTGGCTATATTTTAGGCATGTCAGAAACTCCAGTACGTCCTGTTCTTTTATGTGGACTCTTTTGAAGACATCATTCTTTATTTGCCTGACTTCCCCAGGTTTTCTCCACAATGTCATGAAATTTTCGATTAGGTTCCCACCCATTTCCTGTGGTTCCACACATTGATGGCCCCATTGATCTTTAAGAGACCACATGTATTCAAAAATTAATCTTTAGTTTTTAATATAAATGTAGCATCTCTTTGGATTTTCATGAACCTGATCCGCCAACGCTTTCCCAGGTCCCCTGTTTGCCCTCCTGATTTCCGTGTTAAGTGTACTACTGCACCTTCAATGTTTATCAAGTGATTCACTTAAACCTGCTGACTATATCTGTTATGTGCCCTATTCGTCTTGAATAGAGCCTCAATATGCACAGTCATTCAGTATTTCCTCCTGTGTCAGCATTGTCCTTCATACTAACAGGAATATGCTTGCCATGAACTTTCGTTGTTTCTCGATTTTGAAAGCTTCCAACTTGCCACACGGCCTTTTTCCTGCAACTAGCTTGCAGTAAATAACGTTTGAAAGGTCTTGAGTAGTAATTTCTGGATTGTGGCAAGGCCAATTTTGCTCTTTAACTTGTGGACCAGGCCTGTTCTTTTCCATAACTATTTTCAATCTATTAGAATTGTGGTCACTTTGCCAAAATGCTTCAGCACTTACACCTCAGTCCTTCTTCCCTAATTGTTTCCAAAGGGGAGGCCAGGTTTTGGCCGTTTCTCCAGTCCACCTATTTACATATTGACTGAGGCAGTTTTCTTGACCATAATTAACAAATTCCTCCCATCCAAGCTCTGAATACTATCGTATTCCCAGTCTCGATTTGGAACGTTATAACTCTCTCATTCTTACAGGTATCAGATCTCCTGACATGTTTGCTGAACAAAATTCCCGCTGACTGTTGGGGGCCTGCCATACAGTCATATGAAAGAGATCATCCATTCTCATTTCTCAGTTCCACTAAATGGTTTCACTGGATGATCCCCGGGATTATCCTCAAGTGGGGGTCGGGTTGTACTTGAACCAGAGATGCACGAGGTCGCATCATGCTAAATTTACTATTTTCAATTAGGAAGCATTAAACTAGTTTGGCAGGGGGTTGGGACTCTGAAGAAGAGAGGGTCGATCGACCTGTGAGGGGAAAATACATCAGCCATCGAGAGGAGGTTTACTGTTCAGGAGATCCAGGGGCACTGCAAAGGGAGGTAAAAGACGTCAGGTTTAAAGTGCATTTATTTTACCACACGCGGCCTGATTGAAAAGGCATTCAAGCTCAGAGCATGGATTGACTTTGGGATGGGGATATTATAGCCATAACAGAAACATGGCTGAGAGAAGGGCAGGACTGGTCGATCAGTTTTCCAGGATACAGAAGCAGCAGGCGTGACAGAAATCAAGCAAGTGAGGAGGGGATGTTCTCTTTTTGATGAGGGAGGAAATAACATAAGAGCTAATAGATGATACACTAAAGGGATCATTTAATGAGGCAATGTGTTCAGAATTTAGAAACAAAACGGGGATGGTCCCTCTGTTGGGATTGTATGATGGACCATCAAATAGCAAACAAGGACGAGAGGAGCAAATGTTTCGCGAAACTGCAGATTCCTATAAGAATATAAGCGCAGCATTCGTTGGAGATTTTAGATAAGATTAGATTAGGTTAGATTTTGACAGATCGGCGAGGAGAGAATTTGGAGTGAAGCGAGGGCTGCCGGGAAGGGGAAGCTTTCCTGCTTAAAACGGTCTTTGTCTCGGGATTCGGGCTTCCATTTTGACAGAACGGCGAGGACATAAGGTTGAATGAAGCGAGGGCTTCCGGGAAGCTATGGGCTTAATTTATATTTGGGCAGTGTCTAAACCCGAGATGCTACACGTGTAGTGTCTCCCTCACCTTCCCACCCTCTATCTGGAAGAAAAAGACTGTAAGTAAGGCTTTTGTTTTTTTCTTTATCTTTCTTTTTCATATATTTAAGTGCATTGTTTAGTTTTACTTCTTATAGTGCTAAGCTTACAAGGGCAGGGGCCCTCAGACCCGTGGCATGTACCTCTCGCTTGATGTGGGAGCTTAGGAACGTGCCTGACTTTCCTGACTGTTTTAATTGCGAGACGTGTGTCCAGCTGCAGCTCTTGCTTGACCGCATGACGGCTCTGGAGCTGTGGAGCATCCCTGATGCTAAGCAGGTCGTGGAGAGCACGTTTAGTGAACTGATCATACTGCAGGTTAGAGTTGCTGATGGAGACAGAAAATGGGTGACCAATAGACAGAAAATGAGTAGGAAAGCAGTTTAGTGCGGATGCCCCCTGCATTCATCTCCCTCCAAATCATGTATATTGTTTTGGATACTGTTGGAGGAGATGGCTCATCAGGGGAGGGCAGCAGTTGCCAGGATCATGGCACCGTGGCGGGCACTCGGTTAAGAAGGGCGGGAGAAAGACTCTTAGGAACGTAGTGATAGTGGATTCTATTGCCAGGGGAGTAGATAGGCGGTTCTGTGCCCGGAAACGGGAATCCCAGATAGTATGATGCCTCCCAGGTGCTCGGCTCTGGTATGTCACTGATCGGCTGCTGTGATTTCTAAAAGGGGAGGATGAAAAGGCACCAACGATATGAGTATAAAACGAGATGCGGTCCTGAAAAAAGAATTCAGGGAGCTCGGAGAGAAGTTAAAGAGGAGGACCTCAAAGGTAGTGATCTCGGGATTACTACCACTGCCACGTTCGAGCTTGCATCGTAATGACAAAAATAGGCAGGATGAACACGTGGCTTGAGAGATGGTGTAGGAGGGAAGTGTTCAGATGTGATAGACATAGGGACCTGTTCTGGGGAAGCTGGGGCTATTACAAAATGGACGGTCTACGTCTAAACCAGACTGATACAAATGTCCTGGGGGAGTGTTTGCTACTCCTGTTGGGCAAGTTTTAAACTAATGTGGCAGGGGTCTGGGAACCAGAAGAGAAAACATGTAGGCAGTGAGTTGAAGATTGGAGACTGTAAGATTTATGAAGATAGCATTAATAAAAGAAAGATAGGCAGAGAGCAGATGAGTGCAAAAAAAAACTGGTGCCATGAAATGCATCTACTTTAATGCAAGGAGTATAGTTTGTAAGGCAGATGAACTTAGGGCTTGGATTGATGCCTGGGAGTATGATGCTGCAATCACAGAGACTTGGTTGAAGGAACGGCATGATGATTGGTAATTAAATGTTCCAGGATATAGACGCTTCAGACAGGCCAGGGAGGGAAGTAAAAGACTAGGAGGGTGGAGTTGCATTGCTGGTCATGCAGGATATCATGGCTGTGCCAAGGGAGTACACTGTGGAGGTCTTAGGTATTGAGGCATTATGGGTGAACTGGAGAAATACAAAGGGTGCAGTCACACTGGGGCTGCATTACAGGCTTCCCAACCGTGAGAGTGAGGTGGAAGAAAAAATAGGTTAAGAGATTATGGAAAGATGTCGAGGCAATGCTGTAGTGGTGATGGGAGATTTTATTTTTCCCAAAATTGACTGGGATACACTTAACGTCAGAGTTCTGGATGGGGTTGACTTTGTAAGAAGCGTCCAGGTGTGTTTTATAGAACAGTATGTCAACAGTCCGACGAGGGAAGGGTGTATGTTAGACCTGGTACTGGGCAAAGAGGCAGGACAGGTTGTGGAAGTTGGGGTAAGGGATTTCTTTGGGAACAGTGACCACAATGCTGCAAGTTTTAGCATAGAAGGTAAAGAAGTGAGTGGTCTGAAGGGTCTAAGGGAAGAGTACTAAACGGGACCAACGCCAATTATAGTAAAATTAGGGAGGAGCTCGGAAATGTGGTTTGGACACAGCTTTGTGAAGGGAACTCCACATTTTACATCTAGGAGGCTATCAAATATGTGTTAAAGTGCAGGATGGGCATGTCCCGTTGAAGGCAAAGGATAGGAAGTGCAAGATTCGTGAACCGTGGATGACAGGACAAATTGTACGAAGGCCAAGAGGAAAAAGGAAGCATACATATAATCGAGGTAGCTAAGAACATAACGGGCCCTGGAAGAATGTCAGAAGTGTATGACAAGTCATAAACGAGGAATCAAGTGGGTAAAATGGGTCATGAAATAGTTTTGGTGAGCAGAATTAAGGGGAAACCCAACGAATTGTATTCTTATCTAAGATGCAAGTGGATGACGAGAGAAAGGATTGGTCCAATAAACGATAACGTAGGAAGGCTGTGTGACGTGCCTGAGAGAATGGGTGAGATCCTGAATGATTACTTTGCATCAGTGTTCACTGAGGAGAGGAACATGATAAGTGTTGAGATAAGAAAGAGAAGTTTGATTATTCTGGATCACGTTGATTTAAGTCGGGAAAATGTGTTGGGTAGGTTAGAGGTAGTTAATGTGGACAAATCCGCAGGGCAGGATGGAATGTATCCCAGGTTGCTCAGGGAGGTGGGAGAGAAAATATCTGGAGCGTTAAAAGTTATACTTGTGACATCCTTAAATACAGTGAGGTACCAGAGGATTGGAGGCTGGCTTAAGTAGTCCCCCTGCACGAGAAGTGTAGTAGGGATATTCAGAGTAACTGCAAACCAGTGACCCTGACTTCGGCGGTAGGAAAGTTGCTGGAGAAGGTACTGGGTGATTGGATATATTTATATTTAGAATTTTTGGGCTCATCAGTGATAGGAAACATGGTATTGTGCGGGGAGATCGTGTCTTACCAACTTAATAGAGTTCTTCGAGGAAGTGACGAAGTTAATAGGTGAAGGAAGGGCTGTTGATGTCATATACATGGACTTTAGTAAGGCGTTTGATAAGGTTCCCCACGGTAGACTAATGGAGAAAGTGAAGTCACATGGTGTGCAGGGTGTTCTAGCTAGGTGGATAAATTACTGGTTGAGCAACAGGAGACAAAGAGTAGTAGTTAAAGGGAGTTTATCGAAATGGAGAAATATGACCAGTGGTGTTTCATTGAGGTCAGTTTTGGGGCCACCGTTGTTTGTAATATACCGAAATGATCTGGAAGAGGGCACTGTTGGTATGATCAGTAAGTTTGCAGATGACACGAAGATTAGTGGAGTAGCAGAAAACATAAGGGACTGTCAGAGAATACTGGAGGATATAGATAGATGGAAAGTTAGGCGGAAAGGTGACAGATGGTTTGCAATCCAGACAAATGTGAGATGATGCATTTAGGCAAGGCTAATTCGAGAGCGAATTAGACAATGAACGAAAGAGTCTTGGGAAAAGTTGAAGGGCAGTGAGATCTGGGAGTGCAGACCCATTATACCCTGAAGGTTTCTGCACAGGTGGATACAGTGGTCAAGAAGGCAGCTAGTACGCTTGCCTTCATTGGACGGGGTATTGAGTATAAGAGCTGACACGTCATGTTAAACTTGTGCAAGACATTGGTTAGGCCGCATTTAGAATGCTGTGCACAGATCTGGTCGCCATATTACCAAAAGGATGTGGACGCTTTGGAGAGGGTGCAGAGAAGGTTTACGAGGTTCGGTTCATTTTCATTTGAAAAAGGGTATTGAGGCGGGACCTGTTTGAGGTTTACAAAATCATGAAGGGTATAGACAGGGTTGATAGAAACAAACATTTTCACAGGGTGAAGGATTCAATAACGAGAGGTCACGCTTTTAAGGTGGGAGGAGGTGGAAATTTTAAGTCGGATTCACGCAGCAAGTACTTCACACAGAGGGTGTCGGGCGTTTGGATCGCATTGCCAGCAGAGATGGTAGATGCTGGCACAGTAGATTCATTTAAGATGCGTCTGGATAAATGCTTCAGTAGGTGGGGAGTAGAGGGATACAGATGCTTATGAATTAACCAACAGGTTTAGACATTACGTATTGATCGTATCAGGCTTGGAGGGCAGAAGGCCCTGTTACTGGGCTGTCGATTAGATTCTCGACAGTGTGGAAACAGGCCCTTTATCCCAACAAGTCCACACCGCCCTTCCGGAGAGAAACCCATCCCCCTATCCTATATTTATCTTGACTAACGCACCTGAAACTGAGCAATTTATCATGGCCATCTGCATATCTGTGAATTGTGGAAGAAAACCCACGCCAGAAGAATGTGCACACGCCACACAGAGAGGCGGGAATCGAACCCAGGACCCTAGCCACTGACATATCGTTCCACCCTTTTAATTTCTCTTAGATTGACTGGGCTAACCAGAGTGTAAAACGCCAGCACAGTGTGGAATTTGTCAAAAGTGTCCAAGGAAGTCACCTAAATCAAGATGTACAAGGCGCTGTTCCACTCAGATGGATTCAATAATGGACGCCCCTTTAGAAAACGAGGGCGGGCAGGTCTCAGTCGGAGAGCAGTTTGGGTCCAGTATCCACAACTGCTCTCTTTTTAACACAACTATTGATAAAAACAGGAGAGACCCACAGGTTTAGGTGCTAATGTAGAACAGGGTCAGGTTTGGGGCCATGAGGCAAGATCTCACAGAGGTCGATTGGGTGAGTCTGTTTGAAGGAAAAGGAACGACTGGCAAATGGAAGATTTTTTTTAAAGTGTGTGATCAAGAATACTATGTCAGTATGTCACTGTTCGGAGAGGGGAGTTGCGAAAGGGGAAAGCTGGCAGGTTTCAGAATATCTGGCTGATGATGGGTGTTGTCGCTCTGTTCAGGAAAAAGGAAAATGGCATACATTGACTTTAGCCTCTCCACGTAATCTCTACCAGAGCTAAAGATACGATTAATGCTCTCAGGTACTGCCGTAGTCCGGATCTATAGAACTCACTCCAGTGCCTGCGGTTTTTTCGCTCCAGTTCCTACCAGAGTCACGGCCTGTGTAACATCCTCCAGTCGCTAATACCCACCCTGTCAATATAACCTCTCCCAGTCTCTCCTTCCATCTACTCATTTCCATAATCTTATGTTGATTTTACACTCCGATCTATGTAAACATGATCCTCTCCAACAACATTCCCACTTTGACCAAACATGAGGAGTTTAATGCTCCCTTATTTCCAAAAATGTCTCCAACCAAGATTTCTGTCATTCATTCCTGCAAAATCTGTCAGGCGCCACACCCTCCATACCTAAATAACCTGCAGAACTTAAGCCTTCTGATATCTATAAACATCTTCCGTCATGTGTACCTCCAATATGTTTGTTCGTTCTTCCAGGCTGTACAACCTAGGTTTAATCTATAATCTGCTCCATTTCCGAAACAATCCCTGTCTGTGTAAACCAGACTTGTCTTACCAACCTCCGTATCCTTTCAACCCGCTCCATCCCTCCCATCCTCCCTAGTCCATGAACTCATGTTGACCCAACAGCTCTACACATTTCTGTACCCTCCTGTGGCTCTGTGGTCCTCCCCCCGTGTGAAACCACCTCCTAATCTGGGTCGTCTGCTCCAGATCAGACTATTGCTGCCTCTGTTATCCATGAGAATCGTAGCAACTCTTATTATTTTTGTCTCTTCATTCAGATCTCATACTGTCAAAATTACCGAAATCCCTTCCTGCCATTGTAACCCTCCTTATGTCAAACATAGAACCGTATAGCACAGTACAGGCCCTTTGGCGTTTACGCTACTCTAAGATGAAACAAACCCACATCACCTTCATCTAAACATCACCATGTGACTATTCAAGAGTTGCTTAAATGTCCCTAATGTATATGATTCCACTACCACTGCTGGCAGCGATTTCCATGCACTGACCAAACTGTATAAAGTAGCTACCACTGACATCTGAGGTAGGCCTTCCTTCATTCATCTTAAAAAACATACCCCATTATGCTGAGCATTACCGCCATGGGATAAAATCTCTGGCTATCCACTATATCTATGCCTTCCATCATCTCGAACACATCCATCAAGTCACAAGTCTTCCTTATTCGCTTCAAAAAGAAAATCCCGAGCTCCTTCAGTCTTTCTTCATAAGACATGCCCTCCGGGCCAGGGAGCATCCTGGTAAATGTCCTCTGAAACCTCTCGCAAGCTTAGCATTCTTCCGATAATGAGGCGACGAGAACTGAACAAAATATTCCAAGTGTGGTCTAACCAGGACTCTACGGAGCTGCAGCATAACCTCAAAGTTCTTAAACACATTCCCCGCTAATGAAAGCCAGCCCATCATCTGACTTCTTAGAAGCCCTATCAAATTTGGTGACAAATTTGAGGGATATATAGACATGGACCACACGTTAATTCTGTTCCTCCACGGTGACAAGAATCCTGCCTTTAACCCTGTCAAGGATTTCTGCAGAATTCTTCAAACTTAAACCGTCCCTATTTGGTATATTTCTCCAGTCCCTACAACCTTCATAAAACGTGAAACCTCTTCAGGTCCCTACAATCCTCGTTAGCACAGATACCTCCTTTATTACCCTCAACCTTCAAAATTACTGAAGCTCTTTTTTGCCACTGCAACATTCATAATATCTATATTACCCAGTCAAACTGAAAGCCCTCCCGATGGCTGTAAACCCCACCATCCTCCTGTGCACATTTTGAGAACATTGCAGAGGAAGGAAGTGTTATCGAGGCCGGGCCAAATACAGAGGTATGAACAGCTTCAGAATCTGGAGTGTGGTACAAATGTAGGAAGGGGCGTGCATCTTGCAGGCGGTTAGAGGTAGCGGGTTTCACAGAACCTGCAGAATAGGACCAATAATCGTTTGTGGATCCTGAAGGATATTAGAATTTGACCCACAGATCTTGTTTGATCGGATCATTGGACCGATCTTAATGACCTAATTCTGGACGAGTTTACCAGAATGGGCGAGCACAGCTTCAGATTCCCAGACTGGGAGATATAAGTTCAGATGTAGATCTATTTATCCACTCTGTTTATGTATCTGTCACTTACCTGGCGTTCTCTGATAGAAAGCACTCTCCTAACGTCTTCTGGCTTCCATATCTACAAGACTGACCAGAGCTCTCCTCGTCCAAGCCTTTGTTTGGAATGCTCTTCATTTTAAATATTTTAAACTGTCAATTTCGTGAGATGCAGGAATTCAGGAGTTACACTTTGAGAGAAGGAAATGTTTATCATTCACCCTGACCCATGCAGTATCATTTCGTCAATTCTGTTGTTTTCTGCAGATTCTCGCTCCGAGGATTGTATAACCAGGGAAACTGCATGCAGACATTCTTTGCTTCGTGGATTGGGCCCTGAGCACCAGGAGCTGGGAAACCACATTCTGCTTCTAAGTGGGGCTTGGCACCAGACTTGGTGAGAGCAGTTCACTGAGTAAATAACAGGTTCGGAGTTTGGGATCTTCTTGCTGTTTGGCCTTATGCCATATTTTTATCTCCCTCTTAAGAGTAAGTACATAATGTTCCACACTCACTGTCAACCCTTCCACCTGTTGAACATCTCCCTTCATTGTATCTACTTCTAGCCCTGACAAACTGGCTTTCCTCTCGTCTCTACGGCAGTCCCTCCCGACCTTGTTCTTTTTTATCAGAATGCATTGCTCTGAGCTGTGTGGAACCAAACCTCAAGTATGTTTGGGCCAGTGAAAACAAGATAACTCCCTCATTCTCCGTGTTGGTCTTACAAAGTTTCCTTATTTATCTCTGATTCATAAAGGGAAGGAAGCATCGGTTCAGCATCTTACCTGTCCATTCTCCTGAGAATCTGTATATTTTAAGGTGAACAACGATCCACCTGATGACCATCAGCAGTATAACACCGAAGTGACATGTTGATATCACTCTATTTTCTGCAGACGCTACTTGTTCCTCTAACCCTCCATAACACTGAATTTTTCCCCAGTCTGAACAGTACTCCAAACCGCTAATTACTGGGAATGCCCTAAGCCTCGTTACCCCTGAAAATTCCTCATTTTCCTATAATCCTCCTTGTCTATGGGAACCACTCGAGCTTCTAAAGTCCTCCCAATTCATTGTATATCCTACAGCCTACACCACCTCTGCATCCTCTAGTCGTTACATTTCTCCCTCTCTGCTCTGCCTGTTCAAGTCTCCTATCCCTGGAAGGTCCTATAGTTCCAACAAACATCCTTCTCACAGGAATATCAATTAGAGACGATAGCGCTCCATGTCTCTGTGATCCCTTACGGTTCTCTCTATCTCTGTACCTACCTTCCGTCCCAACAACCCTACTTTCATGTGCAATATCATCAAGTCTCTACAACTCTTTCGATCTGTTGAACCTCCAGTAGACCTTACAACTCTCTTCGCTATCTCTGTAACTGCCTGCAGAGATTTCAAACCTGCCCAATTCTATAACATCTCCAGTCGCTGTATCCGTCCCTATCATAGTGAGCAGCTTCAATCCCCACAATCTTCCCTGCCTGTGTACATCATCAGGTTGGTACAACTCTCCTCATTTCTGTAGTGTCCTGCAATCCCAAGAATCCTCATTATATCTCTCAATTTTTCCTTTCACTCGTGCTCGCCATATCTGTGTAAATCCTTTCAGTCAGTACATCCCCATTACTATGTTGCTACCCCCAAACCCTAGAGCCATCGCCATTTGTATAACCTCCCACAGACCCATGTACTCCAAATTTCTGACACCTGCTCTCACCATCGCAACCCTCTTCACTTTTCATATCTACTCAGTTTTTAAAACTGTCCCTATCAGTGTAATGTCCTCTAGTTCCTACAGTTCTCTTGAGCTGCAAAACGGTTTAAACCCAACAACACTCCCTATCTGTGTAAACTCCGTCAGTTGCCACATATCTCGCTATCAACGTAACAGGTTTGAGGCCATTATATCTTTCATTTGTCTGTAAACAGCTCCCTGTAGCCCATCCTAGTCTGCCACCTACCCTCTTATGACGGTATCCTTCTCCACTCTCAAAAAGCCTTCCTATCCCTATCAAATCTTCCAACATGCATAATACTCACTCTCTCTGAAATATCTTCCACTGCATAAATCATTTCTCTTTCCCTGACTTTCTCCAGTCCATACCATACTTCCGAGTTCGTACAACCCACGTTGTCCCTGTAATATTATCCAGTCCATACCACTCTCGCTATCCTTGTAACATTCCCCAATCAATACCACACTCGTTCTCACTGTAATATTCTCCAGACACCACAACTCCTGTTATAATATACCACATCCTCGTTGCCTCCGAATGTTTCGACACCCTGATTAGTATCGTCCCTGTAACGATCCACAACCCTACACTCATCCCTATCTCTGGAATGTATTCTAGGACGCACTATCTGTGGAACTTCCTCCAATGTCTAAAACCCTTTCTCCCATTCTCATTCTTTCGTATCCTTAGCGTTGCAACATCCTCGAACCCCTGAACACCTCTCGAAAACTGTAACCACTGCCTATTCCTTTAACACCGATTCTCACTAAAACACCCTGTGCACTTAAAACAAGGCAGTTGGAAGGACAACCTGAACTGGAGTGATCAGACATGATTAAAATGTCATTATGGAGTTATGGGTGAGAATGTCAATGACTGGGAGGTGAACATTCAACGGTCGTCAGGGTTTAGAGTCATTTTGGCTCGAACTGAGAAGCCGCAAGGGACAGCCACCATGAGAAGGAATTCTTTTCTAGACACCAGAGCGCGATGGTCATGAAAATACGGTTACAGTCAGGAAACTGAATGTGCTTGTAACAAGGGCAGTACAGTAACTGTGTGTGACAGTAGTCTCCATCCCGACAAGATAAATATTGAATTTCGGGATTTAATGGTAAAACCTTGGATTGCATAAGAAATGGTTTTCTATAATAACATGTCAAGGAACAAGGAAAGCATGTTTAAATGGTCATTGGATAGACATATGGCCTTAGATCGAATCGTGTAGGTTAGAAGGCCTTTAGATTAGTTTCACAGGTCGACACAACTTCGAGGGACGAACAGCCTGTACAATGTTCTATTTTTCTATATTCTATTGAGAAATAGCAAATGGAATTTCATCGGGACAATTGTGAGATGATGAATTTTGGAAGTCAAGTGCAAGAAAAATTTCACTAAAAATGACCAGAGCTTTGGAAGCAGTAATATACAGATGGAACTTCAATGTAAATCCACAGCTCCCTGATAATAACAACACGGCAGGATGTGGTGATAATGAAGGAGTATGTCTTGATTACCTTCAGCGGTCACACCACTGAGTTTCGATGTTTGCATACCATGTTGTAACCGAATAAAACATCAGATCGGCCATGTTTGGAACGTTGTGTGCTGTTCTCGTCACCATACCATGGGAAGGATGTGGAGGCTTTGAGAGCGTGCAAGAATTTACCAGCTTGTTTCCTGAATGTAATTGTGTAAACTATAATGAATGATTTGACCCAGTTGGATTGTTTTGCGGGAGTGTCGGAGGCTGAGGGGCGACCACGTACTGGTATAATGTATTAGGAAAGGCATGGATATTGTAGATAGTCGGAATCTATTTTGCAACGTGAAAATGTTAAATACTAGGTTGCTCGGTTTCAGATGAGAGTGAGAAATTTCAAGTGAGATGAATGAGGCAAGGTTTTTATTTCCAGCATGGGTAGAATCTGCTCAGAAGGCGGTCGATTTGGAAATGTGAGCAACGTTTTGAAGTGGTATTTGGACAGAAATATGAACAGGCAGAGAATAGATGGATATGGACCATGGGAAATAAAACTGCAGATGCTGGGAACAAGAGTTTAGGCTCGAGTGGTGTTGGAAAAGCACAGCAGTTCAGGCAGCATTCGAGGAGCAGTAAAATCGATGTTTCGGGCAAAAGCCCTTCATCAGTAACCGGCGGTGTGCCACGAGATTCGGTTCTGGGTCCATTGTTCTGCATCATTTACATCAACACTTTGGTTGAGAATAAAGCTGTCGTAGTTACAAAGTTTGTGAATGACACTGACTTTGATTGGAAAATGGACATTTAAAAGGGTTATTAAGAGTACAATGGGGTCACTAGTATAGCTGGACCAAAAGGTTGAAGATTAGCAGGTGGGGAAATGCACGATGCTTTATTTTGATATGGCAAACCGCGGCAGTGCTTGTACAGATAATATTCGGGCCCTGGGTAATGTTGTCAAACAGAGAAATCTAAGGGTGCAGGTACACAGTTCTTTGAAAGTTGCGTGACATGTGGTCAGATTGTTGATGAGGGAATTTGGACTGCCTGCCTTCATGGATCAAGCATTGAGAATAGCAATTTGGACGTCATATTGTCGCTGTACAGGGCATTAATGGGGCCACCATAAAACCATTTTTGATCATTTGGAAAAACTCAACTGGTTCACGTATGTCCATGAAGTAAGAATATCTGACATTCTTCAATGGTCTCGCCTACATGTGACTCCAGGCCCACAGCAATATGGCTGACTTTGAGACGCCTCCGGGCAATTAGCAGTGGGGAATGCATGCTGGTCCAATCGGTGACACGCTCAGCCCATGAATGAATAAATAAAACGACATATGTCTCTCCCCTCCCCCCTCCCCCCGCCACCGACCTCTGCAAATGCCTCCAACTACAACAATTCAAACTGGCTGGGTAAAAGTTTTTAGTCCCTTGTTGCTCTCGGTAGCAATCTCAGCACCTCTAGCATCTTCACGTCTGCCTGTTCTTAACATCTCATGAAAACCTGACAATGTTTCCTCTTCCTGTTCCACTCTTCCTGTTCAGAGACTCATTGCGATCCAATTAACAAGTATTTCGATATCTCTAAAACGTTGATTTCTTCAGAATTGTTAGTTATTTTTTCTCTCTTCTCCGCATCCCTTAACCAAATCAGATCCTTCATCTCTTCGTGACTTGCAGGTAGAAATGTCTTGCTGAGGTTATTCTCCTTTTGTTCAATGTGTTACACAGTTTCTTAAAACGATTTCCACTGTTCATTTAAATTCATACCTTTCAGTCTGTTTAACATGTTTACTTTGTTCAGTTCTCCTCTCAAACCCCTTCAAACGGATTTGTTTCTGATTGTCGTGTATGCTTTATGGTCACTTTAAAATTTCATAATCACCATTAATTGCAATATTTTACAATTTCCCGGAGGATATCTCCATGTGACATTATTCGTTCACTAAACTACATCATCCATCGGTCGATCTTAGATGCTTAACATCCGAAACATTTATACAACATGTTATTCAAATAAACACTGACAAAACCATTCTCCGAGCTCCTGATTGAATATCAGTCCCGCCAGTGTTATATTCCTAATCATATAAAGATTGAAGCTTCCCAAAATTCTCACGTTGTCTTCGAACAGTTTTTCTCATGCTTGTATTTGGGATACTTGGTACTCAGAATTTGGATTCAAGCTGACTGCACTACATAATCGGAGGCCAAATGCTTATTTCTATCATGCCTTTGTTCTCCATTACTGTCAGGTTTACCCATTCCGATTTCCCATTTTGCCAGAGGCCCTGCAAGATTGTTTATTGTTGACTATTTATGTTTTACCTGCTCTTCACCCCGTAACCACGTCTGCCTAGTGTTGAATCGATTGTATCTCTGTAGCACAAGTCCATGCATGGTATCGCAGATAATTTGTTTGTTCCATAAAAGAACATTGCAATTTAGGTTTCCCAACAATTTCCTGCCACAAACCTATTCGCTAATGTACAGTTTTAGTGAAACTCTGTCCCCTCCTGTTTCTACCTTCCTGTTTATCTTCAGCCACATTACCGTGTTGTTCTGATGCATCACTTTTTCTCTTTGGATTTTGGAAAATCCTTTCATCCTATCCCTGCTTCCTCTCTGTCAGTTTAAAGCCCTGTCCTTAAACCTACCGCAATGATTGGACAGGACAGACGTGCTAGCAATTATCCTTGGGGCTCAGTGCAATTGAACTTTTTCTTATTCACTGGTAAGATACAGGCGTTTCTGGCTGCCCAGAATTTCATGCCCTCCCCCAGCTGCCCTTGCGCTGAGTGACTTGCTCGTCCATTTCAGATGGCAGTTGAAAGTCAACCCCATTGCTCTGTTTCTGGAATCATATGCAGGCTTGAGCGGTGCCAATAACACATTTCCTTCCTTAAAGGATATTAAGCATTCAGATGTGTATCCCTGACACTAGCATTAAATGCACGAGAAACAATCGTGTGAGAATGATACTTGGCTATTATTTATTCCACTCATAACTCGCTCATCAATGAATACTGATACCTGTGCACCATGATTCAAAACGCTTTCAGCCTGATCGCTGTTTTAACCTAATACATTCCTGCACTCTGGTGATATCGTTCAGTATCTCGCCATGTGGTGTCCCTCACTCTGTGAGTTTAGTTAATGCCTCTGTCAATGCCCCTAGCTCTTGCAACCACTCCAGATCTCGAGACAGCTGAATTCTCCACTCCGGAGAGGCAGGACTGCACAGACGGGGGATGGAGACTGCGAATTTCCAGACCTCTGAGGGACTGAGTTTCATTTTCCATGTGTAAACCTCGTTGCAATAATCAACTTTCCGATTCTATCTTTTCTCTGTCTACCATAAATGCTTGGGAAGTTTCTGACTCAATAAACTTTGTGTTTTATGAAAGTCACAATAAACATCTCCAACCCCTGTATCTCTGTACCTCCTTTTTCAGTCATCTCCTTCAGCCTCCACATCTCTGCATGTCTCCATACTCTTCTCCAGGCTAAATGATGTGCCCCACCTCTTTAATATCGATCAGAATCCACGCGCTATCCGATCTAAATGACCTCCTCCAGTCCCTCCAATCCTTCCTTTTTCTGTAATTTTCCCCAGTCACTTCAATCCTTCCAATGTCCATAAATTCCTCCAGTCACTCCAACCCTCCTGATCACTGGAAATTCCCCAATCACTCCAACTCTTCCTACTCCTGTAACCTTCCCCCAGTCACTCCATACCTCTCTGTCATTTAACCTCCCCCAATTATGACTGACTCAGTATGGGACAAAAGCAGCAACATGGCACTGAATTAAAAGGTCAGCTGTGACCATAATCAATGGTGAAACAGGGTTGTGAGGTTGAATGGCCTGCCCATTCCCTTCTGTACTGTTTCTGTGTAACACTCCCTATCTCTGTATCTACTTGATTCCCTGCTCCCTTTCCCATCTCTGTAACCTACACAACCTCCTACAACTGGAACTATCTCAGACCACAGAATTCTCCATATCTGCCAAACCTGCTCCACTCCCTACAGCTCTACCAATCTATTTCCTCCTCCAGCCCGATAATCTTCTGTGTCTTTGTTACTTCCTCTTGCTTCTGCAACCCTACATATCTCTGTAAAATCATATCATACAGCGTCCCTAACTTTGCATTCCCCTCCAATCCCTACCACTGTCCCTGTCTCTGTGACGTTATCCCACACACTGACCCGTCTTCCATTGTTGAAACCTTCTCTGTCTCTGTTACCTTCACCTGCTCCTTCAGACCTCCATGTATGTATGATCCTCTGTAGTTCATCAGCCCACTGTGTCTCAACAATATCCTCCAGCTTCCGTAGCCCTCCTGACATTTGTAAACCCCTTTGGTCCGTGCAAACCTGTCACTCTCTAACTGTTCCTGTCGCTATATCACTCCCCATCTGTCAGGCATACTGCAATTCCTACAGACTCTGCAGCCCACCCTCTCTCTTACCTCCCTCGGGCCCTGAACGCCTCCTATGTTCGGTATACTTTTCCAGCCACAGCAGCACTCCACATTTCTCTTTGCTACTCCATTCCTCACACCCCTGCCCACACCTCACATCCTCTCCCTTTGTGTACTCTGCAACCCTCCCTCAGAGTTTCGTGTTACTACTCCTAAAAATATCCCACGATCGGTAAACAGCTCCAACCCTCCCGATCTCGGTAAACTCCAACAGCTCCAACATCTCTCCTCATCTGTGTAACTTCCTCCCGTTCTTAAACGCTCTCAAAATGTGGAGATCCCACAATCCTCCCGATGTGTTGTCCTTTGCCATCCCGGCAACACTTCCGATCTGCGGAACCCACTCCAAAACCTGCGACTCTCCTGATCCTATTCTTACAAGGCTCAATGTATATTTAACTCCCTTCTAGTGTTGTCAACCACCATGTCCATGTGAGCTCCTCCAGTCTCACCCTCCATCTACCCATCTCCATAACCTTCTTCAGCTATCACACCCCTATATGTGTAACCGTCATTCTCCCCTAGAACCCTTCATACCGCAGGAATCTCCTCCAGTTTGTGCGATGCTCCCGATCTGTGTAACTGTCTCTAGGCCCTAATGTTCGTGTGTCAGTAAGCTCTGCCAGATCATTACTGAGCAATATGTTTATTTGTAGAGCTGGTGTAAACGTGGTGGAATAAATGATATCGTTTAGTGTCATAAGACTTCTGTGTGGTCTTGTGTGATTTCGTGAGAATCCTTCAACTCGAATAATCTCCCATCTTTGTAACGTCGACTCTTCCATATGATCCATTCCGATCTCTACACTCTCCATCAGCAAATACACCCCTCGTTATCTCTGTTACCCATACAGACCTTTTTTCTAGAATCTCCTCTAGCCCCTACAATGCTCCCTCTCTGTATAAGTTCTCAAGTCCTTACAGCTCGCCCATTCTCTGTAACAACTCCGATCTATGTTAATCTTCCAATCTTTGCGATCTGCTCAAGTCCACAAAAGCAATAATATCACTAACTCCCTTCTGCCCTGACAAATCTCATTATTTCTACAACATCCTGCTTCCAGTAGTGGGTGTTATGTCTGCAACATTCTCCAGCAACTATAACTCTGCCCATATCTTCATCTTCCTCCTCTCCTAAACTTTCCCTGTTGTATAACTTCCTCCAATGTCTAACCAGCTGTTTTACATCCTCTAGTCACTCCAACGTTGCCGATGCTGTAACCAACTCCTGCTGCTACACAGCTCACTATCGCTGCAAACTCCACAAACGAAATCAGTCCCTATCTGTGGGAACATCTCGCCCTCCCTATCTCTGTAATATCTACCAGATGTTAAAATCCTTCATGTATCTCGAAACTCCACTGGTTCTTCAAATCCACCAGTTTCTAAAACATCCACCATCTGATTAAACTCTCTCTATCTCTGTAAAACCCTCTAAGAGAAGTCCCATTCTTTTCTGTAGAATCTCCTTTAATAATTTCCTGCAGCACCAATGTAATCTTTTCTTTCTGATTTCTGCAATTTCTCATTCTCAACGTCCTCCACCAAGAACATCCCTTGTTATCTCTAATCTGTTCCAAAAACGGAATCCAACCGAACTTCTGTGAACCTTTCCATGAGGAAAATATGTTTTTGAAACCGGTGCTATGGTGTTTGGAAGAATGTTATAAATGCAGGATTATTTGTAGAAACTAGACATTTACAGAGTTGGGAAGGACTATCGAATGTAAAATATGTTACAGAGAGTGGCAATTTGTCAGCACAGAGGCACGTGTCTGGGATTTAACTGATTGGCTGTGAGGTTCAATAAAATATTGAATTTACCTGCAAATGCATAGACTGGGATCTACCTGCTCTGACTATGGGCCTCGGGACTGGAATAGGTACCAGTAGTTGACTCTGCACAGGCTTGGCAGAATGTATTTTATCTTCCTGATGGGATGTTGGAGCTTGGTTCCAGATTGGAGGAGAGCAGATGTCCATGTTCAGGCAACAAAGGGAGCCTGTACCTTCCTGATCTCATTCTGAGTCTGTTTTCCAGATTCCTTGTGAGAAGCTATAAATACCTAATGCGCTGGGGTTTGTACAGTTCTGAGCGTATTTACCTATACTTTGTCTATGTCTCGATGTGATTCAGAAATGAAACAATTACAACGGAAATTACACCCCACAACAAGTTCTCGGTATACATTCCTGACCAGCGGTCAGCTCACTAGAACCTCACATCAGAATAAGTTCCCACTTCCTGAAATGCTACAACTGAAAGCAACGTTTCAACTCGTGTGAATTGCATCTGCATCATTGATCATAATCTGTGAAGATAGAAAGTTCATTTCCCCTGTCACTGTGTTGTCTCCATCTTCAGGCGTGATGTGCCTGAATTCCCTACCCTGTTCCTGCTGCATTTATTTCTGGTGCAGAGAGATTCAGGGCTACATCATGTGATATGTTCTCAAAGTGTCATTTTTGTCAGCGTTCGTAAACGGTTGCTCTTCAAATGGTTTTGTCGCCAAAATATTGATCTGGCTGGTCGAGAATGGTTTTCACTTCAACCAAAACCAAAAACTGTACTTGTCTTTGGAATCTCCTTCAGCACCTAAAGAAATCCGTATCACAGTAATGTCCCCCAGCCTTAACTATTTCTGCAATCTCCTCTGT
The DNA here is from genome assembly GCF_047496795.1 of Chiloscyllium punctatum. Classification (NCBI taxonomy): domain Eukaryota; kingdom Metazoa; phylum Chordata; class Chondrichthyes; order Orectolobiformes; family Hemiscylliidae; genus Chiloscyllium; species Chiloscyllium punctatum. The sequence continues at coordinate 48,928,676 of NC_092789.1, forward strand.
ACCCTACAGCCACCCTGCTATCTGGCACTTGCTGCCATTCCTTCCAAACTTTTCAACAAGACCAATGAAATGAGCTTTTAAAATAGAATGAACAAAGTCAGACGTAGATGTCATATGAAGATGTGGCTGCACAGTGGCCAAGGCTGAGAACTGGATATTCAAGGGATTACAACGTTTACACAGCAAGAATTAAAAGACCAACACAGTGAAGAAGCATTGTGTGAAAAGGTTGGAATCAGAATTATTGTGATGCTAATGAATTTTTACATTGATCCTCCCATCCTCTCGCCTTATCCCTGTAAATTGATCAAATATTGGTAACCTTTGAAGACTTCAGGAAATCGCAGCACATGCAGGAGAGCATTTTGTAGACTGTTTGCATTGGATACAAAATGTTATTAAGCCCTTGTTCTTACTCCCTGGAGACTGTCGGACATCAGGTGTCAATCTAGGCACCGTTAAAATTGGTTGAAGAGTTTCTGCCGCTCCTGTGATCCCGTGTATGACTTACAAATCCCTAGCACACTATAGCAGAAATAATCACTTTCCTCACTGCTTCGCTAATATTTCAAACAGTTGCATTTATTTTTCACCGCTGATCTGGTGTCACGGAGTAACGTAATCTTCCTTTGCTGCTCCATGCCGTCCACCAGACCCTTAGAGGCTTGTCCACAAAGGGGGCGCCCACTCTTTCCACCTCTGCCATGTTCAGGGCAGTTTCACATTGACAATTTTACAGATAGTACCTGTAACAGGGAGGCCGGTTAATTCTGAGATATCAAGGCAGTGAGCGTTTGTTATAACAAAGGGAAAATCATCGGGGTAATGTCAGATCAGAGGAAGACCACTCGGGCAGGGAAGGTAGTTAAGTAGGGAGATTGGGGATGGGGTCATGAGAAAACGCACTTCTTATTCACAGGAACAATATGTTATCCGCCTCTGTACTGATGCCCCTGAAAATATGTGTGCTCTAATCCTTTCCGCATCCTGCATTCCAATCTTTCCTCATGACTGCACTTTCACTTCCACAGGGTAACTAATATCCTCTATATTCTCTCCAGTCAAATTCCATCCTTGCATGTGATGAGGTGACCAGAACCGCACACAGTACACAAGCTGTGACTGAACTCATGATTTATGCAGTTCTGACTAACATTCCTGCTCTTAAATTCTCCACTTTGGCTGATAGAGGAACTTATGAAATTGCTGCTTAAGGAGTTGATTGATGTGTACCTTTTTAACATCTGCCTAAACTGACCATAATCTCATTTAATGTGCATTCCTCTCTGTTGCTGATGTCCCCAAACGTCTTGCATTGTCCGTCTCTGGCTGGTTTGCTACTTTCACCTGGACACCATTGTTTCCATTTCTAAACAGTCTGCCATGCGAGCTCTTGTCAAATCCAAGCAAATCACATCAAGTTAGGAGTTACTGTCTCAAACTAACAGTCAGATTAATTGCACACAATCTTTTTTGAACAAATCCAGACCGACTGTCCTGGAATCTCTCAGACTTCCTCAGTGATAGTTTTAGCTGTGTCTCAGAATTACAACCTCGACTCTTCAGTCAGTCCCTTGATTCAAATTAAACAAAACTGCAATGTTTGCCGTTCTCTGGTCCTCAAGCACCATCGCTGTATCCAGTGAGAATTGGACGGTCAGTATTATGCGGTGATTTTCTTGACCTCTTGAAACAGTCTGGAACATTCTGTAGTCCATTTTTAAGGAATTGAAGCTCCTTTGCAACATCCCCCCGACAGAAGTGTATTTCTCTTGATATGCCGCACTACACAGTGTGGATCGCTTCCCTATTTTGGTTCAGACAGCTGCCCAACTTCATTTACTACCTTCCCTGCCAGCGTGGTCTTTCTCTCATCTGGAATTAGCCCGATGATTTTCGTTTTCTTGGACAACTGGCCACTGCCTGTATATCCCAGAACGAATCGCCCTCCCTGGTACAGGCGCCATCTGCAAAAAGCCATTAAACTCTTCGATTGTCAATCTGAAACTGCCCTGAACACGACAGAGCTGGTAAAATTGGTTCCTCTCTTTGTGGTCAAGCCTCTAAGGTTCCGTTGGATTGCGTGGTGCAGGAACGGGACATGATCTTCCTCCAGGTCGATCAGATGATACCATGACTTCAGACCCTGCCAGATTGTTCCGAGGTTGACCTCAGTCAGTGAGGTGTCAACCTCCTGGGTGAATGCCCAGCAGCGTAAATAGGAGGTTAGCGACCTTCTCCACACCACCAGAATAAATGCCACCTTCTGTACTTTGTGACGTCGCAGTCACTCTATCTCTGTTACTGTGACCATCTCCAACAAAGGCTCATGTTTTTCCACTCTCACTGAATACAGCTCCTCCTCTCGTTATCTCTGTTCGCTCTTCACGTTCTCTCTCTCACCTGTTCACTGTCTCTCTTCCCAACCCCGCCTGCTGTCTGCGTTGACTACTCAGTCACTCAGGAAACCTCATCACCTTTCCCCCAGCTTTGCTAGCACTAACAGCTCTACCAACCACTTCCATCTCCCTTAACACCTCTTGGTAATTCTCTCATTCCAGAAAGAATCAATATTTCACAAAAAGTCACGAGGAATTGGGCTCTCCCAACATTGAGCTCCTCACCCTAAACAGGGGAAGGATCCTGACCCTAACAACCAGGTGAGGCTGAATGACAGTTTCCAAGCTCCTGGAATGGTATCATAAACTCCCCTTTACCCATTGTGTTGGGCACTTGACTTATTGTGGACAATGTTATCAAGTTTTCTGATTTTATATCTTTCTAAACAACAAGGCAATGCAGCAGGTGTATGAGCCTGGCCGCTCTGGCTGAGGGGAAATACAGCTCAAAGCAGGCTAAGACAAGGCGATAAATCAGTCAGCATTCAGGTAAACTCAAAGTCAGTGTGTACACACATTCACTAAGCAGCCCAGATGTGCAGTTCATGAGCTGGGTGTGTATCCCTGAAGACAGCTTGCTTTCAGCGGCATTACGATGAGAGTTGTCAGTGCACCCTGATCTGCAGCATTGAAGTACAGAATTATGCTGTCAGTCAGTCGGAGATGTGGTGTGACGGCATGGTGAGGCTGCCATGTGGCAGATGCCAGCATTGGTGGGTGTGGAGTACATTCAGCTTCTGTCTGTGTAGTGTATCCCTAGACGTTGGTTTACGAGGTAGAGGTCCGCAAGAGAGGGGAGCGAGATGGAGTCACTAGTTACAAGCTCTGAATTCCATGTCGAATTCCCCACATTGAGTTTCCCCACAGTGGGAGGGAGGCTATGTTGCTCTGACTTGATGAGGAAAGATCTTCCTAAATGTGTCTTTTGTTCTTCAGTATTCATGCAGTCAGCATCTTGCCACTATCTTTCTTAAATCTTGTCTTCTTGAACAATACAGAACAGAAATGTGCCATTCAGCCCCCCGAGCCTGCTTTGACACATGATGCCTATCCAAAAGTAAAAAAAAATCTAGAGGACTCTATTCGCTTTCACATCTCTGTGTGAAGATACCTCTTCACCATTGCTATTGTTTCTTCTTCAACATCCTCGACAGTGCATTCGAGGCACTTCCACATTCAGCCTGGAACAGAAAGAAACTAACGTGTCTATTATAAATCCTTCAAACATTTCCCTGTTTATCTAAGATGATGGCAATAATAATTGATATTTCTATCCTGGGAAAAAGGCTCTGAATATCTATTCTGTCCATATCTCTCATACGTTTGGAATGCTCCTGAGGTCGCCCCTCAACCGGAAATGTCCAATTGAAAACAAGCCAAGTTTGTTCATTTTTTCCTGAAGGCTAATATCCTCCAAACCAGGCAACACCCTGGTGAAAGTCTTTCAAACCCTCTCCATCACCTCTACATCCTTGTGTTGATGTGGTAATAAGACCTGCACACAAATTTCCAAACGTGACCAAAATAAAGTTTTATCCAGCTCCAACATTCCATTCTATTTTTTATACTTTGTGCTCTGATTGAGATACGCCAGCATACGGATAGGCCTCTTGACCACAATTTTCACCTGGGTTGCCACTTTTAGGGAACTGTGGACCTGTTGTCTCGATACCTGAGATGATGCAACTATTTCGAGTCCTTCCATTTACTATCTACTTCTCTTGTGCTGAAGACCTTCTAAAATGCTTCGACTCGCATTTGCCCTGAATAAATTGCATCTGCACTTTTTCCATCCAAGACTCCATCCTATGTGTAGCCTGCTGTATGCTGTGCCAATCATCCTAACAATCCGCAGCTCATCCAATCTATTCACACATCTCCAGTTACAAATACACCCTTTCCCCACCACTCCGTCTTCTATGACCAACGAGTTCAGTATCCATCTTTCCATTGCCCGCTAATCCCACTTGACTCCACCTTCTGTATGAACCTGCCATAAGGAACTATACCAAAGCCCTTTCCAAGGTCCATATGGCCAGCATCCAGCCCCATGGCCTCATCAATCACCTTTGTCACGTTCTCAAAATATGCCATCAATTGTTTGAGACACGGTTTTCAACACAAAAAGCTATATTACCTTTCGATAAAATTCCATATTTTTCCAAATAGGACTCAACCATATCTCGAAGAATCTCGAATATTTTCCCTACTACTGAGATAAGGCTCACGACCTGAACTTTCTTGCATTTTCAGTGTTATACTTCATCAAAAAGGAACAACACTCGCTCTTCTCGAGTTCTCTGGAACCTCCCATGTTACTGATTTGCATGCAAAAAGTGTGCACGATTGTCAAGCAAATTATTCCCTCGATTCTCGCAGTATTCTGGAATTGATCCCATCATAACCGGAAGCTTGTCTACCTCATTGCTTTTCAAAGCTCCCAGCACAGCATTCATTTTTTACATCTCGAAATGCTCTGGAATATCAACATATCCTTCTCAAGACTCACCATCCACCATGTCCTTCTCATTTGTGAAAACCGATGCAAATTATTCGTTAAGGCCGTCACCCGCTACCTTCAGATCCATGCACTAATTTCCTCCTTTGCCCTTGAGTGGACCGTTTTTTCCCCGGTTACCTTTTCCTCCTGACAAACCGGTTGGGAAGTTCCTTAATCATGATTCTCAAAGACAATTCATGGTGTCTCTTAGCCCTCCTAAATCGTTGGTTATGTTTTTCCTGATTTTTATTATGTTTTTCGAGACCCCGATCCACACTCTTTAATGTGCCTCCTTTATCTTTTTGACGAAGCTCACAATTTCTCTTGTCGATAAAAGTTCCCAAAGTTTGACATCATTGCCACCTGTCTCGATGGCCAGATGTCATATACCTCAATACAGTAACATTGCGAAGGGTCTAATGTGCTTCTCAGACAATTCTACCAGACTCATCATGATAGCCCATTTAGGCTTCAATTCAAAATCAAAACCATAATTTATCTCCTACAGTGACATGAGGTTTCCATTGATTGCCTTTTATGTTCTTTTACTTAGTTTCATTTTCTGCTTTGAAAACAAATCTGTGAAAGATTGCTTGTCGTTTCTTGCCAGCATGACTTTAAACCCAGTATTTTTTTCGTAATTTCTTTTTTGGAATCACCCCCCACCCCCACCCCTTTGCATTCCAAACTCCCCTCAGATTTCTGTTGTATTCAGGAGAGGCTAATTAGGCTGGGGCCGTTTTCCCAGGATTCTGATTTATTTTCTCTTTCTTGTTTCCTGTTCATTTGAATGAAATCCATTTTCAACCGACTAATTTTAGAATGATTCATACTAAAACTTCTTAGTCTGGATGAATGCTTTAGTGTACTTACATATAGTCATGAATTATGATCACCTTTCTTTAAGTGCTGCCCGTTTCCTTCCTGTTGGTAGTTGAATGAGTGTGAAAGTGCTGAATGGGGAGTGTCATGGCACGAACACCTGCTGGCAACTGTCGATGTTGGAAGGAGGGTGTGATTGTGGATAGGAACCATTCGAGTGGACTGCTTAGTCTTTAGTCGTGTCAAACAGTTTCAGTACTGTTGACGTGCATTCATTCAAACAGGTGGAGATTACATGTTGCTCGCTTGAACCTTGGAGGTAATGGAGAGGAAGTCGGGGAAAAGATACTGGCTGCAGGATTCCTCACTTCTGATCTGACGTTTTCACCATAGCAGTTAGAGAGTCTTTGATAAAACTGAGAAAGTTAGTGCCAATGATTTCAACAATGGGAACGCGTTTGGCTTCTGAATAGTATTAGCCCTCTAATTTAGTGATGGAATGGCCATTGACTGTCATTTGTGTGGCACGAATGTTACTTGTCACCTGTCAGCCACGAAGCCTGGCTATTGTCCAAGTCCTGCTGCATTTTGACTGATTTTGTGATCTAAGGAGTTATGAATTGTAAAAGCATGAGCACACCTCATTACATCTGACCGAATGAATGAGCAAGCTTTCAGATAGCTGGTTTTCCAAAGTACTTGCTGTCTTTGATCTTCGAGATGGCACTGTGTTTAGCAGGTTCTGTATACTAAGTCTTGGTGCAGAGAAACTTGTAGATGGCATGAACTGCTCCTATTGTGCCTCAGTAGTGGAGGGGATTGATGCTCGTGGAAGTGATAGCAATGAAATGGACTCGTTTTGTCCTGGGTTTTTCCTGGGATGTACTCCATCTCAGGCTTTCGGGAGTCAGCAGATGAGTTCCTGACTGTACAATTCCTAGCCTCTGACCTGCTCCTGGAGACAGTGTTATTTATATGGCTTGTCCAGGACAGTTCCCATTCAATTATCACACCCAGGATGCAGAAAGACACAGTGTTGGGGACTCAGTGGTGGTAACGTGACTGAAAATCAAAGAAGGATGGTTTGATTCTTTATTGTCATGTATGTCCAGCATTTGTCTGTCGTGAACATTACCTGCCATTTTTAGACTAAACCTGGATGCATTTGAACATGGACTGTTTCCGAAATGCTGTTTCAGGAATGCTGCAATCAATAAACATTCCCAAATCTGACCTTATGACGGAGAGAGCAGCTGGAAATGGTTGAGCCTCGGACACACTGGTTCCTGAGGAATCGTTGTCGCGCTCACCTTGAGTTCGAATTACTGACACTGATAGCATTTTTATCGTTGCTGGTGATAATTCTAATCAGGAGAGTACTTACCCCAGAATCTGAATAAGTATAATTTTACTCAGGTTCCTCTTCTCCCACCCTGTTAAATGGTGTGTTGATGTTAAGAGTAATTCCTCTCACTGCCTCTTTGGACTTCCACTCTTTTGAACGAAGTTTGCAATGGGGTCAGGAGCTGAGTGGTCCCGACGGGACACTAACTAAATGACACTGAGCAGGTAATTGCTGGTTGATCACATTATTGCGAAAAGCTTTCTTCACAACTGGCAGCAATGCAAGTGCCCTGCTTTTTGTTTCCAGGACATCCTTGCCATTTATAACATTGTTGGTAAGTATCAGTATTCTTCATCAAATTGAACAGCTTGGCAAGAGATGTGGCAATTTCTGGAGTAAAATCACAGTTCACTGTCACTCCAACTACTTCTTGACATTGTGTGGTGTGAATCAAACTGTCTGAAGATTAGGGTCTGTGATGCTGCAGCCCACTGAAGGAGGCCGAAATGGATCATCTGCTGAGCCCTTCTGCCTGAAGATTGTTACAAATGTATCAGCTTTATTTTTTCGATGATGAGCTGCGCTCTCCGAAAAATGGGGATTTCATTGTAGGACAGCAGCGCCCTCCTCCAATGGTATCCTTCATTGTCCACTAGATTTTATGATCACATGTGGCAGGACCTCAGTGATAGAGCAGAACAATTGATTGTGAAATAATTGAGCTCTGTCCATTACTTTCTGCTAAAGCTATTTAGCATGCAAGTCATCGTGTTTTGCTGCTGAAGAGAAAAGAGTTTCTCCAGGTTGTCCCCTAATTTCTGTGTCTGCTAAGTGTTGCTCCCGCCATGTCCTTCTGTACTCTTCCTTGACTCTGTGTGGATCCCTGACTTGATGGTTACTGCAGAGTGGGATGTATGTCAGGCTGTGACGTGCAGACTGTATGAATTGTAGAGAATGATTCTGCTGCTGCCGATGGCCCACTGCATCTCATGGACATCTCGCCAAATTGTGACGATGGACCTTCCTCCACGCGTGCACTGTGCCGTGGCTGTTCTTATCTTTATAAGGGGTGGCACGGTGGCTCAGTAGTTAGCACTGCTGCCTCACAGCGCCAGGACCCTGTGTTTTATTCCCGCCTGGGGAGACTGTCTGTGTGGAGTTTACACATTCTAACTGTATGTGCGTGGGTTTTCTCCGAATGCTCCGGTTTCCTCACACATTCCAAAAACGTGGAGGTTAGGCACATACGTGGGGAGTAAATTTAGGATAGACGAATGTGGGTGGGTTACTCTTTGGAGGGTCTTTGTGGACTTGTTGCGTAGTAAGGAGTGTTCCACACTGTATGAATTATTCAATAAATGCACATATTAAATGTGGAGGTGTATCTGAAACAGGTGGCTGGATGACGATGAGGTCAATTATAGGTTTCTCATTTATTGATTCACTCCAAAGCTGCCGCAGAGCAGTCCAGCAACAGCAGGATCCAGCATCAATGCTGAGCACTTTATTGCCGATATACCAAGGGCTGCCCCCTCTGTTTGGGACAGAATCTACCAGAGGGTGTGGTGCTGTTGTCTATGACATAGTTCTGTTCACAGAACCTTGTTTTACAGACAACATATGACTGTTGCTTGATTAGTCTTTGGGAAATATACAGCAGGTTATTTCCACATTTTCTACAAGGAACAATTAATGTTACTTTATTTCTTATATGTTTTGAAGTAAACTAAACATCATCGTTTTCCATTTGAAAACATTTGATGTAAAGAATAATTAGATTACGAGAATATACATAAACCAGTGACTGTAGTAAACAGCTAATTCATGTTCAGATTAAAAAGCACATTATCCTGCAGTCAGCAATCTGTTGAAAATAACTTTGAAAAAGAGCCTGAATTCAGGCACAGTGCTACTGGGCCTCACCAGTACCTCCAAAACAGTGGTCATATCCAAAATCTGTCCTGAGGTCTGGAAACTGGAGCTTGACAGTTATTCAGACAATATCTCACAACAGACCAGATAGAGTTATACCTGAACAACAGGGAAATGCGTGGGGCAGACTGGCTCATGGACTAGCACAGGGTTCTGTGCTGGTCCAAGTGCAATTCAACATTTGTAAAAATCGCCTGACCACAAGCATGTTTTGCAAGTTTATCTCCTCTGGAGTGCCACCTAAACTCTGAACGTTGGGCCCGATCCTAAATGAAGGTATTATAAAGGTGATGGAGTCTGCAGCTCATGGCGTATTTCATTGAATCCCTCATTAAACAAATCCAGTGTATATCAGCTCCACAACATCAGTATCTCAACAGAATTGCACAGCTACATTGATAGTCGACATCATCGCAGCCCAAAGTCCTTGTGGGTGAATAGGCATAGGAATTTCTGTGTAAACATTTGCAGCATTGTCCTAACTATTAAAAGCAATGTCTCTTTACTGAAGGTTTGACATCCCTTGATAATATCCACTTTTAGATTGTCTTATATGTGCAAAATACCCCCATTTATTCAGTCCACTTTTATGACAACAATATGATGGAAACAGTCCCCAAATCACAGTAAGGGGCTTTGAAATGATGAGTCGCGTTACCACTCCCAAGATCAAATTATTATTACGTACAAGGACGTTAAAAATATACAATGATTTTCCCTTGCATTAATACTGCGTGCTAATAATCATACACAAACATTTTCATGGTATCAATATCACTGTGTCTTAGCATTCTATCGTCAGATTTTCGAAATTTTCAATTGCTTCTGCCTAACTCACAGCTCAGTAATGTGGTCTGTGAATGTCAGTCTCTATGCAACACTCCGTATGTAGGCCATGCCTCTGAAATGCTGGCAGATTGTTTCTAACAGCATATCACTTTAGGTGTTCACAGCAAGCAGAATACTTACTGGGCCTAACCAGCCTGCGCTCAGAGAACCCAAATCTCAGTGTCCAGCACTGGCACGTTTGGACAATATTTTTCATTCTAATTTATTCATGGTGTATGGGACAATATTTATTGCCCATTTCTCTTTGCCATTGAGAAGTTGGAGGTGAGGTGCCACATTGAACAGCTGCAGTCCATGTATAGTTGGTAAACTTATAATGCCATTTGGGTGGGAACTTGAAACAATGACACTGAACGAATATCAACATGTTTCTAAATCTAGATGGTGTGTGGCTTGGAATTGAACTTGAACATGTATTTTCGGTCTTTGTCCTTCTTGATGATCGTTGATTCAGATGTATTTCGTAAGGAGCCTTGATAAATTTCTAAAGAGCACCGTTTGGATGGCAGGCATTACTGCTTCTGAGTGTTAGTGGATGAGGGATGAAGCTGCATTCAGCCAGGAAATTGGTGGGTATTTCAGCACACACTCATTCAATGTGTGCCTTATACATGGTGGACAGGTTTTTGGAAAACTTGAGGAAAGTTATTTTTGCAGGATTCCGAGTCCCTGATTCTTGTAGCTAATGACTTTATGCATATTGAAAAGTGTGGCGCTGGAATACCACAACAGGTTAGGTAACATCCGACGTGCAGGGGGAACGACGTTTCAGGCATAAGCTCTTCAAAGGAGTAGATGATGAATTTATATGGTCAGTCCGGTTCTGGTTAACGGCAGTCCCCAGGATATTGGTAGATGGACGTTCAGTGATGGTGATGACTATGAATGCTAGAGGATGATGGTTCTATTCTGTACTGTTAGAGGTGATCATTGTCTGAAACTTCGAAGTACACGCCCGCATGTATTACATATCTGAGTAATTGCGAATATTGCCAAATCGTGAACATTGTCTAATCATTGACGAGCACCACTCTCCCCACCCCCCTTGTGATTTTACAGTGGATGGATAGTCAGTTATGAAGCATCTGAAGAGTGTTGGGCCAAGGACGGAGAACACTCTTATATATCACTAATAGTGACCCTCTCTCTGAGCTAGGAAGCTTGCTTCAAGTTCCACCTACTCCAGAAGTGTGTAACACCATGTCTGAACAGATGAATCTTAAAATATATACCCGAACAAGCTGAGTGAGGAAGTGCTTACCTCAGTTAGTTGGACAGCTGTTTTGGAATGCAGATTATTGCTAATAGTGTGCGTTCAATTCCTGAGATGACTGTAAATGAATCCTACTCAACTTCTCCCTTACTTGAAACATGATGACTGCCCAGTTAAACTACCATCAGTCATTTCTGATTGACCAAAGAGAAACGATCGTTCCGTAGGAATATGATGCCTTACCTATCCATCTCTGATGTACAGGCTTACCCAGAACCAACTTCCCCTGGGGTACTGCAGAAGAGTCGAGATGGCTGCTCTACACCAACCTCAACCAACTATCTTTATACCAGGTATAACTTTAACCAATGCAGAGATTTTCCTGATTCCAATTTGGTCCAGTTTTGCTATCAATTCTGGATCCCATACATTTTAAATGAATTTGTAATGATGTTAGGTGCAGCCACTCTCGCCTCACCTCCACACTTCACCGGTTTTTATTTTTAAATGTTGTTTCCCAATATTAAATCAAGGCTTTAAAAGCTTTGGGGGATGCCTAGCCCTGGCATAGCCCAAACAGAACTTCAGTGAGTTCGTGCTGAGACGTGTTGTTTGATATCACTTTAGACAGCATCTACATCTCGTTATTAATGAAAGCAATTAGACCAATGGGGGAGCCATTGATTGTCTGATGTTTTATCTGTGTTTGTCCGGATACATGCCAGTGCTATAGCCCAGAAGGAACAGCTGTAATGGAAGGTTATCAATGCTAAGTATTTGCATTATTCAATCCCTCCAGCCACTTGTAGATCTTTCTGGATGTATCGTGACCTGATATGGCAAAAGTACGATTCAAGATCGAAGACGGTTACAAAAAGTGGTGAACTCGGCCCGGACAATCACAAAGGCCAGCCTCTCATCTATAGAATCAGCCAACCAGGACCGCTGGGAAGGTAAGGCCACCAGGATTCCCAAAGAACTATCCCATCCACGCAATGCTTTTCTTCAACCTCTTCCGTCAGGGAGAAGGTACAGAAACCTGAACACATTCAACAAGCTGATTTTGAAACAGTTTCTACTCTCTGGTTGTTCGAATACAGGATGGACTCACAAAGTCTGAAATGTGTTTTGGTTTTTGCTGCTGTTGACCTATTATTAACTTATCTATGCTATTTAATTTCGTTATCTGAAAGGTAAACGTGATAATAAATACAATTCATTTCAATTCAATACAATCTCAGACGAGATGAATCGAATTCCCTGAAGACTTCCATCTGGAGGAGATGAAAATAGGAAATACCATTGGCACTTCTGCCTGAACATTGCTGCCGGTGTTTCAACCTTACCTTTTCTATTGTTGTGCTGGGTTCCTCCATCATTGAGGAAGGTGATATTTGTGGATCCTCTCCTCCACAGAGTTGTTTAGTTGTTCACTACTATTTACACTGACTGCATGTGACAGCATTGCAGAGATTTGGTCTGATTTGTTAATTCTCTCGATCAATTGCAGCTTAAACTATTTGGCGAGTAAGTGATCCAGTTTACTAACTTCACCTCATAGTGAGGTGGACCTGGTGTTGCTCCGCGCAGGCCATCCTGTGTTCTTCATTGAGCAATGCTGCTGCCGAGCATTTCTTTGTGGTGGTTTTGAAATGGCCCTCCCAGTATACATCCTCCAACATTATCAGCCTCTCAAATCTTCCACCAAGCATTATTTAATGTGTCTGTTTGTTGGGGGTGGTGGTGGTAACAATGATCCACCAGCTGAAGGAGGGAATCCAGCAGGAGATTACTATTTCAGTGTTTATTCTGATGCCATGAGGTTGAGGGAGGGGAATCAGCAGGATGTTTCCATGTCTGTGTTTGATCTGACTCCATCAGGCTGAGAGAGGGGAGTCAGCAGGCGGTTTCCATGTCAGTGTTTGATATGACATCATGAGGCTGAGGGAGGGGTGTCAGCATGAGGTTTCCATGTCAATGTGTAGTCTGACACCATGAAGCCGAGGGAGGGGAATCAGCAGGGCTTCCAATGTCAGTGTTTAATTTGACACAATGAGACTGAAGGAGGGGAGTCAGCAGAAGGGTTCTGTGTCAACATTTGATCTGATACAATTAGGCTGAGGGAAGGAGGGTCAGCAGGAGGTTTCTGTGTCAATGTTTGATCTGACACCATGAGGCTTCGTTATGTTACGTTGTTGCTTGAGCAGTCTGTAGGGCAGCTCTCCCAATTCTGGCATGAATCCGGATTTTAGGAAGTAGGACTTTGCTGGGTCCACAGGGCTTTTTACTTTGTTACTGTCAACCGAGGGGCTTGTTTTTTGCTGTATCACACTGACTCAACGGCAGTTGTGATTGGACCACACCTGGTCACAGTCATTCAGTTCCAGTTCCTCCCAGTGTCTGTTCCATTCTACAGATTTCAACAATGTGTTATCTGTTAAGTCACTGCGCAAATCTGTGTTTCAGTTGTCCATCTGTATCTCTGTATCTTTCCCTGTCATCAACTTCGCAATAACATTCCGCTTTTCCACAAGCTTCAGCAGCTACAGCAGCCTTATTTATCACTGGACATTCCTCCAACACCTGCACCCTACCTATCTCTCTAAGCGCCTCCAAAGCGCTACGCCATTCGTCGTCTCTCTAAGTCTCTCCAGCTCCTTCACTGCTGTATAATTATAATTTACTGCAGAATCTTGACGACTTCCTATTTTTTAACCACCTCCGGCACATACATCCCTCTTGATTTCTCTAACCTCCTCCAAACCCAACATTCCTCCCTATCTTTAAACCTCTAAAGCCCTAGACACCGCCCTATCTCCCTAGCCATCTCCAACACCTACAACCGTCATTATCTCTCTGACCACATCCAGCCCCACACGCCTCCATATCTGTCTAATATCCTGCTGCACCCAAAGCAATTTCCATTTCTCGAACTTCTTCCAAACACTGCCTCCCTCCCAATCTCTCGAACCACCTCCAGCCCCGATACCCCTCCCTGTTTCACGAACCACCTCCAGCCCCGACACCCCTCCCTGTTTCACTGACCACCTCCAGCTCCCACACCCCTCCTGATCTAAAACCACTTCCATTCCTATCTCTCCAAATACCTCCAGTTTCCAAACGCCTGTCTATCGTGAACCACATCCCGCCCCTACACACTTACCTACCTCACTAATTCCTTCCATCCCAAACCATTACATATCAGTCTATCCTCGTTCAGCTCGCAAATCCCTCTTTTTCTGTCACGTCCTCCAAACCCGGCGTCCCTCCTTATCTTTCTAACCTCCTCCAAACCCTACAGCTCTCCCCTTCTAAATGAAAACCTCCAAACACTACATCCCTCCCTATCCCTCTACCCACCTCCAGCCCCCACAACACTCCCTATCTATCGAACAACCTCCAACTCCCAAACCCTTCTCTATCTCTAAAAACACCTGTAGCCCGTGTACCCCAAATCAGTCTAACCACTTCCAACCCTTACATAGATCCCTATCTCTCGAACATCCTCCCCAGTCTACAGCCCTCCCTATCTCTCTAACCTGAGCTGCTTCAACACTCCCCTTACCGTGGGAAAAAATTAAGAAAAAGTCAGTAGTCTGTTCGAGTGTGCACATGCCTCGCTATCTCTGTAACATGAAATCATCTTCAGCTTTGTTTTCCTATTTCTGTAAAATCCGCAGACCAGAAAATCACGATTATCTCCTGCAGATTTCATTCATCCTTATTTCTGTAATTTCCTCCAACATCTACACAACTCCAAACTGCTTTTCCCACCTCCTTCCATATCCCGTCCCTCCAGCATCTATTCCACTTTGCATATCTCCAGCCCCTGACTCCATCCCTGGTCCTGTAACATTCCACAGCACCTAAACCACACCCGATCCCTGTAACAATCTCCAGACCCGACACAAACTCCTTGTCGCTATAAAACACTTCGGCACCAACACACGCTCCCTTTCCTGTAACATTCTCCAGCACCTTCACGCACTCGCTGTCAATGTTACATTCTCCTGCACCTAGACCACTCCCATCCCTGTAGCATTGTACATCACCTATACCACTCCCTCTCCCTGCAACATTCTCCATTACCGACACCTCTCACTACGTTATTACAATCTCCAGTACCTCAGACCCTCCCTAACCATATGACATTCTCCGGAACCTGCATTCCTCTCGATCCCGATACCATTCTCCAAGCCCTACCCCTCTCCCTGTCACTATAACATTCTCCCGCACCAACACCCACCCCAATCCCTGTAACATTCTCCAGCACCTGCACCAACTCCCTATCGATGCAACATTCTTCAGCACCAACACCCCTCCCCATTAATGCAACATTGTCCGGCACCTACACCCCAAGTGATCTCTGTGACATCTTCCAGAACCTACACTCAACCCCTATCCCTGTAATATTGTCTCGCCCGAACACCACACCCAATCTCTCTTCCCATCTCCAGCCTGCACACCACTCTCTATCTCTCAAACCAGCTCCAGCTCCCGTACCCTTCCCTGTCTCTCGAAACAACTCCAGCCCATATACTCTCCATCAGTCGAATCACTTCCAGCCCCTACACAATTTCCTACCTCTCTAACCTGAGCTGTTGTACCCCTCCCCATACCCTGGGAAATAATTAAGAAAAAGATCAGTAGACTGTGGGAATATGCACGTGTCTCGCTATCTCTGTAACATCTTCTCCCTTGCTTTCCTATTTCTCGAACATCCCGCAGACTAGAAAACCATGATTATCTCCTACAGATTTCACTCATCCTTATTTCTGTAATTTCCTCCAGCATCTATACAGCTCCAAAATCCTGTTACCACCTCCTTCTCATCCCGTCCCTCTCCCAGTAAACTCCTCCAGCTTCTATTCCATTTTTAACAATTAAACTCCAATTTTTTTTTGTTTTGAAGAAATGAAGTTTCTTTTGTCAGATAAGAAGTTGTGCTTTCATTACGGAGAGCCCTACACATCCTCAGCTCTATCAGAGACATTTTTCTTCAAGGTATTTATTGAAGAGGATTTTTAAAAATTTAGTTAATTAGCTAAACTGTTGGTTTAATTTAATGATTATACATAAATGAATGTATAATTGTAAATGCATTCCATTTCGACATGACAGGTATTATTAGTAATAGTAATATATTAAAGCGACACATAAGGTACAGAAAAAGATGGCTGAAGGATTTAGGAAAGTTGTTATCCAGCAAAAGCAGTCAGATAGATGGGAGATTGTCAGGAAAGTTAAGAGTGCCGTTCAAAGGTCTTCGGTGGCTATTTCTCCATCAAACGGATATTCAGTCTTTGGAACAGTTGAAGTTCGTGGTCCCTCTGAAGAAAATGGAATTGGCACCAGTCATTGGACACTTGGAACGATTCTTATCTTCGGCGGCGTTTGACAAGATTTATTTAAAAAGTTGCTACAGTGGAGTCTTCTGTCAGGGGTATCAATATAACATTCTATGGCATTGAACGTACATTCAGAATAGATTGTTGGTTTCTCGGTGCGAGGTTTACGAACGTCTCTGAACGTTTAAAGCATATTTCTAAAGGTGAGATTGTAAAGCCAGAAATTATTGTACATATTGGTAGGAATGACATGTTTAGGATAAAGCTTAAATCAGTACAGAGTGAATTTACGAGGTGAGGTAGACGACTAAAAAAAAATCCTCAGTAAAATTCTTAGTTTCTGATTTACTCCCAATGCAAAACTCAACCGCGGGAAGGAACAAAAGGTTATCGAGAAAAATCAGTGGCTGAAAAGCTGATGTGTTGTTCAAGGATTTAGGGTTTTGGGAAATTGGGATATCAATTGGAATAGAAAAGGCCTGTTCATAAAGGATTGGCCGAATCTAAACTGGAAAGCGACCAAGAGACCCGGGTTCAATTCCCACCTCGGGCGACTGACTGTGTGGACTTTGCATGTTCTCCCCGTGTCTGCGTGGGTTTCCTCCGGGTGCTCCGGTTTCCTCACACAGTCCAAATATGTGCAGGTCAGGTGAATTGGTCATGCTAAATTTCCCGTAGTGTTAGCTAAGAATTAAATGTAGGGATATGGGTGGGTTGCGCTTCGGCGGGGCGGTGTGGACTTGTTGGGCCGAAGGGCCTGTTTCCACACTGTAAGTAATCTAATCTAATCTAATCTAATCTTAGCAGAAAGATTTGCTCACTCTATGTCGGTAGACTTTATATTGATAGAGAAGGCAAGAGCAGGTATTATAAGTGGCAGTGTAAGATGATGAATGTATGGAGAGCACGTCAATTAGTAAGGAAAGACGAGAGAGTCAGAGTATAGAGTAATTCTGGAGACCTGAACGCATTTACTTCAGCGAGAGGTGTTTTACAGGGAAGGCTGATGAACTCAGCACATGTTTAAGAACATGACATTGTGACATCATAGCTGTTACAGAGAATTAGCCGAGAGATGTTCAAGAGTCGCAATCCAATGTTCCAGGTGCAAGGTGTTATGCAGGATAGAAAAGGAGACATGGGTTGGGAGCTGGCGTTTTTGATTAAGGAATAAATAATAGCTGAAAGGAGGCAAGCTATTTTTGAATTCTTGCCCAGTAAATATATCGGGGTAGAAATTAAAAATACAGAAGTGAAGATCACTTTGCTGGGATTGTACTGTATCCGCATTTCTGAAAAATATAGCGGCAGAAACTAAAAATAAGAAACTAAAGATCACTTTGTTGGGATTGTTCTACATACTCGCAACAGGAAAAAATAAATTGAAAAACAAATATGGAGGGAGAACTCAGATATATGGAAGCATAATAAGGTTGTATAAATGGAGAAATGCCCCAACGTTGACTGGTACTAACAAAATGCTAATGGTTTGGATGATGAAACATTTGATAAATGTGTTCAAGAACTGATTTCTTTATCATGATATAAATGTTCCTCTGAGAGAAGGAACAAATTTCGATCTTCATTTGGCAGTAAGGCAGCGCGAGTGAGTGAAGTAAAAGTAGGGCATTACTATGGATCTTGTGATCATGATTCCATTAATTTGAAAATTGCTATTCAACTAATAAGCCTTCCATTAAAAAAATCACTTTTATGATTGAAGTGCAACAACTTTTAATGACATGCGACAGGGACTATCAAAGGTTGACTGGAGTCGACTGCTCGCAGGGAAAAGATCTCTGAAAAGTGAAAGGCGTTCGGCAGTGTGACGACCAGAATTCAGAGACATTATATTGCTGGTAGAGTGAAGGGTACAGCTAGTAAGATTAAGGGTTTAGACTAGATGATGCTGGAAAAGCACAGCAGGTCAGGCAGCATCCGAGGAACAGGAAAACCGATGTTTTGGGCAAAAGCACTTCATCACGAATGGAGGCAGGGAGCCTCGAGGGAGGAGAGATAAATGGGTGGATGTGGGACTGGGGAGAAGATATCAAAGAGTATATTAGGTGAATGGGGTGGGGATGGAGGTGATAGGACAAAGAGGAGGGTGAGGGTCATCTCCTCTGCCCTGAAGCTCTTCAACCATGTACTGAAACAGTCTCACGACCACAGCCACATTTGCTTCCTCAATGCCTGCGCATCCACCAATGTCATTTATTGTATACGTTGCTCCCGCTGCAGTCTCCTCTACATCGGGGAAACTGGGTGCCTCCTCGCAGAGCGCTTTAGGGAACATCTCCGGGCACCCGCACAAATCAACCCCACTGCCCTGTGGTCCAACATTTCAACTGCCCCTCCCACTCGAACGAGAACATGCAAGTCCTGGGCCTCCTCTACCGCCGCTCCCTCTCCACCCGAAGCCTGGAGGAAGAACGGTTCATCTTCCGCCTCGGAACACTTCAACAACAAGGCATTACCCTGGAATCACCAGTTTTCTCATTTTCTGTCCCCCATCTTACCCCAGTTCCAAACTTTCAGCTCAGCACTGTCCTCATGGCCTTTCCTACCTGCCGATTTCACTTTCACCTCTCCACTCCACCCTTTCCTCTGACCTATCACACTCACCCACACCTCCATCCACCCACTGTACACTTTGCGACCTTCCCCCACCCTCCTCTTTGACCTATCAGCTCAGTCCACACCCCCATTCACCTATTGTACTCTTTGCTACCTTCTTCCTGCCCCTCCCCCCATTTATCCCTCCACCCTGGAGGTTCCCTGCCTCCATTCATGATGAAGGGCGTTTGCCCAAAACATCGGTTTTCCTGCTCCTCGCATACCACCTGACCTGCCATGTTTTTCCAGCACCACTGGAATCTCAACTCTGGTTTCCAGCATCTGCAGTCCTCACTTTTGCCTGGTAAGATCAAAGAACGAATGATGAATAAAATTATTGAGGTACTAATCAAAATAAAGGCGAATCTTAATTTATACATAGACAACTTTGTTCAATCGAATCTGTTAACCAATATAAAGAGTATGGGTGACTCTTAACAGTGAAATCAGGAAGACCAAATCGGGATATAAGGTAGCATTCGCAGATAAAAAAATGACGAAGGAGAAAGTGTGGACTGCAGATGCTGGAGTACCAGAGTTGAAAAATGTGGTGCAGCAAAAACACAGAAGGCCAAGTAGCATCTGAGGAGCAGGAGAATCGATGTTTCGGGAATAAGGCCTTCTTCAGGAATGAGGCTGGAATGCCAAGTGGGCTGAGATAAAAGGTAGGGGGTAGAGAATTTGGGGGTAGCGAGCTGGCGACACGATAGGTGGAAGGAGGTGTGGGTGAGGGTGATAGGCCGGAGAGGGGGTGGGGAGGGAGAGGTCGGGAAGAAGATTGCAGGTCAAGAGGGCGGTGCTGAATCCGAGGGTTTGGACTGAGGTAAGGTGGGGAGAGGGGAAATAAGGATGCTGGAGAAATCTACATTCATCCCTTGTTTTTGGAGAGTTCCTAGGCGGAAGATGAGGTGCTATTCCTCCAAGCGTCGTGTGGCCAGGGTCTCGCAATGGTGGAGGCTAAGGAGCTGCATACCACTGGTGGAGTGGGAGGGGGAGTGAAAGTGTTCAACCATGGGGCGGTTGGGTTGTTTGGTGCGGTGTCACAGAGGTGTTTCCTGAAACGTTCCGCAAGTAGTTGGCCTGTCTCCCTAATATAGAGGAGACCACATCGGGTGCAGTGGATACAGTAAATGATGTGTGTGGAGGTGCAGGTGATTTTGCGATGGATAGAGAAGGATCCATTGGGGCCTTGGAGAGAGGTGAAGGGGGATGTGTGGGAGCAAGTTTTGCACTTCTTGCGGTTGCAGGAGGATGTGCCAGGAGTGGAGGTTGGGTTGGTGGCGGGTGTGGACGTGAGGAGGGAGTCGCAAAGGGAGTGGTCTCTCCTGAATACTGATAGGGGTGGAGAGGGAAGTATATCCCTCGTAGTGGGGTCTGTCAGAATGTGGCGGAACTGATGGAGGATGATAAGATTTATCCAGAGGTTAGTGGGGAGGAAGGTGAGGACCAGTGGGGTTCTGTCCTGGTGGCGATTGGAGGGGCGGGGTTCAAGGGCGGAGGTGCGGGAAGTTGAGGAGATGCGGTGGAGAGCGTCGTCGGCCAGATATGAGGGGAAATTGCTGTCTTTGAAAAAGGAGGCCATTTGAGTTGCTTGGTCGTGGAATTGGTCCTCCTGGGAGCAGATGTGGTGGAGGCGGAGGAATTGTGAACATGGGATGGCGTTTTTACAGGGGGCAGCGTGGGAGGTCGTGTAATCTAGGCAGCTGTCAGAGTCGGTCAGTTTGTATTAAATATCTGTGTTGAGTCGGACACACGAGATAGAAATGGAGAGGTCTCGGAGGGGGAGAGAGGAGTCTGAGACGGTCCAGGTAAATTTGAGTTCGGGGTGGAAGGTGTCAGTAAAGTGGATGAACAGATAAGAATGACGATAAACTAGAAGTTTTCCACAAGTACACTAATAGCAAGAGGGGAGCTAGGGAGAGGGTAGGGCCTCTGAAATTTCATTGAGGACATCTTTGTGTTAAACGCCAGGAGAAGGGGATCGCAACCATCCTGTTACTGATGCACCAGACAGCAGCAAATACACACTATTGCGTGCATCTCGCATTCATTCAGATTACGATCTCTCTGCCATTTGTCAGGCCATTGATCAATTTGATCAAGTTCCTTTTGTAATCTTATAAAACTTTCTGCACTGTTCACTGCATCACATGATTGAGCCATCCACAAACTTATTATGCTGTGTCAATTTCCATCCAAATCATTTATATAAATGACAAACAATGAGAACCCAGAACCACCATCTGTGGAACACTGTGAGTCACAAGCCTCCATACCGAAAAGCAACCCTACATCAATTCTCTCGGTCTCCTGCAATGAAGCCATTTGAAAGTGCTGGAAAGAAACCCAGCAGTTCTGTCACCATCGGAGCATAATTTATTTTTATTTTAATTCAATATGACTTGTTTTGAACAGGTTCATATCAGACTGGATAGGTTAGCTCTGCTTCTCTCTGGATAGCCTGCCTTATCTGTTGCATTCCTACACCATTTTGTGCTTGCTCGTCAGATTTCCATTATCTCTAGTATTTTGCTGTTCTTGATGGTTCTAGATGTTGAACCTGGTTATAATCGGATAATATGCTCCGATCCTGTTCCTATTACTTGTGTCGGTGTCACTTGTGTTGCACTGGAACCTGTTCCTTCTTTAAATTCCACAAGAAAACTCCTTGTCAATATCGTCTTGACTGCGCGAACCACAGCAAATTGATTTTGATTGAAAAGACACGATAGAGACAGCTACACTTAACGAAACAACAGGAATAGACTATTGATGATGACATTGTGTGTCCATTATGAATAAACCTGTCTTCTCAGACCCCGAAGGTTTTAAAACTATTTATCAGAATAATTAAAGAGAAGATGGTGGTCACTTAGCTTATCATCGCTGCACCAGACGGAATGAACTGTGCACTAACTGTTACTCTGCTGCAACTCCCTGTAACCCCACAGATTTGTCATCTCTGTCTGTTTTTAAATTTGAATATCCTGTGCAGATATAAGCAATTTCCCTGACTCACTCATCATGGGTTTTAAAGAACAAGGTTATTGTACATGTCCCATTTAAATTTTGAACTGAAGTCACAAAGTGTAAGTCTTATGGCAGTAAAGCCAATATGCTGTTTTCAGATGTTTGTGACATTACCATAAAATTCCTGAAACACTTTCGGCGTTGAAGATGCAAATTTACCTTATAAGTGCAATAAGATCAATGTCGAAACAAATCCAGAGTTCCTGTGTATGGTCAGGGCAAAAATGTCCCATGATAATCTATTGTTTAGCAAATGTGTTGGAGGAGGGGAGATTAGCACAGTAAAAATCTCTTGATTGTGATTATTTTCTTTGGGAGCGTGTGGGGTATCAGTAGTTACAGCATTGTACATGGACATCACAGTAGAATCGTCCAGCCTGGTAAAGGAATCATCTATCATCCTTCCACAAAACGAACTTCATTAGAGCAATTAGTGATGAGGGATTAGATCGATAGCCAAAATTGTCAATATCCATTCCACTCCAGCTTTTATTGTGAACTGAAAGTACCATACTGAAAGAGGTTAACTAGAACTGTTTGTAAAGTGACTGCCTTTGGTATCTGTCTCCATGGATACTAATTGTGTCACTGGAGGGTTTACCTCTTCTATTAGTAAGGGATTTCTTTCGAAATGTTATCTCATTGTAGCAGCAGATGCATCACTTCAGACACTAACATCGTTCAGCAGTTGCAGAGATTGGGAGAAGAAAATTCAAAAGCTAAAAACTTTAGACTGGAAAGTTACAATAGCGTGTCAGATTCAGAAATCGATAGATTGCAATGTTAGAACAATGAAGAGGAGTCTATCCGAGGGCCTTTACTATTTATCCTTGTCAAGATTTGCATTACCATGGCGAATATACGGTGTGCTGCTGATTATTCAGGCGGGTTACTATCTCATCCTCGCCATTGTTGGTGTACCAGGTAAGTCTCTCCATTGCTTTGCATTTAATAATCCGATAAACTATGGTGAAATTCATTGTCATTTCCATTAGCTATACTTGGCAAAGACGGAAACTGTTGTGCTCAGTTTTAATTACGACCTCCATTCATTGCCCACATACTTAAGTCCTCCACCTCAACTCGCAAACATCTGAAAACAAGACTGTTCACAATCTTGAGATCTATTTTTGCCCTGAATTAGTTTATATCTCGGTATTATCTCCATTAATAAACCTACCCACTAGCAGATCCATAATATCCTCAGTTTCCATCTCTGTGCCAGTGCTGTTGTGAAGTAAACCATTATCTGTGCCTTGGTATAATTCAGACATTACGGTTCCAGCCCTGTTCTGAACGCTCTTTCAGTTGCAAATGTTTCGATCACAACCTCGTTCTTGTGTCTAAAATAACTTCATGATGGGAACATTGTGTCAGAGTAGTAACACCGCTGGACGTGTAATACCCAGCTATTTGAGACATTTCCTAAAGTCATTACACGAAGAACACTGCACAAATCCTACCAGAGGTGATTCCAGAACTTAAATTCACATGACACAGATTGGAAATAAAAGCGAATTTTACTAATAAAACTGTAACTCGAACAGCATTTTGTTTATAAACTTTTCTATTTCACTGATGGCCTTGAAATCTAACATTATTACTTGGTTTGGATTAAGAGTGAATTCAGAACGACAATGATGTGTTTGGTTCTGTTCTACCATAGGTATGGGGCAATTAGTGAGGTCAACAAATACTGCCGTTATCATCGATACAAACATCCCATGCAATGACAAAATTAAACTTTAAACAAACAAGGAATAATGCTAGATATCTGAAACAAAAAGACCAAGGAAGTGCCAGAGGAACTGAGCAGATATGGAAACCTCTGGTCGAGAGAAAAACACAATTGGCATTTCCAGTCCACTGACCATATATCAGAACTGAACACAGTTGTGAAATGGGTTGTTTAATGTTGGTGACAGGGATGTCTGCTGTGATGAGGAGAAGGGGTGAGTTGAACTGATAGAGAAAGATAAATAGATGAAAAACAAGCAAAGCGGTTGTTGAAGATCAGCTGGAATGGATCGAATAAACCGACTAATCGAATCTAATTTATTTTTTCTCCTGTTCCCATATTAATGAATGTCATGAACATGTAAGGGAGACATCAATTTCCCGGTTTCAAGTGACTTCGTGTAATAATCGTCTTTCATTCATTAAAAGAATGCTGGGACAGAATATAATTCCATTTCCCCATTGTCCTTGAGAAGGTGTCGTTGAGCTGCCTTCCTGACCCACCGCCGTCCGTGGGCTGGAAGGAGTCAGTGTTTAGGTCCGTCCAATTTCATTTCATTGAGACTTTGTAATGAGTCATCCAACTGAGTGGATGTATTGGCCATTTTCAAACGCCACTGGAGAGTCAAGCACATGGCAGTGGGTCTAAACTCACATGTAAGCCCGACCAGGTGAAGACGGCAGATTCCCTTCCTGAAGAACATCAGAGTGTCAGGTAGGATGTTTGGACAATTTCCAATG
This sequence comes from Chiloscyllium punctatum, assembly GCF_047496795.1. Classification (NCBI taxonomy): domain Eukaryota; kingdom Metazoa; phylum Chordata; class Chondrichthyes; order Orectolobiformes; family Hemiscylliidae; genus Chiloscyllium; species Chiloscyllium punctatum. The sequence goes on from NC_092789.1 coordinate 48,953,208, forward strand.
GTTTTATCGTCTCCTTTGATAGTTAATTCCTGTTATTTTTAAAACTGAATTCGAATTCCACCATTTGCCGTTTTGGGATTCGAATCTGATCTCTGCACCATTACCTTGTTCACTGCATTAATAATCTGGATGTAAAAGTGCGAGGCCATCGCTTCCCAAGTATCTCCAAGCTGCTCCATTGTCGATAGTGGATATGCAATTGGCATGGCTGCGTTTGAAGCACAGTTGTTTGCAAGGCAAGGAAATATTTTGGCAAAAAAACACCATCCTGCATAATTTTGCATTTATTAGAAGGTTTGATGATCAGAGGAGCGCTTACCGAAAATGGGCTGGATGCCCTTCGTCATGAGTTATTAACAGAATTCATACCTGGCAGCAATTAGTCAACACAGGAAATCGTGTGCACTCCATCATTGCAAATTGATTAAAGTGAAACAGTGAAGACACCTTCTTGTAGTAGTAGAGTGCTGTTCAGAAAGTAATTGGGGCACTGTGCACAGTTTATCGGTCCTTCATAAGGAATGGTCTCCTTGCCACAGAGAGACAAGGTAAATGAGTTTCACGAGGTTAATCCCTGCGGTAATAATACCATGAGGAGAGTGTGAAAGAAATAATATTTATCGATGCAAAAGAATAAAAGGTGATTGCATTAAAACTTGAGGGTTAAAACCAAAACATGATTTTCAAAACGAAACATTAATTTTGTGAAATATAACGTCCTTTCCCGTGATGCATGTTTCCACATTTGGATAAATATATAGAAATGAAAGGATATTGAAGAAGTGCAGGGAAATGACTTGACTGCTTATTCTTCCGTGTAACAATGGACAGGTGGGTGCTGGAAGAATACAGTGTGCCAGGCAACATTGAGATTACCAACTTCAAATGACATCCCTTCCAACGCTCCAACTCCCTTCCCTTCCTTACATTCTGCTGACCAACCCTTCTTCCAGGTACCAACCGATCATTCTACACATCGACTAACCGGCTGGTACCCTCGACATGTTTTCACCCATCCCCACCTCACCATCTTGCCTCCTCCTCACTCGCACTGCCTTTTTTCCCTGAGCTTCCTTCCACCTCCCCCTCAGTCCTGAAGGGCGGTGATACCAAGGCGTTAACTTCTCCACCTCTTGGTGCTGTCCGGCTTGTTGTGTATTTCCACCCTCCTGGGGGTTTAATATCGATTCCAACATTTGCAGTGTTTTGTTTTAATCTCTTGTTTTATAATAGGCAAAAGGGAGTGAATGGGCAGTTCCTCTTCTTATCTAATAGTTTTGATGAGCTTAATGGATTTCTAATACTCCTATGAAACAAGTTTGAGAAACTCAATGAGCTCCTGTTCTTTTTTTCATTGTGGAAATGTGCAGTCTGCAGCAGTACTATTACAAGTTGTCCAGGTTTTGATTCTTTCGCACCTGACGGGGTTACAATTTTTTCTGATCACTATTTGATCTTCACTGAACATCCTCAGTTCATTCAAGATCACTATTTGATCTTCACTGAACATCCTCAGTTCAGTCTGTATGAAGGAGGGAAGGACATTAATGAAGCAGCTGAAGATGTTTTATTGAGGAAGCTACCCTGAGGAATGCCCATAGTGATATCCAGAGTCCAAAAGGATGACACCCACCAGACACATTGTGCTCTGAATGACCCAACATTGGTGAGGTTACAACTGATTCCTGTTAAGTTGAATTTTTCACAATCCAATTCTGCCGTGATACCAGGAATTGCCACTCTTACGCTGTGTTCATATATTTTGTTGATGTCAACAGACCAAAGGTTATGTGTGGGGAGGGTTTCCTTCTCTCAGAGGGTAGTGACAGTAGGTGTGTCTCCATCCCAGAGAGGTTGGGGAGATCCATCCCTGAAATGTTCATGGGCTGTGCCAACACATTTTGACATTTCAGAGACCACAGATAATTGGGCAGGGAAGAGAAATTGGGGCCGACAGAAGATCAGCCCCCATCTCACTGAATGGAAGTGTGGCTTGAGGGGTAGAATAGCCTCGTGTTATTCCAGTATACCCATACTCCAGTCATTTTGTGTTCTCATCCAGCTTCTGTGTTACTGACATGAAACGGCTGAATGGACTCATCCTGTTGCTGTGTGACAAGATACTGGTGCTGGATAAAATCAAATTACAGTGGATGCAGGAATCTGAAACCAAAAGAGAAAATGCCGGAAAATCTCAGCAGGTCTGACAGCATTTCTAAGGAGAGTAAAGAGCTAACGTTTCGAGTCTAACGGATCCTTTGTCAGAACTAAAAAAAGGAGAAATAGGGATGTATTTGTGCTCGGCTGAGAGAAGGTGAGTCATGGCTCCAGAAGCAAAAGTAGCAATAAAGAGGTGATAATGACAGTGCATAGAGAGATTGTATGGAGATTAGGAGCTGTGAATGACCAAGGCTGAAGCCAGCGCGATGTGACAAAATATGTGGGGATGGCGGGTGATGTGTGAAGCAGAGGCAAAATGGAAAACAGGGGAGAATGGTCGCAAAGGGGGAAGAGGAGAGGGATAAGGTGATGAGAGAGTGGGGAGAGAGAGAAAGAGACAAGTAAGAAATAAGAGGTACACAACAGTGAAAAATATTTTTAAAATAAATAAAATAAATGAAATAAAATTACGAAGCAGAATGAAAACAGAGGAGTTGAGATGGGATCATTATCTGAAGTTGTTGAATTCAACGTTGATTCTGACAGGCTGTAACGTTCCTAGTCGGAATATGAGATGTTGTACGTCCAGTTTGCGCTGAGCTTCACTGGGACAATGCAGCAGGTCAAGGACAGACATGTGGGCATAGGAGCAGGATTGTGTGTCGAAGTGGCAAGCCACGGGAAGGTCCGGGACCTGATTGTGTACCGACCGAATGTGCTCAGCAAAGCGACCACCCATTCAGCGTTTTGTCTCTCCGATATCGAGGAGACCACATTGGGAGCAACGAATGCAATGGACCAAATTGAAAGGTAGAAGTGAAACGCTGCTTAATCTGAAATTAGTGTTTGGGACCTTGGATGGTGAGCATGAAAGAGGTAAAGTGGGAGGTGTTACAACTTCTGCGGATGCATGGGAAGGAGAGGTGTTAGGTGTGATGGAGGAGGGGACTAGGTTGTCTCAGAGGGAATGATTTCTGCGGAATGCAGGCAGGGGGAGTGAAGGTAAGAAGTGTTCAGTGGTGGTGTCGTGTTGGAGTTGGAGAAAATGGCGGAGAATTATTCTTTGCATGTGAAGGCTGGTGCTGCATGGCCGACGTTTGTAGAGAGGCTGAATGGCCTGCTCCTGTAACTGTATATCAGGCTCCAGAGGTTGAACAGCCTCATCCCGTTCTGCTGTACCTGAAATCCATATGGACTAAATCGCCAGCCACGAGAAAAAGTTAGGACTGCAGATGCTGGAGATCAGAGGAGAATATTTTGACGCTGGAAATGTACAGCACGTCAGGTAGCAACCAAGAAGCAGCAGAAACGAAATTTCGGACCTTCCAGATGAAGGGTTTCCGCCCAAATTCTCGAGTCCTCTGCTCTTCGGATGCTGCCTGACTTGCTGTTCTTCTCCGACATCTTACTTTCCGACGTCGAGTTCAGCAGGGCAATGGGAACCTGAGGTGTAGTTCCAGTGCACAGGAGGATGAGAGTAGGGAGAACAGGGACAGGATTTCACGGTCACAGGAATGTGGGGGCAGACAGCAAGCTGATTTGAAGTGTGTCGACTTCAATGCCAGAAGTTTCCGAAATATTGTAGGTGAGCTTGCAGCATTAATAAGTACCTGGGAATTCGATGTTGTGGCTATTTAGCAGACATGTATAGGGCAGGGTGAGGAATGAATGCTGCAGGTTCCAGGGTTTAGATCTTTCATGAAGAAGAGGCAAGGTGGCAAAACAGGGGAATTTGTGGAAGTGTTTGTAAAGGATGGTATACTGGTGGCTGAAAGAACTTATGACGAGGTCTCGTGTACTGAGGTAGTGTGGCCTGAGGTTAGAAGGAGAGGCGAGGTCACACTACTTGGAGCTTTTTATCGGCCTCCGATAAGAGTTCGGGGATGTGGAGGAAAGGATTGGCAACATGATTCTGGGTAGGAATGAAAGGAATAGGTTGGGCAATATGGGGCACTTTAACTTCCCCATCATTGACTAGAAATTCTAAAATTCTTGTATGTTGGATGGATCAGTGTGTTGTCCAACGTGGACAGGAGGGTTTCCCGACACAGTATGTCAAAGGGCTTAAAGAGCGGAGGCCACACTGGATCTGGTGCTTGGTAATGAACCAGGCCAGGTGGTTGACTTCGTTGTAGGTCAGCACTTTGGAGATAGTGACCATAATTCAGTTACGTTTAGTTTAGCGATGGAAAGGGATCGGTACATAACACAGGTAAGAGTTATCGATGGGCCAAGGGCAATTATAATGCAATTAGACCAGAATTAGGATGCATAGAATTGGGTATCCAAATGCAGGGGATGCAGACAATGGCAATGTGGAAATGGTTGAAGGAACAGATATTGTGTGTCCTTGATTGGTATTTCCTTGTCAGGCAGGGAGGAAGTGACAAGGTAAGGAACCTTTGTTTCCTGCAGAAATTGCATCTCTTCTAAAGCAGAAGAATGATGCTTATGTGTTGATGAGTCAAGCTGATTCACATGAGGTGGTGGAGAGTTACCGTTCACCACGGAAGGATTTAAAGAGAGAGTTAAGAACAAAGAGAGGACACGAGCAGTCTTTAGCAAATAGAATAGAGGAGAACCCTAACGTTTTCTATAAGTATGTGAGGAACAAAAGGACAACTCGGGGAGGAATAGGGCCAGACAAAGAATTTGGAAGTTGAGTGTTTGCCCTGTTGAGATCGGACAGGTGCTAAATGAACATTTCTCATCTGTGTTCATTCAGTAAAAGGAGAATATTGTAGAGGGGAAGAATGAGACAGATATATTCGACTAGAAAGGATTGAGGTTAGTTACAAAGAGATGTTCTAAATACTCGAAGGTGTGAAAGTACATAAGTCCACTGGGCTGTATGGGATGTATTCGAGGATTGTCTGGGAAGCTAGGGAGGATATTGCAGAGCCTTTGGCTTTGATACTTGAGTCGTCATTTTCTATTGGTTTGGTACCAGAGGACTGGGGGACAAATGTTATGTCTTTGTTCAACAAAGGCAGTAGAGAGAACCCAGAAATTGTAGACCAGAGAGCCCTAATACTTTTGTCGGAAAGATTTTGTAAGTGATTATAAGAGATAGGATTTCTAATCATCTCGCAAGCAACAATTTGATTTCAAATATTCAACATGGTTTAGTCAAGGGCAGGCAGTGTCTCACAAACCTCAATGACTTTTTTGGGTAGTTGACCCAGCGTGTAGATGAGGGTAGGCTATTGACGTGGCATACATGGACTTCAGTCAAACCTTTGATAAGATTCCACATGGTAGGCTTTTGGACAAAATGTAGAGGCATGAGACTGAGGGTGATTTAGCATTTTGGATTAGAAACTGGCTTTCTGAAAGAAGGCAGTGAGTGGTGGCTAATGGAACATATCCAATCTGGAGTCTGGACACTAATATTGTGCCACAAGGTTCTGTTTTGGGACCGCTGCTGTTTGTCATTTTTCTAAATGACTTAGACGCAGGCATAGGTGGATGGATCAGTAAGTTTGCAAATGACAATAAAGTCGTTGGAGTAGCAGACAGTTCGGAAGAATGTTACAGGTTGCAGGGGGACTTCGATAGTATTGGGCTGAGAGGTGGCAAATGGAGTTCAATGCAGCTAAGTGTGAAGTGATTCTCGTTGGGAAGCAGAACAGGAAGGCAGAAGACTGGGTCATTGGAAATATTCTTGGTAGTATGGATGTGCAGAGGGATCTTGGAGTCCATGTACATTGATCCCTGAAAGTTGCCACCCAGGATGTTAGTGCTATTAAGAAGGCATACGGTGTGTTCGGTTTCATTGGTAGAGGTACTGAATTCTGGAGCCGCAATATCATGCCGGAAGTATTGAAAACGCTGGTGCGGCCGCACTTGGAATACTGTGTACAGTTCTCATTGCCAAATTTCAGGAAGGATATCGAAAGCATCGAAAAAGGTGCCGAGGAGATTTCACAGGATGTTGCCTGGTCTGGATGGAAGTTCTTATGAGGAACATCTGAGGGACTTGGGTTTGTTCTCATTGGAATTTCAGAAGGCTAGCAGGGGATTTATTAGAGCCATACAAGTTGAGCAGAGGATTAGATAGGGGATACTGTGAAAGTCTTTTTTCCGAGGTTGATGAGGTCAGCTTGTTGGAGGGGTCATAACTGCAAATTGAGGCGTGCTAGATTTAAGACAGATGTCAGAGGTAGGTTCAAGACTTCGAGAGTGGTAAGGGAGTGGAAACCCTACCTGCTAATGCAGTTAACTCAGCCAAATTAGGGAGATTTAAACATTCCTTGGATAAACACATGGATGGTGATGGGATAGTGTAGAGGGACGAGCTGAGAATAGTTCACAGGTCGGGCAACATTGAGGGCCTAAGGGCCTGTGCTAAGCTGTATTGTTCTATGTTCGATGTTCTAACGCCCAACTCCCATCAGGCTTCCTGCTCATTTCATCAAAGTAAAGTTAATAATAAAAACGTTAGGCTCGAACTTTCATGCACAAAGCCATGTTTACTGTTCCTAATCAAGCCCTGTCATTATAAATGAATGTATGGGAGAAAGTGATGACTGCAGATACTGGAGATCAGAGCTGAAAAATGTGTTTCTGGAAAAGCGCAGCTGGTCAGGCGGCATCCAAGGAGTAGGAGAATAGACGTTTTGGGCATAAGCTTAAGGGGTCCCTTTCTCTCGTTTGTTATTTTCTTGCTGTAATATACGTAAAATATCTCTTGGATTGATCCTAAACTGATCCACATGGGCGACAGTGCCCTCCAGCGCATCTCCTCCACTTCACAAATCTCCACTCGTAACAAGAATGGAACACCCACCCCCACCCCGTCCTCCTCTTCCATCCAATCAACCTGCGTATGCAGCGCGTCATCCTCCGCCATTTCCGCCACTTACAAACAGACCATACCATCAGGTATATGTCTCACTTCCCACACATATCTGCGTTGTCTCCCAGATCTCCTTGTCAGTTCCGAGCCACCCCCCCCCCCACCCCATCAACACACTCTCCACTCCCAGCACCTCCCCCTTCAACCGCCAGACGTGTTCCCCGTCCCCCACAGTTCTGCCCATGGCTCCAAAGAGTCCGTCACACATCGAACAGAGATTCACCTATACTTTCGCACATGTCATCTACTGTGCCCGTCTCTCTCGATGTGGTGATCTCTACATTCAGGAGACAGGACAGCAAAACGTGGAATTTTCCAAACAACATCTCAGGAACACACATATGAAATAACCCCACCACTCCACCCCCACCACCTAGAAGCCCCTCCCACTCCGCCAAAGACACACATTAGCTGGGCCATCTCCACCACCAAACCCTAACCACCTGACACCTGGGTGGAAGAACGCCTCATCTTCCACCTTAAAACTCTCCAACGATATGTGATCAATGTGGATTTCATCAGCTTTCTCATTTCTCCACCCATCGTATTTTCCAAAATCTGAACCTCTAACTCAGCAAAGCCCTATTGAAGAACTGCCCACCCTGTCTCTCTTTCTTCTCACATTTAACCTCTACTCTTCTCGACAACTGATCACCTTCACCCCACTGTCATCTAGCTTTCGCATTTCTAGCTATCTTCTGCTCAACCCCACAACCCTCCTACTTATCTCACAAGCCTAATTCCTGTTCAAGAGCTTGCGCTTCAAACATTGATTCCTCTGCTCTTCAGATGCTGCCAGACCCGCAGTGCTTTTCCAGCACCACACTCTTCGAATCACCCCTCAGCAATGGACAAAGTGCAGTCTGCATTTGCTGGAGACTCCGAGTCGAAAACTATGGCTCTGAAAAAGCACGACAGGCCAGGCAGTATCCAAGGAGAACAATTCATAGCGTCTTAGGCATAAGCCTTCATCATAAAGGCGTTCGTGTCTTCCCGTTATTTTCCATTTCATGATTCAATGGGATTGGGAACGCTACTTGTTCAAGGAAGGCAGCACTGTATATAGCAGTGAAATGAAAAGCAGTTTATCAGTTGCTTGAATAGATCTTATAGAGTAGACAAGTGGAGGTGAAGTACAAACATAACGATAGATCCCCCGGTCAATTTCGGGCACAGTGAAGATTTCTAGAGATTACAACAGGAAGCGAGGAAAGAGATTGCTGCGCCTTTCTCAATTATCTTTTGTTTCCTCACTGTCAACTGCAGCAGTGCCAGATGTGTGGAGGTGGGAAAATGCCATTTCCGTATTCAGAAAAAAAGGAATAGGGATAATCATGGGAATAACAGACGTGTTGGTCTTACATCGGTCGAAGGCAAACTATTGCAGTGAATTCTGAGAGTCAGTATTTCTAATTACTTTCAAAACCACAGTTTGATTAGTCATAGTCAGCATGGCTTTGTGAGGGGCAGGTCATGCCTCCCAAATCTGATTGAATTCTTTGAGGATGTGAAAAAACACATTATTGCTGGCAGAGCAGTGAATGTGGTGTACATGGCTTTTAGCAAGACTTTTGATAAGTTTTCCGTGGTAGACTCATTCAGAAAGTAAGGCGGCATGGGATACAGGGAAATCTCGCTCTCTGGATACAGAATTGGCTGGCCCATAGAACACAGTGGTTGAAGTAGATGGGAAGTATTCGGCCTGGAAGCCAGTGATCAGTGGTGTTCCACAGGGATCAGTTTTGGGACCTCTACTCATTGTAAATTTGATAAATGACTTGAATGAGGAACTGGAAGTGTGGGTAGTAACTTTGTCGATGAAACGAAGGTTTGTGGAGTTGTGGGGAATGCAGAGGGCTATTGCAGGTTGCAAAGCGACATTGACTGGATGCAGAACTCGGTTGATAAGTGGGAGTTGGGGTTCAACCAGGAAAAGTTTGCAGAAATTTGTTTTGAATGGTCGAATTTGAATGCAGAATGCGGGGATAAAGGCAGGATATTTGAGGTGTGGAGGAACGTAGGCATCTTGTGTTCCATGTACATAGATCACTCAGAGTTGCCACCCAAGTTGATAAGGTATTAAGAAGGCCTATGTTGTTTTGGATTTAATAAGCAGGGGGATTGTTTTTGAAAGCGGCGTTGTTATGCTGCAGGTGTTTCGAACCTTGTTTACATCTCACTTGGAATATTGTGTTCAGTTCTGATGCCTCATTATACGAAGGATGTGGAAGTTTTAGAGAGCGTGCAGAGGATAGTTAACAGGATACTGCCTCGACTGGTGGACATGTCTTATGAAGAAACGTTGAGGGAGCTCGTACTTTTCACATTGGAGAAAACAAGGATGAGACGTGACTTGATAGCGTGTATGAGATGTTGAGAGTCATAGGTAGAGTGGATAGCCAAGACTTGTTTTCATGTCTCTCAAGAGTGGGCATAAGTTTAAGGTGCTTGGAGAAATTTGTAGGGGAGATATCGGATTTGGTTCTTTCAGAGTTGGTGGGTGGGTGGATTGTACTGCTGACAGTCCAGTCGAGTCAGATACATTAGGGATATTTAAGCGATTGCTGGATAGGCACATGGAAGGTAGTACAATGAAGGATATGTAGGGTAGTCTGAATTTAGGGTAGGACAAAAGGCCGGCACAATATCAAGACCGAAGGGTCTGCACTGTGCTCTACTGTTCTATGTTTCAAGTGTCTCCCCGCTTGTGGATTCTTATCAACTGGTGAACATGTGCGGGAGTGAGGTGTGTGAGGTCAGGAAGCTGGCGAGGAGTGTTAGGCCGATTCTTCCAGTTATGCAGCACATTATTACATTTAACTCAGTGCCAGGCAAATATCTGCGTGTTTACGTACACGAGAAAAAATCCACCAAGTTCCGCTTTTCAAGTGATTCTCAGCTTGATGTTTGCTCCTGTTTTGTTCATATACATTCTGTTGGTTGATCCATGTATTAATATCTGGACATCCACAGAGATGTGTAATTTTGTTTTGATACCGGTGAATGTCAAGGCGACATTCATTACATATGGTTTTAGAGGATTCACTGTGTGACTCAATGTGCTGGAGAAGACTGTCAGTTTGTTAATGTCTTCAGTCTGTGTCTAGACCGGGGTGCCGATGAATAGCGTCTGTGGTGGGTGGGGGTGGGGGGTTGGGAAGGGGCAGCCGGATGTTAACACCATAAAATAACTTCTTCAGTGTGAGTCCAGACATCTGCTCGTTGGGCCAAACTCTGACTAATAAGGAATTTGGAAGACATGGATGCTGGTCAGACATTGGGATCTAACTTGAACAGCAGTTGTTCGCACATTGAGACCGGAGATAGCCTGTTGGCTATTTTGCCCCTTCCCAACGTGAACTCCAAATGATTTGTTGTGAAGGAATGTTTGAATGACTACCCTGATGCAATTTGGAAACTCTCTGGACAGATTCAGGAGCAGACCAGTGCATCACTCAATATCACAGTCAACTGTGAAGTTTAATAGAATTGTGTTTGAATTTAGGCCTTCTGGAATCCATTTCTAATGTCGGTCATGTTTGCAAACGACGGATTTACTGACCCGTACAGTAATCAGGTGTTTTCCATTTTGTGAATTGGAAAAAAAATTACATATGAATTGTGATCATTCAACTGAACAAGAATTGAAAATAATTAAGTTGATTCTACTTTTATGGTACTAAAGTATAAACACCTATCAACATTATATGATACAAAAATAAAGAAATCACATTTTATTTGAACCGGAAAACGCGCATGCCTAACTATACTGGTGATTATAGTTATACATTGACTGTTAGAGCATTCAAATGTATATATCATTGCACTGTCGTTTGCAAAGTGGTCACCCCACTCTGGATACTGCATTTCCAGTGTACCTGGGTCCATGGTAAACAAATTCACCTGAGACTATACAGAAGGGAAGTTCTGACACAGGAAGGAGCAGGCCACTGCACGTTCCCCCACAGATTTCCATGAACATTTTTCAATTCCAGGTGCAAAGTGTGAAACCAGCTCCTTTCAAAAATCAGATTCTCACAGAGCTGTGTCCCGTTCTTCAGTAAAACCTCCAGTCTCACACCAGGGACAAGACTGTGCTGACACTCACCATGAAGTGAAATGGATTGATTCTGAAACTTTACAGGCATCAATGGGTGACATATCCATCATATCCGAAATGTAGTCCTTGGATGTATTCACGAGTTGACAGAAGCCATCTGCCCACTGAGAGGACTACCTTGGTTCTATATCCCCCGAGGAAGGTACATAATCTAACTTCCAGAAATACTAGGGGACTGGGGACTGGTGAAAATGAGGAACGTCACAAAGTTAGAATTAATGAAGAGCACGTTTTTCAAAATCGAATTGAATTGAAGCTTGGTAATTTGCTGCATTGATTACTGCATGCCAGTGTATTGAAGAGGTGGCAATAGAGCTGGTGAAAGAATTACTGATTATTTTTCTAAGGCATGTGTGAGTGGAAAATATAAAATATAAATTAAAAATTGGATAATGGATAGAATGAAGAGAGTAGAGTTTTTCTCTGGACAGAAGGCTTGTGGGTTATCAGAAGGACCAGTGTTTGGGCAATAGCTGTTCGCAAGATATAAAAAGGATTAATATGTAAACAATAAATGTAATCATTCGCATTTATGTTTATTAAATGGTGAGAAGTCAGGAAGTGCTGTTGTGGAAACAGACCTCGATGTCCTTGGTTATAAGTCACGAACAGAATCCATACGAGATAGTAAGTAATTATAATTGTAAATTATGTGTGGTCCTCCATGCAAAATATTTAGTTATCAGTGTAAATATATCTGACTTGATTGCGGTATTCTGTTGAGACAGTAATATTGTGTACAGACTGAGTTTGCTTGATAAATAATAATCGACATGAACCAAGGCAGAGCAAAGGAGCTTCGCAACATTTACCCCTGGCATGATGTTGCCATGAAGACAGAATGCATTAATTATGTGGTTAATATGTCGTTCTGTGCTTGAATAAGAAGTTTAAACTTGATGCTTATGAACGCACACTCATTATGTCTGAAGCAGCCATTTATCAGGTAACAAATTCCATATTTTCCCGAGGATGCTCGATTCCCGACAGGTTACGGGCTTGTGCAGAGACCTCATGTCAATTGGCGGAGGTCTGAACTCTGAACACATTAATGTGCAGTTACTATGTGAACCTACACTCAACGTTATACTGTTCACAATCCTGTCAGCAGACGGAATACCTAAATTCTGAAACAGTCAGACATTCCTCACTAGCTTCGGGCCTCCAGAGAGAACATGAGTCTGCTGTCTCAGAGGTGCAAGACACCATTGAGAATGGCTTTAAAAAGGCTTCATTCCACTACCAGATATGTGGCAGATGGAGGTAGATGTCTCATTGTGCACTTCAGCGTAAATAAAGTACAGCAGACTACCATTTGAAAATGGATTGTTTGTAAAACGTTGATCTATAAAGGGACTGATGCTCATTTTTTGTTTCCTTCTGTGTAGTCGCTCAGGTCCATTCATGGCAATGAGTTCTGAAACCTAAAGTCAATAGTGGGAATAGCATTGTCATGGTGACCAGTGAGCATACACGCACCAAGTGAGTAGGGGGAACATTGAATACGATCTGGATCTCCCTGCACACCAGTCACTGAAAATAATATTGCGGTAACAGAAAGTAGTTTGGAACATAAATGTTCTGTTGACCCTCATCGTAACGGGACTTGAGTACAGGAGTAAGTAGCTGTACAGGGCCTGGGTGAGCCCCCATCTCGAACATTGTGCAGTCTAGTATTCAGTTTTCCTCTCCTAAGTTAATGAAGGAAAAACTTGACGTTGAGTGAGTGCGGCGAAGGATGACCTGTGTGATCCCTAGGAGGACAAGCTTGTTGTGGGAGCAAAGTTTGGGACATGGGGTTTCGGCAAATGAGTGGAGATCTCATATACGTCTTTGAGGGCGAGAGGGATTGGAAGCAGGAATGATAATTCCGCTGACTGGGAAGTCTAAAACACGATGTGACAGTATTAAGTACAGTCAGGCCGCTCTGCATTGAGATGACAATAAATGTCTGCGCTCAGTGACTGGTGAACCTCGGCAATTCTCGCCTGCATAAGGCGAGAGAGAGAGCAGGGTATCGGTGTGGAAATAATGGGTCAGCCATCATTGTATTGCATTGGATAGAAACGTCAACGGACACAACGGCCACTACAGTTCCTATTTTATATTTTCCCAAGGTCAGTCAGATTAAGGGATATGTACTATGTGGATGGAAAGTATATTCAGGAGATGTTCGGCCATGAACAAGAATGGGGAAGACCCAAAGTGCTGAACGGCCTACACCTTTCCTGATGTTTTGTACAGTCTGTGGGAAAGCTCTGTCAACATTGTCACAAGTTCTCAAACACTAGGAAGGAGGTCTCTGCAGAGTCGACAAGAATGTGTTTCCCATTCCCTTTTCCAAAACAGAGATCGAGATATAAAGTCTGGTGTCAGTAATAGTGACCCTGAAGCCAACGTCGTTCATAAAAAGTAAATTTGTTTCCCCAAAGTACTGTCAGGAATCAAATCTCCAGTGCTTTCCTGCCCCGGCCTAGAAGTGACTCCAGACTCACAGCCATGTGATAAAATCTTCAATGGTCGTGGTAGACTGAGAGATTATCCCTTGCAGAAAAGTTGTAGATTGTGATTGAATACAACTCTACTTCTTCCCTGCTGTGGTCTGCAGCATCACATCCATATCAGAAATACTCTATTCAAGAAAGTTCAGGCCGTTATACACATGCCTATCTACCTGCTGGTCCACTTAAAAGCAACTTTCTGCTCGACAACATTCCCTACGGCCCTAAATTAACTATTAAATTCTGCCCTCATTTGTCCATCAAAATGCAATACCTCGTATTTATCTGCATAAAGCTCCATCTGCCATTACATCGCCCAATGATCCAGTTGATCAAGATCTCATTGTTAATTTGAAATGGCCCTGCCACCTTCCACTCTAACAAAAAGATTGGTTTTGTCAAAAAACGAATTATCCATTGTATCTATATTCTCATCCAAATCATTTATAACGATAACAAACAGCAGCTGCCTGGTCCTGTGGCACACCGCCGGTCACAGGTTATCATTTCGGACCACAAATCTCTCCAACCACACTCTGCCGCCTGCTGTCAAGTTAATTTTTTTTATCGAATTGTCTAGCTCTCCCTGATCCCCTGTGATCTAACCTTATTAACCAGACTACCATGCAGAACCTTCTTGGCCTCACAGGCGTCCACTTTGACAACGTATGCTGCTTTCCCTTTATCAATGTTCTTGGTCACGTCTTGAAAAGTTTCAAACAAGTTTGCGAGACACAATTTATCATAGACAAAGACATGATAACTCCAAAATCAGTACTTGCCGTTACGATTGAATGTAAATCCTGTCTCTGAGAATCTGTTCTAAACACTTACGCACTCCTGACGTCAAACTCACCGCGCTGTAGTTCCCTGCCTTTTCCTTGCTGCCGATTCAAAATTAATTTTGCAACATTATCTGTCTTTGAGCCCTTCATCACGTCACCCGTGGTTCTCAATGATACAAATAAAATCTGAACGAACTGCAAATGCTTCATCGGAAACAAAACAAACATTATCTGGTAAATTTCAGCTGGTCTGGCAACGTCTGTGCAGAGAATATAGAGTTAATGTTTCGGGTCTAGGGACCCTTCATCACAACTCTGAGGATAATACGAATTTCTATGCTAGGGGCTCCACAATGTCTTCCCCCGCTTCTCACAATGATCTGGAATCCGCTTGAACAAGTCCTGGGGATTTATCTACGGTTATGCATTTGAAGAACTACACCACTTCATCTTCTGTAATTTGGTCTCGTTTCAAAACATCACTGCATGGATTTATTTCCCCGAGTTGCCTCACTTCCATCTTTTTCTCCACAGTAAATATTGATGTGGGGTATGTTTGTGTATGATCTCACTCATGGAACAGGAGCAGGCTGTATGGCAGAGGAGTCTGGGAGTTTCAGTCCTTATGAGGAGTGAGTACCCAGCATGGCCAAGCGCTGATGGACTGTGTTGTTGAACTGTTCACTGTATTTCTATATTTCCACTGTTAAATGAAGGGCTGTAATGTTTTACATTTTAACTTTCGTGTTTTTATTTTTCCACTTTTCACTAAGGTTCTGTAGCTGGAGGGGTTTACCACTTTATGTAATGTTGTGTCACATGTCATGACTTGCAAACTCTTCACTGTTCTCACGTGAGTACATGTGACAAGAAACATAATAAATCTAATTTACCTCCTGTGGAAACTCACATAGATAGCAGTTTGATTTTTAAGCAGCTCTATTCTCTCCTTAGTTTGTCTTTTGAGCTGAGTATACTTGCAGGATTTTTTTTCCATTCTCTTTAACCTCATCAGCCAAAGCGATCGCATGTTCCCTGTTTGCCCTTCTGACTTCCGCCGTAAGTGTACTCTAACACCCTGGACGCTTAAGGGATTCCTTTGATCCTCGTTTCCTACAACAGACATATGTCTCCTTCTTTTTCATTGATCAAAGCGCAACATCTCCTGTCATGTGCTATTCCCTACTCCTGCGAGCATTCCTCTTCACACTAACAGGAACACGTTGTCCCTGGACTTTAATTATCTCGCTTTTGAAAGATGCCCACTTCCAGACGTCCTTCAAACTCAAACAGTTTTTCTCTGATTATCTTTTGTATTTTCCTGCCTAATGCCATCAAAATTGCCCATAATTATACAGTTAATTTGTGGACAAGGTCTCGCCTTTTCCGGAACTATTGTCAAACTAAGGGAATGACAATCACTTGTTCCAAAATGATATGAGTGTAACAGCTGAATCACATGCCCTGTCTTATTTTCCAAAAGGAAATAAGGTTGAGTCCTAGCACGGGTCACTGTATCACTGCAGTTGTTAATTTGTGTTAACTTGATAAAGACTGATTTAAGCCAAATTTAAATCTGCACCTGCCTTACTAATCAGTCCACTACATATTTGTTTGTGGCTGTTTTGAAAGGAAGAATGTTACCTTCCATTTCCCGTGTAAAACGCATGAGAGATTAAAAGATCTGCTCAAGTTGCTGAGAAACTCCCACGAATAGATGAATGGCCTTATTCTATCGCTTCTTAATACTCTTGATGTGCTGAATAACTTGCTTCAGTATGGGTATAGTTGTGAATGGTGCTGAATATTTTGGAACCATCAGTGAACAGCCCATTTCTGACTTTAACATGGACGGAAGGCCGTTGATGATGCAGTTGTCGACAGCCCACAGTGCCTCATGGATGCCCACATTACATTTTCTCGACCTATTAGAGGTATGCCCTACTTCACAGGAGGCAGTGCAACTTAATACAGTGGGCGGTATCTTCAATATGAGACTGAGACGTTTCCGCGCGCAGGACTGTGTGCTTCCCGATCCTACAGATACCGTTAGGGACACATCCATTTGTGACAAATAGTTTGTGAGAATGATTCCTTATTTTTGATTCCCGTATCACTTCACAAAGTCGGGCTACTGTATATTTCTCCCCTCGCCTTGCTCAGTCTTTGGTGGACCTGCAGAGACACTCTTGATGATGGACTTTTTAGTCCCATACTCAGAATACGTTCTGTGTCCTTGTCTGCCTCATTGCTTCATCCGATTGTTTTCAACGTCATGGGTAACTGAGTTATCAACGAGGGGTGGTGAGGACGGAAGTACATGTACATCATCAGGCGATTTTCTTGACCAACTTTGACCTGTTATCATGACATCTCCCGGATTCGAAAGTCAATATAGTGTAAATCAAGGTTAACTCCTTTCCTAAATGTATTCCACGGAGACGGTGTGACAGTGTCTACCCGGGGTGGTAATGGGCCTTCATGAATTATTATCCATCAGGTCTCATTCTGTGAGTATGACGATGGAACAGCACAGCAGGTCAGGTGGCATCCGAGGAGCAGCAGAATTGACGTTTCTGGCATAACCCCTTAATCAGGATTAGTGCTTGCGGGTCGTGGTGTTAGTGCATATTGGGAGGAAGTAGCGTTGGGTAGAAGGTAGATGTGAATACGATCGACGATGAATGTGGGAGTTTTGGTGACAGGTCGGAGAGGAGGATGGAGCACCTAGATGGAAAAGGTGATCGACAAGTTAGGAAGGCGGTGCTGATTTGTATTGTTGGATCGAGGAAAAATCCAGGAGGAGGTGAAATGAGGAAACTGTTGAAATCCGCATTGAACACATGTGGTTGCAGGCTCCCAAGGCACTTCTTCGTCCAGGCGTCGGGTGGTTAGGCGTTTGTGATTGGAGGAGGCCCAGGACCTCAATGTCATTGATGGAGTGGGAGGGATAGTTAAAGTGTTCAGACTCGGGGCGATGGAGTTAGTTAGTGCGGGTGTCACAGAGATTTTCTCTGGAACGATCCAGAAGATGGCATCTTGTCACCCGGATGTACAGGAGACCATTTGGATGCAACTGATGCAGTGAATGCGATTTGCTGAAGTTCATGTAAGTTTCCGTCCGATGTAGAAGGATCTGTGGCCTTGGACAGAGGTGAGGGGAGAGGTAATGGCGCAGGTTTTGCACTTCCTGCGTTGGCAGGGGAAGGTGTCGGGTTTGGAATGGTGGATTGGCGTGGATCTGACAAGAGAGTAATGGAGGGAATGTTGTCTAGGGAACACTGATAGCTGCACGGAGAAAATATATCTCTGGTGGTGGGGTTTGTAGGTGGTGGAAGTGGCTGAATATGAGGCGAAGTATCTGCTGGTTGGTGAGATGGAAGGTGTAGACTGCGGGTTTCTGTCCTTATTTCGGTGGGAGCGGTGGTGTTCAAGTGGGGAGGTATGGGAAATGAAGGAGATGCGCTGGATGGCATCCTCGACCTCGTGGGAAAGGTAATTGTGGTTAAGGAAGAAGGAGTCTATTTGAGATTATATAACGTGGAATTAGTCAACCTGGAAGCATGTGAGGAGGAGGCAGAGGAATTGGGAATAAGGAATGGCGTTTTTACAGGAGACAGGATGGAAGGAGATGTAGTACAGGTAGCTCTGGGAATCGGTGGGCTTGCAGTAGATGTCCGTGGTTAGTCAGTCACCAGAGATGAAGACGGAGAGGTCCATGAAGGAGAGTGAGGTGAGTGAGATGATCCAAGTGTCCTTAAGGTCAGGGTGGAATATGTTTTCGAAGTTGAAGAACTGTTCATCCTGCTGTTGGGATCGTGAGGTGGCACCGATTTCGTCATCGATGCAGCAGATGAAAAGGTCAGGAATCGTGACGGTGTAGACACTGATAGATTTCAAGGAATCTTCTCTTCCCAACATTTATAAATGACACTGCTAGGACATTCTGTACACCACATTCCACAACCGATATTGCCAGGAACATTCTGTATCCAACATTCCATAACTTACATGACCCAGGACATTCTCTACCCGACCATCCATAACTGAAATGCTCGGGAACATACTGTACCCAACATCCTATAATACACATCCCGAGATCATTCTGTACCATACATTCTATAGGAGAAAAGTGTGGTGCTGGAAAAGCACAGCAGGCCAGGCAGCATCCGAGGAGCAGTAGAATCGACGTTTCAGGTATAAGTCTAAAGAAGGGCTTATGCCCGAAATGTCGATTCTCCTGCTCCTGCGATGCTGCCTGGCCTGCTGCGCTTTTCCAGCACCGCACTTTTCAGCTCTCGTCTCCAGCATCTGCAGTCCTCACTTTCACCCCGTACATTCTATAACCGACATTCTCTGGACCATTCCATCTCGAACATTATTTGTGAAAGGCCAAACATCAGTGAATTGAACAAAAAATAAGACCCAGAGAGAAGAGATCCCTTTCCAGAGAGAAGGAGACTCTGTTCCAAAGTCATCTCAGACAGTTAAAGATGTGAATACGTTTTCATTGCATTTCCATTTGTTCACTTGGATCAAATACAGTTTCGACTGAAAGACAGAAATTTCCAACCTCCGTTTGTCTTCAAGGAACTGAGAGAGAATCCCTGAGGACAGCACCGTTTTTAACCTCGGTATTAGGATCTCGAACCAGTGACTTGTGTCTGCTCTGGAGTGATTGAGTGTGTCGGAATGTTCTGGAAACCACCCGGCCTTATGGACGTGCCTCTGTGTTTGGGCAGGGAGGGTTTCATGTGTTCTATGACACATTTTTGTCCATAATACAGACCTACCCATTTGTTATTTCAGCTCCAATTGTTTTTGTTAATCTCTGAATGCAGTGAGACATTTGAAAAATCTCACTGACTCTTCAATCAAACTGGTGAATTTGCCTCCAGGCAGGTGGATAATATATTTCTTTTCCTTCCTCACAGTTAACATAGTGACGACCTACGTCTTCCTATGTAAAGATTGTGGATTGTCTCCGTGTGTCAGATGTTACTTGGGGTCTATGGCAGCGGCGGATCTACTGGTTATTATCCTCGACCTGATATTGAGACACATTCCCATTGCTTATCGGACAAAGTTTTATTTCCTGAAGTCCATCCCTGTGTGTAATGTCCACGCCGTCCTGCTTTATGCAGCCACTGACTGTTCTGTCTGGTTCACCGTCACTTTCACCTTTGATCGGTTTGTGGCCATTTGTTGCCAAAAGCTGAAAAGTAAATATTGCCGTGAGAAAACGGCGGCTGTGGTTCTGGGATCAGTGGCTGTGCTGAGCTGCTCGAAGAACATTTTCTGGTATTTTTTGCTCACCACTCGGTATCGGCTGGGAAATAACCCCTGGTTTTGTCTTGCAATAGACGGTGCTTATTCCTCCCGTTTCTGGGTCACAAATGAGTTCCTCCACCAAATTCTAACCCCGGCTCTCCCATTTGTCCTGATTCTGCTGCTCAATGTGTTTACTGTCAGACACATTTTATTCACCAGCAGAGCCCGCAGGAGACTCCGGGCTCACACCAATGGGGAGGCTCAGTCTGACACTGAAATGAAAAACCGAAAGATTTCTATCATTTTACTCTTTGTGATCTCGGCCAATTTCATCCTGTTATGGTCAACGTTAATGATGTATTCTATGTGGAACCGAGTGTATTGGATTGTGGATACTCCTGTGGTTCCCCATCCTTTCGTTCAGGAATTGGGCTTCATGCTGCAGCTCCTCGGTTGCTGCACAAACACCGCGATTTATGCCGTGACCCAGACGAAGTTCAGACAGCATCTGAAGATTGTGCTGAAATATCCCTTCACCCAAATTAACCAATCAAGTAAATTCACTCATTAATCAATCCATCCGGGATTTTCTCATTTCAGTTAAGTGTTTCAGCGATGGGGCAACCTGTCCTTATGGTAACAGACTGAGGGTAGCGTTGGTTTCTCCATCCTTATCCCAAGGGTGGGGGTGGGGGGTGGCGGTGTGGTTAATGGGACACTGGAAATTATTTTAAAGTTTCTCACAACTCAGTGGCCAGTGAGAAAAGGCGCCATCGCACTGACTGTATCAATTACTTCAGTTTGGAAACAGTAAAAATGTTCATTAAATGTGACGAGCAGCACAGTCAATGATGTTCTTGTTTGTCTTTGTGTTGAAGAAGCTGACCTTGAGAGAGACAGACTCAGCTACAAGTCCTGGTTCTCAGGGAAGCAGAGAGAACTGACACATGAGCTCAGGAGTTGGGTGTAATTCCTTCTGTCCTTGCTTTCACCTCTAGGTTGCCCCCATTCCGACCTGGCCTTCGGCAAAGTTCATCTCTCGACTGCGTTTCCTCCGCCTATACTCAATCGCATCCTTCTCTTTGTCGCTTTCTTCAAACCCTCACTCACTCCCTCTCTTGAACGCTTTCACCATTTCCTCTCCCCATCTTTCTCCTCCTCAATTCCCTCTCTTTCTCATCAATCTCTCTCTTCCTCTGCTCTTCTTCTTTTCGATTTCTCTAGCCCCAACTCTCCCTGTCTCTCACCCTACATCTATTTCTCTCTCACTCTCCTGCTACCTCTGTCTACATCCCGACTTTCCATCTCTCCTCCATTTCCTCCCTTCTCCAAACCCCCATATCCCTCTAAACTCGCTACCACCCCGCAACATCCACTCGTCCCCCCTCTCTGGAGCAGAGGGAGAGGGAAGGACCAGCGAGAGACAATCTGTCAGATAGAGAGTGAGGAAGCGATATTCTGTGAGATGGAAAGGGAGGGAGACAGAGTGTAGGAGAAAGAGTGAAAGGGAGCAGGTTAGAGAGACAGAGAGAGTGATGGAGAGGGCTGAGAGAATTGGAGGGGGTGGAGTGACAGAGTGGGAAGGGGTAAAGTGAGAGAGGGAGAAGGGGGTAGAGAGACGGGGTAGACAGAGAGAATGGGAGCAGAGAAGCTTGAGAAAACGACAGAGTAAGGGAGTAAGGAAGACATAGAGGGAGCGGGATAGAGAGAGAAATAGAGAGAGCTGGTGTGGTAGAGAGAGTGCGAAAGCGTAGATAGAGACAGAGTCCGAGGAGTAAGGAGAGTGAGTGTGGGAGGGAGGCAGACAGAAAGAGTGGGATGCAGGAAGAGAGGTAGCGAGGGGTACAGAGGGAATAGGTTACTGAGGTAGAGTTGGAGGGTCGTAGAGAGGATGTAGGATGGATTAAGAGAGAGAGGGAAGGTGGAGAGAGAGAGATTGGAAGGTGTGGAGAGACTCGGGGTAGAGAGAGGCAGATTGTGAGAAGGGTAGCGAGAGAATTGGAGGAGGGAAGAGAGAATGGGACGGGGTAGAGAAAGATAGATAGTAAGAATGGGGAATATTTCAGTGGAGAGAGAGTCGGTGGTACAGCGAGAGAGGATATAGAGTGTGGGAGAGGATAGAGAGAGGGAGGTTTTAGAGAGCGAGAGTAGGAGGTGGCAAAGAGAGAGTGGGTGGGGATACAGCGATTGAGACTGAGAGGGGGTAGAGACAGATTGGTGGGGAAGAGAGAGGGTGGGAGCGTGCAGAGAGATGGTGGAACTGGGGAGAGATAGGGAGTATACCGACAGAGTGAGAGTTGGAGTGGGGAGACAATGAGAGAGTGGGAGTTGGGAGAGAAACAGAGGGAGGGTGTAGAGAGAGGCAGAGTGGAAGGGTGTGGACAGAGAGATTTGCAGGATGGCAGAGATAGTGGGACGGGTACAGCGAGAGAGAAGGGGAGTGTGGGAGATGTTTGTAGCAAGAGAGGGGGGTAAAGAGAGTGGGGCAGAGAGATAGAGCGTCGGCAGAGATTGGGATGGAGTAGGGAGAGAGAGTGGGAGTTCGTCGAGTGAGAGTGTGTGAGTGGGTTTGAGAGACAGAAAGTGGGGAGGTAAAGAGTGAAATAGGGACGGGGAGGGTGGAAGAGAAAGACAGAGAGAGAGGTTTCTTGGAGAGAGAGGATGAGACAGTGTGGGACGAGAGTATGTCACATTTGAACGGGGATCCCTGGGGATCCTGTCAATATTTACAGAAGGATTCTTGGAAGTGTGCCAATATTCACAGGTGTGTTCTTACGAGCCTGTCGGTGTATACAGGGTCTCCTGGTGAGTGCTTTGGTATTTACAGGGGCGTCCTGGAGAGTGTCAGTAATTACGGGGTGTCCGGGGAGCGCGATGGCATGAAAGCTCTGTTTCCCGGGGAGTGTGCTGGTGTTTACAGGGGGTTTCTGAGAAGAGTGTAAGCATGCGCAGGGGTTCCCAGGGAGTGAGTCTTCTCGCGAGTGTGTCAGTTTGTACGGGGGGAGTATGCTCCGGGAGAGTATCGGCATTAGCAAGGGACTGGCAGGCAGTGCGTTATTACTTACAGAGGGTTTCAGAGGAGACTGTCGGTATTTATAGGTAGATCCTGTGTGGAATGTAAGTATTTACAGTGGGGCTGAGGGGGATACCATCGAAATTTATGTGGGTGGTCCATGGGAGAGTAGCGGTATTTTCAGTGTGTTCCCAAGGAGATTGTCGGTAATAGCATGGTAGTCATTATGCACACGGAATTTCCTGGGGTGTTTTCATCATTTACAGGGGGGTCCTGGGAAGTATGAAGTATTTAAAGTGGAGTTCCGCCGCAAAGTGACGAATTCAGGTGTGTCCGGGAGCATGTCAGTATTTAGAGGGGATCCCAGTGTGTGTCAGTATTGGGCATCACGGTGGCTCAGTGTTTAGCACTGCTGCCTCACAGCACCAGGGTCATTACTATTGATTCCTGCCTGTCTGTGTGGAGTTTGCACATTCTCCCTGTGTCTGCATGTGTGTCCTCCGGGTGCTCCGGTTTCTTTGCACAATCCAAAGATGTGCAGCTCAGGTGAATTGTCCAAGCTGACGTGCCCACAGGGTTAGATGCGTTCGTTAGGGGTGAATATCGGGTCGGGGAATGGGTTTGCTGGGTTTTTCTTTGGAGGAGCGGTGTGGACCTGTTGGGCTGAAAGGCCTGTTTCCACATTGTGGAGAATTTAATCTAATGTTTACAGGGGAGTCCTGTGAAGTTCGTCATTATTCGCAGGGATGTTCCAGGGAGAGTGTCTGAATTTACAGCGAGCGTAAAATCGAGTGTGTAATTATTAACATGGGGATACCAGGGCGTGTGTCAATATTTACAATGATGACCCGGGAAAAGTGTTTGGAAATACAGGTCTGAGGGAGTGTGTTGGTATTAACCAGGGGGTGCCTGGGAATCAATCAGCATTTAAAGGGCGGTTCCATGCAGCGTGTTCGTATTTATCGTGGGGTCCTGAGGACATAGTCGGCATTTAAAGGGGGGTTCAGGGGAGTGTGCTAGTATTTCAAGTGAGTCCTGGGGAGTGTGTTTTTATTTACATGGGGCCCTGGAGAGTGTGTCGGTGTTAACAGGGGAGCCCTGGAAAGTGTGTGAATATATACAGGGTGCCCCGGGGAGTGTGTTGGTATTTGTAAGAGGGTCCTGGGGAATGTGGTAGTATTTGCAGGCGGTTCCCAGGGAGTGTATCAGTATTCAAGTGGGGTTCCAGGGAGTGCATCAGAATTTGCAGGATGGTCTCAGGGAGTGTATCAGTATTTACAGGGTGGTCCCGTGGTGTGTTGCAGTGTTCACTGGGGTGTTGTGCAGAGTCTGTCAATATTTTCATGAGGGGTCCCGTGTATTGTGTCAATATTTACAGATGGGGTCCCGGGGAGGGTGTCGGTATTATCTGGGAGTACTGGGGAGTCTGTCGGTATTGACAGGGGTGTCAAGTGGGTCATGTCAATATTTACATGGGGGCCCGGGAAGCGTGTCAGTATTGGCAAGTTGTCCTGGGAACTGTGTTGGTATTTACAGGGGGCTGTCCGTGGGGCTGAGTAGCCATATACAGCGGTTGTGTACTGGGAGAGTGTCGGTATTTAAAAGGGGTCGCCAGGTAGAATGTCTCTATTTACAGAGGGGGTCCCAGGCAGTGTGTCATTATTTGCAGGGGTGTCCCGAGGAGTGTGCCAGGATTCACAGGTTTGTCCTGGCAAGTGTGTCGGTATTTAGAAGGGGTATCCCTGGGGTTGAGTCAGTATTTACAGGGGTTACGTCCTGAGATATTGTCGCTATTTACAGAGGGGTCCCTGGGAGATTGCCTGCATTTATTGGGCAGGGAGGGGGTCCCATGCAGGGTATTGTTATTTCCAGGGGGATCTTTGTGCGTTTGCCAGGATTCCCAGGAGGCTCCTCAGAAGTGTTAGTATTTACAAATGGTGTCCTGGGAGTGTGTCACTATTTACAGGACAAGACCTAGGGATTGTGTCAGTATTTACAGGGGGTCCCAGTGAGGATGTCCTTATTTGCAAGTGTGTGGACATTTACAGGGGGCATCCCGGAGAGAGTGTCTGCATTTACACATAGCATCCCGGGTAGTGTGCTGTGATTTGCAGGGGGATACCAGGGAGTCTGTCTGTATTGACAGGTATTTCCCAAGGTGAGTATTGGTAATTATGGGGGGTCCCGTGGAGTGTGTCAGTATCTCCAGGGCTTGGCGCCAGGGAGTGCATTGGTATTTAAAGGGGGCATGCAGGGTGTGTGTCACCATTTACAGTGTGGTCCAGTGGTGTGTGTCAGTGTTTGCAGGGGTGTCCTGGGGCCATGTCAGTATTTACAAGGTGCTCCCATGGACTGTGCCGGTATTTACAGGAGGTCTCCCGGGGAGTATTTCAGTATTTACAGGGTGCTCCCGTAGAACGTATCATTATTTACAGGGGACGCCCATCGAGTATGTCAGTGTATACAGGGTGATGCCGGGGCATGTGCCAGTATTCACAGTGGACACTTGTGCTGTGCGTTAATATTTACAGTGGGTTCAAGAATCGAGTATCAGTATTTATAAGGGTGTCCCGAAGAGTGCATCAGTATTTCCGGGGGTGTGGGTTCCTGGCGATTGTGTCGGTATCGACAAGGGTTACTCGGGTTTGTATTTGTATTTACAGGGGTGTCCCAGTGTATTTTGTCGGCATATACAAGAGTTTTTCCGTGGCGTGTGCCAGTAGTTACAGGTGGGGTCACAGGGAGATCGTCTGTATTTACGGGGGGTTTCCCAGGTAATGTGTCGTTATTCACAGGGGGATCGCAGGGAGTGTGTCATTGTTCACAGGATCGTAACAGGAAGTGTGTTACAACTTACTGGTATCGTCTTGTTGAGTGTGTCAGTATTTGGAGAGGATTCAGAGGAGAGTATCGGAATTTATAGCGCTTCTTGTGGAAAATGGCAATATTTGGGGAGGCAAGATGACTCAGTGATTAGCACTGCCACCTCACAGGTCCAGTGGCGCAGGTTCGAATCCTGACTGTCTGTGTAGTTTCTATATTCTCTCCGTGTCTGAGAAGGTTTCCTCTGGGTGCTCCAGTTCCCTCCCACCGTACAAACATGTGTAGGATTGGTGGATTGGCCAAGATAAATTGCCTGCAGTTTTAAGCGCATTAGTCTGAGGGAAATGGATCTGGCTGGTTAGTGCGGACTTGTTGGGCAGAAGGGTCTGTTTCCACACTGTAGGGGAATTTAACCTTTACAGCGGGGTTCCCGGAGACAGTGTCTGCATTTCCAGGCGTGGTCTGAGGGAGGGTGCCATTATTTCCTGGGGGTTGGTCCCAGGGAGTGTGTTCGTATTTGCAGGGTGTTAAAGGGGTATGTGACAGTATCTATTGGGATATGGCGGGGAAAGTGTCGGTATTTACAGGTGGTCCTGGGGAATGTGTCAGAATTTACGTGGGTCGCGTAGAGTGTATTGATACTTACAGTTGCGTCCCGTGGAGTGTTTCAATATTTAGTGAGAGTTCCAGGGCGTAGGTCAATATTTACAGGGGTGTGTGCAGGGGAGTATGTCGCTACTTACAGGGGCGTTCCCCGGGAATGTGTAATTATTTAAGGCGAAGTGTGTCAGTCTTTCTGGGGGGGGGGGTGGAGGTAACAGGGCAGTGTGACAACATTTACAAGGGTATGCCGAAGAATGTGTCAGCATTTACAGGGCTCCTGGGGGGAGAGAGTTCATTTTTATACTGGATACCATGGAGTGTGTCAAGAATTACAGGGGTGGTTAGAGGGAGTGTGTCGGTATTATCAGGGAGACCTGGGGAGTCTGTCGGTATTTACAGGGGCGTCAAGTGGAGCATGTCTTTATTTACATGGGGGCCCGGGAAGCGTGTCAGCATTCGCAGGTTGTCCTGGGGCCTGTGTTGGTGTTTACAGGGGGGTGTCCGTGGGGCTGAGTAGCCATTTACAGCGGTTGTGTCCTGGGAGAGTGTCGGTATTTAAAAGGGGTCCCCAGGTAGAATGTCTCTATTTACAAAGGGGGTCCCTGGCAGTGTGTCATTATTTGCTGGGGTGTCCCGGGGAGTGTGCCAGGATTCACAGGTTTGTCCCGGCAAGTGTGTCGGTATTTAGAAGGGGTGTACCTGGGGTTGAGTCAGTATTTACAGGGGTTACGTCCTGAGATATTGTCGCTATTTACAGAGGGGTCCCTGGGAGAGTGCCTGCATTTATTGGGCAGTGAGGGATCTCATGCAGGGTATTGTTATTTCCAGGGGGATCTTGGTGAGTTTGCGAGGATTCACAGGAGGCTCCTCAGAAGTGTGTCAGTATTTACAAATGGTGTCCTGGGGAGTGTGTCACTATTTACAGGACGAGACCTAGGGATTGTGTCGGTATTTACAGGGGGTCCCAGTGAGGATGTCCTTATTTGCAAGTGTGTGGACCTTTACAGGGGCCATCCCAAAGAGAGTGTCTGTATTTACATACAGCATCCCAGGTAGTGTGCTGTGATTTGCAGGGGGATACCAGGAAGTCTGTCTGTATTATCAGGTATTTCCCAAGGTGAGTATTTGTAATTATGGGGGGTCCCGTGGAGTGTGTCAGTATCTACAGGGCTTGGCGCCAGGGAGTGCATTGGTATTTAAAGGCAGCATGCAGGGTGTGTGTCATCATTTACAGTGTGGTCCTGTGATGTGTGTCAGTGTTTACAGGGGTGTCCTGGGGAGTATGTCAGTATTTATACGGTTCTCCCATGGACTGTGCCGGTATTTACAGGAGGTCTCCTGGGGAGTATTTCAATATATACAGGGTGCTCCCATAGAACGTATCATTATTTACAGGGGACGCACATCGAGTGTGTCAGTGTATACAGGGTGATGCCGGGGCATGTGCCAGTATTCACAGTGGACACTTGTGCTGTGCGTTAATATTTACAGTGGGTTCAAGAATCGAGTATCAGTATTTATAAGGGTGTCCCGAAGAGTGCATCAGTATTTCCGGGGGTGTGGGTTCCTGGCGATTGTGTCGGTATCGACAAGGGTTACTCGGGTTTGTATTTGTATTTACAGGGGTGTCCCAGTATATTTTGTCGGCATATACAAGAGTTTTTCCGTGGCGTGTGCCCGTAGTTACAGGTGGATTCACAGGGAGATCGTCTGTATTTACGGGGGGTTTCCCAGGTAATGTGTCGTTATTCACAGGGGGATCGCAGGGAGTGTGTCATTGTTCACAGGATCGTAACAGGAAGTGTGTTACAACTTACTGGTATCGTCTTGTTGAGTGTGTCAGTATTTGGAGAGGATTCAGAGGAGAGTATCGGAATTTATAGCGCTTCTTGTGGAAAATGGCAATATTTGGGGAGGCAAGATGACTCAGTGATTAGCACTGCTGCCTCACAGGTCCAGTGGCGCAGGTTCGAATCCTGACTGTCTGTGTAGTTTCTATATTCTCTCCGTGTCTGAGAAGGTTTCCTCAGTGGAGTGTATTGATATTTACAGTTGTGCCCCGTGGAGTGTTTCAATATTTCCTGGGAGTTCCAGGGCGTAGGTCAATATTTCCAGGTGTGTGTGCAGGGCAGTATGTCGCTACTTACAGGGATTTTCCCCGGGAATGTAACATTATTTACGGGAAGTGTGGCATTCTTTCTTGGGGGGGGGAGGTAACAGGGCAAGGGTGTGCCAAAGAATGTGTCAGCATTTACAGGGCTCCTGGAGGGAGAGAGTTCATTTTTATAGTGGATACCATGGAGTGTGTCAAGAATTACAGGGGTGGTCAGAGGGAGTGTGTCGGTATTTGCAGAGTTCCTGGGATAAATGACAGTACGTACAGTGGTATCCCGGTGGAAAGTGTCAGTATTTACGAGGTGATCATGTTGAGTGTGTCAGATGTTCTTGAAGAGACTGCTGCACTTCCGCATTGGGTGTCTTGCGGACTGTGTCGGTATAAACAGAATGGTTTCCAGGTATTGTGTCAGTATTTATAGGGGTGTGTGGGGAAGTGTCCGTATTTACAGGAGGGATCCGTGTTGTGTGTCAGTGTTTATGAGTGTGTCTCATGATGTGTGTCAATATTGACAGGGGAGTCCGTGGGAGAAATTCGGGAAATAGCACGGGAGTAGGGTCAATACTTACGGGGGTTCTGCGCAGGACTTGAATATGTACGGCGGTGGCGGGGGGGTGTATACAGGGGAGTTTGTCGTTATTTATAGGTAGTTTCCGGGAAGTGCGTCATTATTGACAGGGTCGTGTTTCGGTGTGTGCCAATCTTTTCAGAGGGTTTCCAGGGGAATGTGATGGCATTTAAAGGTGTGCGCCGAGGAGTGTGTCAGGAGTTACAGGAAGGTTCCCCGGGTTTTTCGGGTTTTCACAGGGCGTGCTGTCCTGTGCTATGTGTCAGCATTCAGTGGGAAATTGCCAGGCAGCAGTCCGTATTTATAGGGGTTTCCATGGAATGTATCCATATTCCTGGGCAGTGTGACAGTATTTACAGGGGTGCACCGGGGCATGTGTCAGCATTTACAAGAATGTACCCCGGGAGATTTTCAGTATTTATGGGGGTGGGGGGAATGGAGGAGTCTCGCAGTATGAGCAAGTATTCAGATGTGCATTCCCGTGCAGTGTTCGGTAGTTATTCGGGGAACAGGGGATATGTGAGTATTTTCAGTGGATTCCTGAGCAGTGTGACTGCATTAAAAGAGGTGTACCAGGGAAGTTGTCAGTATTTACTGGTGTCTTGGGCTGTGTGTCAGTATTTCCAGTGGGTTACCAGAGAGACGGTTAGTATTTATAGGGGAGGGAACATGTAGAGTGTAAGGATTTGCAGGCATGTCCCGGTGGAAAGTGTCAGTATTTACTGGTTGGTCTTGTGGATTGTGCCAGTTTTTGCTGTGGGGATCCCGGGGACCACGTCAGTGTTAATATGGGGGTCCCTTGGAGTGTTTCAGTATTTACAGATGAATAGTGGGGTGTGAGTCAGTAATTACAGGGTGGGTCACAAGGACTGTGTCGGTGTTGGGAGACTTCAGGAATCCTGAAGAAGGCGCGAAACGTCGATTCTCCTGTTCCTTTTATGCTGTCTGACCTGCTGCGCTTTTCCAGCAACACATTTTAAGCTCTGTTCTCCAGCTCTGTCCTCACTTTCTCCATTTTGTCAGTATTTATAGGGTCTCCACAGGCAGTGTGTCAGTATTCACAGGGCGTCCTGGTGAGTATCTTAGTACTTACAGGGTGATCCCAGGTAGTGTGCCAGTATTAACAAGTGTGGTCCCGTGGAGATTGCCAGCATTTACAGAGATGTCGCGGGGAGTGGGAGCAGCGGCCGAGTAAAAGCGAACCCGGGATACTACAGCTAAGGTAAGACAGTTTGTTTCAAAATTACTTACCTGTAGCGGGCAGCGGAAGTGAGGTTGGAGCGCATTGCTGGGCGGGAAGGTAAGTGATTCGTATTTGAGTGGGTGTGGAACTGGAGTTGGATGAACTGAGGATTATTCGAGAGGCTGAGAGGGTGATTGATAGAAGCTACAGGGACATAGTTACGCCGGAGAACAGAGGTAGCTGGGTAACAGTTAGAGGTGGGAAGGGGAAGAAGCAGGCAGTGCAGGGTTCCCCTGTGGTCGTTCCCCTAAAAAATAAGTATACAGCTTTGGAAACTGTTGGGGGGGACAGCCTTGCAGGTGTAAGCTGTAGTGAAGGGGTCTGTGGCTCTGAGACTCAGAAGGGAAAGGGGGAGAGGAGGAGAGCGCTAGTTATAGGTGACTCTCTCGTTAGAGGGACGGACAGGCGGTTCTGTGGGCATGGGCGTGACTCTCGGATGGTTTCTTGCCTCCCGGGTGCTAGGGTCCGAGACGGTCTCGGACCGTGTCTTCAGAATCCTGAAGGGGGAGGGTGTGCAGCCTGAAGTCGTGGTACACATTGGCACCAACGACATAGGTAGGAAGAGGGGTGGGGAGGTCATTCAAGAGCTCAAGGAGTAAGGCTGGAAGCTAAAATCCAGGACAGACAGAGTCGTCATCTCTGGGTTGTTGCCGGTGCCACGTGACAGTGAGGCAAAGAATAGGGAGAGAGTGCAGTTGAACACGTGGCTGCAAGGATGGTGTAGGAGGGAGGGCTTCAGATATTTGGACAATTGGACTGCATTCTGGGGAAGGTGGGACCTGTACAAACAGGACGGGTTACACCTGAACCAGAAGGGCACCAATATCCTGGGGGGTAGGTTTGCTAGCACTCTTCGGGGGAGGTTAAACTAATTTGGCAGGGGAATGGGATCCGGACATGTAATCCAGCAGGTAAGCTAGCTGTGTGTCAGGATGCCCAAGACTGGAGGGAGGGTGTGGAGAAGGTAGCACTGACAGGGACTACTTGCGGACACAGAGATGGGCTCAAGTGCGTATACTTCAATGCAAGGAGTATCAGAAATAAGGTGGGTGAACTTAAGGCGTGGATCGGTACCTGGGACTACGATGTTGTAGCCATCACGGAAACATGGATAGATGAGGGACAGGAATGGCTGTTGGAGGTTCCTGGTTACAGATGTTTCAGTAAGATTAGGGAGGGTGGTAAAAAAGGAGGGGGGTGTGGTATTGCTAATTAGAAATGGTATAACGGCTGTAGAAAGGAAGTTTGAGGGGGATCTGCCTCTGGAGGTAGTATGGGCTGAAGTCAGAAATAGGAAAGGTGCAGTCACCTTGTTAGGTGTTTACTGTAGGCCACCCAATAGCAGCAGAGATGTGGAGAAACAGATTCGGAAACAGATTTTGGAAAGGTGCAGAAGCCACAGGGTCGTAGTCATGGGCGACTTCAACTTTCCAAATATTGATTGGAAGCTCTTGAGATCAAGTAGATTGGATGGGGCGGTGTTTGTGCAGTGTGTTCAGGAAGCTTTTCTAACGCAGTATGTAGATTGTCCAACCAGAGGGGAGGCCATATTGGATTTGGTACTCGGTAATGAACGGGGACAAGTGGTGGGCTTGTTAGTGGGAGAACATTTTGGTGATGGTGACCACAATTCCGTGACTTTCACCTTGGTTATCGAGAGAGATAGGTGCGCACAACAAGGTAGATTTTTTAATTGGGGAAAGGGAAATTACGATGCTGTAAGACAGGATTTGAGTAGCATACGTTGGGAGCATAGGCTGTCAGGGAAGAATGTGGTGGAAATGTCGAACTTTTTCAAAGAGCAGATACGACGTGTCCATGATATATATGTACCGATCAGGCAGGAAAGAAATGGTCGTGTGAGGGAGCCTTGGTTGACTAGGGAGGTTGAATGTCTAGTAAAGAGGAAGAAGGAGGCTTACATAAGGTTGAGGAAACAGGGTTCAGACAGAGCAGTGGAGGGATACAGGATAGCCAGAAGGGACCTGAAGAAAGGGATTAGGAGAGCGAAGAGAGGGCATGAAAAATCCTTGGCTGATAGGATCAAGGATAACCCCAAGGCATTTTATGTGTATGTGAGAAACCTGAGAATGATGAGAACTAGGGTAGGTCCGATCAAGGACAGTAGTGGGAGACTGTGTATTGAGTCGGAAGAGATAGGAGAGGTCTTGAACAAGTACTTCTCTTCAGTATTTACGAACGAGAGGGACCGTATTGTTGAAGAGGAGAGTGTGAAACGGACTGTTAAACAAGAAGAGATACCTGAAGGATTGAAGATGTGTTGGACATTTTGAACAATTTGAGGATAGACAAGTCCCCCGGGCCTGACGGGATATATCCTAGAATTATGTGGGAAGCAAGAGAGGAAATTGCAGTACCGTTGGCAATGATCTTCTCGTCTTCACTGGCAACGGGGGTGGTACCAGGGGACTGGAGTGTAGCAAATGTTGTGCCCCTGTTCAAAAAAGGGAATAGGGATAACCCCGGGAATTACAGGCCAGTTAGTCTTACTTCTGTGGAAGGCAAAGTAATGGAAAGGCTACTGAGGGATAGGATTTACGAGTATCTGGAAAGACACTGCTTGATTAGGGACAGCCAGCACGGATTTGTGAAGGGTAGGTCTTGCCTTACAAGTCTTATTGAATTCTTCGAGGAGGTGACCAAGCATGTGGATGAGGGTAGAGCAGTGGATGTAGTGTACATGGATTTTATTAAGGCATTTGAAAAGGTTCCCCATGGTAGGCTTATGCGGAAAGTCAGGAGGCATGGGATAGAGGGAAATTTGGCCAATTGGATAGAAAACTGGCTAACCGGTCGAAGGCAGAGTGTGGTGGTAGATGGTAAATATTCAGCCTGGAGCCCAGTTACAAGTGGAGTCCTGCAGGGATCAGTTCTGGGTCCTCTGCTGTTTGTAATATTTATTAATGACTTAGATGAGGGAGTCGAAGGGTGGATCAGGAAATTTGCAGATGATACGAAGATAGGTGGAGTTGTGGACAGTGAGGAGGGCTGTTGTCGGCTGCAGAGGGACTTAGATATGATGCAGAGCTGGGCTGAGGAGTGGCAGATGGAGTTCAACCCTGCCAAGTGTGAGGTTGTCCATTTTGGAAGAACAAATAAGAATGCGGAATACAGGGTTAATGGCAGGGTTCTCAGTCAGGTGGAGGAACAGAGGGATCTTGGGGTCTATGTACATAGATCTTTGAAGGTTTCCACTCAGGTGAATAGAGTTTGTAGGAAGGCCTATGGAGTATTATCGTTCATTAGCAGAGGGATTGATTTCAAGAGTCGTGAAGTGATGTTGCAGCTGTACAGGACTTTGGTTAGGCCACAGTTGGAGTACTGTGTGCAGTTCTGGTCGCCTCACCTTAGGAAAGATGTGGAAGCTTTGGAGAGGGTGCAGAGAAGATTTACCAGGATGTTGCCTGGAATGGAGTGTAGGTTGTACGAGGATACGTTGAGAGTTCTCGGCCTTTTCTCCTTGGAACGGCGAAGGATGAGGGGTGACTTGATAGAGGTTTATAAGATGATCAGAGGAATAGATAGAGTAGACAGTCAGAAACGTTTTCCCCGGATACAACAGAGTGTTACAAGGGGACATAAATTTAAGGTGAAGGGTGGAAGGTATAGGGGAGATGTCAGGGGTGGGTTCTTTACCCAGAGAGTGGTGGGGACATGGAATGCGCTGCCCGTGGGAGTGGTAGAGTCAGAATCATTGGCGACCTTTAAGCGGCATTTGGATAGGTACATGGATGGGTGCTTAATCTAGGTTAGAAGTTCGGCACAACATCGTGGGCCGAAGGGCCTGTTCTGTGCTGTATTGTTCTATGTTCTATGTTCTATGTTCTATGAGTAACTTAGACTTTCCACGGTAGTGTTGGGAATGTGCGTCCCAGCTGATATGACAGTACTTGCAGGAGGTTCTGCGGTATGCATCAGCACTTACACGTGTGTCATGCAAAAGTGGGAGAATTTAAATTGGGTCCCGGTGTGTGTGTCGGCATTCAAAGGAATGTGCAGGAGAGTGTGCCATTGTTTACAGGTGCACTCGGGGTGTGTGTCAGTATTTACAGGCGTGTCCCAGGAAGTGCGTCTATATGTACAGGAGTGGTGTGAGGATTATGTCAGTACTTATAGTGGAGTTCCTGTGCAGTGTGACAGTGTTTGCAGGGGTGACTTGGGGGTGGGTAAGTTTACACACGGCAGGTCCCTGGCACTGTATCAGTGTTTACAGGGGGTTGCTGTGAGAGAGCCTGTATTTATAGGGTGGGTACCGGGGAGAATGTCAGTATTTACAGCAGGGGTCCCGGGAGTGTGTTGGCATTTACAGGTCGTTTGCGGGGTATGTGTCAATATTGACAGGGGTGTTCCCGAGGAATGAGCCAGTTCCGACGGGGGTTGGGGGGTGGGGGGTTAGGGGATCTACGTGGAATATGTCGGTACTTACGGGGGTGAAGTTACCAGGGGCTGTGTCAGTATTAATTGTTTTTTTTTCCCGGGCAGTGTGTTCATAATTAACGGGTGACGCTGAGGTATGTATCAGTATATACAGGGTTGTGGCGGGGAAATTGATAGTATTTACGGGGACAGGGTCTCATGAAGCATTTCCAGATTAACAATTTACAGGTGGGTTTCGAGAAGTATTTCCTTATGTACAGGAAGGGTCGTGGGGAGCATGTTGGTACAGAACAAAGACCATAGAACATTACAGCGCTGACCTGTCATACCAATCGGAAGCCCATCTCACCTACAGTATTCCATGTACGACCATATGCTTGTCCAATGACGACTTTAAAGTTGGCAAATTTACAACCATTGCAGGCAAAGCATTCCATACCCTTCCGACTCTCTGAGTAAAGAAACTACCTCTGATATCTGTCCGATATCTATCACCCCTCAATTGCCCCCTCGTACTCGCACTCATGATACTTGGAAAAAAGGTTCTCGCTGTCCTACCTATTTAACCCTCTTATGATCTTACACGCCTCTATTAAGTCATCTCCCAACCTTCTTCTCTCCAAGGAAAACAGCCTCAAGTCCCTCAGCCTTTCTTCGTCGGATCTTCCCCCCATACCAGGCAATATCCCAGTAGATCTCCTCTGCACCCTTTCGAAATTAATTAGATTAGCTTCTTGGTGTCAGTGATGGGTTGTCACAGCGATGCTATTGATAAACAAAATGGATGACTATAATTAAAATAAACTGCCTGTGAGAGCGATTTATTCCAGACTTGCAAAGAGTGTGATCTCTGGGACGATCCTAGAGAGAGACTTTACATGTCTGAGTCCACAGGAGATTTTCTGGGACATCTCAAATCTCAACTTCAAGACTCCCTTGCCAATTCGGCCTACTGGTAGTAAGTGCGAGATTCTAGGCTTTTCATGAATGTAAATTCTTCTTATTAGTAACTAAGAGCTAGGCCCAGGCCTTTTGGCCACCTTTATCCCTTGTGATCAGTCCAGTTGATGACTAGGAGCTCGGCTTCAGGCTTCACTCATTCCAGGTCATTGACACCTCAGCCCACCCAGTGTGTGATGATGCAGTAGTCGTTGACGTGGCCTCCCAGTGTGTCATGCCCGAGGTTGGGATGGAATTTTCCTGGGGCTGCTTGACCCTTAGCAACTTACTGGAGGCCAAGGGCAGTGAGGTCACGATGCAGCACAGTTTGGCATCCGGGCCCTGGAGTCCTGTAATGGTTCACTGCAGCTACTGCTGGAAGTTTTGCCTGGCCTTGTACACCTCCCCTCTCACCCAAGATACGGTACAGGAGGGCAGCCAGGAGGTGGTAGGGGGCACGATGCTGGCACAGGTGGAGAGCAGGTCCA
Source organism: Chiloscyllium punctatum (assembly GCF_047496795.1). Classification (NCBI taxonomy): domain Eukaryota; kingdom Metazoa; phylum Chordata; class Chondrichthyes; order Orectolobiformes; family Hemiscylliidae; genus Chiloscyllium; species Chiloscyllium punctatum. The sequence goes on from NC_092789.1 coordinate 48,989,094, forward strand.
AACATCCAAGTCGTTGTCAGGGCTGGGCGTGCAGGTAGCTGGAGTTGGGCATCTGGGGATCCTGAGGGGCCGTCGGCGATTCCTGCTGATCTACTCGCTGGGAGGGAAGGATGATGGTTCTCTGGGATTGGGAGGCAGCACTCACCCGTGGCACAGTCGTGGCTCCCTCTGCCAATTAGACAGTATCGAGGCCTCAGTCATAGACCCAGCCGATTGATGAAGCAAGTGAAAATGAAGCCTGAGTATGAATTTCCCTGCACTGAGCTACTCAATAAGTCCTGCACTTGGATTGGCTCTTTCAGCATTAGGCCCATTATACCGTCTGGTCCTATATTTCCCCACATTTAATCCATAACTTGTGTGAAATTGGCTAACCCAGCTCTTGCCCCTTGACGCATGCTGAGCCGATATTTTCCGGCATTGTGGACATATTGGCTATTTGGCTAACTCAGCATTAGGCTTGAGATGCAACCTGGACCTTCATCATGGCCAGGGTAGGAGTGGGATATAGCTCATTTAATCTACCACCATGAATCACATTGGCTGACGAGGACCAAGATACAGCTTTAGCTCTGGGTGTATGGATGGTGGAAATAATCGCTGATCTGATACCGGGAGTGAAATTGGCTAATCCAGTCCTCGGCCAAGATTCGACCTGGGCTACATATTTCTGATCTGTGGGTTTCAACTCGCCCTCGATTAGCAGTAAACATTTGGTTCAAGATCTGGATCCTAGGCCTAAGTTTCCCAACGCTGTGCTTCTCGATTCATCCCACATCATCGAGTGTGAGGTCAGTGTAGGGATGTGCCCAAGAATGGAGCCCGAGACACTCCTGCTCTGTGTGCACATGTATCTAGCTAGGAGGGTGAGGAACCTTGGTTCCACATTATTCCATCAGATCAACTAGCACTAGGCACACGATGAAGCCCAAGTTTACGTTTGCTTACGTTGTGGATATTGGTCAGTTGGAGAAGGAAATGTCAAGTAAACTGGCAGATGAGGCATTGATCTGGGTCACCTGGTCTACTTCAAAACAGAGGACCAGTACATTTACTTCCAAGTATTACTGGTTTTTACTCTCTCTGGTTAAGAATGAGATTGGTGATCTCGGAAGTATTAAGCCAAGATATAAGCTGGCCTGAGACTGAGTCTGCACGTACATTACCCAGTCTGTGTCTCCAGATTTCCCACATTGGATGGAATTATTAAATGCAGTGCTATGCTGATAATGGAGCCTGAGGCCTACATTTCTCAGCATGGGGCTACAAAGGTCGCACATTAAATCATAGGATACTTAAACACACACACACAGACAAACACACACACACACACGCACACAGACACACACACCTACAGACTCATTTACCCACAATTCCACAGACGCATACACTCATGCAAATCGTCTCTCATATGCAAGCTGTCTCTCATAAACTCACACATACTCCCACACTCACTCAAGCACCCTCTCACAGACTTGTACACCTTTACACTCACACTCACACACATACACAGGCACCCTCTTTCTCACAGACATTCAACCCACTCCCCCAAGTCCACATGCACGCACGCGCACATACACACACATCAGTTTGTGGGGAAAATTTGTGCTTACAGAATTACATTTCATATTGCTCGAAAATTCTTAAATGCATGTAAGACACTGTATAATCCTTTTTTAGACGAGAATCAGTTTGAACATTGGGGCACTGACAGCCTGAGGGCATCTTGCACCTTCAATGCATTATCTGGGGCGATATTGCACCGAGGGTTAAAGTTCATTTGAGATTGTAACTTCAAGAAACTACTGGAATTTACACATGAAAGGAATGAATCCACCATGCCCAATCTAAAAGATGAGAGACTTATCAATAAACCAGGTCTTTTTCAACAAATAATTTCAGTTACATCACACTGTACACTTTTGCTATACGTTCTGTGTCCTATGATCATATTCTCCACAACCACCTGATGAAGGAGCAGTGCGGAGAAACTATTGCTTCCAAATACACCTATTGCGCTATAACTTGGTGTTGTGTGATTTTTCACTTCTAAAGGTTTAGGAGGATGGGAAATGACAATGCCCTTGAAGTAAAGAAAGAAAGTCGGAATGGACTTATAAAAGGAATTAGAAGTGCTAAAAGGGGCCAGGAAAAATCGTTAGAAAACAGGATTAAGGAGAATCCCAAAGCTTTTCACACATATATAAAAGAAATAAGGATCTAGCCAGGGAAATGGTTGGCCCGCTCAATGATAAAGTAGGGGTTCTATGTGTAGAGTCAGAAGAGGTGGTTAGGTCATAAACGTATTCTTCATGTCAGTTTTCACCAAAGAGAAGGAATTGGTCGAGGATGACCTCAGGGAATGGAATGGCAAGTTTCTAAGCCAGGTTATTGTTAAAAAGGAAGAGGTGTGAGTTTTAAAACATATTAAGATAGACAAGCCACCAGGTTCTGATGGGATCTGTCCCAGAGTATTGAGTGAGGCAAGGCAACAATTTACTGGAACATTCTATCACAAACTCTCTCAACAAACACTTTGAGTTCGACCTTATCTATCACCCCCTGAGCAAAGGAACAGGAAGTGATTTCATCACAGAAAATAACATCACTACAGCAAATGACATCACCAACCCAAACAAATGCAAACATATAAACAGAATGCAGGAATTTTCAGCATTGCATCACCAGAGACCTACTGAAGATGTTAACTCATAGGGTATCGAAATATCTGGAAATGAACCTTGCAGCTCAGCGAGCAAACCTACATCCAAAAAAACAACCTGAGCTACAAATCTTCTCAAAACGCGTTATGAGAGCACAGACAGATATCTTTGTGTCCTTTGTAGCCACAGATGATTTCACAGAGGTCTGGTGAATAGCTCACATAGTCCATACAGGCTGTCAACCCATGTAATATCTCGTAAATTCCCCTTTGCAAATAGAACCATTCTGGCTCAAGATTGGGATACAGACAGACTCTGATCTCACACCTTTAAAGCATTGTCTGAGCTGAGATGTCATAATTTGTTAGAAAACCTTAAGTTAGCTCATGGAGGTGGCTTAGAAGAAGTTCTGGGATTTACTGATTAATGAATCGAACCTTGCAAACCATTCTAAAAGATTGAAGACCTAACAATCGAGTTCTGTTCAATGTATCATGACACTTTATACATGCTGTGTCCTGTGATCTTTCACTCCACAACCACCAATTGAAGGAGCAGTGCACTGAAAGCTTTGTTTACAATTAAACCTGTTGGACTATGATCCGATGTTGTGTGATTTTTAACTTTATCAACCCAGTCCAGAACTGGCTCCTGACATAGTCCCATCATATCAAAAGGATAGCAGGGATAATCCAGGATTTTACAGGCCTGTGAGTGTCACATCGATGGGAGGGGAATTATTTGGAAAGACTCTCTGGGACAAGTTCTATGTACAGTCATAGAGATTAGATTAGATTACTTTTTAGATGAGATTAGATTACGTACAGTGTGGAAACAGGCCCTTCGGCCCAACAAGTCCACACCGCCCCGCCGAAGCGCAACCCACCCATACCCCCTACATCTACCCCTTACCTAACACTACGGGCAATTTAGTATGGCCAATTCACCTGACCTTCACATCTTCGGAGTGTGGGAGGAAACCGGAGCACCCGGAGGAAACCCACGCAGACACGGGGAGAATGTGCAAACTCCACACAGAGACTCGCCTGAGGCGGGAATTGAACCCGGGTCTCTGGCGCTGTGAGGCAGCAGTGCTAACCACTGTGCCACCGTGCCACCCATAAATCGGTTCAATCCGTCCATGCCGAACAGATATGCCAACCCAATCTTTGTCTATTTATCCTATCCATGCCCCTCTTAATTTTCTAAACATCTGTAAGTTCACTCCTTAGTCTCCGACGTTCCAGGGAAAACAGCCCCTGCCTGTTCAGCCTCTCCCTATAGCTCAAAACCTCCAATCCTGGCAATATCTTTGTAAATCTTTTCTGAAATCTTTCAGGTTTCAAAATATCTTTCCGATAGAATGGAGACCAGAATTGCATGCAATGTTCCAACAGTGGTACAACCAATGGCCTCCACAGTCGCAACATGACCTTCCAACTGCCGTCTGTCCAATATAAGAAAGCAGACAAAACGCCTTCTTCACTATCCTGCCTACCTACGACTCCACCTTCAAGGAGTTATGAACCTGCAGTCCAATTTCTGCTTGTTCAGCAACATTCCCTCGAAGATTACCATTAAGTGTGTAAGTCCTGATAACTAGTCCTTTGTCCTTACTAACTATGCATCTTACGCTCACATCTAAATCATTTACGTAAATGACGAAAAGTAGTGTACCCAACAACGATTTTTGTGGTACTCCACTGGTCACAGGCATCCTGTCTCGGACCACAGTGCATGGTCTCATAATATTTGTTCACTTATTTAAGATCGAGATGAGGATTAATTTCTTGTTATCTCTGAGGACAATTTAGGCTGGTGTATTAAGTGTACTGAAAGCAGAGATGGACAGATTTTAATCAGGAAGGCAATCAACGGTTTTTCAGAAAAGGCAAGTCTTTGTAGTTGAGGGCTATCAGATCAATGGCAGTGACCTGATTAAATAGCTGACCAGATTTGATGGGCTGAATGGACTACTTCTGTACCTATGTCTTATTGTCCGTTGCTCAGAGTGCATTAACATTTTATTTTGTGAGTAGAGTCTCTTGTTGTTTTTGTTTGCACGTTACTTATTAATCATGTGAACTCAACAGAGGGAAATGATTTTACGGGCACTTTACTGTTTTCCCAACCTTGGATGGAGAGTCACAGTTCTGAAGTTATGTCTCTGTGTGAATAGTCTTCTACATTTGGACGCCAACTCAGCATGGAACTTCCTTGAAATTCGAGAAATTGAAGTATTGGACAGTGCAGAAGCTGGAAAAACTATCGACAGAATCGCAAAGTAAAAAATTTCATTAGAGTAGACAAAGGCATTTACAACTGTGCATTCCTAACATCAAAGATTAAATTGCCCGCCACTACTGAATTAATACTGAATAAAACAATGAATTTCCAGTTCAGAACAGAGCAAATTAAACCTCAGCATGGTGTGGAAGAAACAAAGTGTTGAAAGGTAAACTGTAAAGACAAATTGAGGTAGCTGTTTACTGAGAGTTACCTAACTTTTATGCTGAATGAGGATCAGAGGAAAAATTCAAAACAGCCTATTAAGTATAAAAATGCATTGGAGTAATGTCACCAATGAAGATTGAAACCAACCGTGACAGAATTGGAGGTCTTTTGACAGACAAACTGCTTTTCCACAAAGAGCTCTGACAACACAGACAGTGGAGCATTTGTGGAGAGAGAGAGAGAGGACTGGAAATCTTCGGTATCAGAATGAGAAACTGGGATGAAATGGACGGAAATTCAAGTGGGCAATAGCAGACGTTGGTGTTGATATCTTTAGAAAGTGAATGAACCTTCAAAACTTCATGAGATAAACATCCTGGGCTGTAAAAGTAAAACAAATTCAAAACATTGCAGAGAATGTTGAAGCAAACATTGTTTTGTTTGAGTGTTTCTTCGTTTAACTTTTCAGTCACATAATAAAGTTCACTTTAGTTAAACAGTGTGAACTCTGGTGCTGTGCATCTTTCAGTTCGAATACAATCCCTACAGACCCTTCAGTCCAAAAAGTCCACACCGATCCGCTGAAGAGTAACCCACACAGACCCATTCCGTTACCCTATACATATAACTGATTTGCCAACTATACACATCCCTGAAGGCGAGACAATTTACCGTGGCCAATTCACCTAATCTCACATCTTTGGAATTTGGGAGGTAACTGGAGCAGCAGGAAGGAAGGCACGCATTCCTCGGGAAAATATACGAAATCCACACAGTTGCCCGAGGCTAAACCCCGAACCCACATCCATGGCGCGATGCGGCAGCATTGCTATCCACTGCACCACCCTCGCATTACTTAGGAGCATTTCAAAGTATCTTTAAACATTGATTGTTCCGGGATAGATTGCAGGATTCTTGTTCCCTGCGGACAAAAGATGAGCAAGGTTAATCAGTGAGAATCTCCACACACAGTGAGGCAGCAGAAGGAAGACAGGCTCTGGAAGTGATGACCAGATAAAGCACATATTTAAATGACATCGGGCACAGTGTGATGCATTTGTTTTTCTTTTACACAGGGAGTACGTCTGAAGATTTTGGAAAATGTTTGAATGGGAGTGTGACAGGTGAGGCCAGAAGTGGATGTCCATCTCTAATTATCCCGAAAATATATATGTATGCAGATACATTCCATTTTTGCTCAGAAAGCCCACAGTCAAATCCTACCACAATTTATAAATTCCTACTCGAGAAATTGAACCAGTCTGACTCAAGTTTGGGATTCAGACAGGCTCTAACCTCGCAGCTTTAATACATTGTCTGAGCTGGGATGTCATTTTGTTTTATAAAACCTTAAGTTATCTCGAGAATGTAACTTAAACGAAGTCCTGGGATTTACATATTCATGAAGCGAAACCTGCAATACATTCTAAAAGGTGAAAGACTTAATAACAATCTATGTTCGTTTAATATATCATTTCAATTGCATACCACTGTGATAGTTTACTATAAATTCAGTGTATTAGGACCCCGCTGCACTAATTACCTGAAGCGGCAGCACTCTGAAAGCTAATACTTTAAAGTAAACCTGATGGACTATATAACCTGATGCTGTGTGATTTTTAACTTTATCCATGAAAAGTGATGGTGTGTCAGTCAGCTACTTGAAGTGCTGCAGACTCTGCGTCTCTGTATCTGCCTTGAGACCACTGGATTCTGCTTCTCTTGCAGAATAAATGTGAATGTACTCCTTAAATTGGTATTCTTGCAAACGGTCCCGATGAATGCATGGTGGGCTGGAGGAGGGTGGGAGGCGGTTAACTGTTGAGAGAGAAATCCGCACAACAGTTGAGTGTGGACTGCAACTTACTGGCCCTTCCCTCCATTCCTCCCTACGCTGACACACACTCACACACATGCCTCAGACTTGAAAACCACACAGAGATTCCTCACTCCCTTGTGGATGATGAATGGGAGAGGGCAGCCCCGGATCCTGTTGCACACTACCTTGTGAATGATTGGGGGAGAGGAGAGGGCAGTCCTAGCTCATGTTGCTCACTCCCTTGTGGATGATGGGAAGCGGTTAGGGCAGGCCCACCTCCTGTTGCTCAATCCCTCGTGGATGTTGTGGGAGGAGTGAGGGCAGTTCCAGCACCTTTTGGTCACTCCATTTTTACGAATGGATTTTCCAGAAATTGCCTGATTTGGGCGGAGACCGATCTGACTGACTGGAATGGGCGAATGGAAAAGCAAGACTATTTTATCAATTGGCTTCCAGCTTTTCTGAAACTTGTGTGGATAGCATGACGGCCAATGAGAGATGGTGGAATGTCGGGGAAAACGTGTAACTATCAAATGAGGTTAAGGAATGGGGATTGGCTAATGACAAGCGAGGAGTGTGTTGGGACTGAAAGTGTAATTGATCAATAATGGAGGAAAGGGTGGGAGCCTCGCTGTGGTTAGACATGCTGTGGGGTATACGTAAAGCAGTGTGACTTCTGCAACCATATTTGCTTATGCAAGATAAATGAACTAACACCTGTGCATAATTGTTTCAGCCAAGAGCTGAATAAATAATTGATTATGCAAGGTAAATGAACTAACACCATTGTATAAGTGTTTCAGCCAAGAATGGAATTATGTGAAGGAAATACATAATTGCTTTCATTAGCTAAAATGTGAATACAAGAATGAAATGTGCTAGCAAAAAATGAAAGATGTTACAGACAAACAGATAAAATGCAAAGAACATTGAGTTATGGCAGACTCGGCACGTTGCCCTCATATAGGCACTGAAATGAACCAAGTTAGGTACAGGGTAAATAAGAGTGAGGGCCACTCATCTTGGGGTAGGGGAGGAAGTAAAAAAGGGGGGAACGCAGCTAGGCAGGTGCAGAACACAATAAGTCGTATTGATAGGTTTGAAGGCCAATGAGGGAAACGGGGAAGTATTTACAGAGACTAAAGTAAACTGCTCAAATTGTGAAGTATTTTTTGGATTGGGGTACCTCCTTGCTAGATACCCGTCTTGCAAGAACGTTTCAATAAAGTTCGCTGCTTCAGAATTTTATTCGGACTGAATTTTATTATATTGTGAGCTCCGTTTCTCACAAGTTCGTCGCTCGTCCGGGGTGTCCATCATCACCGGCCGGGTAGGCACCGTCGATGGTTGGGAAGATGCATCCCTTTTCTTTCAGAATGTTCCCGTGTTCCTCGGTGGTGGATTTCCCCTTCTGCTTGATTGATCAAGATCCGATGAGAGTCGATCTGAAGCAGGCGAAAGGTTACAAGTCGGCACCGGGAGACATTGAGCCAGGCAACACCATGCATGGACCAAGGAAGGAAAACTGACTTTAAATATTGCCTTGGCGGTTGGGATTGAGTTCTAGTAGTTACGAAGGACTAACGAAGGAAATCAATATGGGCTGTTCCAAGGGTAAGGAAAAAGCCTCTGGGGACCAAAAAAAGGAAATCGAAATGGAGGCGGGGTCCCTGAAAATTTACCTCCAGTAAGTCCGATGATGTTGAAATGGCAAAATAATACTTGTACAAGGGGAAAATATAGGAAATGGATGATGAAATATTGTTGCTTTGTATGGACTAAGAAATACTTTCTTCGTCTTCTGGCCGAAGTACGGGTCGGCCGAAGACTGTGTTTGTAAATAATTGAATTCATACGTCAATGCAAATCAGCCTAACCGTCAGGAGGTTTCAGAATATGCTTTGTCTTGGAAGGGCTCTTAGCTGAAGGACTACTGAGGGTACACTTCGTAAGAAAATCATGGCCTGACATCCAGAAAAAAGATTCAAAACAAAAGAGGGCTACAGGGAGAAGACTCTAGCGGTGTTGTTGCCGGAAATACAGAAAGTATCTGTGAGATATGGTGTGTGTGGTTAGAGAGAGAGAGAGAGGGAAAAAAAGAGCTGTACAACTAATAGAAAATTTAACCCTTTGTGATTCGGTTTGAATGCACATTTCAGTCTTGGTTACTGAATTTTTGTGCTTTGTTCCCTGGAGCTTGAGATCCGGGACTGTTTTGAATCTAATTTCTATTGTGGAAATATAACATGATTTCTTTTAAGGTTAAGGATTTTACAATAATTATGAAATAAAATGTTAACTCCTGTTCTTTTTGCAGGTCCTGACTGCCTGAGTATAAATTTCTAACTCATCTCTTTTAATCTGACATAAAAGCGATTTATGGAGGACGTTTGAAGATTCACTGCAACATTCGATTGTAATAAGTAAATAAATCATCTTATGGTTAATTCCTGTGTCCTTGGATTCGGCCATTATGCATACAGTAGAATTTTTTTAACTCGAGTTGACAAATCCTTTTAAGGCAGCTCCGTTTATTTTACGAGTTACATCATTATAATTGAGCAATGATTTATCAGGACTAGTTAAGAAAACGAATATTCTATTTAAATTAAGGAACTAAAACCGGGTAATAATAGTGGATTTCGAAGTTAGGAACTGTAGGCATTCTACATTTTAAATATTAAATACTGAATAAGTGAATTTATAATATATAAATATATAGTTATATGTATGATTCCAAAATGTGCAGTTAGGAAGAGGCTTTTAAGTCAGACAAGCATAAATTGATGAATCGGTATTTGAGGCTACAGAGAGCAAGAAATATTGTAATGTTTTTTTAAATAAAATCAAGATCTGAGCAAAACATTGGGTGATGGAGAAAGGCCATCAGGTGGCCCTAAAGCTGTTCAATTGGTTAAATCGGCTCAGTAATTGATCTGGCAACGTAACATGAGAAGCAGAAACTAAAGGCAAAAATAATGGTAGCCACAGTTGATTAGGTAATAAAAAGAAGGACAAAACTAAAAGGAGAAGGAAACCGGAATGGTGGCGGGCAGCATATTGAAAATAAAGGGAGGAGAAGATATTAGGGAGGAGATGTTCAGTTGTCTGATAGACAGGAACAAGGATAGAAGTGAAAATCCCCACTATGGAAAGACATGTCACTTTAAGATCGTGTGTCCACATCTGAAAAAGGAAGCAAAGGCAGTACCGTTTATGAACCTTGGTGAAGACCAGGTGTGTCAGGGGTTCCGTTTCCCTGGGGCCCCACCAGAACACCTTGATAAATTTACAGGTGGGACCTTACAAAGGGGACGTAGTTTTCTGAGTCTATACGGGGACAGCAAGTTCATACTTAAATTTTAAGCGCAAGGGAGTGGAAATCTCGAAACGACTGTTAACTCTTTCTGGAGTAAAAGGGGAGGGATTTACAGTTCCAGTTCTTGAACCTATAATAATCCAGAGTGGTAAAGATATTGTCGAAAGTGAACTGTTATATATTCCTGCTGTCGGAAGTTACTTATTGTGGAAGGATTTAGTCATACTCCTCGGACTGGAGAATGGAGTATGGGCCCAGAGATTAGTGATGCAAATTGTTGTCTTGACCGAGGAAAAGGAGAAGGAAATAGAACCCAGAGTGTGAGCACGGGAAGAGAATCGCGGGGGATTACAAATACCTCCTTTTGAGATCAGTTTAAAGAGAGAGGTAGACGTGTTTGGCAAATCACAATATCCCATTTCAATAGTGTGACACAAGGGACTGCAGCCAGTAATTGATGGATTACTAGAGCCCTGCATGACACCTTACAATACCCCTATCCTGCGAGCAAAAAAAATCGGACGGTAGTTATCGCCTGGCACAAGACCTAACGACATTGAACCAAATAGTAAAAGCCCGCCACCCTGTTTTCCCTAATCCCTATATACTACTGAGTAAGATTCCCCATGGCCATAAATAGTTTAGTGTCCTGGATCTGCAGGATTCCTACTGGGCATGTTACTGGCACAGGGGTGTAGGGATCTGTTTGCCTTCGATTGGGAAGATCCAAAAGCAGGGTGAAAACAGCAGTACAGATGGACTGTACTCCCGCAGGGATTTACTCAATTCCAGAATCTCTTTGGTCAGTTGTTGGAACAAGTCTCAGAGAAATTCAATCGTCCCAAAGGAACTACCCTGTTCAATATATAGATGGTCTTCTTCTAACAGGCGAGAAAAGTGACAAAACAATAGAAGCCACAAACGAATTGGGGAACTTTCGAGGACAACAAGGATTGAGGGTCTCCAAGAATAAATTGCAGAATAAAGTCATATATTTGCGACACCTAATCAGTGAAAGAAAACGAAAAATAAACCCAGAAAGAATTGAGGGAATTGTGGGAATGCTGCCGCCTAAAACCAAAAGGGAATTACGAAAATGCCTGGGATTAACAGGGTACTGTCGATTATGGATAGACTCATATGAACGGCAAACAAAGAAACTATATCTGAATCGATTAGAGGAATACCCTAAATTATTGAATTCGACAGATAAAGAGAGGGAATTAATTGAAGAACTAAAGGGGAACCTAACCTATACCGCTGCCATGCATTATCTTCCCGAGACAAGCACTTCCATTTGTTTGTCACGGTAGACAGGAGAGTGGCTCTTGGGGTCCTAACCCAGCGACGGGGGATGGGCGGGGTTTGCGGGGTGGGGGAACAAGCAACCGATTGCCTACTTGTCTAAATTATTAGACCCAGTATCAAGCGTGTGGCTGGAGTGTGTGCAGACAGTGACAGCAACAGCCTTATTGGTACAGGAGAATCGGAAACTTACTTTTGGTGAGCCTGAATATTCAACACCCCACATACGGTATGGACCATACTAACTCAGAAAGTAGGACGATAGCTCAAAGACTCTAGGATCTTTAAATATGAGACAATCTTAATTGAACAGAATGACCATATGTTAGTCACAGACAGTTGCTTGAATCAAGCTGCATTTCTGTGGAAGGGAGAGGGGATGGCCCTTGGTCATGCAGAACACGACTGCTTTGATATTATTGAATATCAGATTAATGTGCGGATGGACTTAAGGGACGTACCGTTGCAGGTCGGTTGTTTATCGATGGTTCCTCCCGGGTGATTAAGGGGAAAAGGCACAATGGATATGCTGTAGTCGACGGGATAGAAGGAAGCGTTATCGAGGTTGAAAGACTGGCTAACGGTCAGCCCAAACTTGTGCACTCTATGTCCTAGAAAGAGGTCTCAGAGCCTGAGAAGACAAGGAAGCAACGGTGTACGCACACAGAAAATATGCATTAGAGTGATGCACACCTTCAGAAAAATTTGGCAGGAAAAATAACTGACAAACAGAAGAGAAAAAGAACTATCGCATGAGGAATTGATAACCAAGTGTTGGAGTTTCTGTTACACCCGAGAGAAATAGCGGTAGTTCATATAAATGGACATCAGAAGTGGAATGAACTGGAAGCAACGGGAAATAAACTGGCAGATGAGGTATCTAAAGAAACAGCCCCAATCCACTGGGAGCAGTGATATACTCCGCAATACGTGAAATTCTAGATCTTCAGGGTTCCCCGTTGTTTACTGCAAAGGAGGAAAAGGAACTAAAATATCTTGAAGGTGCAAAGACAGCAGTTAGGAGCTGGATGTTACCCGATGGGAGAGAAATGTTGAATAAAATGACGGTGCAAGAAATTATGGCTGTTTTACATCAGGGGAGCCACTTGGGAGTGCAAGTGGCTCCCCTGATTTAGTCTTAAGGAAATATGGATGCAAATGAATATATACAATAACCAACAGATATGTGAGGAATGCATAGCATGTAAAACATAAACAAGAAGGCATTAAGGAAACAAGTCCCCGGAGGGAGAAAAACTGTGCTAAGGCCATTTCAGAGCATTCAGATCGAATAAACAGAATTACCCCGATTGGGAAGACTGAGGTATATGCTGATAATGGTTGATCACCTGTCTGGAGGAGTGGAGGCCTACCTTTTAGACACTGCCACCACAAGTGCGGTGTCCAAGATATTACTTGAACACATAATTTCCAAATACGGCGTAGTGGAATGCATAGATTCAGATCAGGGAACTTATTTGACTTCCAGGGTACTCCAGGGAGTGATGAAGGGGTTAGGAATCTCCTGGGTGTTCCACATGCCTTGCCATCCACCTTCATCAGGAACCGTTGAGAGAATGAACCACACACTCAAGAAGCAGTTATCTAAATTAGTTGCAGAAATCAGACTCCCTTGGACTAAGTGTTTACCTATAGCCCTTTTGCGAGAGCGAACGGACCCAATGAGAGATATGGGGCTGACCCCTTATGAGATATTGTTTGGCCTGCCCTATCAAGGATTGAAAGGAGAACTGTCAACCCCGGATACTAAAGATTTGTTCTTAAAGAAGTATAGACTGGGCTTGTCGTTCTCGTCTTTCTTGCTCTGGAAATGGAGTTTATTGGCACAGACTCCACCCCTTAAAGTCACCGTCCATGCGATCCAAACGGGGGATTGGGTCCTAGTCAAATCATGGACTGAAACCAAATTGCAACCAGACTGGGAGGGACTGTACCAAGCACTCTTAACAACTGAAACCCCGATAAGAACGGAAGAAATAGTCTGGACTCACGACACTCAGCTGAAAGGGCCAGTGGAATCTGCAGTTGAGAGAGAAGTCTGGACATTCGAATCGACAAAAGAACCACTTAAACGTAAGCTAAAAAGATTTTAAATAACTGATTATACAGTAGTGGCGCGACCGCGGGATATTTTCTGTAGATTGTATGCTAAGTCGCTCGGCGCTTCAATGCTAGTGAAGGATGGGAAGAATGTTTAGGTACACTCTATTAGCTTTTCTTATCATAGGATTCTGTCAGGCTATGGTGTGGTCATCTTACTTAGTGATAACGGTTCCAGAAAGTACAAATCCACAAGTCAGAGAAACAGATACCTGCAGTCTGGTGGATTGTGGCAATGTCAGAAATCTTTGGCAACACAGTAACTCAGAGATACATCTTAGTTTCTAATGAAAAGTTCCCGAAAGTGGCACATGGGATAAGACTAATGGGAGGAAACTGTCTCGGAGAGAGAAGTGTAAGAGATATGTTTTGGAATAAAGAATGTAATGAATGCCAGAGGCAGGAAGTCCTCAGAGTTGATCTCTTTATTAATCCTCTCGTTACAGTACAGCAAGGCCCTTTCCGGAAAACTCTTGACTGTCCAGATAAAAGGTGGAACCCAATATATTTAACAATAAAGAAAACCTCATGGTATGAAGCAGTTTTAGGGGAAGAAACCTATCAGGTTCAGTTACAACAAATATTTGGGATCGTGATGAAAGCAGACAGGAAGAATTTCCGGGAACGTTGTTTTAAAATACATGTGAAAGACAGAACCCAAGTAGGAGAAAGGAATAGTAGAGTACCTTAATTGATCGTTATGTGATAAAAATTGGAAAGGTAAAAGACTTAAAGCAGACCATTGAAGTAGAAACAACTGGGGATACAAACGTCTGTGTTGAATGGATAAATTACACAGTGAAAAGTTTGAAACAAACAATTGTGCCTCTGGAAGACCAGAGGCATGTGCTTCTGGGAGACCAATGGCCCCAGTAGTCCCCTTTCTGCTCGGGTGGAAGCGAGACAGGAGGGGTATGGCATGCACGATATACCTGTATTAGGATAAGATGACAAAGAGTAATAAAGATTGTATACTCCCTCTATTAAAGTTCCCTCCATTAAAGAAGGAAGGCTTAAAGACGCCCCCCACCCCCGCCCCAACACCATGTTTCTGCCGTGGTCGGAAATCACACATCGTGTGTAAACAGACAAGGAACAATTCGGTCCAGATATTTGGGGGAACTGAAATCATGCACCGAAATCGAGTACGTGAGAGAAAAGGGAGGGAACGACTCTGCATGAAGGATTCCCTGAGTGGATCTGTGGTAGTACTGCAGAGCGAAAATATTGAGATCCGCCCTACCTCCAGATTGGATGGGCACGTGTGCAGTTGCACAGTTGGTAATTCCGTTCACCCTGCCATTTAAAAAGAAAGAGATAATAAAGGAAGGGGGAGTAAGTAAGAGATTACTATTGGGTGCTTGTTTGTGAGTCCCAAGAGAGGTACCTGATGAGTTCAACGTTTGTAACCAGATCACGGCAGCGTTTGAATCAGTCCTCTTCTGATGGGTAACAGACAACAAAAATGTGGACTGGATAAATTATATTTTCTATAATCAGCAAAAATTCATCAATTCCACTAGAGACACAATTAAATGTATAACCGAACAATTTGATGCAACCAGCAGAAGGGCATGGGAGAATAGAATGGACCTCGATATGATACGAGCAGAAAAAGGGTGTGTGTCTGTTATGTTAAGAGGGAGCTGTTGTACGTTTATTCCAAGTAACAGAGCCCCAGATGGGTCGATTACTCGAACCTTGCAAGGTCTAACAACACTAGCTGAAGAACGAGCTGAAAATTCAGGAGTCAGCATATCATTCACTGGTTGGTTAGAATTGTGGTTTGGAAAGTGAAGGAGTGTGGTGGCTTCATTCCTAACCTCCTTGATCGTACTGGTGGGAGGACTAATCTCAATGGGATCCTGTATCATGCTTTGTGCACCGGGGTTAATCCAAAGCTTGGTTTAAACAGCTTTGGCCGGACAAATGCCCCGAAAGAGTAATCCGGGGAGATTTTCAAAATAAATGAAATTTCGGCAAAGATGCTTGTCAATTGCGAAGTGACAAACAAAGAAAAAAAAAGAATATAATCAAGGTAAAGAAAAAGGGGGAAATTGTGTGATATAGGTACACCAATGTTACTTATGCAACTATAATTGCTTATTAACATCAGTATATAATTGTTTCAGCTAAGTTAATAATTGTTAACGAAATAAAATAAACTAACACAGGATTTAAAACTATGTGGAAGGATTACATAGTTACTTTGCATTAGTTAAAATGTGCATACAGGAACGAAATGTGCCTGCAAACAATGGAAGAAGTTACAACCAAACAGGTAAGGTGCAAAAGAACATCAGGATATGCCAAGCTCAGCTCATTTCCTTCATGTCAGCACTGAAGCGAACCACGTCACTTACAAATAAGGGATTGGATAAATAGGGGTGAGGGTCGCCCAGCTTGGAGTGGGGGGAGAAATAAACAGGTTACCGCGAAGCTAGGCAGGAGCAAAACACAAGAAGGAATATTGATAGGTTTGAAGGCCAATGAGGTAAACAGGGAAGTACCGAGAATTAAATTGTATAAATTGTGGAGTAATTCCTGGATCAGGGTGCCGACTTGTCAGCACAACCCCTTACAAAAACGCTTCAATATAATTCACTGCTTCAGAATTTGACTCGGACTTAAATCTATTATGTTGTGTGCTTTGTTTCTCACACAGGGGATATGTGCTCTGTCAGGGAAGAGGTGATGGAAGGCGGGGAGTTGTTTGCATTTTTGATGAGGGCGAGTATTCAAGCAATATTCAAGGAAGAATAACTGAATGGTCATCCACTGAGGCTTTGTGGAAAGAGCTAAGCACCAAGCAGAAGATGGTGACCTTATAATATAAGCCCCCCCAAACAGTCAATTAGAAGAACAAGTATGCAGGGTGACTGGGGAGATTGCAGGAGCAATAGAGTTGTCATTGGAGGGGATTTTAATTTTCCCAAAATAGACGGGGATTGCCAGAGCATGGAGGGCTTAGATCTGTGAGAATTCTTTCAGTACGTTCAGGAAGGTTTCCTCATGCAGTATATAGAGGATCCTACTCCAGAAGGGGCAAATCTCGATTTACTCTTGGGAAATTAGGCAGGGCAGGTGACTGAGGTGACAGTGAGGGAGCACTTTGGACCAGTAACCATACGTCTGTTAATTTTAAGATAGTTATTGAGAGGGACAAATTGGGACAAAGAATTAGACAGGAGCTTGCCGGGATTGATTTGAATAGGTTGTTTGCTTGTAAAAGCACATTTGGCAAGTTGGATGCCTTTGAAATTGTGATAATTGGAATTCAAGCTCTATCTTTTCCTTTGTCGATGAAGGGCGCGGATGGCTGGAATAGGGAGTCTTGGATAACAAGATATGTTGAGATTTTGTGCAGAAGAAAACGGAGGTGTGGCTCAGGGAGAGACAGCTGGAATCAAAGGAATGCCTGGAGGATACAGGGAATACAGGAGTTTAATTTAGACTAAAATCAGGAGGGCGAAAAGGGAGCAAGAGATATACTTGACTGAGAATATTTGGGTGATCCAAAAAGGTGTTTTAATTATCTTAAAGGAAAAGTAATAACGAGAGAGAGAATGTGGCCCGTCAAGGACCAAAGTGGATAAGTATGTGCAGAACCACAGCAGAGGGAGCGATATTCTTAAGAATATTTGTCATCTCTGTTTACGGTGGAGAAAGACATAAAATCTTGGGAAAGTAGGGAAGTTAGTGGTGATATCTTGGGGACAGTCCATAACACAGTCGAGGTGGTGTTGGATGTTTTAGAATGTATGAAGGTGAATAAATCTACTGGTCCTGACCAGATATATCCAGGAATACTGCAGGAGTCCAGAGAAGAAATTGAGGGGACTCTGGCTGACAGATTCGCATCATCTTTAGCCACAGGCAGAAGCCTGGAGGATAGCGAATGTTGTTTCCACAATCAAGAAGGGCTGCAAAGAACAGCTTGTAAGCTTAACGTCTGTGTTGGGTCATTTACTTGAGAAGATTCTGAGGGATTAGATATGCATGCATTTGGAAAGACAGGGTTTGAGGTAAAGAAGACAGCATGGCTTTCTGAATGGGAGCTGAGGCCACAAAACTGTGTTAAGTGTTGACAAGGGCAGAGTTGTAAACTTAGTCAATATGGAATTCAGTGAGGCCTTTGATAAGGTTCCAAATAGTGGGTTGTTTTTGAAGGTTGGATTGCATGGAATCCAGGTTGAGCTGGGAAATCGACGTACAATTCGCTTGATGTTGGGAATCATGCTTGTCGGTCTGGAGAGCTGTGACCAGTGGAGTGCCGAAGGCGTTGGATCTAGTCCCGATACTGTGCGTTTTCTATATCGATGACTTGTTTGAGAATGCACAAGGCATGATTAGTATGTTTGCTGATGATGCTGATAACGCCCGTATCTCGAACAGTGCGGAAAATTTACAGAAATTTCAGCAGGACCTAGAAAAGCTGGGGAACTGGGCCAAGAAATGGCAAATGGATTTTAATATAGGTAAATGTGAGGTTTTGCATTTTGGAAAGTCAAATGAAGGTAGGAATTTCATGGTGAATGGTAGGGCCTTAAGGGGTGTAGTGGAACAGAGTGACCTTCCAGTTCAGTTTCATAGTTCACTTAAAGTGGAATCACAGACAGGTCAGTGAAGCAGGTTTTTTGCAAACTGGCCTTCATCAGTCAGTGCATTCAGTATTGAAGTTAAGAAGTTATGTTGCAGTTATACAGGATGTTTGTGAGGCTGTATTTGAAGGATTGTGTTCAGTTCTGGTGACCTTGTTATCGGACAGATGTTAATAATCTCGAAAAATTGCAGGCAAAATGTACAAGGAGGCTGCCTTTCCTCATTGGTCTATGTTATGGGGAGCGAGACCTTTCTCATCCTCAGTCAAGGAGACTGAGAGGGGACAGTAAAGATTTATATAAGATCATGAGAGGCATAGGGTGAATGCACTCAATCTTTTTCTGAGGGTTTGGCAATCCGGGATTGGAGGGCATCTGTTTAAGGTTAAGGGAAAAAATAAAAGGGAACCCGAAGGTCAACATTTTTTATATAGAGAGTGGTATGCTAATGGAATGAGCTGCCAATGGAAGTGGTTGAGACGGGTACATTTAGACGATATAAAAGGCATTTAGACATGGATACGAAAGATGAGAAGGAAATGACCCGGATATTGGGAAATGGATTTCGCGTGGACAGCCCATTTTGCTCTGCATGTATCAGAGTGGGGCAAAGGACCAATCTCTGTGCTGGAGGAGTTATGACGCTGTGAATGAGCTTCAGGAGCTGAGATTGCCTCCTGCCCCCATCATCCACAAGGGAGTGAGCAATCTCTGTATGGATTTCAGATCGGCGCCAGTGTGTGTGCATCAGGTGAGGAGGGAAGAGTGGGACAGGCGATGAAGTCTGGATTCAACTGCTGTGCTGCTGCTTTCTCTTTCACGAGCTAACACAACCCACCCTGCCAATGCATGCATTCGTCAGATCCATTTGAAAGAATACCAATTTAAGTCAAAAACTGACATTTATTGTGCAGGAGAGACAGGCTTCAGTGGTCGCAAGGCAGACACAGAGACTCTGAGTTGGCAACACTTGAAGCAGCTGACTGACACCCCATCACTGTTCAGGGACAGTTAGAGATGGGCACCCAGTGCTGGCCTTGACAGTGACACTCCCATTCAAAGATTTTCAAAAATCTTTCTTCTGACACATTCCCTGTGTCAACTGAAAACAGATTCATCACAGTGTGGGCTCAGCAATTTGAATATATGCTTCATATGGTCAAAGTATACAATCACACAACACCAGGTTATAGTCCAAACGGTTTATTTGGATGCAGTAGTTTTCGGAGCGCTGTTCCTTCATCAGGTGGTTTATCGGGTCATCACTTACTGAACCTGACCAACTTCTGCTGCCTCACTCTATATGGAGATTCTCATTGTTGACCCTGGTCTCCTTTGTCCCTCGGGAATTAATGACCTGCAAGCTTTGTCGGGGCAATCAACAAAGAGTCATCGAGATTACAGCATGGTAAAAGACACTTCGGTCCATCCGGTCCATGCCGACCAGATAACCCAACCCAAACTAGTCCCACCTGCCAACACCCGGCCCACATCCCTCCAAAGCCTTGCTATTCATTTGAAACATTCAGCAAGTAATTGTACGGCACCACATGGCACTTTGTTAAGCAAAACTAAATTTTATTTTGCAAATGAGAAGCGAAACAAAGCATCCTAATTTAACGCAATCCGAATATCTCTGTGATGTTTTGAATTCAATTTTACTTTAACTGCCCAACACGTTTATCTTGTGATGTCCTGAAGGGTCACTTTCTAAAGGGATCAACCCAAACGTATACCATTGCCCACTGGAATTTAAATCGATTCCTCTCCAGTTTCTCATTTTTATACCTGGGATTTCTACAGCTTCCTGGTCTGCAAATGTCCCAGTGTCTGTTTTGTCACTGCTGCCTGTGCACTGACATACAACTTTTTCATGGTTGGTTCCCACCTTTCTTGGTGATGTTATTCCCATGTATTTTTACATTCAAGGGGCAAGTTTGCTTTCTAGATTATATGTTATTGTTCTTAATTCCCATTCGGAAGAGAAACTATTCATCTCTCAATAATGTCAACAGCTTTCTCAATTTTGGACTTTGTTTTGTTTCTAGAGTCTTCGCCAGGGCAGGATTGACTGGCACGAGGGGTCATACTTTTAAGATATTCACAGAAAGGTATCGACGGAACATCAAAGGTAGGTTATTTATGCACAGAGAGGTGAGCGCATGGAATACCTTGCCAGCGGTGGTGATGAGTCATTAGGGACATTTAAGTAACGGCTGGACATGCACACGGATAGCAGTGAATTGAGGCGTGTACAGGTTGTTTTATTTTACGTTTGGATTTATCCTCGGCAAAACATTATGGGCCAAAGGACTGGTTCTTTGATGTACGTTTCTATGTTCATATGTTCGAACAATATGACTTCCACATCAAGCTGCGTTATAAAATCTTTGCTAACTTCCCCACCGACACCCCCCTGACTTATCACCTCCATCCCCACCCCCATTCACCCATTCTACTCTTTGGTAACTTGCCACCACGCCCACACCTCACCCCCACCCCCACCCCCATTTATCTCTCCACCCTGGAGAGATGAAGGTGCAAGACGAGGGCGGAACAGAAAGGTGGGAAATTCGAAGTAACGGTCAAGAAGGTGGTGCTGAGGTGGCGGGTCGGGACAGGGACAACGGGGGTTTTGTTTGAGTCGGAGTAGGTAAATGAGGAAACTGGTGAAATCCACATTGTTCCCGTTTTGTTGCAGGGTTCCATGGCGGAATATGAGACATTATTCTTCCAGGTGTGGGCGGTAAGTGTTTTGTGATGGAGGTGGTCTCGGACCTGCATGTCGTTGGCAGAGTAGAAAGGGGAGTTGACGTGTTCAGCGACGGGTCGGCAGGGTTGGTTGGTGCAGGTGTGTCAGAGATGTTCTCTGAAACGATCCGCAAGTTGGCGTCTTGTCTCCTCGATATAGAGGAGACGACAACGGTTGTAACGGATACAATAGATGACATTGGTTGTGGTCCAGATAAATTTCTGTCAGATGTGGAAGGAACCTTGCGGTCCTTCGACAGAGATGGGGAGAGGGAAGGGAAGGTGTGCGTGCCGGATTTGCCCTTCTTGCGTGGTAGGGGAAGGTGTCAGGAGCGGGTGGGAGGGGACGTGCAAATAGGCAGGAAGTCGCGGAAGGGATGGTCTCTCTGGAATGCTGATAGAGGTGGGGAGGGAAATATGTCTCTGGTGGTGGCGTCCATTTGTCGGTGACAGAAGTGGTGGAGGACGATGCGGTGTATATGAAGGTTGAAGAGGTGAAAGGTGAGGACCGGGGGATGGCTCTGTCCCTGTTGTGTTGTGAGGGGTGGGGATGGAGAGCGGAGATGCACAACGTGGAGGACATGCATTGGCAGGCATCGTGGGTGGGGAAATCGCGATCTTTGAAGAAGGAAGCCTTCTGGGAGTTCCCACATTTCCGTGATTAACGCAATGAAGATTTTGGAAACAGTTTTTCTAATAAAAGTTTCCACTGAGCTGGTAACTCAGTGTAAAATTCTTTCTTGGCTTTCTAGGGCAGTCGGAGTGCCTTTACTGAAAATATAAGTGTTTTGGAATTGAACGCGTCTATTTTCACTCGTGGTGATCACATTCGAAAGAATTGGTGTCTCAGAAGCTTCTGTCCCTGGTGCAACATTCCCTGGGGAAACACCAGTCACTTTTCCCAACACTGATTTGCTCCATGATCAGAACCAATTTGCTTTAAACTTTCCACCTTTTGAAGTGAGAACATACCAGTTGTACTGACTCACTGACCGCTTTGACATCATCTTTTGACCACCTTGTGGGGAAAGCTTTGAGGGTTTCGACAGGAGTGGAGATGAAAATCCGATTGATCACAATCTTCTCACGTGGTGAGGCATCTTGAACGGCTGAATGGCTTTCCTGCACCTCATTCACATCTCCAATGTCTGACATCTTCCTGCCACCACAAGACCCAGTGCCTTTCATCGACAGCCTTACTGGAGATTACATCCTCCAGCTCCAAGCTCAGCAAGCTTTCTGGTTTCATTCCCCCTCAGCGATTCCAAATGAGCGATTCCATCTTTACAAATCTCCAACTATCTTCTATGAGAGGTGCCCATGTCCATTAAAAAAACAACCGCCTGACATGACCATCTCAATGCCAACGTTGCACGGTATTGGAGGAAATGAAATGCAGAGGAACCTCTATTATCTGAAGGACACGGGTGGGGAGAATTTTGTTCAGTTCATTGAATGCCAAGTGACAGTTTAGCTAAGCATTCCAACCTTGCGATCATGCTGGATAATCCAATATTCGGATTATTGAATGTCTGATAATTGAGGTTCCATTTCCAGACTAAACAACTTCTACCTTCCAAAACTTTCTTCATTCAGTGATTCGTATGGCATTTGAAGCATCCATCTCACTGTAAGCCAACTAGTGAGGGTGGCCAGTCTCGGAGAAAGAAACCCTCTGAGCTGCCCACTGGCAGGATCAGCATGTTTCAGTCTTGAACATGATGAGCAGCAGCGCCAACAGCAGACCACACTCCTGCAGTCACTAATGATCTTGTTGGTGTTCCTGCTGCCTAGATACGAGAGTGTATTCATTCTGCCGCCGACAGCAGGTGGGCAGCCTCTCTCGAGTGTGAACTGCTTGGTGTCTCTGCAGATTGGATAACTGCGTGAATCCCTTCCCGCACCAAAGGCAGGTGGATGGTCACTCCCCGGTGTGAACAGGCTGGTGTCACTGCAGGCTGGATAACTGATTGTATCCCTTCCCGCACTGAGAGCAGGTGAACGTCCTCGCCCCAGTGTGCAATCGCTGGTGTGTCGGCAGGTCGAATATTTGAGAGAGCTTCTTCCCGCACTGACAGCATGTGAATGCCCTCTCCCAGGTGTGAATCGGCTGCTGTATCTGCAGGTTGGATATTCGAGATAACGCATTTCCGCACAGAGAGCAGGTGAACGGCCTCTCTCCGGTGTGAACTCGTTGGTGTGTCTGCAGGCTGGATAATTGAGTGAATCCGTTCCCACACTGAAAGCAGGTGAGTGGCCTCTTCCTGGTGTGACATCACTGATGTCTCTGTAGGCTGCATAATTGAGTGAATCCCTTCCCACAATGTCAGCAGATAAACCGCCTTTCCCCAGTGTGAATCCGTTCATGTCATAGCATGGCATAGAAATCAGAAAGTCTCTTCCCACAGTGATGACATGGAAAATACCTCTCTCCGGTGTGAAGCCGTTGTTGAATAACCAAGCTCAATGACTGAGCGAATCCTTTCCCACACTGAAAGCAGGTGAACAGCGTCTCCCAGTGTGAAGCCAATGGTGAATAACCAAGGCAGATGGCTGAACAAATCCTTTCCCACACTCAGGGTAACACTACGGCCTCCCCTCAGTGTCAATTCGCTTGTGTCTCAGCACGTTAGCTGAACTGGTGAATTCCTTCCCACAATCAGAACAGGGGAATACCCTTTTGCTTGTGTGCCAACGGTCAGAGGTGCAGGCGTATCCTAAGTACAGCAAGTAATGCTATCCCTGATAAACATTGAGACGCAACCCCCCAACCCTGTCCTTACCCCTTTCCCATCCTTCTAATAGCATTTGTATCCTGAAACTTTAAGCTGCCAGTCCAAAACATACTCGAGCCACGTCTCTGTAATGGATATGCTATCCCAGCGCTATGTTCCTCATCATGTGCTGATTTCATCTGCCTTCCCTTTTAAGCCTCTTGCATTGAAGTAATTGCAGTTTAATCTGTCAGTCCACCTTGTTCTCTGCTTGATTCCTTACTGGCCTGACTGTTTAACTTGCTTCCTTTCCCAACTATACCAGTCTTAGATTGACCGGTTTGCTCACTATCTTCCAGGGTCCCCCCACGCAGCCCCCCTCTCGCCGCCACATGTAAGACCTTAAACGAGTGGGAGGCCAATTGAAGTGTTCATCCACAAATCTTTCAGCCACGTCCTGAAGCAGACTCACTATCACAGCCACATCATCATCCTCAGTGGCTGTCTACTGATTCCACATGGACTCCTGAGACTGCACAGTGGCTGGACAATTCAACTCCCCCTCCGTCTCCACCAAGGAGATGCAGATCCTGGGCCTCCTCCTTTGCCAAAGCCTAACTACCCGACGCCTGGAGGATGAACGCCTCATATTCCGACCAGCAACCACTTGAACTTAATGTGGATTTCTCCAGTTTCCCCTTCCCCCACGTTATCTCAGTCAAAAGCCTTCAACTCGGCATTGCTCTATTGACCTGTCCATTGTCTTTCCCATCTATCCACACCACCCTCATCTGCAACCTATCACCTTCTTGTTCACCTTCATCTCCCTCTCACATTCTCATCCACCTTCCTTCAGCCCCAACGCCCTTCATTTATCTCTCAGCGCCCTACCCACAAACCTTCTTGATGAGGGGCTTATCCCTGACACGTCGATTCTCCTGCTGCTCGATTGCTGCCTGACCTGCTGTGGTTTTCCAGCACAATACTCTCGACTCTGACCTTTACCATTTTGTCATCCTCACTTTCTCCTGGAGAATGGTGTCTTCGCATGATATTTCCAACTATATATAGTATAACAAAACAAGTTATATATCAACCTGATATTAATTTAATGCCTCATCGCTGGCCAGCTCGAGCCTGGAAATCACCCTTTTTAATTGCAAACATTATGAAATGAAATCATTCTGGCAGCCAGATAAAAGAGTGCGCCAAATTGAGTCAGTCAAGGTTAACACAAACACACGCAGATATTGCTGGAAAACTTCGTCGTGTCTGACATCATCAGTGGAGAGAAATCAAAGTATAAATTTTCGGGTCGATGGACCCTTCCTCAGACTAGTAACCGATGTCTTTTACAGTGGGAGACCTCGAACTCACTTTCCAGAAACTGTCCCCTTCCCTTGATTCACTTCCCGAATGATCAATTCTTGCAAGTTAGCAATTTAACCCCGAATGAGTAAAGAACAAAAACACAATAAAATGTTCCCAGATGATTTCCCCACCTGAGGTTGATTCAGTCTGGGTGAAGCTCCCTGTTCATTCAGAGATAGATGTGGAGCAGCAACACCTTCTCTGGGCACCAATCAGCAGCTTCATTGTCCAAATTCCGCATTTAGGCAATAGGGGAGCGCAGATTGGCTGCAGGACCAGCTTGCTTCCGGTCCTCCAGGGTTTCGCGTTGGCCAAAGTTGATGCTAATCAATCGACGGCTTAAACTGCCTCCAGTGCATGCACTATTCTGATGTTTAGCTAAATGAATATATTTATCTGTTTGTAAATAAATCATTTCATCGAGCTGAGCTGTGGGGTGAGCTGCCTTATTGAACCACTGCAGTCCACGTGCTGTGTGTTAACCCACAATGCCCTCGGGGAGGGAATGCCAGGAGTTTAACACAGTGACGCTGAAGGAATGGTTGATATGTTTCCAGGGTGCTGACTGGCTTGGACGAGATCTTGCAGGGGCTGGGGCTCCCATGTATCTGCTGCTGTTATCCTTCAAGATGGAAAAGATCGTGAATTTGGAAGGCACTGTCCGAGGATCGTTGATGACTTTCTGCAGTACACTTTGTAGATAGTCCTCACTGTTGCTTAAGGGTGGCACGGTGGCACAGTGGTTAGCATTGCTGCCTCACAGCGCTAGAAATCCGGGTTCAATTCCCAACTCAGGCAACTGTCTGCGTGGAGTTTGTACATTCTCCCTGTGGGTTTCCTCCGGGTTTCTTCCCACAGTCCAAAGATGTGCAGGGTTGGTGAATTGGTCAGCTAAATTGCCCATCGTGTTAGGTGATGGGGTAAATGTATGGAAATGGGTCTGGGTGGGTTACTCTGCGAGTTGTTGGGCCCAAGGGCCTGTTTCTAAACTGTAAGTTATCTAATCTGAACGTCCGTGGTGGTGGAGGGAATGGTAGCAATAAAGCATGCCTAGTTATTGTCAAGTTTCAGTGTTGTTGGAGCTGCAGCCATCCAGACAGGTCTGTCATTTCGCTCCCTGACAGGCAGCAGCAAGATACAAATTATGTGATTGTTGTTTCGCTCTCACTCCTTCTGAATCTTTCTATTTCCCTTTCTGTCTCTCAATTCCCAAGTCTCTTGATTCTTTTTTCCTTTTGCTCAATTCCGATCCCTTGCTTTTTGCTGTCTTAATCTCTCTCACAAACCTTCTCTCTGGATAAATGCGAGCTATTGCACTTTGGTACAACAAGCAAGGGTACGTCTTGTACAATTGATACTGGGTCTTTAGCACGTGTTGTAGAACAGGGCGACCGATAAGTTGACTTTATTATTCTTTAAAGTTTGTGTCAGAGATGGACAGGATGGGTGAAGTGGTGTTTGGCGAACTTGCTATCATTCTTTCGTCCTTTCGGTTGAAGAAGTAGGGTGTTATATTGATGTTGTATAGGATATCTGTGAGACCTTTTTGGAATACTGTTTCCTGTTCTGGTCACTCAGTGAAAGGAAGGATGTTGACAAGGTGATGCGGGTTCAGAGGAGATTTACCAGGATTGTGCTGGCTATGGAACGTTTGAGTCATTATGAAATGGTGGATAGCTTGGGACTTTTTTCACAGGAGCATAGGAGTTTGAGAGGGGTGACCTGACTGAAGCTTGTCAAAGAACAAGAGGCGTAGATGAAATTGGTGGTGGTTGTATTTTCCCTAAATTGGGGAATTTCCAGAATTGGAGGGTACATTTTTGAGAAGATAAATTTAAAGTAGCTATCAGAGATTATTTTCTTACATGGAGGGTGGTTGGCGTGTGGAGTGAACTTCCCAATGACGTGGTGGAAGTGGATACAATTACTACATTTAAAATACATTTTGATAGAAATATGAAATAGAAAAGTTTGGAGGGGACATGGGACAGTGGCAGGTAGATGTGACTAGTTTAGTTTGGCAAGGACTTGTTGGACTGGTCGGTCTGTTTCAGTCCTCTATGTTTATCTGTCCATCGCTGTCTCTCTGTATCTAAGTATCTATCTATCTAAACAGCTGTCTTTCTCTCTCGTCTCTCTCTCTCTCTCTCTCTCTCACACACACTCACTGTTAGAACAACAGAGTTATTCGGACATGAATCAGATCTGTCCCGTTTCCCCCAGTGCCATTTCCTGACCCGAAGTAACCTGGGCTGGAGTCCAAGTGCCCAAGCTGTGTCTGTCCATACCCATTCCTCTTTGGATAATATGTTCCCGACTAGTGGAGGGGATAAAGGGTGCAATGAGGTGTACGCTGATTGTCACATCACACAGCTAATCACACATGGCGCATCAAGAGCTGTGAACATACAGTTTTGTGACCTGTCTCGGTCTATCCCCTACCTGTTTTAATCACTCAGTGTCTCTCTTTCTTGCGGTCACTATTTGTATACCTCCATCTCGCTCTGTCTGTCTTGTTCTTTTCAACTTCTCTTTTTCTCTCCCAATAGCTGTCTTTCTCTCTCTCCCCCTCTCCCTTTCCATCTTATGGTTTGTCTCTGCCATCTCACTGCCCTTTTACTCAGTGGCTCTCAATTCTTTCTGTCTCTCACATGTTCTGTCCATCCTTTTCTCTATCTCTATTTCATTGTCTCTATCTCTCGAACAACAACATCATCATACTTTTCATACCATTAGCTCTCATCAATCAAAATTTAACATTATTCATTTCCCACCTTCTCTCCATGATAGGTCATTCATTGCTAAATACGTCACTGATATTTCAACAGACCATTACTGAGTAAAGTGATCTGTCTACAGCAATACTACCTTCTCCATTTGTCTCTCTTTCTCCTTCACAGTCCATCCCCGCACTATGACTCCCAGTCCCAAAGGGTGGAAAGGACAATGTATCTAATATACCGTGACACCAGCCCCAAAGCGAGGAAATGATCTGTGTGTAACACAGTGACACCAGTCCCAGAGCAATGAAGGAAAGTGCACTCTAATGCACTCTGACGCCCGGTCCCAGAGGGTGGAAAGGACAACATATCCAACGCAATGTGACATCCAGTCGCAGAGCGGGGAAAGGATAGTTCACCTAATGCACCATGATGTCTGTCACAAAGGGGGGAAAGAATCGAGCATCTGATGCGTTGTAACCCCCGATTCCAGAGGACAGGAAGGGCTCTCTACATAATACGCTGAAACCTCCTGTCCCAGCGTGCGAAAAGACAGTGTTTGTAAGGCACCCTGACTCTCCTATTCAAGAGGAGGGAAAGGACAGTACACCTAATACAGCATGACCTCTGGTTCCAGGGGAGTGAATGACGGTGTAATTCACTGCTAATGTTGCTTCTTTTCTGGCAAATGTATAATATGGGACTCAGTGACTGAGTCCCTGGAGGGATCTTACAATTGGTCGATCTGGGTCCACCTCACTTCTGGACATGAATGTTCATATTTTGCAACCAACAGCAGAGTGCAAGCATAGTCCCTTTGGCCCTCAAAGCCCGCGCAACCATATTCTATCCTTCCATACTAAAACAGTCTTCACTTCCAGGTCAGTGTACCTCCCCTCTCTTTCTTTCCAAGTTCATCTTGAATTATGCTATTGTGTCTGATTCTACCACCTCCTCTGGCAATAGCCTCCTGGTACTCAGGATCCTTTATGTGAAAAATTGCCTCACGTAATTATTTTAAACATCCCCCACTTCGCAACTCGAACCTGCATGCCTAACTAATTGATCCCCTCCACCCAAAGAAGAAATAGCCTTATTTTCCACTCTATCTATGCCATTACCA
Organism: Chiloscyllium punctatum; assembly: GCF_047496795.1. Classification (NCBI taxonomy): domain Eukaryota; kingdom Metazoa; phylum Chordata; class Chondrichthyes; order Orectolobiformes; family Hemiscylliidae; genus Chiloscyllium; species Chiloscyllium punctatum. Next base: position 49,018,055 of record NC_092789.1, read on the forward strand.
ATTTTGTAAACTTCTATTGGATTGTCCCTCAATCTCCTGCGATCCGGTCAAAACAAACGTAGTCCTGCCAATATTCCTCCAATGCTAAATTCTGACATACTAGAGCGCATCTTGCGAAACATTTTCGGTATCCTATCCAAAGCATCCACGTCCTTCGGATAGTGTGGGACCACAGCTGTGTGCAATATTTAAAGTGTCGTAGAGTGTGATGCTGGAAAACCCCAGGCAGTCAGGCAGCGACTGAGCTGCAGGAGAGTCGATGTTTCGGGCATGAGACCTTCATCAGGAATGAGACTCGTGAATCAAGGAATGTGAGAGATTAATTGCAGGCGTGTGTGGCTGGGGTGGGTGGGTAGTGGGAGGTAGCTGAGAGTGCGATACTTGAAGTGGGGGAGAAGATGAAAGTTCAGAGAGGAGGGTGGTGCTGATAGGTGGGAATGAAGATGGCCACGTCGGACAGGTCAAGAAACCGATGCAGAATTAGAGGAATGGATTGGGGGCAAGGTAGGTGAGGGAAAATTAGAGAACTGGTGAAATCCAAATTGATCCCGTGTGGTTGGGCGGGGGTCCCAAGGCGGAAGAATTGGCGTTCTACTCCCAGGTGTTGGATGGTTAGGATTTGGCGATGGAGGTGCCCAGGATTTACATGTCATTAATGGAGTGACTGGAGGAGTTAAAGGGTTCAGCACGAAGAGGTGAGTTCGGTTTGTGCGGGTGTCCCAGAGATGTTCTCTGAAACGATTCGCAAGTTTGTGTCCTGTCTCCCTAATGTAGGGGAGACCACATCGGGAGCAATGGACGCAGTAGGTGAAATGTGTGGAAGTACAGGAAACGCTCTGTTGGATGTGGAAGGATCGTTTAGGACCTTGGACAGAGGTAATCGAGGAGGTGTGGGAGCAGGGTGTGTAATTCGTGCTGTGGCTGGGTAATGTGCCGGGCGTGCAGTGTGGGATGGTGGCGGGGGGAGGTGCTGGGGGGCGGGGAGGGTGCGGCGAGGACCTGACAAGGGAGTCACGGATGGAATAGTCTTTTTTAATGGAAGGCAGATAGTGGAGGGCAAAGTATCCCTAGTGGTAGTGTCTGTGTGTAGGTGGTAGAAATGAGGGAGATGTGCCCGGAGGTTATGAGGTAGCAGGGGTTCTGTTGTTGCAAGTGGGAGGGTAGTGCTCAAGGGCGCAGATGCAGGAAGTATTTGAGATATACTGGTGGGGATCGTCGATCACGTGGGAGGGGAAATTGTGGTCAAATTCCCCGCAGCACAACTTGACTCTCCGTATCCTCAATGTTCTGTCCAATGATGGCATGCACACCTTTAGCCTTTTTTCTAACAACATTATTTACTTGCTCTGCCACATTCAGTGATCTGTGCATTAATTCACCCAGACCCCTCTGCAAACCAATAATCAGAAGGATGCAGATATCCACTCTCTAATTTCCACCTGTACTTGACCATCCAAAATGTAACACGACACATTTCTCAGGATTAAACTCCATTTGCCATTTCTCTGCCCATTCCTCTCACCTCAGAATCCTGCCCATCCTCTGACAATCGTCCTCATGGTCTGCAGCTTCACCAATCATTGTATCGTTGGTAAGCTTACTAATTAGACCGGCTACGTTTCCCTCCAAATCATTCGCGTAGATCATGCACAGCAAAGGTCATATCGCCGGACCCTGTGGAACACCACGAGTCACAAACCTCCATTGCGAACAGCATCCTTCCATTGTTACCCTCTGTCTCCTTCACCAAGGCAGTGCTGCACTTATCTTGCCCGCTCTCTCCGATCTCTCCGATACCACGTGACGTCAACTTTTGAACCAGTCTGCCATAAACGACCTTACCAAAGGCTGTACCGAAGCCCATTTGGACAATGTCATTCGCTTTTCTCTCATCAATCATTTTCACCAGCTCCACAAAAGTAGGTGTCGTTGGGAGGCCATGGCCAAGTTGGAATGTTCGTGCACAGACGAAGGCAATGTTCTGGGGCCCCAGTTCTACTCCTGCCGCGGCTGATTGTGGAATTTGCACATGACAAATGTCTGGAATTAAGGGTTGAATGATGACGATGAATTCATTGTTGGAAAACCCATCTGGTTCACAAATATCTTTTAGAGAAGGAAGTTGCCATCCATGTCAAGTCTCGCCGATATATGACTCCAGACCCACAGCAATGTGTTTGATTCGTAACTGCCCTCTGGACAATCAGGGATGGGCAATATTTGCTGGTTGAACCAGCGGCACGCTCATCCTGTGAATGAATAATTTATAAAAACACCTCGATCCAAATTAGTGAGGCATAATCTCCCGATACAAATCCATGCTCTCATGAATAAGTCAATTTGATCCTACGTGAGAAGCTTTTCCTATACTTTCACTGCCACTGACGTGAGATTTCCAAATCTGTCATTTCCAGTATTATCCCAGCTGCCCTTCATAAATGAAGATACTAGATTGGCTGTTGTGGCCAAAGAGGCAAAAATGTCTGTCAATGCTCCAGTAGTTTGTTCTCTTGCCTCCATCAATACTTTGGTTTCGATCCCATCAGGAACCTTTTAAAGATGCATGACACCTCATCCTTTTTAATAGTAACGTGTCTTAGAAACTCGACACTCCCTGAGATCATCCTCCACCAGTTCATTCTCTTTGCTGAATATTGAGACAAAGAATTCGTTAGGGATCCCACCAACCTTTTCTGGTTCCAGGTATGTGTTCCATCCGTAGTCCTTGAATTGGCCAACTCTTTCCCAGCGACATTCTTGCTTTTTGTACAAGTATAAAAATCCTTTGAATTCTCCTTCACCCTGTTTGTTAACGACCTTTCATGACCGCTTTTAGTCCTTTTAATTCCCGTTTACGGTCTTTCCCACTTTCCTTACATACTGCATGGGCTTCATCTGTTGCAATCCGTTCTGTTCCTGACCAAGGTCTTAACATTCCTGGTCATCCGAGGTGCATGTAACTTGCCATTCATATCCCTCATTCTCCCAGCAATGTGCCACTCCTGAAATCTTGTCAACTGCTGTTTGAAATAATCACATATGTCCGATGTAGATTTACCCTCAAACAGCCGCCTCGAATCAAATTTTTCCAGTTCCTTCCTAATATTGTTGTAGTTTGCTTCCCCCAAGTTTAGATCTTAACCAGAAGACTTTTGTTATCCCTATCCGTGAATATCTTAAAACGCACAGTATTATGGTCACTTCTCCCAAAATTCTCCCTAACTGAAACTTCACTTACTTGGCCTGGCACAGTTCCGAAACTCAGGTCCATTCCCAGGATTGTCAGTTTACATATTGTGTCAAGTATCACTCTTGAATGGTCCTTACAATTTCAGTCCATACAGTTTCCTAGTGTGTTGGGGAAGTTAGTCACCCACCACCCCAACCCTGCTTTCATAACTTTCCAACATCTTTCTCTATGTTCTCTCCTCTCTCGCTTGCTGGTCGTTGCGCATCCTGTAGTATACACCAAGCATTGTGATTTCTCATTTCCTATTCCTGAGTTTTAAGCAAATAATCTTGCACTGCCCTTGATTCTTTGAATCTGCTTTTGAGTATAAATATTACAACTAGAATTATTTATATACCGGGAAATAAATCCTTCTCCTCCACCCATCCTGTAATGCACTGCAGAGACATGCCATTTCTCTATCTTGGGGCTAGCACTGATTTTACCAATTTCACCCAGTGTGGAGCGGTTCGAGCCCCATGCAGGGAAATGAAGGTCTCAGGCTCCATTTCCAGCCAAGCACTGAAGTTAACAACTTCTCCTAATGTGGAACTTTTGAAGATCCAGACAGGGAGATTTAGATGCAGTCCCCATCTCAGGCTCTTGTTTATTGATCCTTCATGGAGTCTGGGACTGAGATCCCCCACATGCGTGAACGTCCACAGCAGGAAAGTTCCAGGTGCCTTCTTGGCCCAGTACTGCCGAGAATACCAATCTCATTCCGAACCACAGAAAGTTAAAACCCAGCAATTGTTGGAAATGAACATACTGGTCTTCTGTTTTGAAGGAAGCCAGGTGACTCAGACCGGTATGCCTCATTTGTCAGTTTTCTTAACTTTTCCTTCTGAGACTGAGCAAGCCCCACAATGTAGGGAAAAGTAAGCCTGGGCATCACCGTTGGGAGATGACCTTACAGAATGCTGTGAAACTAAGGGCCTTCACACTCACGGCTAGATAGGCTCCCATATCGGGCCCTTTCCGAAACCAATCTCAAACTTAATGATGGGGAATGAATTGAGACCCACTGTGCTGGGAAGTTCAGACCAAAGATCCAGATCCTGGGCCGAGTACTTGCAGTTAATCTAGGATTAGCTGAACTCCACAAATCGGAGACAGAGAGCGCAGGTTGAAGTTTGACCCGAATCCTGAGTGGGTCAACTTCATCCCTGGTGTCAGTTGGATGGAATAACCATCCCACCCCCGACACCATCACTCATAGAGCAGGGGCATAAAGGCTCAAGTTGTGGCTTGGACCTAGTCAGCTAATGTGATTCGTCGTGGTGGATTAACTGAGCCACATCCCATCCGCACGCTGGCCATGTGGTTTTTCGAGGATGCATCGCAGTCCTCGTGCTGTGTTAGTCAATTAGCCAATACCTCCACAACGCAGTGAAATATCAGCTCAGGATATATCATGGGCCGAGAGCTGGGATAGCCAATTAACCAGTTTCATTCACAGTAGTTGACGTAATGCAGGGGAATATAAGAGTGGATGCCAAACAGTCCGAGTACTGAGTGAGCCAATCAGGGTGCAGGACAGACCTTACCGCTCAGTGCAAGGAAATCTCGGCTCCCGTTCAGTTTTAGAATTGCTTCCCCAATTGGCTGTGCATTTGACTGAGGCCTTGATGTGGCCCAATTGCTATCATGGGCCACTACTGCGCCACGGCTGAGTGCAGCCTCACCAGCCCCCGACCCCCAGTTCCGTGATTACCCTCCAAGGCTCCTGAGTGCCCACTTCCAGGAACTCGCCCTCTCCTGGCAACATCATGGTAGGTTGGGAGCCCATAAGTCAACTGTGTTAGCACGGTGCCTCCTGCACCATGTCGTCGGTGAGCAGCAGTAGCAGAATGAGACCCAACACCACCTCCACCAGCAGCTGCAGCTCACCATCACCGTCCTCCAGGGGCTGAGTGCCATCCTCGGATGCGTCTTGACCCTGGTGGGCTCCAGCAAGGAGGAGGGCAATGGGCAACCCCAAAGGGTGTTCCAGCCTATCCTTAGCATGACGGACAGGGAAGCCATGCCAGTGCGTGCATCACCACCCACCGGTGGGCAGATTTGTTGGGAATTTGACGCTTCGGGCCTAGCATCTAGCACAAAGAATTTGTTTATGTCAATTATGGTCCGAAAGCATCAGGCCGATGTTTTAATGGGAGTAAGATTTCAGAATTTCATCGAGGCCTCTCTGACAAACCTTTCATACCCACCCCCAGCAAAACAAAGGAGAGACGAGATGTTGATTCACAGGTTTGCGCTGTGAGTCACTGGAGTATGGTCGTATGCCGACTATGGGCTTGTAAGCAGGATGCTGTGTTGAAATGACTGGGCTATAGAAAGGTTGGGGTTATGCTTGGACTAAGAATGGATGTGGTCTGCAAATGGGGGTGGAAACTCGATGTTGAGCAGGGTCTGAGTGCAGAGTGGATCTCACTTGCGTGCAAAAAACAGAGATTCTGAAATAAACGCTGCAATTCACACTGACAGGCAAGAAGGTTCAGAGACAGAATGAATCCCACTTTCAATGTATGTCTAGAAACGAAGTTCCACAGTCGCAAGAATCGTGAATCTGATAATGAGAGTTGGGAGAAAATGAAAGGTTCTTGTTCACATACAGTACCAGGCACTGGATAATGCAGGAGGAATTCAATATTCTCTTACATCATCGGAGATAGACAAAATGGGCTTTGCGCAAACGTCAGCCAACAATCGTCGAACAATCGTCTGAATTACTGTCTTTTGTATAAAACAATTCAATAAAGTAGGAAACCACCAACAAACGATTTTAAAACCAGCATTTTATTGAACAAAATGTATCAAGGACTCCTCTCTATCCTTATCATTCCCTAAAGGCCCTGTCGAAGATTACCACAATTCTTATGAGTGCATCATTCTCTGATCTGTAAATGTCACCATTCAAGATTGTGAGGGCAATCATTGTTCAAATTTACATTTACTCTCAGTATTCTAGAAACAGGACAATGCGTAATTTGAGCATAGTTTCTGTCTGATCTTTTTTTTGCCATTTATTGATGAGAATTGCTTAGAGAAACAGCAGAAGATCAGAGAAATAATACAAAACTTTCTTCACTCGTTCCATGATTGGACATTTCATGCATAGCTTTTAATGACGATGAAGTAAGAGTTCGGTCAGATTTCTCAAAGCAGTTATCTGAAATAACCCAATGACAAATAGCAATGAAAGCTGATGTCGAGATTGCAGGTTTCACAGATACTAAAACTTGTACACAGCTCTGGAGTGCAATAAAAGATGAATACAGTCAATGAGATAATGTTGAAATGATCGAGTGTCTAAGCAGATTCCATATTATATTCGTGGAAATGGGATCCTCAGGAAAACACCTGCATCTGACAATGGTGTTGTTTGAAGATACATCCACAAAGCATCAGCATGGGATCTCGGGCTTCAATGACGTTTCCACTAAGAAAATTGCTACTACTTTCATTCAGAGACAAATGCATTTGTATTATCGATACTCTCTTTGTAGATTCCAATTCGGTTCGCCTATCTCTCCCAGTCCGGTTGGTGCTTGAACACTGCAGGGACCATGCAAACCCGAGGACAAGACGCAATGCACAACAAACGTGTGTACTCCACGGCCGTTTTGACCATTTCTCCAACAACTCGTGCAAGTGCTGAAACCTCCTCTATTTGCAACTCACCAGCTTGTCGTACTTTGGGGTGGGTTCGGGCGCAGGAGTTGGAATCCTGCCTTTAAATGTTCGCTGAGCACGATTTTCTGTTTGAAAGAAATTCTCAGTGAATCACTTTCTCCCCCATTGTGCACAATTCTCACGATCAAACAATTCCCAGATATCATTATCTAACCTTATTAAAGTAAGATTGTAATGGATCACTCTATGGATTAGCTACCCCCAACCGCCCCCCACCTTCTCATTAATCAAAAGAAGTGAAGGCAATACTGAGAGACGTATACAGGTGAAGTTTCCAGTGATAAATAGATAACTGCTTTATCAGGAGCTGAATGGTTAACTAGATTACTTGAATAAACTTATCTCTGGGTAGAATGCGGTTCTGATGCGAAAATCGAACTTGTTAACAAAAGATTCACCAGTTAGATCCCTGCTGCATCGGTTGAGAATCTCACATATTGTTCGAGCTCCACCAATCCGAGCAAATTTGCGAGTATTTCATTTTCCATCAGACGTCTGCCTTCAAGATGGTAGATGCGCATTTTCGAGTGTGGCGGTGAGATCCTTACCACAGCAACAATTTTGTCTAATCTGTCCCAGTATCAATGGCAATAATATAATGAATAAAGTTTAACACCTAGTTGATCCTTTTTTTGTTGAATCATTTAACCCTGTCTGATAGAAAATGATTTTGTTGATTGCCATGTAAGGAATAGTACCCTGCAGCATACAATCTTAGCCCATCATTTTGTTTCCTCGTACGCACATTACAAAAGGTTTGCAGGACGGGTGTTATCTCTCAGCCTTGTCCTCTTATCTCTGGGATGTGAGAATTTTCCTGCTCTTTTGCCATTAGGCAAAATAGTTCATATAGGATGTGCCTTGCTGCTGTTGTGGAATTGTGTCACGCCTGTTCATTTCTTTCAGGCCTGAAGATGGTTTCTGTCTGACCTAATGCCACTGTTCTTTATTTGTTCCTCTGTTCGTGCATGTGGATTGGTCACGACACCTAATTACATCTTGCTTCTCGATGTTCTTTCCCAGCGATGATCTGCCAATCCACTCTTTCCATTCGCGTATCATCTTTTCAGCAGCTCTGAGTTGCTTCCTTTTGAAGTTAGTTTCATAATTAAGGTAACCAGATATTTCACCATGCTCTTTAACTGTTCTCTGAACTTGGATTGCGTCGCAATATAAATTAATGTGTTTGTGCTGCAATTTAAATTCAGCAACATATGTGCAACTTCCTTAAATATGTATTCAGGATTGGCATCGAGGGGTTTATTAACATTAAAAATGAACAGAATATACTGTCACCACAACAGTATAAAACTTCGCAATATAGTGAGGAGTAAAATCACAGAATTCTATGTGCTCTCCATCTCTGGATCATTCTGTTCCTTGCCATGACCCTTCAGTCCCTTACGAACTCGACTATCCATTAATATATGCCTTACTATCAGAGCATTGAGCAACAGAATTAAACCAAATGGTAACAATGGAGATAAAACCTTATCAACCATTCTGAATCCAATCCATCTCGGGTCAGTAAATTCGCTTCATTTGTTCGAACAATACAGGGGAACAGTGTGAATTATTCACTTAGGCTTAAATCGGCAGTAAATGGGTATGATTTCAAACTAAACAAAATACTGAATGTTGCAAGAACTCCTGTTGCATTTTTCCTGGTGCAATATTTAGATTTAAGCCTCTCACCACAAATTGCAATAAATCGATCAAAAGTAAAGGCAACAGTGAACCAGACTGAACAGTCCATTGCTAATCGAGCCAGGAGGTAGTTAACTTTACACACAGCAGTGAGTTTCAGGAGAGGCATCGGGAAATAATACCAATTGATTCGGAGAAGCATTACCTCAGTGATATTCGTCAGTAGATCCGCCATTGCCATGGCCCACATGTAACGAGTGGTGCAGTTGGAGGTCTAACACTTTCCCTGGGATAGGATGGCAACTGCCACGAGATTTGCTGGAAGAGGAAAGGTGTAGAAGGATCTCAATTTTGTTTACATTCGTGTGAAGACAGTAAACAGTGAGATTTAGTTAAAAAGATGGAAATCGGCTCTTGTCACAATTTAATCCATAACTAAGCCAAGGCAGGTAATTGTAGATACATTAATTTTCTTTCATCCGTTGAACTCGGGATTTCGACAAATGTACTGATAGGAAGGTCTGAATATTTTTATGTCCATTGAATCACTGACTAACTACGGAAGCTGCTTGTCTCATCGAAGCTGAACTGACCCTCAGAAGAACATGCCATCCAGAGCCCACACACCTGGAAACTCACGAGAATTTTCCATGCCTCTCCAGTAATATCACATTTCCCATGGCAATGTCACCGAGCGTGCACATCCTTGGACGCTAAGGCTCAGTGGTTCGCACTGCTGTCTCACAGTGCCAGGTCAGTCCACACAAGAAACTCTTGAGCACAAACAATGAACCAATTATCTGAGCAGTTCCTACCTTGCAGAACGCTTTTCGTTTCCAACTTCCTCATTCAAGTCTATTATCTGGGGTTAGCACATCACCAGAGACCCGGATTTGATCCTAACCTCGGGGCACTGTCTGAGTGGAGTTTGCACATTCTCCCCCTGCTTGTATCGGTTTTCTCCAGGTGCTCCGGTTTCCTCCTACAGTCCATAAACGTGCATAAATGTCCCCAATGATTTTGCTTCCACTACCACAGCTGGCAACGAATTCCATTCATTCACAACTCTCTGTGTAAAGAACCTAGCAGAATGTAAGTAAATTGATTATGTATTCATTCATGGGATGGGTATTGCTGGTTCCGCCAATACTTGTAGTCGATCTTTAATCATCCAGAAAGCAGTTACGTGTCGACAGTCAAGGAAATTCAAGTAAAGCAAAGGAGTAACTCTGGTCTACTGAATCGGAAGAAGCGCAAGTCAGTGCTTTATGGTAGGACATCATCGTTGAAACAAACACAAAATCGAAGTGCATTTCTTTTCGGAGTTTTTTTAGGGGGGAGAATTGGGCAACAATGAGAAGGTAGGGACCTCCACTGAGTAGAAACAATGCTTCGAATTTCTGATGCAAGTTACAAGGTACATTCGGCAAAAGTCCCAAAAGAACTGGAGTTGTTGGAAATTTATAGCAAAAGCAGAAATCACTGGAAAATCTCAGCAGATTTGGCCGGACCGTTGCTGAGAAATCAGACTCAATGTTCGTGGTCCACATACCCTTCTTCAGCACTGATGGCTGGAGCGAAATGAAAGGTGTCTATGTGTGTGTGTGTGTGTGTCTGTGTGTTAGTGATCCATAGAGACACTGTGACGAAGCTACTTCTTTTACAACAATATGTTGTCCATTTTTTCAGAAGTGTCATGAAGGCAGAGATTCTGACATGCCGGGAATTATCTATGAGAAAAAAAACAGCACGATGAAACAGGAGTGACTAGCTCTCCGAACTCAGATTTGGAGCAGTCAGTCTGTTTGAAGATGCTGCTCAATTTTCAGCAGGCAAAAAACAGTTCCATGCTGATCCTCTCTCTCAGTCTCTGACATTTCTCCTGTAATAATCTGTGCTTGATTTTACCGTTTTTTTTCTGTAAATGAAGTGTTTATGAGGATGGTGCAAGTGTTTTTAGAGTAGCATCATGAAGTTTCGATGGAGTTCATTGGGTTTTCAGACAGCTTGTTTTTTTATATTCTGTTCTGTTTTGTTCGTGTTTGGATTGGTAATCTGAAAACATGTTCTGTTTTGTTCAAACGTAAGTGGTTCGGCCAGGTGCTTCATACTTGGAAAAGCCACACAACACCTTCTTTGAACGACTGGAGAAGTTAGTGTCTGGGCAACAATCTTGAACTATTTTTAGGTGGTCTGGTCTGGGCCATAACAATGAATAAAGACAAGGAAAAACATTGGACGGTTGCAGGTTAGCTTGGAGAATTAATAACTATCATTGATGTCATGGGTCAGATCAGAACCCCATAATTTTCATTAGGAAGTTAGCGCAGACATTTTCTCATTTTAAAACGGCTGTTCCAGATGGAACACGACTTCTCAAGCAACTTGATGTTAAGTAAAACGGAATTTACTTAGAAACTGCTGTTACAATACAAAGTGTGTAGAAATTAGAATAACTGAACTTGTTTGGAAAACTTAACAGTCTTATAGATACCGAAACTATGAATACTTAACTCTTACAAGAGACAAACATTCTGTAAACATACCCCTGGGCAAATAAACCTAAAATTTCTGACACATAATGTAACAGAAGAAAACCATGCGAAAATTTAGAGAAGCAACTAACAGCCATTCACTGCAGCTTCCAACTGTTTTGAGTGTGCGATATCTTCCGACTTAATTTAGACATTAAAAAAAGGAAGAAACTAGAAATCTGGGGCTGCGACACACTGAGCTGTTACATTCTGTTAACTTTTTAGAAAGCTTCACAAGCTATTTCCTCCACTGGTCTTCACGGGCCAGGTCTGAACATCCAATTCAATCTATCTCTGGAAATAAACCAGGACAAAACGTTTCTATTAAATCTACGTCGTGCTCACAATGTGGCTGACGATGGAGAGTTTTTGGTATTCCTGATGAAAGGATTGTGCTCGAAAGGTCGATTGCCCTGCTCTTCGGATTCTGCCTGCCTGACTGTGCTTTTCCAATACCACAGTTTCGACTCTGGCCTTGAGCATTTGAAGTCCTCATTTTGTCCAAGTGTGTGGTATCAATCAATGTGATGAATATGTCTGGTGAGTTGGTTTGGGGAAACGCATGAGGGCAGGTGCTCGTCAGCTAGAATTGTTGAACTCGATATGAAGCTGCAGGATTCCGAAGTGGAAAATGAGGTGCGGAGTATCCACCATGTGCTTAGCTTCTCTGCAGCAAGCCTGAGATGGTGGACTTTTAAAGTGACTTGCAACCGGGGCTTTTTTTGTCAACATATTTTTTCAATGAAGCATTCACATGGTCTGTGTTTCAATTCCCCCAGTCTAGAGGCAGGACATAGCTCGCAGTGAGTGCAATCGGCCGGAGTGAGTGAAGTGCAGTTAAAACCCTGTCTGGAGCCTTGGATGGTCAGGCGTGAAAAGCGGATTTGAAATGGATTTTCCAGGTATGATTCAGCTCGTCAAACCAATCAGTTTTAAGCCAAACAAAAAAAAAACGGCTACAATTGAAACACGAAGTAAAGGAAATGGAACTTTGAACAACTTACCTGTTTGAAAACTTTTCAGAGCCGAGACAGTACCTTCAGTGAGGAATTGTAGCAATCCGAAAGCACCACCTAATCATATGCTTTGCAAATATGTAAATTCAAACACAGATTCTTACAGGCAGGAAGGAGCAACTTCCAAACATATTCCGGGGAAGTCATTTACCTACCATCTGCTAACGTCTACATCTATCTAATGGTGACAACCCGCTGGCCTTGAGATTGTTGTTAACCAAGTGCAGTGGGACTGCCGGTCACGGGCAGCAATTTTTCCTCTTCTGCAGGTGCCGGTTATGTCTGGTTTTATATCACCTGTGTCATTTAGATTCCCTTCACTCTGATTGCCTTGTGTAATTCATTAACTGTCCAACACATTGTACTGGCGAATCGAACCCCCAATGAACCTCGGAGCTCCAAAACTGGGAATCAATGTGACTCAGAAATGGATAACCGCAGAAAATCCATCATTTTATTATTCTCAATATCAGTCAGCTTTCTCTTGCTCTGGTTGACAAATGCCGTGACGTTAGGTCTTATGAAAATAACAAGCACCGTTTATTATCGAGACCAGCTAACAAAGCCTGAATTTATCGCCAGTGAAGTGGGAGAGCTGTTGAAGTATTTTGGTTGCTTTGTAAATCCTTGTATTTATGCAGCAACACAGAGCAAATACAGAGCAGAGTTGAAAAAAAATGAATCATCTTCATGGATTTTAATTTGGAGATAAGTTCGACAGAGATCTATAAAACGAATTCAATCGAGAAATGGTTTAGCCAACAATGTTTTAGTTTCACGTCTTTCTCTGTCCGAAAACATCCTTGTTTCTGGTAAAAAAAAACCTGAATAATTTCTCGATTCACATATACTCGCCTAACCAGAGCACCTTTACTGTTTATATTGTTTGGTGTTTTCCCAATTATTTACTGAGTAAAGACAACCTTGCTCAATAAATATAGCACATTCTGCAGTCAGAGACTTCAGATGACCTGATGTTTATGAATTTGTATTTGCAAGGAAAAACAGAAGATTCCATTGCAGCCACTGAAAGCGAGAATGTCTATACGAAACCAACAATCCCGTTTCATTGAATGTTAGATTTTCTTACTGTATATCCACGTGTCTTGACAATTCTCTTGGGCACTGGATAAGAATATTGAATAATGTGGGCTGAATATGGGAGACAGCAGAGCAATGAGGATTTTGACAGGTCTCTTTTTACATGATGGAAGACATCTGGAGGAAACAGTCTACACAGCCCATCGATGTTCTATCTCAGTTCGTTGGTTTTGGATATTTCCTACAATTGCAATGTCACATTCATTCAAACTACTGTCTTTCAGGAATCGTGATTTGTGCAGCGGCATTTTCAGTTAAATTATTAAACAATATTAATTAATTGAGGAAATCAACATGTCTGGAACTTTAGCGAGGAGAGAAAACAGCATTAATATTTTGAATGCAGTGATACTTCTTTGGAAGGGCTGAGAAATAGTGGATCAGTTGTAAAATAAATGATATCCGAATGCACTAAATATGTATTTTTTCATAGCAATATTAATATGTCTTATTAATGTCAGTTAACTACAAATTAAAATTAACATTCACAAACAATTCAAAAGAATTAAAACTGATATTAATTATCTAGACGTAAAAACAGAAAGTGTTACTGTTAGAAGAACTAAATCGGTCTAAATTGATTCTCCCTAGAATCTTGTCCGATCATCCAGGCTGTGACCTGACATCGAATTTACTTGGGGAGATCTTGCAAATAATTCACTTCGTTCTTTCGTGAACGTTCTCTGTGGAATAGACTGCCTTACACGGAGGATGATTCAGATTCAGAAAGTAGAAGTATCATAGAAACATCTGAGCTTTATCGAATATTGTGAAGTCACCTGGACCAACAGCTCATTCGACTCATTTTATTTGGAAAGCTGCAATGAATAGGCAAAGTGATAACTGAGATTGGGAGACAGTGATTATTAAAATTACAAATCAATATGTGCGGCACAGTGGCACAGTGGTTAGCACTGCTGCCTCACAGCGCCAGAAACCTGGGTTCAACTGTCTGTGTGGAGTTTACACATTCTCCCCGTGTCTGCGTGGGCTTCATTTTGGTGCTACGGTTTCCTCTCTAAGTCCAGAAATGTGCAGGTTAGGTGAATTGGTCATGCTAAATTGCCCGTTGTGATAGCTGATGGGGTAAAGGTAGGGGAATGGGTCTGGGTGGGTTCCTCTTCGGAGGGTCGGTGTGGATTTGTTGGGCCAAAGGGCTTGTTTCCACACTGCAAGTAATCTAATCTTAAAAAAAAAACTTGAGAATGCATTCACCGACTGATTAAGACGAATTGAAGACGTTCCGACCCTGAGCAACTATCAAAGTTGGTGAGTCACCCTCTCTCTCAAATTCTCAGTTAACCGTTGATTGCCATGGACAAAACACATAAGATTTGATGAAGATGCATAAAGTGCTCCTGATGCACAGAAGAAGGAGATATAGCCGAAAGAACAGTAATATCACCACTTCTCTTGGAATACTGAAACCGAATTGGCCGAGTGAATGGGATGGTGAGGAGGATCCCTGCAGAACACCACTCAATTGCAGTCACCTAGCGACAGGATGAATACTATCCATCTACTATCACCAGGCAATTGGGCCAGGCAATTCTAAATCTAACCAGCCAGATGTGCCTGTATCCCATGCTTCCTTACTTTCTGAACGACCCTACCATGTCAAACGTCAGAGGAAACATATCAAATTAGTTGCAAAAATCCATATACCACTCTACCTTTCTCAACGTGTGTTGTACAGCCTCAAAGAATTCAAGAAGGTTTTTGAGGCATGACCTGCCCCTCACCAAGTCACCATGACTATCTCAAATCAAACTACGGTTTTCCAAGTAATTATGTCTCTCAGAATCCACTCCTGTTCTGTGCCCTCTATTGACTTAAAACGAGCAGGTCTGTATTTGCCAGGATTAACCCTATTCTCTTTCTTCAACGCAGGAATAACACTTGTCACCTTCCAATCATCTAACACTACTCCAGTGGATAGAGAGGATGCAAAGATCATCGCCAAAGTTGGCAAACCTCTTCGCTCACTTCCTGTGGTATCCTATGGAATATCTCATCTCGCCCAGTGCATTTATCTAGAGCTGAAAATGTGTTGCTGGAAAAGCACAGCAGGTCAGGCACCATCCAAGGAACAGGAGAATCGACGTTTCGGGCATCAGCCCATCTTCAGGAATTGACTGGTGCCCAAAACGTCGATTCTTCTGTTCTTTGGATGCTGCCTGACCTGCTGTGCTTTTCCAGCAACACAATTTCAGCTCTGATCTCCAGCAACTGCAGTCCTCACTTTCTCCTCCAGTGCATTTATCTATCCTTGTGTTTATAAAAATTGTTAGCTCATTATCCTTTTAAACACTAACCTGTTCGAGCATGTCAATCTTTTTCACGCTGTCCTCAAAAACATCAAGGTCCCTTCCAGTAGTCAATGCTGAAACAAAGTATTCACTCAGGACCTCCCCAACCACCTCCAACTGCAAGCGCAATTTCCCTCCACTATCCTTGCACGGCTCAACCCTCACTCTGGCCGTCATCTTGTTCCTCACGAAAGTGTAGAATGACTTAGGGTTTTCCTTTATCCTACCTGCTAAATAATTTTCTTTCCCGCTTTTGCCTGTCTTAATCCATTCTTCAGTTCCTTCCTCGTTACATTTGGAACCACCCAAAGCCCTGTCTGATTCTTACCTCCTCAACTTTATGGAAGTTTCCTTTTTCCTCTTGACGTGATGGGCCACGTCGCTTGGAATTCATGGTTCTTTCAATCTACTATCCCTTCCTTGTCTCAGTGGGACAAACCTATCCATCACGACTAGCACGTGCTTCCGAAATAACCTCCACACTTCTGTCATGCATTTCCCTGAGAACATGTGTTCCAATTTAGGTGTCCCAATTCCTGCCTAATAGCATTTCAATTCCCCCTCCCTCAATTAAATCTTTTCCTATACCATCTACTCCTATCTCTCTCCACGACTATCGTAAAGGTCAGGGAGTTGTGCTCACTACCACTGAAATGCTCTGCCACCGTGGGATCTGACAGCTGTTATGATTAGTTGCCAAGCATCAAATCCAATATCTCCTCCCCTGCAGTCAGCATATCTCCTTATTTTGTCAGGTACATTTCCTGGACACACCTGAAACAAAAATGGCCTCGAACCAAAATAATTGAATTGAGTATTGTTGTGAAGTTGAGAGCGTGTACTTTAACTTTCAGAGCGAGTGAATGCAGAAAGCTGTGATGGGATTGACAGCAGTCTCAGCGTTTGCTGGAAAAAGGAATAAATGTCATCTTTGGCTGTGAGAAATATTGATTGCTATGTTCTCACAGCAATTCGAATTTAACCAATCGGCTGAAAGTATACCCCAAGAATCGAAATCTCAAACAAATTTGAAGTTTACTATTTTGACAAAATCAAACCAAAAACACAATCCGACGTCTGGGGCATAAAAAGCAAACAATTTGGTCAATTAGCCAGAGAGAGAGCACCACCCGCCATTGTCATTCAAACTGCTGTAAACTCTCTCTCTCTGAAAGGTACCTTATTTTTATCAAAAACATTTTCATCAAAAAACCAAACACTACCCACGGTGATCTACAGAGGAGGATCGACATTACTGTCTGGTTTTGAAAATTGATATGTTGTAAATTGAATAGGGGGGGTTGACAAATCAGTAGATTGCAAGTCAGTAGTCGAATGGGAGGTAAATAAAATGTCTTTAATTGAAATGTGGATCAGAGTTGTAAACAGTTGTTGTTTAAGATTCTCTTTTGGAATTAAATAATAAAGTTGTTATTTTTTTCCATTAAATCGTGGAATTTGTGCAGTTACCTATCGCGTAGTCTTTAACAGATTATGAAGCCAGATGGGCTTTTCTGTGTGTTTGGTTTAATTAGCAGAGAGGTTCTCTGACAGGTCCTAAATGTTGGTTCTAATCAATACTCGGGAAGTTGAAGTCACCCATTAAAACAACCTGTTATTTCTGCTCCTTTCCAAAAGTTGCATCCCGATCTGCTCCTCCGTTCCTCTGTTGCTATTTGAGGGGTTGGGGGGCGCTGTGGAAAATGCTCAATAAACTGACTGCTCCTTTCCTGGTTACGGTTCGTGACCGGTCAAACTACTTTAAGTGAGAAGAAAGAAAGAATAAATTAGAATACGTCAACGCCAATCGAAAACCAAACAATAATGTATACAAGTGCAAGGCGTCACAAGATGTTTACTTCCTCACAGAGACCGAGGCTCCTCTCATTCAACCTCTCTAAAAGACAATCCGTGAAAAAAATGCCTCTGAAAGCCACACCATTGGCACACCAGCAGAGGACCGGGCAGGGTAAGGAGGTTGCAGAGACGGGAGAATAATTGAACTGACACACGGGGAGCCCACCCCAGCTGTGATGGGCCTAAAGGAATCCTCAGGTGATGATGTCACAACCCCGAGATAGACACGAACGGTAAGGGACCCCAAAGCCTCCTGCAGTTCAACAGCTCACCAAGGAATAACAGGGAACAGGGTTTTCAGGCAGGGGTTAATGTTAAACTAGTATGTGGAGTGAATTCGGAGTAAATATGTTCCGGCTGCTACCTGACATAACTCACTGGACTCAGGCTCAAGCTGCCGGGATGCCCGGTGCCCCTCTTCCGGTTTCTGGTGTCAAGTCTGGATGAACTGTCGAGGAGATGAGCCAGAACAAAGCAAGTGGGCTGAATAGGGGCGAGGATTTCAGGACAGGCGAAGAGAGAGAGAAAAGGGGTCACACATAAACAGAGATGGAGTAAAGAGAGGGAGGGACACAGAGAGAGAACAATCAATGACAGAGCAGGTTCACAGGATCAGTCGGTGGATGGGAATGATGAAGATGAACAATGGCGGGGAGGGATCAATCGGAAAGGGGAGGACATTTAGGAAGGAAGCAACAGGACTGCGTCTTCCTATCTTTGTGGGTTCTTTAAAAATTACCACCCTGCAGTTGGAAAGGTGCCATTCGGCCAAACATGTCCGCACCGAAATTCCAAAGTGTATCCAGACCAATTCCCGTCCCCGATTATGCTGCACGAACCGCTGACTCATGCGTCTCCCAGAAACACCCCAAGTCATCTGGGCAGTTTAGCATGGCCAGTTTCCAAAACCTCGACTGTCACAGGAAATCGGAGTACCAGGAGGAAACCGCAGACACAGGAAGAATGTGTAAACTCCACACAGATAGTCGCCTGAGGGTGGAAGCAAACCCAGCTCCCTGACACAGTGAGACAGCAATGCTAACCGGTAGTATGGTGGCTGCCGGTGCCCAGATGGAGCAGCAGGAGGAAGTGAACCTCGAGTGGGAGGGCGTAGGTGGAAAAAAAAAGCGGAATGGCCGTGGAAGTGTACAGGAAGCGGAGCGGGTGAGTTGAGGCTGCGGAGAACTAATATGGAGATGGTGAGTACATTTGTGCAGGCAAGGATCTACGATTTTTGATTTAGTGCCGGCGGGCATGGAGAGGGCAGTTGATCAGCTCGAGCCCACTATCTACAGAGCTCCAGCTGGAGCGAAGGTGAAAACAACTACAGGGTCAACGCTGAAAAAAATCAGAGTCCAACAGGAACGTTATCAGATGGGACAATGAGTTGTAGATGGATTTCAATATTGAGAATGGTGAGATGCTTCATTTTGGTAAGGCACCCCCAGGCAGGACTTGCACAGTTAATTATATGTCCCTGCAGAGTGTCACAGAAGAGAGAGACCTGGGGTATAGCTGCATCGTTCCATGGATGTGGAGTCTCAGATAGAAAGGCTGGTGAAAAACTTTATTTGCATATTTCTCTTTCCTGAACGAAGCATCGAATCTCAGAATTTGAAAGTAATGTTGCAGCTGTACAGGACATCGATGAGGGAACTTTTGGAATATCATTTCCAGTTCTCATTTCCCTTTTTTCGGAAATATATTGTGAAATTGAAAAGGGTTGAGAAACAAATCACAAGGATGTTGCAAACGTTGGAGGGTTTGAGCTCCAGAGGGAAGCTATATCGGCTGTGACTGTTTTACCTGGAGCTTCGAAAGCTGAAATCAGGAATTGCATGGTTAGGATAAATTGACAAGGTCTTTTCCGTGGGGTGGGGGAGTCCAGAACTGGAGATGGCAGAGATTTAGGGTGATAGGGGAAAGATATAAAAGGGACCTAAGGGGTAACTTTTTCACGCAGAGAGTGGGGCGTATATGGAATTAGCTGCCCAATGAAATGAAAGAGGCTTATACAGTTATAAGATGCAAAAGAAATCTGAACGGGGCCATCTGAATAAAAATGGCTCACAGTCATATGGACTTTTAATTAGAATTCCCGCGCAGACACTGACTCTGTGACACACAATATAACTGAACATTCACTTCCCACTTTCTCCCGCTCTCTCATTTTTTCATCTTTGTCACCTTTTCCTTTCAAAATCGACTCCAACCGCACCGCTGCCTCCTATTGGCTGTTCGGCAGATCCATCCTTGTCTCCTGCCAAGCCACTGATTTTCGATTGAAGTGGGCCTCTGTCCATCATATGTTCCCACCTACCCTTCCCTCGAAGTGATTGCTTCCACACTCCATTGTGTTGACCCGCCCATTTTTCCCATTACGATTGGCTCAGCAGCCCGCCGGCCATTTGTTCATCTTCCCAACGTTCCAATGTGTTGTACTGGCCAATCCCCACAGAACACCTCTCCATTATCCATATTCTGATTGGATGTGATGTGGATATTTCCCTCTCATTATTGCCCATTGGCCCTGAATAACGTCCTGAAATTGGACAATCCAACAGTCCCTCAACACCCTCACGCTATTCCAATGGCCTTCCAGAGAAAAGACAATGGATTTGCCATAGGCACGCTATAAATCACCCTCCCACAGCTCATTTGATTCGATGTTCTTCTCGCTGCCCGCCTTCTCCGTTGGCCCAACAAGTGAACCATCGCAACTCAGTCAGAAGAACTCGCTGCCTTTATATTGGCTTGCCCAATCACAGCTGAGTTTCCACCCTTCCTCCAATTGTTGGTGCCGAATCCCTCCTCACTGATCATTGGCCCCACACCCTGCCAGGGTCCACTTTATCCTAATTGGACATTTCCTCGTGGGCAGCAATAGGAGCTGGGACTGAATCCCAATGACTCCCCAAACCCTTCAACCACATGCACAATGGAGTGAGAAGAGGGAGCACATATTTCCCCATCCAGTCATTCCCACATCACCCTCAAAGAATTGTGCAACAGGAGCTAGGACTGACGGATTCCCCCATCATCCACAAGGGAGTGAGAAATAGGAACATTGACTGTCGCATTCCCTTGCCCATCCACCATCCACAAGGGGACCATGTACGGGTGCTTCTGGCAGGATGAAGCTGGTGGAAGGGGAGAGGGAAATTTGAAGGCTTTTGATGAAGGCGCATATTCAAGCAATGGCCAGATGTAATAACTGAAGAATCATCCACTGAGGCTTTATAAATGGAGCTTAGAACCAAGCATGTAATGGTAATGTTATACTATAATCCACCAAATAGCCAATAGGAATAACGAGAACATATATGCAGGGAGATCGAGGAGACTTGAAGGAGCAAGAGGGTTGTTACAATAGTGGATTTTAATTTTTCTAACATAGAGGCTACAGGACTTCGATGGGTTGGAATTTGTTAAATTCGTTCAGGAAAGTTTCTTCAAGCATTATATGGAGGGTCCTATTCCAGATTGGGCAAAGCTAAAGCTTCACTTGGAAATACAGCAGAACAGGCGACTGAGGTGACCCTGGGGATCAAATTGTGACCAGTAACCATAGCTCTGTTAATTTTAAATGAGACATAAAGAGGGACAAAACTGGTCCACAGGTTCAAGTCCAAAATTGCTGAATGGTCAAATTTGATGGAAGTAGACAGGAGCTTGCAGGTCTTGATTGGAAAAAAGATGTTTGCAGGTAACAGGATAAATGGCAAGTGGAAGGCCCTTGAAATTGAGATTGCTGCAGTTCCATCACTATATATTCCTGTGTGAGCGAAGAGCTAGAATGGCAGGAACAACTTGGATGATAAATAATGTTGAGGCTATGTGCAGAAACAAGTAGGTGTGGCTTAGGTGCAATTAGTCGGGATCGAGAGAGTCCCTGGATGTATACAGGGATTACAGGAATTTACTTTGGAAATAAATCATGAGGGCGAAAAGTGTGTACGACATAATCTTAGCTGAGAAGGTTACCGCGATTCCAAAGAGTTACTTTCATTGTATTATACGAAAATGATAACTACAGAGATATTAAAGCCCCTCAATGACCCTCGTGGACACGTACGTGTAGAATCGCCGGAGATGGGCGCGTTTCTCAATGAATATTTCTCCTCTGTGTTTACTGTGGAGAAAGACATGAAGCCTTGGGGACGTGGGGAGGTTAGTGGTGATATCTTTGCGGCAATCCATACCACAGTAGATGCGGTGTTGGAAGTATTAGAAACTATGAATGTGGCCACTTTTCCTGCCCCTGACCAGATACATCCAAGAACACTGCATGAGTCCAGAGAAGAAGTTGCTGGGGCCCGAGCTATTAGGTTCACAACAGAATTAGCTACAGCCAGACGACTGGAGGAGAGCAAATGTTGTTGCACATTCAAGAAGGGCTTCAAAGAAAAGCCTGTGAACAAAAGACCAGTAACTGTAACATCTGTGGTGGGTAAATTACATTAGATTACTGACAGTATGGAAACAGTCACTTTGCCTCAACAAGTCCACACGGACGCTGCGAAGAGGAACCCATCCAGACCCATTCCACTACATTTACCCTTTCATCGAAAACTAGGGGCAATTTAGCATGGTCAACTGACCTAACCTGCACATTCTTGGACTGTGGGAGGAAACCGGAGCACCCGATTGAAACAATCGCAGTCGCGGGGAGAACGTGCAAACTCCACGCGGGAAGCAGAGAATGATAGTGGAAGAATGCTTGTCGGACTGGAGGCCTGTCGTTAGTGGCGTGCCTCAGGGGTCGGTGCTGGGTCCATTGCTGTTTATTTTGTGTATCAATGACTTGTTAGAGAATGTCAAAGCATGGTTAATAAGTTTGGTGATGAAGCTGAAATAGCTGGTATCATTGACAGTGCAGAAGTTTTACAGAAATCGCAGCATGACCTTGGTTAGCTGAAGAAGTGGGCCGGGAAATGGCAAATGGAGTTGAATATAGATAAGTGTGAGGTCTTGCTTTTTTGGAAAGTCAAATCAAGGTAGAATTTTTATGTGATGGTAGGGCCTTAAGGCATGTCGTGGAACAGAGGAATCTTAGAGTTCAGATTCACAGTTCTATGAAAGCGGAACCAGAGATAGGCAGAGCAGTGAATAAGTTTTTCGATACACTTCCCTTCATTAGTCGGAGCATTCAGTATCGACACTAGGAAATTATGTTGCAGTCATACAACACATTGGTCAGGCAACACTTGGAATCACGTGTACAGTACTGATAACCTATTTACAGGAAGGATGTCATAAGCTGGAAAAAGTGCAGTCGAAATTTACAAGGATGCTGTTTGGACTAAACAGGCTTTGTTATAATAAAATGTTGGTCAAAATAGGACATTTTCTTTAGAGCGTAGGAGACTGAAGTTTACCTTAATGAGGTGCATAAATTCATGAAAGGCATGGATAGGGTGAATGCACTCAGTCTTTTTCCGAGGGTGGGGGAATCGGGGAATTTTACCGAGGACTAGAGGACATCAGTTTAAGGTCATAGTGGAAAGAACAGAAGGGAACCTGAGCGTCAACTTTTTCTTAATAGAGGGTGATATGCATATGGCATGAGCTTCCAGTGGAAGATGTTGAGACGGTTACATTAACAACATGTAAGTGGCACTTGGACAAACATATAGATACGAAATGATTAGAAGGAAATAGGCCAGGGGTCGGGAAATTGAGTTAGCGTGAACAGACATTTTGGTAAGCATGTATCAGTTTGGGCCAACGGGCCTGTCTCCGTGCTGTAGAACTTTATGATTCTGTGAATGAGCTTCAGGAGCTGAGATTGCCTTCTTTGCCCATCATCCAGATGGGCGTGAGCAACCTCTGTATGGATTTCAGATCTGGGGCCAGTGTGTGAGTGTGTGTCAGGTGAGGAGTGAAGGGAGGGACAGGCAATGCAGTCTGGATTCAAGTATTGTGCTAATGTTTTCTCTCTCACCAGATAACACCACCCACCCTCCCAATTCAAAGCATTCGACTCGACCATTTGCAAGAATACCAACTTAAGTAGTAAACTGACATTTGCTCTACAGAGGACATGTGCTCCAGATGCACACAGGGACTCGGTATTCAGCACTTCCAGACGCTGATGGATACCCCATCAATGTTCAGGGACACTTCGTGACAGTTAGAGATGGGCACGCGATGCTGGCCTTGCCAGTGACATTCCCATTCAAACATTTTCAAAAGTCGATCTGCTGAAATCCTCCCGGTGTCAACCAAAAACAAATTCATCACACTGCGGGCTTGGTAATTTAATTATATATTTTATCTGGCCAAAGATAAAAATCCCACAATACCAGGTTATATTCCAACATATTTATTTGGAAGCACTGGCTTTAGGAGCTCTGTCCTTAATGAGGTGCTTTATCTGGCCATCACTTTCTGAGCTTGACTGGCTTCTGCTGTCTCAGAGTGTGGAGCTTCTCACTGACTGACGCTGGTCTTCTTTGTCCACAGGTGTCAAGAATCCTGCAATCTTTGTCAGGACAGTCAGCGTTAAATGGTACTTTGAAACATTCAGCAAGTAAGTTAAAGATTCATGGCACCACAGGTCACTTTGTTAAACATAAACAAACTTTATTGCGCAAATGGGAAGCGAAAGAAAGCATCATTTTAAAACACAATCCAAATTATCCTTATAACGTTTTAAATTCAATTTCCCTTTACAGCCGAAGATTTTCAAAGCATGAAGTCTTGAAGAATCATTCACTTTCTGAAGGGATCAACCAAAACATATGCCATAGCCTACTGGAAGTTACTTCGACACCTTCCCAGTTTTTCATTCTTATACCTGTGATTTCTAGAGTTTTCTGTCTGAAAATGTTCCACTGTCTGTGTTGACACAGCCGCCTGCAAAAGCCCGGCAATTCGTTCATGGCTGGTTACAATCTTCCATAGTTATGTTTTTCTGATGCGTTTTTATGTTTGAGGGGCAAAATTGGTTTCTAAATTTGTTTTTAAAACATATTTCCGATTAATGCAACGAACATTTGGAAAATGATTTTTTTTTCTAAGAAACGTTTCAGCTAAGCCAGCAACTCAAAATATTTTTATTTCTTTGACAACTGGAGTGACTTTGCTGAAAATATAAATGCTTCAGAATTGATAGCACCGATTTTAATTCGTGGTAATTGCGTTGGAAAAATTGGCCGTGCAGAAGCTTCCCTTTTTGATAGAACATTTCCCTGGGGAAACAGCAGCCACTTTTACCAACACTGATTTACTCCTTGATCACCAGCAATTTGCATGAAAAGTCCCACCCTTTTACAGTGAGAACAGATCACTGTCACTGTCACATTTACATCTTCAGCACCAATCTTTGACCACCTTGTGGTGACACAGTTTGCGGACAAACGGCGTCTCCCCAGTGAGAACTTGTGTGTGCAGGCTGGGTAATGCAGTAAATCATTCCCCTCACTGGCTATTTACTCTGGCTGTTGAGCGAGTGCAGTGTCGGTTCACGAGGTCATTTCCTGGAATGGCGGCACTACCTTACGCTTAAAGATTGGAGCGTCTGGGCTTGTATACCCTTGCGTTTAGAAGACTGAGAGGGGTTCTCATTGAGTGATATAAGATTATGAAATGATTGGATACTCTGGAGGCAGGAAAATGTTTCCGCTGATGGGTGAGTGCCGAACCAGAGGACATAGCTTAAAAATAAGGGCTAGACCACTTAGTTCAGCGGTGAGGAGAAACTTCTTCACCCAGACAGTAGTGGCTGTGTTGAATGCTCTGCCCAGAGTGCAGTGGAGGCCCAGTCTCTGGATTCTTTTAAGAAAGAGTTGAAGAGAGCTCTCAAGGACAGTGGAGTCAATGGTTATGGAGATAAGACAGGAACAGGATACTGAGTAAGGATGATTAGCCATGATCATATTGACTGGTGGTGCAGGCTCGAATGGCAGAATGGCCACCTCCTGCACCTATTGTCTATTGTCTATTGTCACTGAAAGTAGGGGAATGGACTCACCGCATTGTGGACTTATTGATTTCTCTGAAAGTGGGTAAATCTGTGAATCACTTCCCACACTGAGAGCAGGTGAACAGCTTCTCCCCAGTGTGAACCGGCTGGTGAATAAATAAGCCAGATAAGTGAGCAAATCCTTTCAAACAATCACAGCGATTGTACGGCCTGTCCTCAGCGTGACCTCGATTGTCTCTCATCACGTTAGCTGAACTGGTGAATTCGTTCCCTAAATCAGAACCGGGAATGCCCTCCTCCGATTACACACTTGCTTGAGTGTCAGCAGAGCAGATGTATCAACGAGTCCCTTCGCCTGGTCAGAGTTGCATGGCCTATCCACAGCTTGAACTTTCTGGTGTGTCAGCAGATTGGAGATAACAATTGTGAGAGGTAATTTCGGTTTAAACTTTAAGATGTGCCTGGACCACAGACTGATCTATAATAAAAGACAAAACTTTTGTTTCTTTTCTAAAACATTTTGTATACTCAAAAGTAGAATAGTTTAAATTGTGCAGAATGCTGACAATTTGTGAGCAGAGTAAAAACAAACAGGCCCTTGATTGATGAAACCATAAACACAGACAGGCAAGGAGAAGTCCTTGACTGATAGAGGCTGCAAGACAGGGAAACGACTCGAGAGACATCTGCTACAGATTGATACAGAGACATCTGCTACAGCACAGAGAAGAATAAGTCTTTGACTGATAAGACTACAGGGAGAGAAAAATAACACCTCTAGGGTCTGGAGACATTTGTTGCAGACTTTGTGATAAGGATGCAAGTTGGAGAATAATGATGTTTTTAAGAATGTGAACCTCATGGCTCATTAAGAGCCAGGGAGGGGAGGGTCTGGAGACATTTGTTGCAGACTTTGTGATAAGGATGCAAGTTGGAGAATAATGATGTTTTTAAGAATGTGAACCTCATGGCTTGTTAGAGCCAAGGAGGGGAGGGATTTGTACTGTATATAATGAGAAACTTTGTAAGCCTCAGCGCGCCTTTTACTCAGAAGGGTGCCCGACTCTGCAGACTTGCTAATAAAACTTTGTTTTCCTGAATTTGTCTAGAGCGATTATTAAGAAGCGATTTTCGTTTCTAACAACTTGGGGGCTCGTTGTCCGGGATCAACACTCCGGCCGCGGGGGGAGCTGAGGAAGGACATCGGAGAAGGTGCACCCTGCTGATTTCAGCAGTCCCTGATTCCTTGCTTGTCGCCCCGCGCGGCTTGAGCGAGTGATATCCGGGAGGCTCAGGAAAACAAAGGAGGGGTGTGGCCGAGGCAGTGGGGACGGTTAACGATCGAGTAATTTCGGTGCACCGAACCCAGGTAAGAAAAACTTGCGGGGACCGTGTTTCCGGACGCCTGGGGACCTACGGGGTGCCTGTGGATTTTTCTACAGAGACGTAGGACTCAGGTATCTAGAGACCGGGGCTGGCCTGTGAGGGATTTTGCAGAGACCGTGTTTGCGGAGGAACGTGTACCTACGGGGTGCCTGTGATCTGTGTCACAGAGACGTAGGACACAGGAATCCAAAGACCGGGGGTGCCTGCAAAGGAACCTGGGCGATCACGGGACTGAAGGTCCGGGAATTGGCTACATTGTGATAGATTATCACGGGAGAAATACGAAGTCCTCGGAAATGGGAAATAAGGGATCTAAGGCGATTAAGGGATGGGCTGGGGTATGTTTTGTTATTTGTAGATAGAATAAGTATAAGTAGCAGGAAATGATCTTGGAAACATATGTTGTAAAATCCATATAAGTGGGAGCTTATAAAAATAATGGGTAAAGATGCTGCTGGGAGTTGTCCACAGACCCATCAACAGTAGCTTTCTTTGGGACAGAATAGTTCAGGGAGAAAATAAGGTGTGTAAAAAACAGGCAGTATATTTATCACTGGTGATTTTAATTTTCATGTAGATTGGGAAAATCAAGTTGCCTAAGGAAGTCAGAAGGACACTTTTCTAGAATCATATGTTCTACATCCAAATGGGAATCAAGCTATTTTGCGTCTGATAATATATACTGAGGAAGGTTTAATACATGATCACAAAGTAAAAATAAACTCTAAAGGTTACAGTGACCATAATATGATAGAAGTTAGCATTCATGTTAAGAGTAAGAAACTTGGGTTGAAAACAACTGTGCTATAAACTCGAAGAAGGTAGGCATTGTGCAGAGTTAACTGGAGTGGACTCAGAAAGAAGTTTAATAGAAAAGACAACTAATGAACAACTGCACACTTTTATGAAAATAGTTCATGACTCCCAGTTTCCTCAGTGAGGAAAAATGATTCCAGGAAGGGAATATCAAAGAATGATTAACCAAGAAAAAAAAAACAGACAGAGTTGAAAGAAAAGTCATAAAAATGGAAAAGATTGTGAGAGAATCAATGTCTGGAAGGTATCAAAAAAAAACTTAAATTTTGCTGCAAACAAAAAAACATTTATGACAGCAACAGACACACAATGCATGAAAATTGGTCCTATCCACTTAATGATTCAAATGGTTAAACAAGCTTTTGGAGAACACAAAGGACATCATCTGAAAATTGGTTGTGCACGGAGAGAAATTGTATTATTGATAGCCACTGCTCGGATGTTATGCATTTTCCACCAAAGATATTTAATTGTGATTACTTTCCCCAATAATTGCATACAAATTAAGTCTGCAAAGGCTGCCAATTGTTATAACACCACCTTCTTGTGGTCTGTATGAAAATAGAATCTCTGTTGTATACTATTTATTATAAGGGAACACTGTTCCAACTACATGACAGAAAGGATAGCTGGCTTGCTTAACTGTAAGTATAACCTGTCTAAACAATAACTTCTCAGGATTAGTGACAACTGACTGAATTTCTGAATCATACGGTGCATTCTTGTAGTGTGCAGAAAACTGAGAAAGAACTCCATTAGCAGCTAAAAGGGTGTAAACTACTCAATGTATAAAACATACAGGAAACAGTTTGCAGAAAAATTCACCATTGACACGTTTAATTGCTACCATTCAAACACCCAAACTTCAGAAATGTAGGCCATCATTTACCTAACTGTGCAAATGTCCAAATCAACTGGGTTTACAGAAGCCCCGAGAAATTCTAAAGGACTGTTGCAATTTCAGGGAGGTGGGGGGATGGAATGGTGGAGAAGAGAGACCAACTGAAAATGATATTACTTTGAAGAGAGTTAAAGTTTCAATCAACCTCTTCAATTGTTGGTCCACCAGAAGGGTCCTTTCTGACTTGTTCTGAGAATGGCCCTTCGGGCATACCTCCCTGGTAAAGTTTGGCAATGATGGGCTTGCATATTTTTTTTTTTTCAAATCTTTCAACTGCTGCTCAAAGTCCTCCTTCTCTGCTGTTTGGTTTGCCTCCAGCCAGGAGATGGCCTGGTTACACTTTTCGATGACTTTGTTCTTATCTTCCTCACTGATCTTGCCTTTCGTTTTCTCTTCCTCCACTGAACTCTTCATGTTAAATGCGTACGACTCCAGGGAATTCTTGGCTGTAATTTTCTCACGCTGCATATCATCCTGACCTTTGTACCTCTCCGCTTCCTGCACTATCCTCTCGATCTCCTCCTTACTCAACCTGCCCTTGTTATTGGTGATGGTGATTTTGCTCTCTTTGCCAGTGCTCTTGTCCACAGCAGAGACATTCAAGATGCCATTTGCGTCACTATCAAAGGTGACCTCAATCTGTGGTACACCACGTGGCGCAGGAGGGATCCCACTGAGGTCAAATTTGCCCAAGAGAACTCCGGAGGAAAGGTCTCCTGGCTCACACTCCGCCGCTCGACTTCCTCTTGCATAAGGTGGAGCCCGGAGACTGGGTACTTGTTAAGACCTGGAAGGCCGAAAAGCTCCAGCCGCGGTGGGAAGGACCGTTCCTGGTTCTGTTAACAACTGAAGCAGCTGTTCGGACGAAAGAGAAAGGGTGGGTCCGCGCATTAAGGATAAAGGGGCCTGTTCCATCTGAAGAAGAAAGCACTTGGACATGCGAGCAAGGGGACAAGCCGTTGGTGGTAAAACTGAAAAGACAGCAATAATGAACTCTACTTGGACTGTATTGGTGGGGATATTGATCAATTTACTCCTGTATGTGGGGGAGGGTGAGGGGAGATGTGACAAATGTCGAACTACAGTAAGACTTGGGATTCGAATCTACTCGGGATCATTTGTGTCCCATTCCTATGTGGACGATAGGTGTTACGATGTGAGTGCACGACACGAATGTTGGGAGGATGGGAGACCCTATTATCAGGTATATAATAAAGGATACGGTGGCAAAATCCGTGGATGCCCTATAAATGACCGCTGGGTGTGTATTAGCAAAACTGGGAGGTGGGACCTATCCTCCGTGTTGCGCAGGGAACAGGTTGACAGAGTCAAGGAGACCAAGATACAGATCACTGATCGGGGGTTGGGGAAGGAGCAAGACCGTTAGGGAACGGTCGTGTTCCCTAAAGTGCCATCCGTATACGAAGAGGTAGAAGGAAAAATTGAACTCCCTGATGTAACACAAAACCTGTTTATTGATCTTACCTCTAGGATAGCCACTGTTTTAAATGTTAGCAATTGCTGGGTTTGTGGGGGGCCGCATATGTCGGAACAATGGCCGTGGACTGGTCACAGCTTAGACATAGGGGAATTGCAGCAAACCACTTGGACTCATGTCAACAACAGAAAAAGCCAGGGGTGGAGACTGACAAACAGCCCTGAGGGCCAGTTCTGTATTGAAGGCAAGGGGACAGTGGAGGTAGGGATTAGTCCCTGTCAGAATGTATTGGATGCAACCACGCGAGTATGGTGGCCTCAGGATATTACTTGGTACATTGCAAACCGGGATCATGGAAATTGCGTTCCATTACGTACTGATTCCTCCTCTGACGAGCTGGGGACTGATTACTGGAATTGCAGTGGTCCTAGTCCTTATGAGGGCGTCCCTGGGGTAAAGGAACTGTGGGATGATGTTGTGAGGCAGGGAGGGCCTGCTCCAGATGGCCTATTTTGGATATGCGGTAATCAGGCATACTCCACACTGCCCATGGGATGGGCTGGGGTATGCTTCCTGGGTCTAATACGACCTGCGTTCTTCCTATTACCCCGGGAGGAAGGCGATGATTTGGGAGTTAAACTCTTTGACTCCCTCCGTAGGTCGCCAAGGGATATCCAAGTCGGTGATTGGGGGGATGAGTGGCCACCGGCCCGGGTTATTGAATACTACGGGCCAGCTACATGGGCACAGGACGGATCATGGGGATACCGTACTCCTATCTATATGTTAAATCGAATTATTAGGCTCCAAGCAGTCGTAGAGGTTATTACTAACCGGACTGCCCTGGCCCTGGAGTTGCTGGCTAAGCAGCAGAATCAGATGAGGGCTGCTATATATCAAAACCGACTTGCCTTGGATTATCTGTTGGCCTCGGAGGGGGGGTGTGTACGGGAAGTTTAACCTGACTAACTGCTGTCTAGAAATTGACGATAATGGTAAAGCGGTTTTGGAAATTTCCGATGAAATTCGGAAATTGGCCCATGTGCCAGTACAATCTTGGCGTCCTCTTAGTGGCATCGGATGGTGGGATGGTCTCCTAGGTGGTAGTTGGTGGCGCACGGCGTTGCTGGTGGTTGGGGGGGTGTGATTCTTCTTCTCGTATTACCCTGCCTAACCCCCTGTATTCAGTTTTTAATTCAGAAAAATATTTCCCGACTCCAGGCAGTGGTGGTTCCACAACATGGGACGCGTGAACTTAAAATGATGTTGCTGCGAAAGACCAAGGATTTCCCGGGCCCTTGAGGAGGGGGGGCTATATTGGTCAGGCACATCTTAAAGAAAGAAAAGGGTGGAATTGTGAGAGGTAATTTCGGTTTAAACTTTAAGATGTGCCTGGACCACAGACTGATCTATAATAAAAGACAAAACTTTTGTTTATTTTCTAAAACATTTTGTATACTCAAAAGTAGAATAGTTTAAATTGTGCAGAATGCTGACAATTTGTGAGCAGAGTAAAAACAAACAGGCCCTTGATTGATGAAACCATAAACACAGACAGGGAAGGAGAAGTCCTTGACTGATAGAGGCTGCAAGACAGGGAAACGACTCGAGAGACATCTGCTACAGATTGATACAGAGACATCTGCTACAGCACAGAGAAGAATAAGTCTTTGACTGATAAGACTACAGGGAGAGAAAAATAACACCTCTAGGGTCTGGAGACATTTGTTGCAGACTTTGTGATAAGGATGCAAGTTGGAGAATAATGATGTTTTTAAGAATGTGAACCTCATGGCTCATTAA
Source organism: Chiloscyllium punctatum (assembly GCF_047496795.1). Classification (NCBI taxonomy): domain Eukaryota; kingdom Metazoa; phylum Chordata; class Chondrichthyes; order Orectolobiformes; family Hemiscylliidae; genus Chiloscyllium; species Chiloscyllium punctatum. Next base: position 49,049,715 of record NC_092789.1, read on the forward strand.
GAGCCAGGGAGGGGAGGGTCTGGAGACATTTGTTGCAGACTTTGTGATAAGGATGCAAGTTGGAGAATAATGATGTTTTTAAGAATGTGAACCTCATGGCTTGTTAGAGCCAAGGAGGGGAGGGATTTGTACTGTATATAATGAGAAACTTTGTAAGCCTCAGCGCGCCTTTTACTCAGAAGGGTGCCCGACTCTGCAGACTTGCTAATAAAACTTTGTTTTCCTGAATTTGTCTAGAGCGATTATTAAGAAGCGATTTTCGTTTCTAACACACTGAATCCTTTGTCACACACAAAACAGATGAAAGGCCTCTCCCCAGTGTGTTTCCGCCCATGACTCACCAATGCGGATGGATAATAGAATACCTTCCCACAATGCACACATTTCCAGGGTTTATCCATGCTGAAACTGTTCGCATTCTCTCTCCAGGTTTAACAATCAGTTGAAGCCTCGTCCAAACAGAGAACGTGTGAATGGTCTGTCTCTGGTGTGAATTGTGCAATTTTCCTTTTAGGCTGTTTTAAGTTTTTCTCACTCTCCGTGCACTGAAACACTCTCACAAGGATGTGTGTGTATCATCATGTTTTTGTCCATAATTTGAAGTAGACAGAACAGAGAAGCATATCTCTCTCCACATAGAAAGTTCCATGATGTTCACATACTGACAAAATCAAGTGCTTTCAGACCTTTACATGATGTTAATATCCGATTTCTTTCAGCAAATCCTTCCCTTCTATTATCCTGTAAATAACAGTTTAAAACTATCGCAGTGAAAGATAAAATTTCAAAAGAAAATATTCTAAGTTGATGCAAAATCAGACCATTTGATAGATTTATTTTTACTGTTGATGCAGACTCGATGGGCTGAACAGCCATTATTAAACTGAATGGTCAAATGCTAGTTGTAGAGTCGTTCAGATGTACAGCATGAAAACAAACCTTTCGCTCCAACTCATCCATGCCAAGCAGATATCCTCACCTAAACTCGTCCCATTTGCCAGCACTTGGTCCATATCCTTGTAACCCTTCCTATTCATGCCCCCATCCAGATTCCTTTTATATGCTGGAACTGTTATAGCCTCCACCACTACATCTGGCAGCTTATTCCAATTATGCACCATCCTCTGTGTGATAAAGTTGCCCGTCAGTTTCCCTTTTTTTCTTTCTCCTCTCACCCTAAACCTCTAGTTCTGCACTTGCTCACCCCAGAGAAAACATTTTGTCTGTTTTTCGTTTTGATGCACCCCCATGATTTTATAAATTTCTACAAGGTCATCGCTCAGCCTCCGACGCTCCAGGGAAAACACCCCCTGCCTATTTAACCTCTCTGTATTGTTCAAAGCTTCCAACGCTGGCAACATCGTTGTAAATCTTTCCTCAACCCTTTCAAGTTTCTCAACATCCTTCCAATAGGAGGAACAGCATTGCACTCAGTGTTCCAAAAATGGTCTAACCAATGCCCTGTATAGCCGCAACATGGCCTCCCAACTCCTGTACTCAATGTTCTGACCAATAAAGGAAAGCATACGAAATGTCTTCTTCTCTATTCTATCTATTTGCGACTTTACTTTCAAGGAACTATCAACTTACACTCCAACGTCTTTTTGTTCAGCAACAGTCCATTACACTTTACCGTGATTTGCATAAGTCCTGCAGAGATTTTCGTTTCCAAAATACAGCATCTCGCATTTAACTAAATTAAAGTCCATTTGCTTCTCCTCAGCTCATTGGCCCATCTCAACTTCGCTGTCCTCTATACCTACAATTTTGTGGTCATCTGCTAATTATACCTACATTTACATTCAACGAATTCTTATAAATGACAAAATGGAGTGGAACCACACCAGTTCCTATAGCACGCCACTATTGACAGGCCTCCAGTAAGATCAGCAACCTCCACCACCACCATCTGTTTTGTACCTTACAGTCAGTTCTCCATCCAAATGACTAGTTTTCCCTATATTCCATGATATCCAACCTACCAACCAGTCTCCCATGGGGAACGTTGTCAAACTGAAGTCCGTATAGGTCATATCCACATCTCTACCTTCATGAATCCTTTTCGTTACATCTTCAAAAAACACAACTATGTTTGTGAGACATGATTTCTCACTCACAAAGCCATGTTGACTTTCCCTATTCAGTCTTTGCCTTTCCAAATAGATGTACATCCTGTCCTTCAGGATTTCCTCCAAAAACTTGCCCATCACCGACGGCATGCTCCCTGGTCCATAATTCCCACACTTTTCCTGAACATATTTCTTAAATAGTGGCACGAAGTTAGCCAACTTCCAGTATTCTGGCACCTCACTTGTTACTATGATGATACAAATTTCTCAATCAAAGTTACCAACAATCACTTCCCACTAAACTCTAGGATATACCTGATCAGATCCTGGAGATGTGTCCACTTTTATGTGTTTCAAAACATCCCACACTTCCTGTTCTGTAATATGGACATTTTTCTCGATGTCACCATCTATTTCCCCACGCTCTTTTTTTTCCACAGTAAACACTGCTGCAAAATACTCGTTTCGTATCTCCCCATCTCCTGCGGCTCCACTCATAGGCTGCCTTACTGATAATTGAAATGCCCTGTTCTGTCCATAGTTATCTTTTTGTCTTTAACGTGTTTTCAAAACCCTTTGGGTTCTCCTTAACCCTATTTGCCAAAGCTATTTCATGCCCCCTTTTTGCCCTCCTGGTTTCATTCTTAAGTTTTCTCCTACTGCCTTTATACTCTTCTAAGGATTCTCTCGATCTCTCCTGTCTATATCTTCTTTCTTTTAACCAAATCTTAATTTCTCTCATCATCCAGGATTCCCTACATCTACTAGTCTTTGCTTACAACCGAATGCAATATACTGCTTCTGGACACTCGTTATCTCATTTCTGAAAGCTCCCCACATTTTCCAGCAGTGCCTTTATCTCTTGACGTCTCCTCTGCAACCACCCTCACTCCAATTCAGTTTTTCTAAGTTTTTGCCTAATATCATCAAAATTATCCTTCCTCCGATGTTGAACTTAAACTTTAATATCCAGTCGATTCTTTTCCTTCACTATTTTATAATTAATAGTGTTGCAGTTTCTGGTCTCAATGTGCTCCCCCACTGACACCGCAGCCCCTGCCTTATTTCCCAAACGTCGGTCAATTTTTACACTATTCCCAGTCGGAGCATCTGCATACTGAGTCAGAAAGCTTCCTTGTACACATTTAAAATCCTGCCCAACTAAACCCGTTGGCAATCACAGTCTACGTTTGGAAAGTTAAAATCCCCGACCGTAACCACCCTATTGTTCTTACATATGACGGAAATCTCATTTCTTATTTGTTTATCAGTTTCCTGCTGTCTATTATGGGATGGCTAATACACTTGCGATCAGGTTATCATCCCTTTCTTATTTCTCAGTTTCACCCAAAAACGCCCTGGGATGTATTCACAGCAATATTTTCCCGATGTACAGCATTAATACTCTCCCTTACCAAATCACCACATCTGTAGCATTCCGCTCCACGCCCGCCCTCCATCCCCATGCATCCTGGAACATTTGCATCCTGGAGCATATCGATGCCCGTCCTGTCCATCCATGAGCCACATTTTACTCATATTACTCATTCCGAGTTCACCTGCCTTCCCTGGTGGACTCTTGTATTGGATTCCGACTTTGTCCTCTGCTTCATTGATTCTTGCCCTGACTGTTTGATTTCGAACAAACAACGTTACAGGCACTTCGGCCCTCGGTGTTACGTCAGTCTGTGAAATTAATCTGCTACCCACCTAACCTACTCCATTCCATTATTATCCATATGTATGTCCAATTTATGCACTTTTCGTCAGCGAATCCGACTACTGCTGCAGGCAGAAGTGTTGCAGGTACGCCCGATTAATCTGAGAAAAGAAACCACTCCAAACTCTGTCCTGAAGCTGTCACTACTCAATGGAAAGCTACGCTCCTTCGTGTTAGCCTTCACTATCCGAGGCAAAAAGGCTCTCACTCTTCAACCTATTTACTCCTCTGATTATCTGATTCGCCTCGATTGAGTCACATCTCAACCTTTATCTCTCCAATGAAAACTGCCTCAGTTCCCTCAACCTTTCCTCGCAGAACCTTCCTTCCGTACCAGGAAACATCCTCGTAAACCCTCTGAAGCCTTTTCAAATCTTCTATGTCCTTCCTATAATACAGTGACCACAACTGCACGCAATACTCCAGGTATGGCCTTACCAGTGTCTTGTACAGCTAAAGCATGACTTCGTGGCTCGGAATTCAATACCCCTACCAATAAACACCAACACATCACGAGCCTTCTTAATAAACCTAACCAGCTTGGTGGCAAATTTCAGGGCTTTATGCACCTGGACACCGAGATCTCTGTTCATTTGCATTGTCAAGAACTTTACCAGTAGCCTCGTACTCCACAATCCTGTTACTTATTCCAAAGTAAACTACCTCAGACCTTTCCGCATTAAACTCCATTTGTTGCTTCTCAGCCCAGCTCTGCATCGTATCTTTGTCTCTCTGCTACCCACAACATCCTTCTGTACTATCCACATCTCTGACTACATTAGTATCATTCGCAAATTTACTAACCCATCCTTTCACACCCAACTTCAGATCATTTATAAAAATGGTAAAAAGCAGTTGTCTCGAAACAGATCCTTACGGCAAACCACTGTAACTGAGCTCCAGGATGAATATTTCCCATCAACCACTACCCTCTGTCTTCTTTCAGCTCGCCAATTTCTGATCCAAACTGCTAAATCACCTACAATCCTGAAACTCCGTATTTTGTTCAATAACTTACCGTGGGGAACAATATCAAACGCCTTACTGAAGTCCAAATACACCACCTCGACCGCTTTACTTTGACACACCTGTGTTGTCAACTTCTCGAATACCTCAATAAGTTGAGTGAGGCACGACCTAACGTTAGATCTTTCAAAGTTGCGAAAAAAATCCTCCTCTTTTTCAACCTCGATCTCATTTAATCTTGTAGCCCATATCTCCATATTCTCACTAATATTGCCTTTTGCAAACTAGGTGCTTCTCCTATGTCCTCAGATTCTACGCACAACTTTTCACTGCTATCTTTGATTGGTCTGAATCTTACGCTAGTCATTCTTTTATTCCTAATCTACCAATAGAAGGCCTGAGGGTTTCCTTTGATACTATCCGCGAACATCTTCTCATGTCCCCTCCTGGATCTTCTTAATCCGAATTTTAGATGGATTTTGGATAATTTATAATTTCTAAGCCCCCGAACTGAACCTTCACGCCTTATCAAGAGTGTCCATTGCCTGCGGTTTCTATCCCATTTTATGCATCCTAAGTCTTTCTTAAGCACATCATCATTGCCTTTCCCCTAACTATACCTCTTTCACTGCGGAATAACCTATCTCTGCCCAATTCTATTGCAAACATAACAGAATTATTGTCACTATAGCCAAAGTGCGAATCTACCTCCAAAGCTAACACCTGGGAGGTGTCATTACTCAGTACCAAATCCGAAAGAGCATCGTCCTTAGTTGGCCTGTTTAAATGCTCTCTCCTTTCGACCACCGTCTTTGCTATCCATTCTCTGCATTCCAGGGACACCTCTGAGGCGTATAGAAAACTCCCAACAGGCAGATCTCTCTTTCCTGCTTCTAACGTCAGCCCAAACTACCTCAGTGGATGAGTCCTGCTGCAATACTACCCTTGATTAACAATGCCACACGTCCCTCCTCTTTTTACATCATATCTGTTCTTGCTAAAACATCCAAATCCCAGATTCAGTTTCAATCAATCTTGTCGCTCTTCTAGCCATGTTTGCGAAATGGCCACAGCATAGAACTCCCAGGTACCAATCCATGCTGCAACCACCTAATTCTGGATTCTCCTGGCATTGAAGTTCACACATTTCAAACCAGCATCGTGATTGTCAGTGCCCACAATCGACCTTGTAATCCTACCCCTGACCTCACTAGCCTCAACCTCCTGTACACTGGACCAACAATTCAGATTCCCATTTTCTTGTTGCATTGATTTAACACTTCTCTACAAAGAGGATTAGCAAATTCGACACCACCCACACACACCCCACGGGATATTGGTACCCGTCTAGTTCAGGTGAAGACCATCCTGTTTGGAGAGGTCCCACCTTGCCCAGAAAGAGCTCCAATTACCCAAACTCCAAAACCCTTCCTCCTGCACCATCCCTGTCGCCATATGCTTAACTCTACCCACTCGCTATTCCTTGCTTCACTAGCACGTGACACAGGCAGCAATCCAGAGTTAAGCACCGTTTCTTCCATCTCCAAGCTTCCACCCTACCTCCCTGAGTTTCTGCCTTAGATTCCCACCTTTATTTCTACTTATGTCGTTGGTGCCTATGTGGACCACGACTTGGGGCTGCTCATCCTCTCCTCAAGGTTCCTGAAAACATGATCAGAGACATCACGGATCCTGGCACCTGGGAGGCAACACACCAATTGTGATTCTCTCTCATTCCCACAAAACCTCTGAACTGTTCCACACTATAGAGTCCCCACTGACTAAAGCTCTTCTCTTCCCCCTTCCCTTCTCAATAAAAGTGACAGATTGTGCGCCAAAGACCGGTGCCACATTTCTTACCACTGGTAAGTAATCCTTTCCATCAATATCCAAAACGGCACACTTGTTATTGAGGAGAGAATCCTGTACTGAATTTCAGCTTCCCTTTCTTACCCTGAAGGTAACCAAACTACCTTCTTCACGTAGTTGTCGAGTAACTACCTCCCAATAGCGGTTCTCAATAATCCCCTCCGCCTCCTGAATGATCCAAAGTTCATCCAAGTCCCGCTCCAGTTCCCTAACACGGTTCTCGAGGATCTAGAGTTGGGTGCACTTCCTACAAATGAAGTCAGCAGTGACACTAGAGGCGACCCATACCACCCCACATACTGCAGGAGGAATATTCAACTGCCAGAACCTCCATTCCCACTCATCTAAATTCCCAAGTACACGGCTGAAAAAAAAATGAAACTCGAAAGAATACACTTGCCACTTTAACAACCAATGCACCGAATTTTCTTTTTTTTTGTTTCGAGGAGGAGGATGGGTGCAAGGCAGTACCCGAGTAGTGTTTTGGTAAAGGAGCCACCCAAATATGTAAACTCTTGACCTCTCAGACTGCTTCCAGAAACTGAAAAAGCCTGAACTAAGAGAAATTTAAACTGTGCACTCTCAATCAATAGATTGAATTCAACCAAAAAACTCAATCAATTTCATCATTTATATCAATTATTTGGATGTGAGCTGAAGAGGTACAGTTAATAAGTTTGGAGATGACACGAAAATCGGCGGTGTAGTCGACAGCAAAGGAGGTTTTCTCGTCTTACAACTGGTTCTTGATGACATTAGCCAATGCGGTGAGGGGTGATAGATAGACTTTAATTTAGATAAATGCGAGGTGCTGCATTTTGGGAAAGCAAACCTCAACAGGAGTTATAACTTAATCGTAATGTCATCGGGACAATTGACAAACAAAGGGACCTTGGGGTGTCGGTTCATAGCTCATTGAACGTTCAGTCACAGTTAGATAGGAGAGTGAAGAAGACGTTTGGTATGCTTTCCTTTATGATTAGATTAGATGAGATTACTTACAATGTGGAAATATGCCCTTTGGAACAACAAGTCCATACTGAACCTCCGAAGAGCAACTCATCCAGACCCATTACCCTATAATTACCCCTTCACCAAACACTACCGGCAATTGAGCGTGGCCAATTAACTTAACCTGCACATTTTTGGAGTGTGGGAGGAAACCGGAGCACCCGGAGGAAGCCCACGCTGACACGGGGAGAATGTGCAAACTCCACACAGACAGTTGCCTGAAGTGTGAATTGAATCCGGGTCTACGGCGCTGTGAGGCAGCAGTGCTAATCACTGTGCCACTTTGCCGCACATTTGTAAAAGGATTGAGTATGGGAGTTGGGAGGTCTTGTTGTGGCTGAAGAGAACTTTGGTCATGCCACGTTTGGAATATTGAATGCAATTCTGGTCTCCTTCCTATGGGAAGGTTGTCGTGAAACTTGAAAGAGTTCAGAAAATATTCACAAGGATGTTGTAAGGTTTGGATGATTTTTACTACAGGGAGAGCCTGAATAGGCTCGGGTTGTTTCCCTGAAACTTTGGAGGCTGAGGGGAGACCTTACAGCTGTTTATAAAATCATGAGGAACATGGATACGATAAATAGATAAGGGCTTTTCAGTCGGGTGAGGGAGTCCATGATGAGAGGGCATATATTGAGGGTGAGAGTGAAAATAAATGAAAGGGGCATAAAGGGCAACCTTTTTTCACATAGAGTGTGGTTCGTGTGTGGAATGGGCTGCCAGAGGAAGTGGTGGGGGCAAGCATAAATTCAACATTTTAAAGGCACCTGAATGGGTATATGAATAGGAAGGGTTTGGAGCGATATGAATCAGGTTTTGGCTGGTGGGGCTAGATTGAGTTGAGAGAACTAGTTGGCATATTCGAGTTGGAACGAAAGCGTTTGTTTCCATGCTGTACATCTCTGTGAGTCCAAGGCACAGCTTTCAATAAAACATACAATCAAGGAAGAACCCATTCTACTCATTACTGTACACTGAGAACAAAGTTACACGTTAAAAATTACAGACTTATTTGTTCTTCTCAGCCAAGATCGGTAACAACATGTGGATGTAATATTACCATGATAATATCAAATATGTACAGTGTAACAGAACAAGGTATATCCCGATCTAATATTAATTTAATGCCTCATCACATGTGAGCTGTTGCTTGAAATCACCCGTTTTAATTATGAACATTATGAAAATACCACATTCTGTTAGCCAGATAAATAAGTGTGCCAAAATGACTGAGTCAATGACGTCACAATCACACGCAGACATTGCTGGATAAGCTCAGAGGGTCTGGCGGCATCAGTGGAGAGAAATCACAGTTGACATTTCCTGTCGAGTGACCCTTCCTTCGAACAATAAACGCGCCACCGTCTTTCAGAGAGCGGGTGGCCTGGACCGTAATTTCCAGAAACTGGCCCCAATTCCCCACTGTTCAATTCTTGCAAGTTTCCAATATAACGCAGAATCAGACAAAAAAACCTGAAAAACAGAACAAGGTTCACAGATTATATCAGACTGCAGGATATTTCAGTCTGACTAAAGCTCAATCTTCATTCAGAGAGAGATGAGGAGCAGCAGCAGCAACTTCTTTGAGCACGAATGAGCACTCCAGTACATGGTCTAACTTTCGCATTCGGGCAATGAGGAGAGCTGATGGACTGGAGGACCAGCTTGCTTCAGGTCCTGCAGGATTTCCAATTGGCCAACGGTGAGGCTGTTCAATGGAAGGCTTACATTGCCCTTGAACGTGTGCTTGCGCGATTCTGATTTATAGATAAATGATTACATCTATTTTTAAGTAAATCAACTCATCGAGCTTATTCACCCAAGTACAACACTGGCACATCCATATTCTTTGTGCAACTGGAATCTTGGAGGTAGTATGGAGAGAAAGTTAGCAACTAGGATACATGAACACCAGCTAGCCACAAAAAGACACGACCCCATCTCCCTCATAGCCCTACACACGGATGAAAAAAAAAACACCATTTCGATTGGGACAACACATCTATGCTGGGACAGGCTAAGCAAAGACATGCCAGAGTATTCCTTGAGGCCTGGCACTCCAACCACAACGCCACAAACAAGCAAATAGATCTAGATGCCATCTCTCAACCCCTCAGAAAACGAACAGGAAATGACATCACCACAAACCCCAGGAACCCCATCCAGGAGAAAGATATAAATAGAAAGCAGGAGACAACAGCTTCGCTTCACTTGGAGGTCGCCACTGATGATGTTACCGAGCCAGGTAATGAAACGTCTGGATATCAAACCTATAGCTCAGCGAGCAAACCTACACCCTAAATGGAGGGACATATTTGAATCAATTGAAGAGGAGCATTTCCATTCTTTATATAATTTGTACTGGGCGAAAGTGAAACCGTAGATGTTGGAATTAGAGTCGAAGGTGTGGTGCTGAAAAGAGGCAGCAGGTCAGGCAGCATCCGAATTGCAGGAGAATCGGCGTTTTGGGCATAAGCCCTCGATATTGTACTGACTCATGTGCACTCACAAGATAATTCACGGTGTCTTTTTAAACACCAATATGCCCCTCAGTCTGTCGTCAATCAGATGACTGCTTCACCCATCAGCGCTCATCCGAGGAGCTCTCAGCTGCTGGATGTCGGCATTCCCAGGAGTTGGGCAACACAGAGTTAAACTTTTGTGCAATAAAGGAAGCAACCTCCATCTGTCTTTCTCTGCAAATGGCGCGCTGTAATGCTATTGCTGAAGGAATCTCATTTTAGTACTGCTGGAGGAACGTGAGAGTGAGGAACAAGCGTATGCAATTATAGTCTATACCACCATTTAATATGACAATGGCTGAACTCATCTCGACTTGAATTCTACTTTTCTGTCCGCTCATCATAATCCTTCAGCCAGCCAGTAATTGCAATCTGTCTCTATCTTCCTTTGAATTTATTCCATATCCAGTCATCCGCCAACCTGTGGGAAATAAATCTTATCATTTCAAAACTCTTTGAGGGAATAATTTCTCCTCATTACTCTTAAAAATCTAATACCTGTTTGCCTCAAACTTTTGTATTTTCTCGATGTAGATGCGCGTGACACGCTCGGGAAGAATTTATGACATTTTCTTGTTCCCCTTGAGAATGCAGGCTGAGCTGCCGACTTGAACCGCTGTATTCCACGTTCTACAGGTTCACTCACAATATACTTCTGGAGAGAATTGCAGGGATTTAACCGAGTGACACCGAAGGGATGATTGATACATTTTCAGGGTCGAAAGTGGCTCGGAAGTGAGCTTAAAAGGGGTGGAGTTCCCATGTCTATGCTACCCTTATCCTCCCAGATGGAAGAGGTCACGAACTTGGAAGGTGCTGACCGATGAGCTTGCATGACTTTCTGCACGCCATCGTTTAGTTAGTCCCTACTACGGCATCGGAATGTGAGTGGTGGAGGGAGGAGATGTGGATCTAATTAAACAGGCTTGCTTGTTGACAAGCTTCTTGAGTGCTGTTGGTGCAGCACCCATCTATGTAATTAGGGAATCACCCTTAGGAGACGCAACAGCAAGACCCAAGTATCTGCCATCTGTGATTGTCTGTCTCCATCTGGGTCTTTCTGTTTCCCGTATCTGTCTCACAATCGCCAAAGGTCTTGAATCGCTCTCTTATATTATTTCCATCACTCACTCCCTGCTGTCTTGATCTCTCTCACAGATCCGTTATGGGTGGGAAATCATGTCTCACACACTTGATTGAATTTTTTTGAAGAAGTAATAAAGAACATTGAGGAGACAGAGCAGTAGATGTGATCTATATGGATTTCAGTAAGGCGTTAGACAAGGCTCCCCATAGGAGACTGATTAGCAAGGTTAGATCTCACGGAATACAGAGAGAACTAGCCATTTTGAAACAGAACTGGTTCAAAGGTAAAGACAGAGGATGGTTGTTTTTCTTGGGTGGTTGGAGGGTGGTTGGAGGGTTGTTTTTCAGACTGGAGACCTGTGCCCAGTGGAGTGCCACAAGGATCCATGTGGGACCTTCTAATTTTTGTCATTTACACAAATGATTTGGATGTGAGCATAAGAGGTACAGTTAGTAAGTTTGCAGATGACACCAAAATTGGAGGTGTATTGAACAGCGAAGAGGATTACCTCAGATTACAACAGGATCTGGAGCAGATGGGCCAATGGGCTGAGAAGTGGCAGATGGAGTTTTAGTCAGATAAATGCGAGGTGCTGCATTTTGGGAAAGCAAATCTTAACAGGACTTATACAATTAATGGTAATGTCCGAGAGTGTATTGCTGAACAAAGAGATCTTGCAATGCAGGTTAATAGCTCCTTGAATGTGGAATCGCAGGTAGATACGATAGTGAAGAAGGCCTTTGGTATGTTTTCCTTTTCTGGTCAGAATATTGAGTCCAAGAGTTAGTAGGTCATGTTGCGGCTGTGCAGATAATTGGTTAGGCCACTATTGGAATATTGCGTGCAATTCTCATCTCCTTCCTATCGTAAAGATGTTGTGCAACTTGAAAGGGTTCAGAAAAGATTTACATGAATGTTACCAGGGTTCGAGGATCTGAGCTACAGGGAGAGGCTGTACAGGCTGCGGCTGCTTTCCCTGGAGCAACGGTGGGCAGAGGGGTGACCTTTTAGAGGCTTACAAAATTATGATGGGCATGGATGGGATAAATAGACAACGGTCTTTTTGCCCTGGGGTTGGGGAGTCCAGAACTAGAGGGAATAGGTTTACGGTGAGAGTGGAAAGATGCAAAAGAGACATAAGTGGCAAAAGTTTCACGCAGAAGGTGGCACGTATATGGAATGAGCTGCCAGAAGATGTGGTGGAGGCTGTTGCAATTGCAACATCTAAGAGGTATTTGGATGGGTATATGGATAGTAATGGTTTGGAGGGATATGGGCCGGGTGCTGGCAGATGGGACGAGATTGGGTTGGGATATCTGGTCGGCATGGATGGGCATGGGCTGAACCAGATGGTCTGTTTCCATGCTGCACATCTCTATGCCTGTATGACTCTGTGTCTTGATAAATGTGAGCTATTGCATTTTGGCACAACAAGCAAGGAGAGGGCTCAAACAATCAATGGTGCTGCCTTATGTAGTAACGCAGAACAGAGAGACCAATGGGTGTGCGTTCATTATTCTTTAAAGGTTGTTTCACTGATGGAAAGGATAGTTGAAAAGGTTTTGGGTACGTTTACCTTCATTGGTCAGTCCTTTGGGTTTAAGACTTGGGATGTTATGTTGAGATTGTACAAGATATTGATGAGGCTTCTTTTGTAATACCGTTTCCTGTTCTGGTCACCCAGTTATAGCAAGAATATTAACAAGTTGGACAGATACAGAAGATATTTACAGAAGAGAACAGGAGGATGTTGGAAGTTTATAAGGTAAGGAGAGACACAGATAGAGTTGCTGCTAGCTGTCTTCTCCTGAGATTGGGAATTTCCAGACTGGTGTACATGCTTAAAGTGAGAGGCAAGAGAATTTTTTGAAACAGACATCAGAGGCAAACTTTGTACACAGTGAGTGGTTCGCATGTGGAATCAGCTTCCTGATGAGGTGGTGGAGCCAGGCAAAATTACACCGTTTATGAGACATCTGGATGGATCTATCAATAGGGAAGATTTGGAGGGATATGGGAAGGTGCAGGCATGTGATACGAGTTTAGTGTAGGATAATGTTCGGCCTGAACTAATGGAACAAATGGGTCTGTATCGGCCCTGTGTGTCGCTACGTTTGTCCGTGTATCGGCCCTGTGTGTCGCTACGTTTGTCCGTGTTTATTTCTCGTTCAATAGCTGTCTTTCTGTCTCATGTCTCTCTCCCCCAATGCTCCCCCCCCCCCCCCCACACCCCGCAAGGAACCAGAGCGGCAGTGTTTTTCTGACAAGGACCTGAAATGTCCAGATACCCCCAACAGCGGCTTTCTGATCTTTGCTGACAATCGCTGGAGTCCCGGTGCCCTGGACTATATCAGTACCCATTTCCCATTGGCAATGATGTGCTAGGCCAGGGTGAGGGGGTCCGAAGTGCAATGAGGTGCAAACCGCAGCTAATCCCTGACAAAAGTATCATACAGCACATCACACATCGAACATGCAGCAGCAAAGCATCCAAGTCTATGATATCTCTCTGCCCACCCCCGAAATGTCTCAATCAACAAGTGTCTCTTTCTCTTGTGTTCACCTTTTTTTTTATTTCTCCTTCTCTCTGTCTGTCTTGATCTCTGTCACAGTCATTCTTCCTATGCCTCATCGACCTTCTGTCTTTCTCTCCCAATAGCTTTCTTTCTGCGTCATCATTTTTCCTTGCACTCTCACTGCCTCGAACTCAGTGCCTCCTCGATCTTTTTCTGTCTCTCACACCTTCTGTCCATCCGTCTCGCCATCTCTATTTCACAGTCTCTATCTCTGGAGCAACAACAGCGTCATACGTTTCATGCCATGAGCTCTCCTCAATAGCAAATTTTCGCTCTTCGTTTCCCTCCTTTTATCCATGATAGGTCATTCATTGCGAAATACATCAATGATATTTCGACGTGCCCTCACTGAGTAAATTGATCTGTCTACGCCATCTGTCTCTGTTTTTCATTCACTATTCATTCCTACACCATGACCCCAGTCCCAAAGCTTAAAAAGGATAGTGTATCTAACACACCGTGACTCCCAGTCCCAGAGGCGGAACAATTGGGAGGCCACACTGAAGTTGTGCAGAACATTGGTTAGTCCACGTTTAGAATTCTGCGTGCAATTCCTGTCTCATTCCAATTGGAAGGCTGTTGGAGTCATCGAGTCATAGAGATACACAGCAAGGAAACAGATCCTTCAGTCCAAGTTGCCCTCACCAACCAGATATCTGAACCTCATCTAGTCCAATTTGCCAGCAATGGGCCCTCATCCTTCTTCCTACTTCCTCCACTTCCTTCTCACATACCCATCCAGATGCCTTTTAAATGTTGCAATTGTACCAGCCTCCACAAATTTGCCTGGCAGCTCATTCCATATTTGTATCACCCTCTGTGCGAAAAACCTATCACTTATGTCCCACTAATAACGTTCCCATTTCATCTAAAGCTTACCCTATCTCGTTCTGAACACACAACACCACATACACCGCCAATCTGAAAGAAAATACCTTGTCGATATATTCTATCGATGCCGCTCATGATTTTGCAAACCTCCATATGGTCACCCCTCTGCCTCCGACGCACCAGGGGATAGCAGCCCCAGCCGATCTTCCTACACCACAAATCCTCCAAAACTGGGAACATCCTTGTAAAGCTTTTTGGAACTCTTTCAAGTTTCACAACATCCTTCCGTTAGGAAGGAGACCAGAATTGCATGCAATATTCTTAAACTCGCCTGACCAGTGTCCTGTATAACTGCAGCATGACCTCCCAACTCCTATATTCAAAGCTCTTACCAGTAAAGGAAAGCATACCAAACGCCTTCTTCACTATCCTATTTACCTGCAACTTTACTCTCAAGTAACTATGAGCCTGCACTCCAAGGTCCCTTTGCTCAGCAGCACTCGACAGGACTTTACCATGAAGTGTATAAATCCTGCTTGATTTGCTTTTGCAAAATGCAGCACCTCGCATTTATCTCAATTAAACTCCATCTGCCACACCTCAGACCATTGACCCATTTGATTAAGATCCCATTGTATTTTCAGGTTATCTAAATCGCTCTCCACTGCACTGCTAAATTTGGTGTCATCTGCGAACCGAAAACTATATCTCGAATATTCCATGTTACGTCCTTTCCATGCTCCCGTACCATCTGAGAAGCTTCACATGGGGCATGTGCAAGTGTAGACCATCAGTGATACAATGGCGCATTCCCGAAGAATGTGTGGATTTCCGCGAATGGCAGTCCTTTCTTCATTGAAAATCTGACTGCAGTGTTTTACAGTGTTTTAAAGTGTTTTACACTTTTGATTTTCGTGTTGTCCCCATGATGTTTCTACTGTCCAGGAGTGCATGGTGGAACTTGGAAGCTGGCGGAATTTAAATTCAGTTAATAAATCAGGAACTGAAAGCAAGCCATCAGTGATAGTGATCCGGGAGCTGTCATGGATTGCCCTGATGACGTCTCTGTTTTGCTAATGTCCGTTAGGTCATCATTTCCTGATCTGGCCCACAGACCCACAACAATTTGATTGATTGTTTATGCTCTCTGAAGCGACTTGAGCAAATGACTCAGTTCCTGGGCAGTGGCATTTTTAATAAGGGATAGCATTACAGCTGTACTTAGGAATGATATTCCTGGAAATACATCCAGGGAAGTTATTTGGGTTGAACTGAAAAAACAAGAAAAGGATGATCACCTTATTGGGACTGTATTATAGACCTCTCATAGTCAGTGAGAAATTGAGAAACACATTGGTAAGAATATTTCAGTTATCCATAAGAATAATAGGGCAGTTATGATGAGGGGCATTTACTTTCCAAACATAGAGTGGGACTGTGATCGTCTAAAGTGTTTAGATGGAAAAGAATTGTTCAGAGTGTACGCGAATTTCTACTGTGTCAGGATGTGAATGTACCGAGTAGAGAAGTGCTAAAATTGACCTGCTCTTGGGGAATAAAGTAGGGCAGGTGACGGACGTGTCAGTGGGGGAATAATTTGGGGCCACAGACCGGAATCCTATTGCTTTTAAAATAGTGATGGAAAAGGAGAGACCGGATCGAACAGTTGAAGCCCACAATTTCAGGAAGGCTAATTTTGACGGTATTACATAAGAACTTCCAAAAGCTGATAGGGAGCAGATGTTCGCAGTTAATGGGATCGCTGATAAATGGTAAGCCTTTATAAATGAACGGAAACGCTGTTCTGTGAAGGGAATTTTGGATCACTCAAGACTTTGAGGGTTTGGTTAATAACAAGAAGGAAGCAAATGTCATTTACAGACAGGAGAGATCGAGTGAATCATTCGAAATATATAAAGACAGCAGGAGAATCCTTAAGAGGGAAATCAGGGGGCAAAAAGGGAACATGCCATACCTTTGTCAAAAACGGTTATAGAGAATCCAAAGTGTTTTTAGAAATACATTAAGGACAAAACCGTAACGACAGAGAGAATAGGGTCCCTCAATGATCAGTAAGGCCGTCTTCGTGTGGAGCCACAGGAAATGGGGAAGATACTAAATATTTGGCGTCAGTGCTTACTGCAGTGAAGAACATGGAAGGTATAGAGTGTGGGGAAATGGATGATGACAACTCGAAAAATGTCCAAGTTACAGAGGAGAAAATGCTGCATGTCTTAGAATGCATAAACGTGGATAAATCCCGACGACCTGGTCACGTCCCTCGAGATCTTTGAGAATATAGGGATAGAGAGCTGGGCCTCTTACTGAGATACTTGTATCATCGATAGTCACAAGTGAGGTTCCACAAGATAGGAGGTTGGCTAACGTGATACTATTATTTATGAAAGGTGGTAAGAACAAGTCAGGGAATTATAGACCAGTAAGCCCTATATTGGTGGTGAGCAAGTTGTTGCAGCGAATCATGACGGATATGATTTAGATATGTTTGGATAGACAAGGACTGATTAATGGTAGTCAACATGATTTTGAGCAATGGAAATCATGTCTCACGGACTTGATTGAGGTTATTTTGAAAAGGTAACAAAAAGGTTTGATGACGAAGGAGCGGTGAACGTGATCAATATCATTAGAAATGCGTTCGACAAGTTCCCATGGGAGAATGGATAGCAAGGTTTCAACTGATGGAATACAGGGATAACTAGCCATTTGGTACAGAACTGTCTCGAAGGTAGAAGAAAGAGGGTGGTGGTGGAGGGTTGTTTTTCAGGATGAACGTCTGTGACCAGTGGAGTGCCACAAATATCGGTGCTGGGTCCACTACTTTTCATCATTTGCATAAATGACTTGGATATGAACATAAAAGGTATATTGGTAATTTTGTAGGTGACATCAAAATTGTAGGTATTGTGGACAGCGAAGATGCTTACCTCAGATTACAACAGGATCTTGACCAGATAGGCCAATTTGCTGAGGAGTGGCAAATGGAGTTTAATTGAGTTAAATACGAGGTGCTAGTCCAGAACTAGAGGGCATAGTTATAGGGTGAAAGGGGAATGGTGCAAAAGGAACCTAAGGAGCAACATCTTTCATGCAGAGGATGGGGTGTGTGTGTATGGAATGAGCTGCCAGAGGAAGTGGTGGAGGCTGGTTCTTTTGTAACATTAGAAAGGCATCTGGATGTGCATATGAATAGGAAGGGTTGGAGGGATATGGGCCGGGTGCTGGCAGGTGGGCCAAACTTGGGTTGGGATATCTGGTCAGCATCGACGACGTGAACCGACGGTTCTATTTCCATGCTGTACATCTCTATGACTTGATGACAACCAAGTCATTGACAAAATGACAAAAAGTATCGGATATTGTTTTATTTATTTTTAGCCTGAAATCTTTAGATGTGAATCATTAAACAACAATTCAAGGATTATAATATCCTGTACCATTTTCCAAACTTTTAAAAAATTTTCATGCCTGATCACTTCCAATAACCGAACAGTTTCACTGTCACGTCTCAAGAATGGAGCAGGGCAGAAGGATGGGGAAAGATAATCTCCAATAGGGTGGGCTCCGGTGCGGGGAGGAGAGAGACGACATTCCTCTGAAGGCACAGCTCCAAAGACTTCACCAAATCTCATATATCTTTCATTCATGGGACTTGGTTTTTGCTGGCCCGTCTCCTGTCCCTCGTTGCCCCTCTTGCAAAGGTTGGGTGGAGGTAAGGGTGAGCTGTTCCTTGAACCTCTCCAGACTGTGTCGTGAAGGCAGACTCGCAATAAACTATGAAGCAGTGAATTCCAGGACTTTGACTCAGCAACACTGAAGGAATGGTAGCGATCAGTGGTAGGTCAGTCCTCTTCAATGATGTAAACAAATTGAGGAATACACTGAGATCAAACGGGCAGATCGCAAGCTCTGGCTGTGACACTTAAATGTTCATCACATAAAGAATCTCGACAGGAAAACCACTGACTGAGCAGGCTCACAGATAAAAGGCAGAACATTTAGACGACGGGAAGTGATTAGTGGGTCATTGAATAGAAGCATCTTAAATGAACTGAACCTGAACCACCCTACCTGCCACAGATGGATCTGTCCGCAATGGTATTTCTCGGAGAGTCCAGTGCACAGGCATGACAGAGGTGCATTCCCACACATCATAAAGATGCCTTCTGTCGTGTTATGTGGCACTACTGCTGGCAAAATTTAACGTACATCTCAAGAATCCAGCAACTTAAAACTGAACATCTATCAGGTAACTGTGGCCCTTCGGCAGCAGCAGAACTGTAACCAACCATTAACATATAGCTGCGAAATAAGCATTTATTTTCTATCAGAGGATGCATCTAGTATTCTTCACTTCGATGTCTGTCAAAGTTTGGCTATTACG